>NC_091121.1:94369452-95055286 GCF_040183065.1 Periplaneta americana
GTCAAAGCATCGAATTTCATGTTGTCAGACAAAATATATTTTAATATTAGATTGTACTCATCTACTAATTACCAAAATAATATGCGAGAGGTCCAAGAGGAAAATATACTATTACACAAATTATTATTGAATCGTTTAGAAAGCACCTTCCAACATAAAGATGTGGTGTGGTAAATAATAATAATAATAATAATAATTATTATTATTATTATTATTATTATTATTATTATTATTATTATTATTATTTCAGTACATAGCATTGTGATTTTACTATCTTTAGTGATATATGGTATGAGTTGGCAACACTGAAGAGACTACCAAATTGGCCTTTTAGAGCTACTCTTACGTGATCCTCACTATGGAAGGGTACTGAACGAGACAATTTTCTTGTAACTTGATTGGAATTCTATAGGCTAAATTTCAGCACCACCAGTTCCTTCTGCACTGAGAAACTTGCTATTAATTCGCTATGCAACACATTCTAGACACACATATTCCATATTTGTTTTCTTCTGCTAATTGGTTACAAAAAATTGACGGATACTGGAGAAATAAAATCATGCTTAATATACCAGCCTATCTAGAATTGTTGAATGCATATTGTTCTAATCCGAGGAAAAAATAATAAATACGGACCAAATTAAAAACGTCTACTATACCATGTGGTTTCTAATGAAGCCAAGAAAATGGATGTATGTTGTCAAAATGATTGTGTTGTGTTAAGTAGACTTCATATCTTGAGAGTCCCGTCGCATACTCGTAAAATGTTCAAATATAGAACTCGACAGCATCATCTCGGGTTGAAGAACGGAAAAAGAAGTGTAGAATATTGTTTCAAGTAATACTTCACTTTCATCGTAACTGTATCACTCATGAAGTTAATAACAACAATTGGGAACTATCGTGGACTCTAGATTAATTATCACGGTGATAATGTAGGCTATAAGCTCATGGAATTAAGAGCTTTACCAGAACCGATCTATCACTTAGCAATAGGGCTTACACATTTAGTAATACAGTATTGCATTCCACTTCTAAGTTATCTGACCTCATGATTGTGGTGTAATTAGATCTGCCATAGTACTTTTCAAAATAGTTATCTTTTGTTTATAAAAAAAATGTTGCATTCCATTAAATCGAGTGAACTTCTTAAAATGTTCCGTATGTTGTTTTCTGTAATGTAAAATATGTCAATACTACCTTTGCAGAACTTTTTCTGTGTAATTTAATAATTGTAATGCATAATTTTAGGCTTTCTTCGAAGTACGCCACAAAATTAGTTTTGGGTTATAACATCTAGATATAGAAAAACTTTACTTTGCGTCGTAGATATTGAGTTTAAAGTATTTTCTGTTAATAGTCTTTAGATTTGATTGCTATATTCTATAAAACATTCAGTTTTAAGATGTTCGATGTATTAACGTTCAAATTATTTTATTCATAACTAGACTTCGTTGAATTGCCACACGCAGCATGCAATCAGGTTGCCGATGTGCGGTAGTATAGAAGAGGTGAGCGACCGCCCGGTCTGGTAGTATATAAGCAGTTCATGTTAAGAGTTGTGACCGGTCCAAATAGATAGAGCAGCTGCAGCTAATGTATACCTATGTAAGCACTTGTTTTTGCATTACTGTGGTTGGAAGAGTCAAAGCTTAACATTGTTCAGTTCAGACAAGAATTCAATCAAACATACTACAATGAAGGTGTTGCTGTTACAAACAATTGCCCCTGGAATACCCTTACCCCCGCAGCCAGTCTTGAGCCGTTGGGGAATGTGGTTGGATTCTGTTAATTATTATGCAGAACATTACAGCAAAATAATGGAGGTAATTGATGCATTGGATAGCACAAACAGTTCCGCTGTTGCAGCTGTAAAATCATTGCCTTCTGAACAGCTATTGGAAGATATTTTGTTCATTGATTCTAATTTTAAAATCGTGTCCAAAAACATCATCCTGTTAGAATCGTCTAAACTACAACTCTCAGAAGCCCTTAATATAGTGTATGAAGTATCACAAACCGTTATCCAAAATAATTCACTAATTTCAGAAAAAGTGAAATGTAAGTTGAGAAACATTATTGCTAAAAATTCTGCCTATTCACAACTTCGTGTACTATCAGGTCACGACAAGACATCTGAAGTTGGTGTACTAAAAAGTACTGACTTTCCGTTCTTCAAATATGCACGTATTACATCGTGTGATGTTGAACGTACATTTCCCAATATAACTGTTTAAGTGACCCTCGGAAGAGATTACTTTGCATTCGCTTAAAATGTACGTAACTCTTCACTGCAATGCACATATCCAAGAATGATGTATCTTACATTAAATTTTAAGAGTTAATATAGCTCACTATAAAATAATTGTGTATTTACATGTTTAGACATTTCCTAATTCAATGATCATTCATTATATTTCTTGAATGCAGGATACAGGTTTTATTGTAACCGCAGCATACTGTTCAGTGTTTACATCAGAGCCATACTCCATCCGTTGCACGTCCGCTTCTCATACAGTCTATACCGCGTGCGTAGTAAGCCTTGCGATTCTCGTGGCAATTCCACGAAGTCTATTCATAACCATAAGACATTGTAATAAAATAAATATGCTAAAATGACAAATAATAATTCATCAGCAACTCCCGCCAAGGAATGGATCCCTTGCTCTGTTTCATCTTGATTATTTTGAAAATCTTGAACAACATTCGAAATTTACATGTACTCCCTGGTCGTGTAATGAGCTTGACGCAAGGACATCACTTACAATAGTGAACAAAAACCAAACAAGGTATCAGCAATATATAGGCTAGTTTATTAGTTAATTTCCAATAAATAGGAAAGGTTGGAGAATGCTAGGTTTGCAGTGAAAAACCCACCCTTGGGCAGAGAACTATGAATGAATCATGATATTGATAGACAAATGACAGTAAGCAATGAACTGTTAGAGGAGTTTATGGCAAATTAGCATATACTTCTAACACACATCCCCATTTTGTAAGGAAGATAGATACGAGTACATTTTCGGAACAACTGGTTAATGCAGACCGTACAGGATCGCCGACTACGCTCGCCACTAATGACCAAGCCGTACCGAGTCTTGTGAAAGAAAATAAAATCTAAATATTTCTAGTTAAATTCATGACTATATCCTTTAACAGTTCACTACCCTGGTAAGTGCAAGATTTACGGAGTATAACGCCGATTTTTTAATGTCTGGTAGGGTAGTCGGTATAACGCCGGCCTTCTGTGCTCGAAGTTGCGGGTTTGGTTCCGGCCCAGGTTGATGGTATTTAAGTGTGCTTAAATGCGACAGGCTCGTGTCAATACATTTACTGGCATGTAAAAGAACTCCTGCGGGACAAAATTCCGTCACTCCGGCGACGCTGATATAACTTCGGCAGTTGCGAGCGTCGTTAAACAAACCATAATTTAATTTTACTTAAATATACGAAAATGTAATCTGCCGATACATAGAAATGAAGTTAGCCGGGCAGCATGTAGCTACAGAAGGCGTCTAGATGACACGCTAACATAAAGGAACTTAATTTTTCATACTTACTTATGCACTTACTTTACTTACTTAGTTACTTATGGCTTTTATGAACGCAGAGGTTCATTACCGGCCTCACATAAGCCCGCCATCGGTCCCTATCCTCAATAAGATTAATCCAGTTTCTACAATCATATCCCACGTCCATCAAATCCATTTTAATATTATCCTCCCATCTACGTCTCGGCTTCCTCAAAGGTCGTTTTCCCTCCGGCCTCCCAACTAATACGCTATATGCATTTCTGGATTCACCCATACCTGTTACGTGCCCTGCCCATCTCAAGCGTATGGATTTAATGTTCCTAATTATGCCAGGTGAAGAATACAATGCGTGCAGTTCTGCGTTGTGTAACTTTCTCCATTCTCCTGTAACTTCATTCCTTTTAGCCCCAAATAGGCCTATTTTCCTAAGCATCTTATTCTCGAAAACCCTTAACCTCTATACAAATCTGGCTTTCAGGTAGTAGCTCCCTGTAAAGCAGGTTTGAATAATTTCAAGGAAAAATTGTTCCGGGGCCGGGTATCGATCCCGGGACCCTTCGCTTAACGCGCGAACGCTCTTCCGACTGAGCTACCCCAGGAACTATACACGACACCGTCACAATTAAATTATTCAACCCTTAACCTCTGTTCGTCTCTCAAAGAGAGAGTACAAGTTTCACAGCCATACAGAGCAACCAGTAATATAACTGGCTTGCAAATTCTAACTTCAATTTTTTTAAAGCAGACTGGATGACAAAGGCTTCTCAACCGAATATATCAGTCATTTCCCGTAATTATTTTTTCTGCGTTTAATTTCCTCTCGTGTATATTTGTATTTGTTACTGTTGCTCCAAGATATTTGAATTTTTCACATTTCAGAGGATGAATTTCCAATATTTATTAATTTAAGTTTTTAACTATTGTTATAGAATTTTGTTGCGTTATTTGTGACAAAAATTGACGCTTAAAGAACTATCCAAACTCAAAATTTTGTGCGTTACCTAATTCTCTTCTATTATTGATCATTCTCTTATGGCATTCATTTATAATCAAAACAATAACAATGGCGTTTTCTCGAAACCTTTGTGAAGACCATAGCAGACAAAAAAAATAAAATGAAGCAACTTTGGAGGCTGGCTGGACTCGAAGTGAAGACTATAAGAAAGTTAAGCATTCTTCAATTTGTGTGAAGAGAAAGAAAACTCACATCAATCTAGTGAAATTTACTGTAATTTAGAAGCCACTTTTCGCACGTGTGTATTATCGTAACATAGAAAAGAGAGATCTCTATTTATTCTTGTTACCGAATCTGGATATAGTTCATAATAGTTCTTGGGAGAAAGTTAAATCAACAGTGCCAAAAACAGAGCATTTTTCGTTTCTAACTGCATAGTGAAACTCCATAACATCGTCAGAATTCCGACCGTTCCGTCTTTGTACACTCATTAATGTGGCGGTCACAGCGCTTCTTGCTTGCGGACTTGGTGCAAACAGCAGAATCACTCGGAAGCGCAGTTGACTTGCTGGCATGTTTATAATCTGAGAGGATATATGAAAGATAAGATTGATTAAACAGATCCTACAGGATCTGAAAAGAAATGTTTATTTCAATCAGTCAGCCTCATTACACGTGATATGCTGCGAATTGTGTCTCAAATTATGCAAGAGGTTGATGCATGCACTCGAGTGTAATGTTAAGAGTACTTTGGCAAAGAGTATCGTTCGATTACTCTTTCTGGGAGCTGACCACTCGCTTTTCGATAATAGCGAGATCATTATGAACGAAAGACACTGGAAGTAAGGAAACAAGAGAAAGACCGGTTGTTAGTAGTAGGCAGGCGAGGCATATTTGTAGCGCGCAACCGGTAATACTATATAACGTCTTTGCGCGCAACTCGTTTAATGTTTTAAATGCATATGTATGTATATATTAACATAATCGGTATGTGTTTTCTTGTATAAATAGTCACTTATTTATTAAATGTAATCTCTTTAACGCTGAGTAACTCAGATATGTTAATTACGTGTTTTAAAATTATTTTATCAGTAATGGTGTCAGGAGAACAGTTGTAACTGCGATTACGGTTATTAACATGTAAGAATTGACTAAAGTAAGCCATGAATTTTATTGTGATGCGTGTTAATGAAACTGGATCTTAATAAAAGAGAAATCTGTTTAGTAATGGACTAGAATCATAAGTTGTGCTCCCAATATAAGTGCTACTTCCTAACTTCAAGAGATTATCGTTAATGGAGGAATTATAATGGGAAGTGGTGTGTCTTATATTGTGGAAACGAATTCGTTAAAATGAAAATTATTGTTAACTATCTTAAAGATCCGGTCATTGATTAGTTACCTCTTATCAGGCATTAGTTGTGGACAGAACTACTGTGGTGCAGTTTCTTTTACAAGTTATTAATTTCCTCTACATCAGTGTTTCTCAACCGCAGGGCCACGGCCCGGTACAGGGTCCTGCATCAATTATACCGGGCCGCGAAGTATTCTTTATCATTTTACTTTTCTATCAAGGGAACGGAACTATTGTCGCAAAGAGCATGTTGTCTGAGATGTCATTCGAAAGTATGCAAGAGATTATGCAGAATCACAAAGTTTTAGGTGCAATGAACGGGAATTAAAACATAAAAAAATTCAAATAGAAAATTATGCATACGCTAGATATGAACAACGAGCGAGAATGCAAGACTAACAGCGCCCGCAAAGCCGAAAACCCGCACGACAGTATTGCCTGTCGTTGACTGCTTGTACAGACCGATTATTTAGTCCTGACAGCTCAGCGACGCGAAAGAGGGGAAGTAATAGGAGTAGTGGGGAGAGCTCCGAAATAGAGATAAAGACGGGCGGTCGGTAGAGGAATGTAGTACAGCTTAACTGTACTGGAAACATGCCGCTCTACCGCATGCGTGACATCCGATCGCTCCGAAGGCAAGCGAGTGACTAACCCAAATACCCTTTGGCGTAACTAAATGGACTCGCCTGACCCAGGCGCACATCTTCGGTGACTGTCAGGACTAAATAATCGTACTGTAATCAAACGTTCAAAACATCGGGACTTCGGGAGTGATCAACTCTCTAACATCAATCAGCCTTGAATCGTCACAGTTGTTTATACCAGACTGAACTTTTATCTGTTTTGTCAACTATTATATATGTATAAACAATCAAGTAGCTTATTTGAAACATCATCTCTACCTTTCAGTGTAATAATTCGTTCCCCAAGAAAGAATGATGCTGAAACTGATCAGGAAGAGGAAAAGGAATTGGTTTCGTCACTGGCTGAGAAGAAACTACCTGCTGAAGGATGCACTGGAAGAAATGGTGAACGGGAGAAGAGTTCGTAGTAGACGAAGGTATCAGATGATAGATGGCATTAAGATAGCATATGAGGAAACAAAGAAGAAGGCAGAAAAGAGGAAAGATTGGAGAAAGCTAGGTTTGCAGTGAAAGACCTTTCCTTGGGCAGAACACTATGAATGAATGAATGAATAACTTGTTTTGCATTTGAGCTCTTCAACTAATTTCTTAAGAAGTGTAGGTATCGAACTCCTATCTTTTTGGTCACAGGCTATCAGTTAAGCTACTAGCTCCAAAAATGTTTCTACAAGGAGGAAATTTATTTTCCACTTTCTCCCGCGAGAATCTTCACGTGACGAGAGGATGGGGCTATTTAACGTCAGTTGTACTTTGTGACAGAATTCTTGATGCACACTGAAATGTCGTAACTATAATAATTGTGTCTTGTCGGAATCCTCATACATTACATAATATGTCGCAATATGCATGATGCGGGGTTTATGCTGGCTCAATGAGCGTGCAAGGTAATCCTCATCTCGTAGGGATTACTCCTATCATACGCCCTTTCAGGGTCACGTCAAGTACGTTGAAAAGTAGTGCTGAAAGTATTTAAGTGTCGATTAGATCGTCTTAGAACGTGCAAATTTCAATGTTATTGACAAATAATACGGAAAAATGTTGATTTGATTTTGATAGTTACGTTCTTATGAGATGGCTGTTCAGTACGCCTTCTAAATAGCGTAATTTTCAACGATTTCTGTTCACTTCACTATCTGCGAATAATTTCATCGCCGAATAGTATGAATTAGTACAGAGCGGCTAACTATTAGGGATATTCAGTAATTATTATGGATTTAACCCCTTTAGTCAAAGAGAAAATTACTACGGAAAAACAAAATTATCACAACGAAAAAATATATAGGCCTATAACCTTATGCATTTCTTCCCGGCAGATGAGAAAAAAATATGTAAAGACGTTTACAATTGAAGATGAATTTCTTAAACATGCAGAAGTTGTACGAATTTCGATTGCAGCGATACTTATTATTCCCAGAACAAGAATTTTACCAGCAATCGAAAAGTATTGGGAATACATTTGAATAAGGAACAGAAAAAAAGTTTCCTTCCCAGGCAGGATTCGAACCAAGAAAGTCTTAAATACCAGTCTATCGTACTCTGGAGTGACTAAGGCTCTGAAATCAGCTACAAGGGTCGGTCCGGTTTTTTTTGCCACTACTTTACATTTATTGATTATTTTATTCAAATATTCCCAATTTTTGTTAATGATGTTTGCTATTAAGGTCAACATGAAGACTTTAAGAGCAATTTCCAGCTTACCAACTCGATACTTTTCCTTCATTGCCTGTATTGCCAAATAATCTTTTTTGTATTTGGTTTATTTTACGACACTTTATAAACTGCTATAGTTATCTAGCGTTTGAGTGAGATGAAGGTGATAATGCCGGCGAAATGTGTCCAGTGTCCAGCGACGAAAGTTACCCAGCATTTGTTCTTAACGGGTTGAGGGAGAACCCTGGAAAAACTTGAACCAAGTTACTTGTCCCCAACAGGATATGAACCCTGGTCGCTCGTTTCACGATCAGACATTGTAACCGTTACTTCACAGCGGTGAACTTGAATCTAGATTAGATGCAAATTGAGCCAAAATTACAGATCTCAGAAATGAAAGTTGACACTCTCTTACGCGCAGTCTTCTTGATGTTATGAGCAAAAATCAGGTAGAATTCAGGATCTACATTAAACATATCAATATTGGAATCATTTTTTATTCAGAAGGTCAAGATGGCATCAGAAGGAGATCTATGTTTCAAGAAGAACTTTGCAGAAAAGCAGCTGCTAGATGCAATACATGCCACAAAGTCTTTTTTTTTATCGCAGAAGAAGTGGAAAGTAACGTGTCGTTATATAGGTATAGTAATATGCTGCTCCTCTGATTGGGGTTATGGCTGATATGTACAGTCTTAGTGGCAAAAAAACCGGACCGAACCTTGTAGGTGATTTCAGAGTCACAGATTCAAATTTTGCTAGTCACAAAACACATCCATCTTGTATAACTAATTGTAACAATGAAATTTATTGCATTTGTTCGATTCTTAGCGTCTTTTGTTTCCTTCAGTACCTCAAACTTACAGACGAGAAAACTTTGAGAGTTTTATTTTCATTTGGCATCAATATTACATTTCTACCTCTATGCGTATTTTTACATTAAATAGCAGTACATACCTCTGGCTTCTCTATCCATATTGAAATTACCACAGTTTGACACAATACGACACAGCACAGGATTCTTTTGTATCAGCTACAAGGGTCGGTCCGGTTTTTTTTTTGCCACTACTGTACATCTTTTATCAGGTAGTACATCTCACTGGACGATATGTGTCAGAGGAAGAAAAAATTGTTGGTATACATCTGAAGTCTGAGTAGTGTAACATATGAAGAGTCCACTGCAAGAATGATGGATGTCACTTTCTTGTCGAAAATGAACCAAGACTGTCAGTGCATAGCTTAAGATATAGTAGAATGTACATAGAAAGTTATATGGCATTAACACTGATAGTCATTGTCCAGTAATGATCGGAAAATCACAGTTAAGCTTTGAGCGCTAAGCATTTCAAACTTTCAATTGCTTCTCCTGCAAAATGTATTCCAAATGACATCCATCATTCTTGCAGTGGACTCTTCATATACGAGTAACAATCGGCGATGTATATAGTGGAGGGGGAAAGGAACTGGCCACTCTACTCCATTATCTCCTGGCCTAGTTGCCTCATAAGTGGCGCCTTATGTCTTCGGACAGTGGGCTAAACAACAATAATATGCTTTAAATTTGACTTTGCCAGAAGTGGGGGCATGCGCGTGCGCACTATGAGATTACTGATAACTCACTTGAAAAATTGGCATCTCTTCTGGTAGGAAAAACGAAGTGATCACATTTTTTTCTGAAATATATTTTTTGCCTTAAACTTTACTTTATTTCCTAGAGAAGTTAAAACATGCCGTATGCACATTAGTCCCGCTTTAAAAATCATTTTTGCTTGCAAATTTCTTTAAAGTTCTGAAATTCTGTAAGTGGGAATAAGATGGAAATTGTCACTGCAGTATTCACGCTTACAAAAGGAGAAATATTAATGTTTTATTTGCCAATATAACAAAGTTGCTGTCGTCTTCGGTGGTCTCGAGGTTATCATGCTGGTCGTTCGCGGGTTCAAATCCGGCCGAGGGCGATGGAATTTAAAGGGCGATAAAATCCTTAGCATGGCTTCCTCTGGGAGGGAAGTAAAGCTGCGAGTCCAGAGTTTGATCCAGGAAACGAGCTGGCGAACGTCCACGACTCATTACACGATCATCAAACTTTTTGTAATGCTTCTAATGACATAACGGCTGTATGTGCAGTAGAGTTACCCTGCTGGAAGTAAACATTTTTTTTTCATCTTCAACAGATATTAAAAATGACCCCGCAGTATGTCTTGCATGTATCATTGTGAGTTGAAATGTTTGTGATTTTTTATCTGTGGGAGAATTTAAAACAAAAAGCGTATGTGAACAATTCACACACTCTTGAAGAGCTAAAGAATGAAATCAGGCGCGTCTATTAGTCAACATAGAGTCGCCAGTCATATTAAGTGCAATTGTATGCTAAAATAGAAGTTAGATTTATTTAAAGATGTAAGCTTTCTGTGGTTTTGTATATTTTAGTTTGTAGTTTTAGTGTTATTGAGTGTGATATAAGTTCAAGAAATGTAAGACTTAAAATGAAAATAGAATAATACATTGAATAGCTACCATATAAATGTTACTTATTTTCCTTGCTTTAGTACAGAACATTACGAAATAATATTTAATTACACTCTACCAGAAAAATTCTCCACCTGGTTTTATTTATTTATTTTTTTTATTTTAGTAGGCTATTTTACGATGCTTTATCAACATCTTAGGTCATGTAGCGTCTGAATGAGATGAAGGTGATAATGCCGTTGAAATGAGTCCGGGTTCCAGCACCGACAGTTACCTAGCATTTGCTCATGTTGGGTTGAGGAAAAAACCCGGAAAAACTTCAACCAGGTAACTTGCCCCAGGAGGGAATCGAACCCGGTCCACTGGTTTCGCGGCCAGGCGCGCTAACCGTTACTCCAAAGGTGTGGTGCACCTGGTTGTTAAACACATTTGTACCCCTCAAACAACTCGAAAATTTGCTTATAGGTAAGTTAATAGGTATGTTTCAGACGGTTGCTAGGCACAAGTTATTTGTATTACTATGATGTATCGAAGTACACATACGGAGTTTCAGTATACAGTAGTAATTCTGCGTTTCCATATGGTGAAGAATCGGTAGAACGGAGAAAAATTCCCTCCGGCACTCGGACTCGAACCCGGATTTCCAGCTTTACGTGCTGGCGCTTTATCCACCGAGCTACACCGGATTCAAGTTCCTATGCAGCATTGAATCCGCCCCATTTTTTTTAAGTTCTACCTACTGTGTTCCATTTGTTGGCCTACCCTCGTGTACCGTGTCACAGTAGGCTGTGTGGGACAGTAGACACAATGTCCAACCTCAAGTACAGAGGTGCACTCATTACGAGTGACTAAGTGGCCAGGGTCCGACGGAACATGGCGTCGTCTTGTATCACAAAGTGATTACTTACCCTTTATCATATTACTATGATGTACCGAAGTACATATGGAGTTTCAGTGTTGTAATTCTGCGTTATGGTGAAGAATCGGTAGAACGGAGAAAAAAATCTCTCCGACACCGGGACTCGAACCAGGGTTTGCAGCTTTACATGCTGGCGCTTTATTCAATAAGCCACACCGGATTCAAGTTCCGATGCTGGATTGAATTCCCCTCATCGGAACTTGAATCTAGTGTGACTTAGTGGATAAAGCTCCAGCACGTAAAGCTGGAAAACCCGGTTGGAGTCCCGGTGCCGGAGAGAATTTTTCTCCGTTCTACCGATTCTTTACAGCTTAATTGACATAAGATTATGTAAAATATAACTTGTATTAATTACTGCGTAAAACATATGGAAGATATGTCACTTACACGACACCGTTTACTTTGTTTAGGAAACAATCCCAAAAAGGTAATCATGTCGGTTGTTTATTGGTGTTATTAACGACTCCAATACAAAAATAATGGGATGAAGCTTAGAATTGGACATGAGTTATAGAAGATAAAGGAGGAGATGGTTGGTTATCTTATCATTATCAATTCCGCTAAACTCATAAATCCAAGAAAAGAAAACTATCGTATTGTTAAGTTCACTATTGTCTTCTCTTTATCCCCATAAACTACAAATTCGTATAAACATTAAGCCCTAACTAATACTTGTGACGTAAATGCAAGTTCAGATGATATAATGATCTTATTACTCATATCTTCTGTTTGATCGTGACATACAAAGCTCAAACCTCGTATTAATCCTAACATAGATGTATGTTATCTTTCTCTATTCACATAGGCCTATTTTATAATTATTTGCCTCTCTGTCTGTTTTTTCCGATCAGACAATTCTTTCACAATAGACGGACATTCTTGAAATTTGATCTCTATTTTTTTTTCTTGCGAATGTTTTGATCAAATCCGCCGTTGTTACCACAATCAACGCCATCACTAACACTAGTAGTAGTAGCAGTAGCAGTAGCAGCAGCAGTTTAATAAATGGTGTCAAGACTTCACTCTCGTAAACAGCTGGGTCAGACGTCATACAGGCCTTTCTAGCTCCGAGTGGAGAGATGCGCTGAAGATGACCGGTAATGCTGCTCCTGTACGAGCTGTTCCAAGCAGAAGTCAAAACAATAACCACCGTAGGCGATGCCACAGTGAGGTTGAAACTTTGGCTCATGTCTTGGGTTCATGCCCATTTGGCGAAACTCTTCGTAACAGCAGGCATCACAAGATCAGGTCTGTAATCGCAACATGCCTTAAGTCAAATGGCTACACTACCTATGAAGAAGTCCATGAAATAGCGGATACCAGAAGTCTTCGGCGTATTGATATTATAACATTTAAACCTGGAGAGATAAAAGGTTATATTCTGGATCCGACCATCAAATTCGAGACTCATCGGAATCAACCCGAAGAGGTTAATCTAGAGAAAAGAGCAATTTATGAACCAACTATCCCTTATTACAAAACATTATATAAACTCAGGGATATAGAAGTCATCGGATTAATGGTGGACGCTAGAGGGACCATAACAAAACAATTCGTCTCATTCTGTCATAAATTTGTAATCCCAGCAAAAACAATTAAGGACATTTCTATGATGGCTTTGAAGGGTTCTCTGCAGAATTTACGGCGACTCTTGTACTTCAATTCAAATTACAGTTGAATTTTCTCATTCTATCTTTATCTGTTTTTTATTTCACTGCAAATTTGCATTATTGTAAAACATTATCTACTGTAAATTTCAGTTTATTGTAAACAAACTTCTTGTAAGACATTTTAATGCCACATCTTAAATCTTACTGTTTAACATTCTTTGTCTTTGACAACCTCACCAAGATGAGAAAGACTAAAAATTATTGTAATAGCAGTAATATTATCAACGCTAGTAGTAATAGCAGTAGTAACACCAGTATTAGCAGTAGCAGGATTCTTAGTAGCAGTAATATTAACAGTTGCAATATCAGAGTAGTGGTAGTAGCAGTATCAGCAACAAGAATAGCATTGTTGGAATTGATAAGAATGTACGGGAGAGGGTAATTTCTCGTTGACATACTATTTTTTATTTGTTTTTTAGTGGGCTATTTTACGACGCTGTATCAACATCTCAGGTTATTTAGCGTCTGAATGAAATGAAGGTCATAATGCCTGTGAAATGAGTCCGGGGTCCAGCACGGTAATTACCCAGCATTTGCTTATATTAGGTTGAGGGAAAACCCTGGAAAAAACCGCAACCAAGTAACTTGTCCCAACCGAAATTCGAACCCGGGCCACCTGGTTTCGCGGTTAAACGCGCTAACCGTTGCTCACAGATGTGGGTTTTTTTTTTTTTAAAGGATGTTGTCTGGTTTCATTGTAATCCGACAGAATGTTAGATCGAATCGCGCAGAACCGAAACCCGACCTCTCTACCTAACATTCTGTCGGATTACAATGAAACCAGATATTCACACTCATACCATTACAAGTACACAGTGTCCAGAAATTAAGTATCGATTTTGTAGAATTTGGGCGTTTAGGGGTAAGATGTGTATGGTAATAAATTGAAAGTACACTGTGTTTCTAAACTGTGTAGTTGCTGCTGGAGTCCATGCATTGGTTTTGTGATAGCAGCTAAACATGTATTCTGCGTTACAAGTAACTGAATATGCATGATAAAATATTTAAAATGTATGAGATATTTTCCCACTCTTCCTAAAACACATTTTGATATTGAGATTAGTGTTTTCCTTCTCCCTCTTGAGGGATTTCTCTTGCCAAAGAATGGCTTATAGTCCTTCGGACTGTTATGTTTAGTAATTAATCTCCTTTCAGGAATAAAGCTTATGCCCTGCATTTATCTAAGTTTTCAATAAGTTTATAATATTGAGTTGTCACGTAATATACTTTTTAATTGGTTATTTAACGAAGATGTATCAACTACTAGGTTATTTAGTGTCGATGGGATTGATGACGTGATGGTAGTTGGTGAGATGAGGCCGAGAATTCGCCGTAGATTACCTGACATTCGTCTTACGGTTGGGGAAAATCTCGGAAAAACCCAACCAGATAATCAGCCCAAGCGCGAATTGAACCCGCTCCCGAGCGCAACTCCGGATTGGCAAGCGAGCACCTTAGTCGAGTAATATGCTTTTAAGTCCAAAAAAATCTGCAAGTGAAAGTTCTTTTTGTGAAATATTGGTGCAGTATGTGCTATATTGGTTAGGTGCCTGGTGTCCGTGTTTTTAGTATGCAGAAAATATTCTAAAATTATTGCAAAGAATTCAACAATTTCTGTAGAAGGCCTAGAATAAGCATCAGATAAGAAACATCCGCTATGGATGATCAGTATCTGCGACTGAATGTTTGGCGAGATCGCCTTAGTTTATAACAACTATTTTGGAAACACGCTTTTGCCTCGAAAAGGCGATGAAGGAACTGTGTTCGTGAGAGAACAAGAAGAAGACGGGAGAAGGCAGATTATCTCTACAAGACCAAAAGAGCCCTTTCTATCAAATGAAGATTGGACAAAGCGTATTTGCATTTGCAGAATTTTCTGGAGTGTAAAAGGTATATTACGCGACAAAATTCAATTTTAAATTGACTGAAAAGCCCAAAAAACTGCATTTCTAATGGAAATGGTACACATTAAGAAAGTGGCTCGCTTTGGGATCTATAATTAGTTACATAATAAATCTCAATGTTTGCATTGAAAAAGCAGTTAGGGTAAAGGTTGGTAATATTGTGATACGAGTAATATTGTGACAGTTCTTTTTTAGAATTTATTACAATTTTACTGAGCAAGAGACGGACCTGTTTTGTGCAGCAACTTGTCCACGAACATTCCCTTAATACGTTGACGCAAAAAACCGATCTTCCTCTCGCTCGGTAAAATTATTATAAATTCTGAAAAAGGACTATCACAATATTACTCGTATCACAGTATTACCAACCTTTAACCTGTACAGTTTGATTTTACATAGTCTACTATTGTCACCAGTCAACGATTAAACTCAAATACCGCATAATTGTGTTCACAGTTGAAAACTCCAGATGTTTGTAGATTGGTAAATACTCACACTTGCTGGATTTAAGTTATTTCGATACATTCATTGAAATTATCGTGGTATAAGAACTTAGGCTCGTTAGTAGAGTATATCTTAGATCTAACGTATTTCTGGACATTTTGGACAAGTACAAATTGCTCCTAATTCTGATGTTAAAGAATTATGGTGCATTGAACTTGAAATTTTCATGCTTACAAGCACTTCATATCATTAAATAAAATAATCCTTTTATTGATGTATTAGTTATGCGGGTCTTAAAATTAAGCTCTTTACAGCCACACCTACTCAGTCGTGAGTAGTATTATTGTATTACGGCAATCCCAACGTTATCACATTGTCATATGAATCAAAGGTCTGACCTGTAAAGAAATTTCATTTACAGGAAATATAGTCTTCAGGAATGAAATTTTTACGAGCAGTGAGGGGCTGCAGATTAGTAGATAAAAAAAAATAAATTAAGATATAAGAAAAGAATTAACAGTAGACGAGCTAAACACAAAAACTGAGAAAATGGAACACAGTGGACACAGCATGTAGGCCTACTACGGATGAACGACAGGTTACTACGGACAGATCTACACTATATACCAGCTGGAAGGAGACATTTGGGAAGAGCTACCGGCATAGTTCAGTCGGCTAAGGCGCTTGCCTGCCGATTCAGAGTTGCGCTCGGGAGCGGGTTCGATTCCCGCTTGTGCTGATTACGTGGTTGGGTTTTTTCCGAGGTTTTCTCCAACCGTAAGGAAAATGTCAGGTAATCTATATCCTAATCGACCTGGGTAGCGTAGTCGGTATAGCGCTGGCCTTCTGTGCTCGAGGTTGCGGGTTCGATCCCGGCCTAGGTCGATGGCATTTAAGTGTGCTTAAATGTGACAGACTCATGTCAGTAGATTTACTGGCATGTAAAGAACTCCTGCGGGACAAAATTCTGGCACGCCGGCGACGCTGATATAACCTCGGCAGTTGCGAGCGTCGTTAAATAAACCATAATTTTTTATACCGAATCCTGTGTCTCATCTCGCCAAATATCATCTCGCTATCACCAGTTCCATCGGCGCTAAATAATTTCGTAGTTGATACATCGTCGTTAAATAACCAAGTAAAAAACATTTGGGAAGACCGTTGAAAAAATGGGCAGATCAATAAATTATTGGTACGAAATTTGAGTGTTTACGGTTCTGGTGGTGACAGAGATGACGACGACGATAAGCTTCAAAATATTGGTACATATTTTAAATCATCCTTGGGGCCGGCAATCCTAACTGAGGTTTTTCATGCTTTCCTCAGTTATATCCAGGCAAATGCCGGGATTGTACCTCTTGAAAGTCCGGCCATGGACGGCGATCCTTCCCTTAATCCTTTCATATGTGTGAGTGAATGATGTGTAATGTCTTAAATGTTTGTGTTGTGTCGGAGGTGGCCCAGGCATTGAGCTGATCCCTCATCCGGGGAGGCCTTCCTTATCCTTGTGTGGTCAAAAAAGTATTTATGTGATCCAATAGATTAATTCCTCTCCCGACAAGTCTCGGCCCTGTAAGGTCCGTGTGGCGTAGGTCGTATAAATGAACCTAAAATGGAGAGGTTAAACTACGATAAAGAAAGAAAATAATTTTAAATCGGTGCATACACCCTTCAGTAATTTTTATATGAATATGACAATAAGTAGTTCAGTTAAAATTTTCAATATGAAATCAGCAGAGGAAAACTATTAACCCTCTCACTACCAGAAATATTTTGTTACATTGGATACCACTGGGGTCATTGGTGACCCCAAGTAAATTAAGCAATATAAAATTTGTTTTAACAGCTAAATTTATTTACATGGGTATACTGATGTACGTATTGGTACATACACACAGCATTATATTGACTAAACTACGACATCGCGTTTTGTTCCCCTCTGTATGACATTAGGGGCTACTGGAACTTTACTCCTTCGATTGCTATGTTAAAGATGTTCCTCAACCCCAGGATAAATTCTCTTCTTTTATATTTACTGTTCAGTTTTCGTTTAGAATATTTATGAGCTTCCAAATTATGAAAGCATTCAGTGCATTGATATCCAGTTTATTGTAGAAAGTAACCTAGGCCATCGTCGTGTCATCCGTTTTGTAGTGTAAGTTCGAGACAATTTGTCCGTAATGTTTACATCTGACTTTGTAGCGATTTAGTCGAGTATAATATGTTTTATTGCTTCACTATTTTCTGCCCCTTCTTTGAAGCAATGTTGCCATCCTACTATAGTAGTTTATCGTTGGAATCCAAAGAGAGAGGAAGGAGAAACTCTTCCGTTTCTCAAGGCAAATAATTTTACTGGTAGGCTAGTTATGGGTGATTTTTTTCTATTTTTCCAAGTAGTATTAATAATGTTTTCTTTCTGACTCTCTTGTTAGGTCCAAACATGTAAAGAAATTATCAGCTGTGATCTTCCTTCCACTTCCTTGTAAATTTTCGACCATGTCCAAAACTACTCCTTTTCCTTGATTTACTTCTTTTCTCCTTTTTCCATTTCTTCCTATAAACACTCGTATATTTGTGACGTAGTAAGTAGTGCTGTCACATGTAGCCCATACCTTTATAACATATTTTCCTAGTTTTGAGGGCATCTGCCTCAGAAAGTCACCAGTTGTTCATCAATTATAACGTTCTCATATAACACACATGAGTAATATAACGCCGGGGTGCAAAACTGTGCTACAGTTGTGGCACACACCACAAGCCGGATCACGTGACTAATCCCTTCCTTTCACCCCCACACGTCATTGGATATGGTAGGGGGAGAGGAAATATGTATTCAGTGTGCTTGCCGACGTCACAGATACGTAATTCAAGGCCGGGGGATTGTGAACGTGGAAAAACTCTTTCCACATGTTTCCACCTTTCTACCAGTTCTGCATCCTGATCTAACGTGTTTACCCATGTCTCAAACACATCCCTTATAGGAGACCGTTTATCAGGATTATGATTCTGCGTTTTGTAAAATAGGTATTAGAAATTATTTCATTGTTTAGGATATCTAAATAATTAAAAAAGAACTCCAGTTTTATATGGGACCAATGGTACTCAGTATTTAAAAAAAAAAATAATAATTTTTCGTGTGTTAAAAATAAAATAAAAAAAAACGAAACATCGCTAGATAGACCACACTCAAAAGAAGAAAGTAAATTTGTTTCAGAATTTTAGATAACGAAACAAAAAAGAAACGCGACTTTGAAAGTGCTCTTGGGGTCTTATACTACCCCATAGTAATAGGAGGGTTAAATAGCTTACTGTTTCAAATAATTCTATTTCAGATACAGTGACCATTACCAAAATAGTCAAAACGTGTATTTATATTGAATAATTATAGGAATTGACATGAACTCGTATCTATTTCATGTGGTATGAATATTCTAGACAAATAAGAACATTAATACGATAAAACACTTACTGAGAAGCTTTGCATGCAGTCATTATTCACCTGGCTAATTCTGTTAAGCACCGAGTGACAAGTTCAAATCTTCATTGATGGATTTATTGGTTTGTTAATTGTTAAATTGAGTTGTTGTTTGTTATCACGACCATCAGAGATGGTAATAAAATATGACATGAAATTGATCTTCATACATCGTTATTGGAAATCTATTGAAGTGTGTCTTTTTTTTTTTTTAGTTTAGATTTTCTCCATTTTGTTTCATGGTAAATAATGGATGTCAATAAATGACACATTCATGATTAAACGAATCTCAATTTTGAGTCAAGGTTTCCTAGTCATCTTACGGGAATTTTTCGAAACGGGCATTTACTCAAATCGATTTCGTGCTGACAACAGTGTACACACGGTTCTATTTTTCCCGTGCATAATGAAATGATGCGTAAAACAAAGCATGCTGTAATAACGCCTTTTTAAGCAGTGTTTTATTGTGGTCTATTGAACACAATTTCTTATGTAATACGAGTATAAACGAAGAGAGCATTTTTTATTGTTCTGTGAAATTTAGTTACGAGATTTTCAAGCAATTTTCTGTTTGTATTAAGTAAAAATTGTTATATTTTATGTGCGGACTTCCCGGATTTATGGACTCTGCAATTGTTGTTGTTGACTATTAAAAGAACGTCTGTCCATTAGTTTTGGGGAAAAGGCTCTTCACAGACTAGTAAATAGACAGGATACCAAAAACCACATTTTATTATCCACGAATGTTGAAAATGTGTATTTCCGTAAAGATTAGAAATCGCCTATTACATCACAATTTTTGTGTGTCAAGTGATGAAATCATGTGATCACCATAGTGACTAAATTCCTTTTGAGATTTGGAAATTTTGTCAGGTGGTTTTTTACGTGGTTACATTTCTAATGTAATGAATTTCTAAAGGCTACTTGCTGAAAGTTCTAAAGTTTGCACAATAATTAGCCTACGATAGTAAGTCACCTAGTATGTAAAAGCGAATGGAATACTGAAGTCAATTGTAACATTGGAATATTAATGACGTCTGTTTTGTCTTTTGTTTTATACGAATTTGAAAAAAAGATTGTCATCTCGAAATATACCTAATTCTCAACATTTCTGTTTATTCAGGTGAAGGTTTCTCTAACAACAAAGCACCATGATGAGCATAAGAAGCGTTTAGACTGAGTGCCATCAATCTCATTATCTAATTTGATGGAGGTGAGTAATCAACGTTTAAAACTATCTTTTCTTTTCTTTTCCGAGAAAGTTACCCTCTATCAGAAGTGACGAAACTACAGTGTCGTTGATGGGACTAGAAATGGAATACAAGTGTTCTAGTCTCTTTTGGTATCGATTTGATTACCTCCTATATATATATATCAGATTTATAAAATAAAACCATCTGCCCTTCAATATGGGTGATGATGAGGGGGTAGAATTCTAGGTACAGAATACCATTCATAAAATTATTATTATCCCCATCCTACACGGCTCAACGCTTGGTCGCACTGACTTGCTTGTCTTGCGTCTTGATTATAATAACTATTATATCCATGAGCAGGCTTGAGATAAGATGTGTAATTCCTAAGTTATTGATTGTTGTCAGCTTGCCGGAGATGATAATACATCAATATTATTTTCTTTGCTTACTTTATACTGTACTTTATAAAGTATACTCGAATTAGAACAATTATATTTTGTGAGGAGAATAGAAGTTATCCCTGGCAGGGATGTTAATATGAATTTATGAGAGGGGGATAACTTTCCAACAGGGAGGAAATCTCCCCATAACCTGGTGATAAAAATAATTGCGCGAGAAAACTTCGATTTTATCGTGGTTCAGAGAATTATCACGTCTTGTTAGCTTTCACACCGTAATAAAAGTCCGAGAGTCGGTAATAATCTACAGCTAAGCGCGTATTTCCGATAATTTGCTGCATCACGTCGTCGTTATATAGAGTGTACAGTGTTTGGAATCCTATGAATACGCTATTAATTTTGATATACTCGTGTGTGTGTGTGATTTTACTTGAATGTTTTATTTGTGCCAATTTCACTTATATACAGGATGTTGGTCCACACCTGTGGAGTAACGGTCAGCGCGTCTGGCTGCGAAACCAGGTGGCCCGGGTTCGAATCCCAGTCGGGGCAAGTTACCTGGTTGAGGTTTTTTCCGGGGTTTTCCCTCAACCCAATACGAGCAAATGCTGGGTAACTTTCGGTGCTGGACCCCGGACTCATTTCACCGGCATTATCACCTTCATATCATTCAGACGCTAAATAACCTAGATGTTGATACAGCGTCGTAAAATAACCCAATAAAATAAATATACAGGATGTTTAAAATATTTTAAAATTCTCCGTGGGATTGTAGGGCATGACATTAGGAGCTGTTTGAGATAGGGAATACATGTCCGCTGATCCCTCCTTTTACATCTGCGTCACTGTAAATGTGCTAATCTCTGCAGGTACGCAACGAACTGTCTTTAATATTCAAACGTAACAGGTTTTCCAACATCTAATCACTGACCAACTGAGCAAACGTGGTTAATATATGTAGATGCTTTGTCTCCGACTGAAATTGTAACCTGGTTGTACAAGAAGACGATTTTATAGTTCAATAATAATATTAATTCTATATAACTGTTAAATCCTGTAAATAATGGGTATTCATAATATCTGTTTAAAATTGTCAGATAGGTAACATTTATAACCAATTTCTTCCCATCATTCTCATCGGAACAGAGCTATCACACTCGGACCCAATGCGGCAAATTAAGGAACTTTTATAAGGACACAACTTTATGCCACCGACGCACAGTGGTTCCAAACTCAAATCTGACTGGACAAAAGGTATAAATGTTTGATCTTCAAAACAATATAAATACTGCAGTTCTATAATCCTAAATAGTCGTGTATCTACAATTCTTATTCAGTTTTCCATAAAAATAATTGTGGTCTGTGCAGGAGCGGGTAGAATTCAAGTGTTCAGCACAGACATTCTCTTCTCGTTAGCATCGCTCGGCAAGTTACCTTCGGAACATCGATGTGTGAAGATATAATATATTGCCAATCCCCTTCGAGTTTCGGTGAATAAAACTACAGATATTTCCCTACATTTTTAGTGCATTTTCGAACTTTAACATTGTGTTATTTAGTTATAATACTCATTAATACACAGAGAAGTGTTCCATGAAAATTTTTAAAATTTTATTTGCTGTAGCAGGCCCGCAAAAGCAAAGGCCACAAAAGGCCATTGTCAAAGCAGGTTCAGCATTTACATTAGTCATTTAGGTATGTAATTATAAAGGTTTTATAACCAACTTCAACCACCTTCTCCTTTTATTTATATTTTAGTGATGGTGGACGGAATTCTAAGAAGAGAACTAGTTGACATTTCGTGAAAAGAAAATAATATTGTAAGAAGATTAGCCTGTGTGTTTGAGTACCGGTATGTATTAATTAAAATGTTTTAGGAGATTCTGAGGGACATGATTGTAAATTAGTGCAGAAAAAAGTGCTGAATTCTGAATGAAACTTAAAGAGCAATGGACTAATTGCCTCTATGTATTATAACATTTTCTTAAGAAAATACAAGGATTGGTTAAGTGTTAAAATGACTTTTTAAAAAAATAGACTGTGTCTAGTAACTAAAAAACAAAGATCGTCCACAAAAGCCGTTTCATGAATGTGCTGAGAAAAGTCAGAAGAGGAAGCTGAAGCCTTTGGTGGAAACACACTTGGTTGATGAAATTGCTCTTATCGCAGAAATGGATTTAAGACCAACATATAGGCCTGATGCAGCAGAAATGGTAAAGCAAGTGTTAAGTTTTTACTCAGAAAGGGCCACTAAAATGAATGAAAGAAAAGAAAACAAGATCGCTTACGTAAAGAAATGGGACTTCTTGTCGACATTCCCAAACCAGAATTTGGTACGACTTATGACGGGATCAGCGCACGGAGGTTCTTCAGGTTTGGCATCAGAAGCTACTGGCGTAGATGAAGGCTTAATTCGGTGATTTGGAACCATCTTTAAAACCAGTGGTCGTCATTTCGTAACTCGCGAATCAACTTCTTAATATAGCCTACAAGCAGGGCGGAGGGGTAAAGCATGATTTCTCTCCCCTTAGCCAACAGTTGTTCATTCAATGTTAAGCAATCTGGATATCCTTCTCTCCTACATTCCCGTTTGCTGTGTATTGCGGGCTGCATTTTATATGACGTAATCTTTGCCGACCACTGCTTAAAACAATCGCCAGTGGGAGAGTTTGAAAAAATACTGTTTGTGCACTGTAGAATTATACATCCAGAAATATAAGTGGTATTATATACCGCAAAGTGTGCATAAAATACTTATCCGTGGTGCGCAGTTGATAAAGGAATCTGTACTTTTGTTGGGATGATGTCCGAGGAACCCCAAGAAGTCCGATATAGGCCTAAAGATTACAAGAATTTCAGGGAATAAGCTTATCACGCGCGCAAATTTTGTAGAGCCGATATGATGATGGATTTGATGAATTTCCTCTGGCCCGATGGTAAGCAGTCTTCGTAACTAACGCCAAAAGAGTAGAAAAAGTGTATCTTCTGTTGTAGACTTCCTGAGACTGCTCCAGGATCACGATGGTGATGATGATGATGATGATGATTATGATGATTATGTTTGAAAATTAATAGAGTTACAACTCTCTAAAATATCTGTAAATATTTCAAATTTAGATTTATTTAACCAGAGTTAGAGGTTTTGTTAAAATTGTTTTAATATGTAGGCTATTTTATTTAAAAAATTAAATGATATTTGACTTAATATCTACGACTGTTGTGTATTTTTAGCATCTTTCACACATTCAAATTAAATAGAAAGTATATAATACCTTTGTGATTTCGTTCCAATCCCTGCGAAAATCAGTTTTGTAAAATTAGTATAATTCTTTAAAATTCAACCCCTGTGAAAGGGTGGTTTATTTTATCCAATCGTAATCAGAGTTTACACGCAAATGCAAAATGCCAATTGTAACCTGTATACAAAATTTTATGTAAATCTGTTAGAAACAAGGAGAGTTATTAATTTTGTCCTGCTAGATTTGTATTTGGAACCACTGTGCGACGTACCTCAGTCGGCTAAGGCGTTTTCCTGCCGATCCGGAGTTGCGTTCGAGCGCGGGTTCGATTCCCGCTTGGGCTCATTACCTGATTGGATTTTTTCCGAGATTTTTCCAAACGTAAGGCGAATGTCTCATCTCACCATATACCATCTCGCTATCACCGATTCCATCGACGCTAAATCACCCCATAGTTGATACAGCATCGTTAAATAACCAAGTAAAAAAGAACCTGTCATAAGAATTGAACCCTCCTGATCTCCACTCAATGCCATGCTAATGTATCTTGCTTTGGGTTTTCTCTGTTGTTCATTTCACTCAGATCCACACTGCAGTTGTTGGACGTATGTTCGAGTTAACTTTTGTGCACTAATCAACATTCATACTTTTAATCAAGGTTATTGTTACTAAATGAAATAGGCCTATTAAACTTATTTTTCGTACTATAGGCATCATTGTATTTCCTCATGTCGTGTTTTTCATAAGATCCGGGTGCGAATTAACGGGGGGAATGAGGGAGATCTCCTCCTTTGCTGGAAAGTTATCCCCTTCTCATAAATTCATATTAACATCCCTGCCAGGGATAACTTCTATCCCTTTCACAAAACATAATAATTGTTTTAATACGAGTATACTTTATAAAGTACAGTATAAAGTAAGCAAAGGAAATAATATTGATGTATTATCATCTCCGGCAAGGTTACTACAATCAATAACCTAGGAATTACACATCTTATCTCAAGCCTGCTCATGGATATAATAGTTATTATAATCAAGATGCAGGACAAGCAAGTCAGTGCGACCAAGCGTTGAGCCGTGTAGGATGGGGATAATAATAATTTTATGAATGGTATTCTGTACCTAGGATTCTATCCTCCCCTCATCAGAAATCTTAATTCGCACCCTGCGTACGATAAAATCCGTGAACCCTTTGTTTTCATAGTCATTCAGTGAGAGTTATTCAATTGTAAGGATCCTTATTTTTTATTCATACCAATGTGTGCAAATTGAAACATAATTAGCAGCGGTTAATCGTTTTGTTTCTCTTCAGAGACGGAAACAATCTTCATGAGATCACCTTTCGTGCAATTGTAATTATCATATATATAAACCTATTTGTGACCTTGCTGCCGTTCGTATATTCAGGGGATCCCCTGTTATTTTGAATGTTTGTTGTTGACTCAAAATTCGTACGACGTTGAGCATGGAGCGAGCCAAGGCATCTTTGAAGGTAGATGACAACCGTTAACCAATATTGTCCGCTTCCTTAATTCTAATAATTGAACTTGAGTTAATTAAACAATGTACTGATGATTCTGTTGAAATATTGGTGTATAATTATGCCATTAGTCTCGTTAAAGAGAGAGACATTTAGAACGTAATTTCTTCGAATTTCAGTAACCAAGTTTAATTTAAGTACAGGCGTTATACAGTCATTTACGTTGAAGTCCTTTAAGTGTCCACGAAGGCTATAAACATATTATATTTCTCGTCATCAGTCATTGTTAGCGCAAATGTAGTTATGTCTTCTCATCCAAGAAACCTACTATGCTATAAAATTAATGTATGAGGTTCGATTTTTTCTGGTATTTTTGTTTCACAACTATTCTACATTTTCTCAGTAGTTTAAATTCACCACTAAAATAAGAAAAAGAAATTACAGTTGAATTTGGTTAGAGCACCATGGCTACAGTGACAGTCGTTAAGAAGTACGGTTTTACCTGTATTAAACAAATGTAATTTATTTTGTTGATAACGACACATTTCAATAAGCAACTCGTTTATAGCTGCATTTAACAACAATGTGAATCCCTTAAAATTAATATTAAGGGTACATTAAACAGAGACTTTCGTTGAGAAGAATTCGAAGACAGCCGATTATGTCGTTAGTGATCAATACCGTTTTCACTTACTGTGACAACAGAATTTTACGGCCAAGAACTGAAGGGAAAAAAAAGGAGGGAGGAGTGTGGATTAGGCCAAATTCTTTATTTTGTCATACCAAAATCCGTTACAAATAAGTCCTGTAATCAAGACATTCAGTTTAGACTGTAACTTCAAACATTGAGTTTGCAAACAGGTGTCACATACAATACAATGGAGCGAGGTGCAAAGCAAAGAACATTTTTATACTTGAAAGGTATTGTTAGAAAAACTTAGAATGGTAAAAAGAAAGCTGATATGTGCCGTGAATTTGGTTTGGATAAAAAAGAATTGAGAATGATTTACAGATGCAGTATTTTGCAAAACGAAAGCAGAAAAAAATTACACATTTTTTCAACCCAGATTCTTAATTATGAATACTTATATTATAGTATTCCGCTCCGTAATTCAATATTTACTACTATCCAGTACGGTACCGTGTTATTTTTCAAGATAAAAAAAAGACAAGAATGATGTAAAGTATTCTAAAAAGTTCTTGTGCAGGCCTATATGAAATTATATATTAAACTAGAATCGTGTACGGAATGCGTAATACAATATTGTGAATGTATTTCTTCCTTAATTTAATTTACTGTGTTTATTATTTTTCTTATAACTACACTTGTTTATTGCTAAGTACATAATTTCTTTACTTCTTTCGATGGCGCTATAACCAAGTTGAACTGTACTTACAACATTAAGTGAAAATTTAATGGAAATGCTCCTTGATGCGATGACGCAAAGGCTGTAAAACAAAAGCATTTGCAAACCTTTAAAAACTCCACGTAAAGCCATGGTTTTTCTGAACCGACGCACGCGACGTGCGAGGTGCAAGGTTCTCCTCGCACAAATCCGGACTACACGAGAGATAGTGAGTGGTGTCTATAACTGCGAGATGCTAGGTCTGCGTACCTCGCAGCCATAGAAACCACTCACTATCTCTTGTGTCCGGATTTGTGCGAGGCGGACCTTGCACCTCGCACGTCGCGTGCGTCGGTTCAGAAAAACCATGGCTTAAGGAGGGTACGTTATATGTGTTGCTTATAGTCTAAATATTGGATTCTTATTTTCGTGCAGAAGCTAAGTTCTCGATGTGAAGTGACAAGTACAACCTTTTTTACCTTGAATATTATACCAAGTAAGCACTTTTACAATGTGTGGAGCGTTTATATAGATTTCAGCAGACTACAGTGGTAAGGAGAGGTTAGACCAAAGTCCTTCCAAACGGAATCTCTTGACCGTCATCTTCCTTGACCTTGAGGTCAGACTTGAATTAAAACCTTAGACTTTGTAATTACATTTTATAGGTTTTACAAATGTACATTCTTTTAAATGAAGCAAAGCATTTTAATTCAAGTGAGACAATTTAAATGAGGCAAGACTTGACAGAATAATTGGAACATAAATTTGGGAGTTCAATTCCCAGTCTGATGAAATCTTTACATACTCTATCGAAACGATGAGTTCAATATTACTAGTACAATTTCAATAATGCAAGTATACAAGTAAAGTTGTTAATTATCGTACATTATGACACATTTCACATTATTGTTTTTTTTTTCGAGTTTGTGACCTAATTCTCTCCAAGCACTTCTCCATCGGGCGATCCTGGTGGAGTGAGCTTCTACCAGTTGCTTGAAGGAGTCTGCCATCTTCTTCTTCTTGGCCTGCCTTTAGTCCTCTTGCCTGTGTTGGGGTCCCAAACGGTAGCTATCTGCCCATCGGCTGTGTTACTGTCTCGCCACATGTCTTCCCCACTTCCACTTTATCCTTGTAGCTCCTTTCGCAATGTTCTCTGAAGCTGTGATTTCCTGTAGTCTCTTGTTGGAAGTCCTGTCTCTCGGCTTTATGCCTATTATTTTTCTCCATTTTCCTCTGGCACGCTTCTGTATTTTTGCGTTATCTGTTTGTCATTTGGCACTCATATAACAGTACTAGGAAGGTGCAAGTTTTGAATGCCTCGATTCGTAATTTTCAGTTTAGAGATTTGCCAGCAGTATGAATTTGATCAACCAGAAAGCTTTCACGGTTGGGCGGTTCTTCTATGAGATCAGATGGAATATTAAACTTAACATTTTGTCTGTTGTCATCTGTGGTGTGGTAGTTACAGTACTTTCTTCTGGATCGAAAACAGACAAGGTCACAGCGAGGGCGATAAATTTTTAGTTAAATGAGAAATTAAGCCCTTGACTCCATGTGGTTGGTTCACTACTTGTCAGAGATGTGGAAGCCGCCTTTACTCAGTTGATAATAGATATTGTACACTTGTACAGTGTATTACTTTGTTAACAATAGCGGAGATCCTTGACATAGGAGAGCAGGATCATCTCTCTTCGGAACCTCGCTGATCAACAACATTCTATGTGTAAAGAAATGCATGTGTGGAATGCACAGACTACGTAGAAAATGAATACCATTTAATCCGAAGCCAGTCGAGAAAAACCAATGGTAGTTGTTAAATGCGCTGACTGAAAAGAAACCAACTAGCCAACTTATATCATAATCTGTAATGGTAAAGGGTAATTTACTGCATCAGAAACCAACCTGTTCATTGAGCAAGTAAGCTATATTAAATGCATATGCAGAAGCATTTGTTTCTATTTTTGTGCTTTGTAAATTGGAAATTAGATTAGATCTTTATTAACCGATAGAATTACAAGCATTCATGATATCGTCAGTACACAATAAAAATAACATAACATACAAATAAACTTAATTCTAAATAAACTTCGCGTGCAAAACTAGTAATCCTTTAAATTTACATTGAAAGTGAAAAATAGTATGGATTATATATGGGTAAGGTAATATATAAATTACAGTACAACTTAATACCAAATTACATGCAAAAAAAAATCTTATTTATATAAGCTCGATCTTCAGTCTCCACTGTTCCAGCCAGTCTCTTCTCCGTTTCATTTTCCCAGTCTTGATTTCTACTCTCGGTTACCTGGAACATAAAATGATCAAGAGCGGTATCAAGGAGAGAACGTGATTACTAAAATTTTAAATTTAGATATTCATTTGTGCAAAATGACATATGTGTTAATAAAATGTTCTTTACTTCTTTTTTATTTTTCCCATCTTAAGTTCTTTGATATTTTGTGGAAGTTTATTGTATAAATTGTTGCCTCTATATGATATGCTGTTAAGACTTCTGGTAAGACTGTGGTAATTCAAATGTATGTTTTGGGATGTTCTGTTGTTATAATCATGGTAGGTTGAATTTTATAAAAGGAGCCTTTGTTTTGATGAATAAAGCACGCTATTTCTAATATATATATATATATATATATATATATATATATATATATATATATATGGTGGGTACAGGTAACAATAGTAACAAATATAAATGACACTCGGGAGGAAATTAAACGCAGAATAAATAAGGGAAATGCTGGTCCTCCAGCTTGGGGGGTTGGGCGAAGGGCTAACAAACCATCACCGTAAAAAAACAGCTTGTTACGAATCCCTACAATAAGCCTCGGAATAGGACTGATTCTCTGGCACGACCACAGCAAAGGAATAAGGTTTTGAGATTTGGCACTTGGAACGTAACTAGTCTTTATACAACAGGAGGGGTAAAATTAGTAGCTAAAGAACTAGCTAGATATAGAATAGACTTCATGGGAGTACAAGAGGTTAGGTTAGATGGGAATGGCATATCACAAATAGGAGATTACTTATTGTATTATGGGGAAGGAAACAATAATCACCAATTAGGAACAGGATTCTTTGTTCATAAAAGAATAAAATCAGCAGTAAAAAAGGTCGAATTTATCAGTGACAGGTTATCATATTTAGTACTTAAGGGTAGATGGTGCGACATCATAGTTATAAAAATATCTTGGAGCAACAGTAACAAATATAAATGACACTCAGGAGGAAAAGAAACGCAGAATAAATATGGGAAATGCGTGTTATTATTCGGTTGAGAAGCTTTTATCATCTAGTCTGCTGTCAAAAAATCTGAAAGTTAGAATTTATAAAACAGTTATATTACCGGTTGTTCTGTATGGTTGTGAAACTTGGACTCTCACTTTGAGAGAGGAACATAGGTTAAGGGTGTTTGAGAATAAGGTGCTTAGGAAAATATTTGGGGCTAAGCGGGATGAAGTTACAGGAGAATGGAGAAAGCTACACAATGCAGAACTGCACGCATTGTATTCTTCACCTGACATAATTAGGAACATTAAATCCAGACGTTTGAGATGGACAGGGCATGTAGCACGTATGGGCGAATCCAGAAATGCATATAGAGTGTTAGTTGGAAGACCGGAGGGAAAAAGACCTTTGGGGATGCCGAGATGTAGATGGGAGGATAATATTAAAATGGATTTGAGGGAGGTGGGATATGAAGATGGAGAGTGGATTAATCTTGCACAGGATAGGGACCGATGGCGGGCTTATGTGAGGGCGGCAATGAACCTTCGGGTTCCTTAAAAGCCATTTGTAAGTAAGTAAGTAAATGCCTATTATTATTCGGTTGAGAAGCTTTTATCATCCAGTCTGCTGTCAAAAAGTCTGAAAGTTAGAATTTATAAAACAGTTATATTACCGGTTGTTCTGTATGGTTGTGAAACTTGGACTCTCACTTTGAGAGAGGAACATAGGTTAAGGGTGTTTGAGGATAAGGTGCTTAGGAAAATATTTGGGGCTAAGCGGGATGAAGTTACAGGAGAATGGAGAAAGTTACACAACGCAGAACTGCACGCATTGTATTCTTCACCTGACATAATTAGGAACATTAAATTCAGACGTTTGAAATGGGCAGGGCATGGAGCAAGTATGGGCGAATCCAGAAATGCATATAGAGTGCTAGTTGGGAGACCGGAGGGAATAAAACCTTTGGGGAAGCCGAGACGTAGATGGGAGGATAATATTGAAATGGATTTGAGGGACGTGGGATATGATGATAGAGAGTGGATTAATCTTGCACAGGATGAGGACCGATGGCGGGCTTATGTGAGGGCGGCAATGAACCTACGGGTTCCTTAAAAGCCATTTGTAAGTAAGTAAGGATACAGGTAAGGTTTTTTAGTTTTCTGAAAAATTTTATACTTTCAGTCCGAATAAAAACTTATTTAATAATTTTAAGTATTCTTTTCTGCAATTTGAGGACTTGTGTCAATTTTGGTGAAGATCCCCAATTAATAATGCTATGTGATAATATTGAATGAACATATCCAAAGTAAATTCTGTAGTGCTCGGGAAAAGTGGCACAAGTCAAGAATGTTAATTTTACAGGAGAAGGAAAAAACTGTCTTCACACTGGTTTATGTCGATTGGATTTTCTTCTGTATGAATTATTGTAATGGGAGAAATACTTATGTCTCTTTTCCCAAGCGAGCAGATGTTACGTAAGTTGTCAGTAAATTAATAATAAAAATGATTTATGCCACTTTTCCCGAGCTCTACACAATTGATATTAAAAGTTCCATGTGTGATATCTTTGCTAGGACTCGAAAATCATAACAGAATGTGAGACATCTGAGTCTAATTCGTTTTCTAAATAAGAAGCATGTACGGCAAATCTTGTTTACTATCACATTCACGAGATTTACTCTCGCGTTATCACTATAAACCACATCTGTTTTTCAAGAACTCTACTTTAAAAGTAAATTTGTTTGTAAAATAATTACTATCTTCAACTAGTGAATCTTACGAATAGCGTGTTGAATAATACAGGAAAGGAAGTTATAGCAAGTTCCAAGACACAATTAACACCTGGTCCCTGCGGCTTACGTGCAGCCGCAGCTACGAACAGCCTTCACGTGCGTTACGCAACTTCGCTGGAAGCACCAGACAATAATGGTATTATAGAAAATTTGCATTCAGGAAACTTTACTGTTATAGCTTACGAATTTAATTTTCTTAAATTTAAGAATTATTCATGATAGATAGGTAGAGTATGGACGCTCATAGACTTTTTGTCGTTGTAGTATTATGATGTAATTTCTGTGTTGTATCAGTCCACGGAAATACATGCCCTCAACAACATAATATGCAAAAGGAAGAAGACGAAGATGATAAATATGTAAATAACAAAAAAAAGGAATACAGAAATTAATGGTGTATACAGGATCTATTAAAATTAATAGCGAAAACTGAAACGGTTGAAAGTTTACGATAATAGAAGTAAAAACGTTCCAGTAAACTTGGGTCCGCTAACGAGCCGTTTGCGAGATAATTAATAAATAATATCCAACATTTTAAATAAATGTTTTCATTTTCATAATATTATACATAATTATAACATACTATCCAGCCCTTAAAAAAATATATTTTATTTTCATACTACACATTATCGTCGTGCATGACAAATACTATGGCGAGTATGGCGAAGTTCGATATTTGCCGATGATGTTCGCCAATATTATGAAAATATTTGAAAATATTTGCTGTCCTCCTCTCCCATGCCTCTATGCTTTAAACTAGCGTCGTGCATTACAGGCGGTATGTTCTGTCCAAGTTTGTCAAGAATGGCGAAGTTCGATATTCGCCGATATTCACTCTGCAGAAGAAGGCCTATGTGTTTGTTCCAACTTGTTATATAAAAAAAATTCGCTGTCCACTCCCACCTCTTCATGTCAACCGCTTAAGGATTTGAGCACACATCTTGCGATTAGTTTGTCATATTAAATAAGACGAAGTTTATAAAATCTTGGTTGCCGCTCTCACGTTCGAACATTGCAGGACACTATTTTAAATCGCTTAAGGTTTTGAGCACAAATCTTGCGATTAGGTTTCATATGAAATAGAACAAAGTTTGTAATGTCTTGGTTTCCTCTCTCATGTTTGAACATTGCACAATACTAGTCGGTACCATGAACATATGTGTTTTTTTTTTTTTAAATAGGCAATATTTTGTTTGATTTATTTATACGTATATTTCTGTGAATGTTTAACAACAACAAAAATTACCTATATTCATTACTATTACGTAACTTCGCAAAATATGTGCCTGACATCCTTATACAGCTAAAGCATAAAGACGCAGGGAGAGAAGGAACTAAGGAGAAAGGCACCGAACATATGTAAGGAAAGGCAAAGATTGAACAAACGCAAAGCGAGTTTCGGTTCTACAGGGGCTCGGTGAACTTGAACGGAACATAAAGCCTCCGACCGGTTTTCAATGGACTTTCTTATATTAGTTACATGCTTCATTTCCACGTATTGCTGGATGCCTATGGAGTAGGGCGAAGTTAGTAGTAGGCTACTAGGTTTTTTGCGTCGATATTATTGATGATAGCGAGATAGTACTTGGCAATACAAAGCCGAGGATTCGCCATGGAATTACCTGACATTCGTCTTACAGTTAGAAGAAACCTCGGAAAGACCAAATCAGGTGATCAGTCCAAGCAAAGCTACAGATCAGTAGGCAAAGCGCTGTCGCCTGATCTACGTTAACGGCTTCGACATGTTTGTAGGTTAATTTATTATAAATGGATGGTTTCATATGGAATTAAGTAGGTATGTATAGGTCTATATTTGTTTAGTAAAATGAACTCATTTTCAAAACGTCCCTTGTCCACCTGATAACGAAAATGAGCTTCCTGTGTCCATGCATTCTTCAAATATAACTCTACATACAACTGTCATGATTTAAGCTTCAGAACGCCCTCTAAACCACTAAAATCTTGCATTAAAAGTGACTATTGGAATTGAACTGACCCTTGACCTCAGCAAAATTGCGTCAGAATATTAGTTCCAGCTTTGGAAGCAAAGACGCTCATGTTCCCATTTGATTCTAAATCACCCAATCTTTTTTGTTTCACAGTGTCTCTTGCCTAGCTGGTACGAAACTTTTAGACCCAAAATCATTTTTCGTGATTTCCCTCAAAGTTATGGGAATGGACAAGGGGCGTTTTGAAAATAAGCTCCTCAATTGATAGTGATGTGAAAGTAATGAAATATGAAAGTAAAAACAAGGAATTAAAAAATGGGGAATATGGAAAGAAAGAATAATAAGATAGGAATAGAGGTGTGTGTGTATATATATATATATATATATATATATATATATATATATATATATGCCGATGTGGTATGATACATGAAATTCAGCATTTATAGCCTACTGTCATCATCCACTACTGTTGAGGACTTTGCACATTATTTCAGTTTTTCTTTTGGAATCCCTGTAAAAGACGAAGAGCTCTCGGTCTTTCAATAAGTGACACTCTTTGTATGTAGAGTTAAGAAATTGACATTTATGGGAGTCTCTGCAATTTGGATATATTTTTATAATGTGAGATGCCGCGTCTGTGGCTCAGCACTAGCGCGTTGGTATCCGAATCACGAGGCCCAGGTTCGATCCTCGGCCAGGTCGTGATGGAATTTGTCGTTGACAAAGCAGACGTTTTTCCGGGTACTCCTGTTTCTGTCTATCATTCCACCAACACTCTCCACCGTACCCTCATTTTATATATCGTTTGAAATAGTAATAATAGGCTGGGATGACTTTCTGATGGTAGTATTGGTTTACAACGCTGATATAGGAAGGGCTTGGGATTCAAGCCATGGCGCTTATCAGGTTACTCGCCTGCGAATGGGACCTGGCTCTATTACTGCTGAGGGAGGTTGGCCCACCTGTCACCATCGGATTCAAGAATTCCATTCTATGTCAGCATGAGGACTTCGACAATCACCGCTTATATAGGGCTCACAATGGGGCAAAGCATGCGTATTTGTAAGGGCCCATCCCTCGAAAAGCCAAGTCAAATCATAATACAAGATTTTAGTAGCCATATTTTATAATTTTATATTTAATTTTGTGATAACTATCCTCTACGAAACTAGCATTGTAGATAGTACCAAGTAATAACCTCATGACTTTCTTTATTTAATTTAGCATCTCGAATCGAAGGTGCAACATTTATATTGACAGCGTAACAAAATTTAATTGACCTCGTCCCACGGCTATTCCAAGTATATTTACGTGCTAGGTGTTGTTGAGTTTTGATTGTTATACTTAGCCTGTAAGTTACAAATTCCTTCAGAGTAATTATATTATTAATAATATTATTTATTTCCTGAATCACATTTTGCTGTAGTTCAAAAACATCTTTATTTCTTCCCTTTATTCTTAACGGAAGTTCGGTGTTTTTGGATGTACTCGTATTAAACAAATGTTATTACTACGCGGTCATTGACATGAATGATGATATCTTACTGAGATACTCTTTCCGTTATATTTTATGAGTGTGAATTACGAAGCATTGACAGCTAATTCATCTACTTATGATATTCAGTCATAAATATGAATAATGTGAATACAAAGATACGATTTTGTGAACGTAAGTGAGTAAATTATTCGTGCACACCTTCGGGTAGTCCTTGCCAACCGGATCATACCGATTTGATAAGTTTGTATAATAACGTGTCGAGAGATGTATTACAAATTGGATAGAAGAGTAAATCACGAATTGCTTCCCGTGAATACGTTACAATCTTATACTATTAAACGTGCAATTCTTGTGTATTTGTCTAAGCTTAAATTCAGCTCGTTCATCTGTCGATTTGTCATCAAAAGAAGTCGGAATTTGTGGTTGACGTCGGAACTGAGAGTCATGTCTCTATGATGAGTATACACTATGTGATCAAAAGTATCCGACACCTACCTCAAAATGAAGTAAAGTTTTGGGAAGCCCTTCATGGGAACACATTGGCCCAACCTTAGCCTTCATGACAGCCTTCACTCTCGCAGCCATACTCTCAATCAGGCGGCGAAAAGTTTCCTGGGGAATGGCAGCCCATTTCTCCATGAGTGCCAAAATGAGAAGAGTTATCGATGTGGGTCGGTGTGTACTGGCACGATGTTGGCGTTTCGAAACATCCCAGTGATGTTCTGTCGGATACAAATCAGGACTCTGTGCAGGGCAGTCCATTAGTGGTACGTAGTTGTCGTCAACCACTCCCCGACAAGCCCTTCAGTGTTGATGGGTGCTCGATTGAGTTGAAAGACGCAATGGTCATCCCCGAACTGGTCTTAGACGGTAGGCAACATGAAAGTGGTTAAAATGTCAACGTAAGCTTGTGCTGTAATATTACCAGGTAAAATAACTAGGTGGCCATGCCCCCTCCAGAAGAACCATTACAACTCTGTAATCCCACCACCCCCGAATTTCACAGTCGACTGGTAGATGTCGTTCACCAGGCATTCGCCACACCCATATCCTACCATCGGATCGCCAAATTGTGTACCGTGATTCATTACTCCACACAACAATTTTCCATTCTTCTAGGGTCCAGTTTCGACGCTCCTTACACCATGCGAGGTGGCATTTGACATTTTCCTGTGTGATGTGTGGATATAGGTAACTGCTCGGCTATGGGAACCGAGTTTACGCACCTCGCGCCGAACAGTCATGGTGCTTAAAGATCCTGATGCAGTACGGAATTCCCGTGCCATGGTGGCGGTGGATGATTGACGATTACGCTGTACGACTCTTTTAAACACTCGACGGTCTCTGGAAATCATGGATGGTCGGCCTGCATGCTTTTGGGTTGTACACATCCCTTCACGTTTCCACTTCAGCATAACATCACTAGCAGTGGATCTAGGGATGCTTAGGAGAGTTGAAATCTCGCGCACAAACTTCTTACATAAGTACCACTTGACCACGTTTAAAGTCCATGATTTCCTCAGACCATCTCATTATGCTGTCTCGCGTTGTCTGCTGACAGCTGTCTGATGTCTGCTGACTACTGTGTCGCCTTCTGTGTTGAAAACACGTTTTGCGAAGTGTTCGGATACTTTTGATCACATAGTGTACTTCGGATTCCTCTGCAATTTTCATTCCACCATTGCTTCGTTATTGTATCATATCATCTCCTTCGAATAATGTCTGTAGTTGAAACGTGGTTGTAGTTGTAATTACCAGATAACACTGAAATAGATTTATAGTTTTTGTGCCGTTAATTATAAAGCTCGCCGCTAAGTCCTGAAAGATATAAAGACTCCAAGTATCATAATATTTTTGTGGAAGTTTTCTAGTATACAGTATTTCTTGAGTTGGCGTGAGAGAGTTTAAAACACATTCGTACGAATACTACGGTATCTGGACAAAGAAACTGAGAAAGACTGGCTACTAAAGAGACGATGCATTGAACTTGTAACCTTTCACATAAAGAGGTTTTTCTGCGGCGCGACGACAGCCGTATTTCACCTGTGCTGAGATAGATCGACGACAGAAACTTGATAAATTGGCCTTCTGACCCAGTTCCACGTTTTTGTGACATTTAACATAGCTGTATTTCCCCAAGCTCACACAGGTTTATGCAGGCGATATAAATTCCAGAAGTGAAACAATAACTTCTGTAATTAATTTACTGTCAATAATCTGCTGCTGATAAACATAAATATGTAAGGATGAACACGTAAAAGACTTGAATGAAAGAAAAATATATTAAATAAATAGTGAAATTGATTGATTCCGAAAAGATCATTCATGGATAAACAAAACAGGAAGTTGTATTACACGTACATAGCAATGAAAGTAAATAATGTGTGAAGCTTAGACCAAGCGGAGAATTAGTTCAGCCTTGAAGACTTCAGCTTCAATGAATCCATTGTGTAAAACTCTTTAACATTAGAGAACTAACACAACTGACCCAGTTCTGTTCCTTGCACAAGTTTTAACGACCTTGTAGAAGTCTTTTTGAACCTTCGCAACGGTACTAATCACCAATTTCTTTATTTTCCGGATTCGAGAGCAAAAATCGCGATATTTTTGCAATGTTTGCACACAACATCAATTTGCAGGGAAATAAATTCGGACGAGGAATTGGCCGAAAATTTTGTCTGGAGCTCTCTCATTTAGGAATAGAGTTCTTTACATGCTGGACCACTTTACTTCCATTCCGAAGGTGGCCATACTAAGATTTTTTAATAGAATACATCAGGTATGAACCATAAGAAGAAGAATCTTACAGCTCTCTTCTCTACTTCATTTATCACTAAATATCTAAGATTTAAATCATTTGCGGATAGGAAAAAGGGATGAGAAGAGAAAGCGAAAGAAAAAGCGTCCCACTTCGACACTATTTCTGCCGGATCTCTGACATTGTTCTGAGTTCCTATCGTCAGTAATTTACTTCCCCTTTCTTCGCTCTGTTTCCCCACGAATAGGGCTGCGGTAGTTTTGAAAATTAATTCGTGTAGATACTAATCTTATTTCCCTAAAAGTTTTATCTTAAGTTTTCAGTGAGAGTACTATAATTTTATGTGTACGTAGATAGGTCTATTAATCAACAGTTTTTTTTAGGAAATGTATAATATAAATAGTCAGAGTTGTATTTCAGACCTGGCGGCTCCAAGGCACTATTTTTCGAGACCGGGCGGCGCCAGGGTACTTTTCTTATTTTCATATTATTGTCAAATTTTGTTTTTATGAAGTCATATTTCATTTAGATTTAAGCAATTTCATGGTGAAGTCTACTCTTTAGACCTAACAATCTTTTTATCTTTGCTATCAGGAAGTTGCTCCAATTCTTCTTCTATATGAACATATGCAACCAACTGTTTCTATTCAAACAGAATGACCCAGTAGCTTATGCTTTGAAATTCCAGAGCCAAAACATTTTTTACACCACTGTAAGTAGCACACTTAATGTTTTATTTGAGAAACAAATTAAGTCAATTTTGCAAAGCTCTTCATATAGACATTTTGAGTTCGTAATTTTTAGATTGAAGATATGAAGCCAAGCACTTTGATATCAACATTTTCCGACTATATAGATTATTGTTGTTGTTATTATTATTATAATATTATTATTACCGGTATTATTATTATTATTATTATATTATTATTATCATCATCATCCTCATCACCATCAAACACTTTCCCTAAACAGGGATTGCCTAGAAGACAAAGTATACCATTTACAAAAACAAAATTTCGAGTGGTAGATATTAAATGGATAATTTGTTATGCCTATAAAACCAATGCAAGAAATAGAAAAAGAAATTTAAGTGCAAAGTCTTATCTGAGGTAATTTCTTAACAATGCAATCGAATCTTTCAACGCAAATACACAAACTTGAGTAATTATAGATGATGGCAAATGAAAAGCCTTGCAAAAATCAACAAACTGTTTCAGAATGGATCCTTTTGCTCCTACTATCAAGCCTATTACTTTTATCTGTTGTAATTGATATTTCTCTTGATAATACGGGATTGTTGGTTCATAAATGAATTGTTTCTCCTTATGGACATCTTGCGGTTGGCTCTTGCAAGTCTCGAAACGAAATGTAGGGTCAATTATAAAACCTCTGCGATGGTCCTGGAAAGCGATCATATCTATTCTACGAGTGCTGCCGGTGGCTGCTAGACCATGAACTTATTCGAAAACAGTAAACCCAGTATTATGTAGTGCTTGAGCAATGGCGCTTCTTACTTTGTAGTGTCTGGTATTGCGCAAAGCCTTGCCATGCCGGCAAGAACCGAGGACGTGTGGGAGAGTTTCTATCTCGCTGCCGCAATGACGGCAGCGGTTGTTGTCCATGGTCCTTCCAGGTATGGCACGAACTGCTGCTACGCTACCAACCATCTTCAAAGCGTCACGCCATTCGCTGCATGTTAGACCTTTATGATGAGTTATCCAACGATTAGCAGGGGGATGTTCCACGAAGAGTTCAACGCCCTTTCCTTTGTGGGGTAGTTCACACCATTTCTTGAATTTGAGCTGCCGTATCTTGTTCTAACGTTCCATACATCAAGGAAATCCTATTTAAGATTAAATAAGATGTCGTCCGGTAGAAGGTGAAGTCTACTCAGGTAGTCTGCACTCTCTTGAATAAGATTTCTGTTAGTTATAGGCCTGTTCGAATTGGCGTACTTGTGGAGAGTGCATAGGGAATTGAGGTGTTGTAGTGCAGATTCCCATCGAGCTCGGAAGAGTCCGAGACCTTTAAACTTCCTGTGGCTATAGATCATGTTACCTGGGCTTGTTGATTTGTATTGCTTGTAGTGTGTAATGTGAGCACGTAATACAGACGTTTTGACATCCCTGCTATAACCCTTATGTTCAGCATGACTCAAGACCACCGCCAAAAACAAAGTTGAGCAGAATTCTATACTGCATATATGTACTGTGTAAGACTGAAACGGTTTACATATTTCATGCACTCGGAAACGGTTCTCAGCGGAAGTGGTACCAAAACACGTGAGGATGGGTTAAGAATCAGCGAGTTGTTGGCACACGAGTGACCATCTCTGGCATAAAGCAACAAAGGACAAGCAAAATCCGAGAGATATAGGCCTACGGACAGACCCTATGGAAAAATATCAATCTTCAGTTCCATAACGAGAATGTAACCCAAGTTTACTCTATTTGAAGTCGTAGATATTGCTACTGAACCCGCAGCGAAAGACTGAAATAAGTTGACATGTTATCTGGGAGGTCGGAAGGGAGTTGTAGAATTTCTTTTTAAGTATACTCTGGATCATCTTATCTGAGTTTTGTAGGAATGTGAGAGAAATCTGTTCTAAAGTGATCGTTTGGAAAGGGTAAATGAGTGTTGGACAGATTGAAGAGTTAAGGACAGAAAATTTTTGGTCCTACTGGAGAAGGGGAGAGAAAGGTAACGATTCATTTTGTCTTATGTAAGAAGGAAGATTTTTAAAGAAAACCGGTAGAGTCTATTTCGGCTAAATCGCTGTTATGATTTCAAGCAGACAGTTAATTTCAATACAAGAAATATTATATTTCACGTGTAATCTGACTGAATTGTCTCGTTGGTACTGAATATGAGTAAAATCCGTCCAGTAATTATGAGAAATCCCTTTACAGACACAAGACAGACAGAAGAAATGTCAAACTATTTTTTCGATATACAGTATAGGGGATGCTGAAACGCCTCTAATGGGCCAGAGGCTTAAACCATGTAATAGATATGATATTACATGTCAAATTATTATCAGAAGGAAGTGAATATATAGACCATGAGTGTCGATACGCCTATACAACCGTCAAGCATGCTCTGCTAAAGTCAATAACTTTCCATATAAAATAGGAAAAACGACCTTAAAGAATATGCGCTGCGGATTGCTTACGTCAGGGGTTACTCGTACGAGTTACAATTCTGTAGTGCTCGGGAAAAGTGGCACAAGTCAAAAATGTTAATTTTACAGGAGAAGGAAATAACTGTCTTCACACTGGTTTATATCGATTTGATTTTATTCTGTATGAATTATTCTAATGGGAGAAATACTTGTTTTTTTTTCCCCAAGCAGCAGATGTTCCGTAAGTTGTCAATAAATTAATAAAAAATTGTTGTGGAAATTGGCTTATGGCACTTTTCCCAAGCATTGCATGATATAGATCCTAACTTGTGTTTGCACTGCGTTGTCTTAAGTAGTGGCATTATTCCATGCCGACTGGCTTCTTATGAACGTATATTGTTAATTCAAAAGTATCACGGAATACCCACTGCCCAAATTTGAAGAGGAGAAGAAAAAGAAGAAGAAGAAGAAGAAGAAGAAGAAAATAATACATGCAGTAGCATTTATAATTCTTAAACTTTCATATCCCAACTCCATTAGAATGATCTCATTTTACGTCGACTTCGTTTTCGACTAATATAGAATGTTACTTTCATTACGTATACGTCATTTTCTGTATTACCATTCGAGACACTAACACACAATCCTAGATGTCCATTTGATAATTCCTGTTCTTGTGTCTTAAATGGGATATTATGTTCAGATTTTAATGTTCCTTCACAATGCATACAGTAGGCTAAACTCTCAGTATGTTAACGCATTCGCTGCCACTAATGCCATATCTTTGTAATGATAGTAAATAATATATAGATAATCATAACTTATTCACTTAAACCTCTGCAATACGCAAGTAAATAAATTTTATTTCAGCCCTCGTATAAACTATAGGATTAAGCTATTAATATTTATAAAGAAGAATATGAAAAATTTCCAACCAGTTTTCACTTATTACGGTATAAAAATTCAGGGAGTGATACCGAAGAAAGATTTACACACAGTAACCTTGCATGTGTGCTGGCTGCATAAGATTACGTCATGCTACCTTCACATTTCTATTACTTAACACCTTTCGTGTAACTGCGTTGATTTTTAAATGTAAATTATATGCAGTCGGTTGAAATGCAATCATACGTCCTCAGTTACCAGTAAATGTTAATTCATTCTGAGATACGTGCTATTAAAACGTGTAGCATAAGACTGCTAGCTCATAGTCAACACGCTTAACAAAGCTATACTCAAGACACACAACAAAGCTCTTACTCAGGGCCGGGTATTTATGGAGATCGCGAAAATCACGACATAATAGATATACAATAGATTTTTACTAATCTTTGCGAATTAAGTGATTCTGATTAATAATATGCGGATAAAACAATCGCGACAAGTCACGAAATAGAGTTCTAATAGCGAAATATGAACACATTCGCGAATTATTACTATTGCGTCCTTTAATAGCGAATTTCATATTCTGAGGTTTTTCGATTTTTTTTTTCACTTGAATTTGTTATACATCTAAGTAGACTACATTACACGGTATGCCAAGTGTTCTGATTACATTAGTGAACTCAAAAGACGGATAATTCAACATTTCACTAATAATTTGAAAGTGTTAATTTGAGGGCTGCAAGTTTTTCGGTTTTAATGAATGTGTGTCAAATACAGTTTTAATCCAACAAGTACTGTCTATTGGCCATAACGCACCTTTACCAGAATCCAACGAACGTTTAATGTTTATTATTTGGAAAGTAATATTCATACTGAGTTAATACTCCAATTCCAAAATAATTGTATTTTCCAAAACTTCTATTAATCTCAGCCAAGAGTAAAAATCGATCTCCACGTGCCTCTGCTCATACTCAAGACGCATAACACATTTATTTATTTATTTATTTATTTATTTATTTATTTATTTATTTATTTATTTATTTATTTATTTATTTATTTATTTATTTATTTATTTATTTACTCATTCATTTATTTATTCATTTATGTATTTATTTATTAGTTTGTTCATTTATTTATTTTCTTCGTCCATCCTTCTTCAAACACGAATGCATACATACATGCGTATACAGAGTGATTAGATAAAAGCGTGCACAAATTACACAGGAAATAGGAGATGTTCTACTGAACATTTTGAGATAGGAAACTAAGAGTCTGCTAAGTCAAATTAAGGAGATAATGGACTTAATCTTATCTATCGCTATCGCTGTCTCCATATTATTTAAATTTACGTTTATTATTTACATGTTAAAATTATTTTCATATCATTTACAAACCTGAGTTAACAACGTAACAACCTTCTGCACCTCACAATAATCGCTAAAATGATGGTCACCAACCTCAATGCAAGCATGACATCTGCGTATGAGATTCTACCGCACCCTATCAAACATCCCTGGCGTGCTTTTAATCACATCATAGAGGACTACATAGAGGCAACAATCTTGGTAACTAATTTCATGTCCGTGTTTACTGAATTCTTGTACCGTAAACAATTGATTTTAGATATTTCATTAGGAAATAATCGAGTAGATTCACGTCGGGCGACCTCGCAGGGTATAAGAATAGGGCCTCTCCTTCCAATCCAGCGACCAGGAAACGTATCATCCAGATGGTTGCGGACATCTACACTGAAGGGAGGCGGTGCTTCGTCGTGTTGCGGCAACATCTTTTCAAGGATAGCAAAGGGTACGTCCTCCAACAACTCAAGTAAAACTCTTTGCACGAACCGCAAGTGTTGGTCATTCATTATCTCGTGAAACCAAATGCATTCGTGCGCTGTAGCTCACAGTAAGAACCTTATGGTGGGGGTAAGTGAGATAAGTAGCTTGCAAGTCGAAGCGTAGTGAGAGAAGTAAGCTTCTCAGTCCACTTTTTCCTTCCTCTCGTGCAGATAGGTTTTACGAGATAACGAGCGGCTTATACATGAGTGAATGTGGAAACTCAGACTGGTAAGTAGGAAATATGGCTTAATGACAGGGTCTTGTAGTCTACAATACCGACCCAGATATTTACTGCGAAACTGACTTGATCGCCTTAATCTGGCTTCGCAGATCCCAAGATTCCTATCTCAAACATCCCCTTCTTCCTGTTTAATTTTTGTACGCTTTAGTGAATCACCCGGTATAGTGCATAGACGCATATGTTCAGACGTGTATGCATATACAGTACTTACGCCTACTTCCATCCATGCATTCCACTTCAAGAAAAGTAATAATGCATTTTGCTTCGATATTACTTTACAACAGTGGTCGTCAGCACTCGCTGAAATGGGTAACGGGTAAGCAGTGCATCATAATATGCCCCGTCGTCCAGCAGAAAGAGGGAGAGAGCATACCCTCCAGCAGCCACGGATGCACCTTAGTGCAATGTCTTATCTGAGGGTAAGAGACGCTAGCCCGAGGGTGCACAGTGCTGATGAGAGCTGCTTTAGGCTACAACATCATCACAGTATACTTTTTTTTACTAATAGCGCGTACTTCACTTTTCGTCATTCACCCATATGAAGCCAGTTATGTAGACCAATTTACCGACAGAGTCATTGCCCAGGGTGCGCCATTGGAAACTGATTCTATTCTACACTCGCTATGGGATGAAATGATGATGAAGATTTGATGGGATGCCACAGGGGAACCAGAGCATCCGAGAAATCCCTGTGTTACCTGGACCATGGGCTTTCCCAACAAAAGTCATAAATCGGGGGTACGCCAGGGATCGAACCCGATTCCACAGAATTGATCCAGCGCTCTATCTAATTTACAAACTATACCAAAATTGATTTACTACCTCTCATGAACGTGTTCTTTGAGAGAATAAATTACTAGAAAGCTTTGCAGTTGTTTTGTTTTCCCATTCGGAGAGAATGTTGTTGTTTAGTCAGCTGTCCGAAGACAGGTGACTAAACAACATTTTCCCTTCCATTGCATACCTCGCCGTTTAGCTACATGTTACATTAATAAGACTTCAGATGCATACAAACAATAATTCTTCTTCCTCTGACACATATCGTCAAGTTAGATCTACTGCCTGATAATAGATGTACATATCAGCCAAAACCTCAATCAGAGGACATCGGAGAGAATATAGGCAGTAATTTTACTTTATTGTTCTAAAAGGCAGAAAGTACTGCAGTGCTGCGAAAATCAATTTCAGTAATTTCGCGGAAATAACACGCCTTTATATTCCGATACTGAAAAGTGATAAATTTTGCTCTTATTATATATATATATATATATATATATATATATATATATAGGGATCAATTTTTCCGGGAATGATGCACCTGTAAGATAATTTTTATTAAGAAATATAATGAATCATTATTTGAAATTAGTCGGCCTGGTTGGCGCAGTTGGTATAGCGCTGGCCTATGCCCGTAATTGCGGGTTCGATCTCGGGTCAGGTCGGTGGCATTTAAGTGTGCATATACTCGTAAAAGAACTCCTGCGGGACAAAATTCCGGCACACCGGCGACGCTGATATAACCTCGGCAGTTGCGAGCGTCATTAAATAAAACAAGTTTTTTTTAATTAGAAAAAGACAATCACGATCCGCATTAAAATTTGGTACATGATTATTAATTATTCTTTTTGTTGTAATTTTAGTATAGGTTTTAATCCCCTCCCGCTATATTATTCCACAAAGAGTAATTTTTAATTGGTTAGTTAAAGACGTGTCAACTGCTAGGTTATTTATCGTCGATGGAATTGGTGATAGCGAGATGAGGCCGAGAATGCGCCATACGATACCTAAAATTCGTCTTACACTTGAGGAACACCTAGGAAAAATCCCAACCAGATAATCAGCCCAAGCGAGTATCGAACCCATGCCAGAGCGCAGCTCCAAATCAGCAGGCAAACGCATTACCGCCTGAGTTACGTTGGTGCAAGTAGTGAAGAGATTCAATTTTAAATAATTATTGACCACTAGTATTTTTTAAAGAATTGTGGCTCTTTAGTTGTAAACTTTCCTTTTTTGCGTATTGGTGAATTTCTTTTGAAAGAAATAATAAGAAATACGTTTAGAGTCCATTTCAATTTTTTAGTTGGTTGTTTTACGACTCTTTATCAGCTGCTGTGTTTATATAGCGTCTGAATCAGATTAAGATGACATATTACACTTTTACTATGTTATACTGCTTTTGACCAATAAAATGTTATGATAGGACGTGTTAGACCTATTTTTATATATAAGACCTGGCTTGGAATCTACAGTATGATCACACTGAAACGTATCAGTAATTTCCTAACACTCAATATTTTATCCAGTAACGAATTTTGCTTGTCATCTTGTCTGTAAAATGATGCTTTTCAGTTGTTACTTGAAAATTTGCTGTGTAACGTCTTTGATTTTACATATTCCAATAACAACATGTTATCCTTGAAAACTGTGTGCTTATTTGTTACTTCTGCCAGTCGAACAATTATTGGGTTAAGAAATTTAAGTAGGACAGACAATTTGCTGCAAGTTAAAATAAGAGGTGAATCAAGAGCCGTATATTAGCTAAAGCAGTTGGTTGTACTAACAAACATCTACTCGTTAAAAAGTATTTTGATATATACAGGGGGAAGAAAAATTCTCAGAGACGACTCCACCCTGCGATTCTTTGGAGAAAATCGAGACACTTTTCTATTTACATGAATTGCATATCTCTCATATTTTTCACAGAATTGTGGTTTAAAGTTGAGTTATGGCGACTGTAAATATTTTCTCTGCAGATGCTACTTTCAGGAATGTGTAATCCAGTGATGGTTAATAATTGTAGCTTAAAAGTACAGAATCTTGGGTTGAATGCCTATTTCTTACGTCTTTTAACGTGTAATGTCTATATTCAACCTACACTAATAGAAAAAAGTGAAGGATTTTGTGACGCTGAAATTACACTGACGTTGCCATGGAATTGCTTACATCAGTGATAAATACAGAAATGTGAACGAATCGATTACTGTACACAATAGGAATCCACTTTATGTATATTATAGGTTACATAATTTACTTGAAAGAGTTTTTGTAATACATAGGGGAAGTTGCAATATATTTAAAAATAATTTTATTGTCTTTTGCTTTGATACGGACACGAAACAGATGCATGCACAATATTTATTTCTTCCTCCAAAGTTTTCAAATATGAAGATTGGATGACGTATTAAGTGACATTAAAGACAATTCTGAATTCCAATAAATTGTACACCGTATCCCTTTCAAACCTCCCACACTTTAATTAATCATTGCTAACAAAGTATGCAGAATTATGAAATGAGACTGGTATTAAAAGAAAGAGAAACCCATAGAATTGTTATTTCATTTATTTGAAGTTAATTCATCTATCACATGTTGGGCAACAATGACATAAAACAAATTGGCGGCTCCGCAGCAACGCGCACAAACTGTTTTCTGGTATGCAGAGACGAAATCAATAATTACAGTGCAAATAAATTATCGGAGAGAATATGAAAGAACTGCACCTGATGGGAAAACCATTAAGGCAGGTGTGAGAAGTTTCTGGCGACTGCAAGTATGAACAAACAATCCGGAGGTTCTCGTCGACGTGTCTCAAAAGTATTTAAGCTGTGTATCTTGTATTTCCTTTTCGTATTCTAGAGATTGTTTAGAGATGCAAAAGCTGAAACTGAAATTTATTATTGCTGTCAAATTATTAATTATGTTTAATTCACTGCATTATACAAATGTTTCATGTTTAGGACATGTTTACAAACCTATACTGGGTGTTCAGTTCAAAATGTGTCATGGCTCGCTGTATGTCGTCATGTGGCTAGCCGATGAGCCTAGAGAATTCAATCTTCCTACACTTCCGCAGAGGCGTATTACCTAAATGCGAGAGAAGTTGTCTAGCAAGTGCGGCGTTCATTCTGAAGATTACTTACCGATACGTACGGTAATGCCAGTAGTGGCAAGAATGTGAACTGTTTGGAAACACGTACTGAAGTGAGTTTTTTTTTTTCTTACTGTCGGGATATGGGGAGAGGGTTAAGACGATTACTTACGTATTTGTTAACTTGGACGGTCAACATGGACACGGAGCATTTTGATTTGTGTTGTGGAATGTTGCCTTACGCAATCGATGATAACAAATACCCTGCGTACGACTTGCCGCGCAAAACACAGTTCGAAAGAGGTTATGGTAGCACACAGACTTACAGACCGCCATCTGTTGCTACAACATTCAAGTTATACCGTACACGTTCTCAAGTTCAGATTGAACGCCTTGATTAATAGGCAACTTCTCTGACATAAAAGCTGAAACTCGCTTCAAATCGCTGACTCACAACAGTGACGTCATGACACACTTTGAAATGAACACCCAGTATTATACCAAACATTTCGGAGGTCCGCGAAATGAATTCACTTCAATGGTTCCGTAACACTCAAAATATTGGTAACCATTGCACTAGTTGATTGGGTAGTGGTATATACTAGTGTTTCGAATCGCTGTCAAGTAAATTACATGTAACTAATGCATTTCATAGTTTAATTGATTATTAAGTAAATAACTATAGGCCTATAACCTTCATGTACAATTCTTGCACCTAATCTACTGCAACTATAGAGATCGTGGCATAAGGCCTAGTATGGTTATACGGAGTATTTTCTCAGCGGAATGATAGTAATAATGAACTCTTGTATTCGTGCGTTACTTTCCCTACAGGTTGTCATAATTGAAAAATGTAGTACTTAATATTATTAGAGATGACTTAAGTCAATGTTCATCCACTGTCTTCTCTAACTTGCGGTTTCATGTCCATTAAGGCGTAAGTGTTGCAACAGCGATGTTATTGGAATAATATTTACAGTGAGTTTTCTGCCATTAGGACACTTCAAGGTGCAAACAGATACTTGTTTAAGACTGTGTTCCGTGCACAATAAAACAATGCAAAGACAAGATATTTGACATCTGAGGAAGATACGCATCTGTGAAATTACGTTGAAAGATTGGTAAGAGGTGGTAACATTATGTTAGAGACATATCATATTATTTTAATATAAGATTAAATGGGAAGAATTCGTACTTTATTATATGGACAACGAAGAAATTGGTAGGAATATGACCTTATCGTAATTTGAGGCACCAGTTTGGCGAGAAAAGAAAGGAATGTCACGAAGCTGACACATACTTTCTCACTATACATTGTACGTAGTGCTGGTGGCAATGGTATATTTTTTAATTGAATTGAATTTTGGGAATGGAACACAACGACCCAATACAGCGACCTAGAAAATCTATTGAACTAACCCTCAAGCTACGCGCATACCCAACACACACTGGGTGACTACTCTAAGGTTCGTGCATATCTAGGTTTCGGGCTGGCGATTCCACTCGTCCCTAGGGCAGCCCCTTCCGTGCTACGCCAGCCGGCGTTAGGGAAATGCTATGGAATGTGACTAAATGGAGATGTTGGCGGAATGATATTGATCTGAATTAAATTTAAACTAATTGCACTAATTACAGCAAAAATAAAGTCATATTTAAAAATGAGAGTTGAAGCCTTTTACCTAAATACCATCAATATTGAATTTACACAAGTAAGGCTAAATTCAACAGTGTTCATAAATGAGATATTAAGCATACAAAGAAATAATTTAGTACAGTTGTATGAACACTTTCTGTAAAATTAAATTAAAATTAATATAATCAGTTAAAAACCAGACATGTTTCGGAGGAATGCTCCTCCATCTTCAGTGGCAATACCATGACGCTGGTACAGATGTTCGACCGCGTATCGTGGCTTAAAGGAGATACGCGGTCGAACATCTGTACCAGCGTCGTGGTATTGCCACTGAAGATGGAGGAGCATTCCTCCGAAACATGTCTGGTTTTTTTAACTGATTATATTAATTTTAATTTAATTTTACAAAAAGTGTTCATACAACTGTAATAAATTATTTCTTTGTATGCTTAATACCATCGATATATTTTAAAGGATATACTAATTCGATTCAATTTTACTGGAAATAAAATTAATTCGTTGACTTTGCTTAATAGAAGATGATGCCCCATTACGATTGCCTATAATTTTTCAGGGTTTATGATAAGGTCACCTTGTTTTGCTCATGCTGATACCGAGTCAAGATCTTCGTATAGTTCAGCAATTGCATTATTTATTAAGTCTTCACATGAGTGTCTGTACAGCTGTAGATCTTCGGCGTAGATGTGATGTTTGCAACGTTTTATGTATTTAATGACGTCATTAATATAGATTGAAAAAATAAGTGGGCCTAGAATTGATCCTTGTGGCACCCCGCACTCTATTGACCTTCATGAAGAAAAGCGATTACCTACTGAAACAATTGGCAGCGGCCAGAGAGATAAAAGTGGAACCACTGAATCGAATTTTCTGATGAGTACAATGGCCTGAGTTTAGTAAGTAATTTGCTTAATATTTACTAAGTCAAATGCTCTGGAAAAGTTAATAAGAGAACTGTAAGTTCAGTAAGTTCACTTGCAACTATAGCCTCATGGATATCCGTATAACGCAGATGCCGTGCTCTAACCGACCCGGAAACCTGACATCGACAAGATTATGGTCATTCAGGTACTTCGTAAGTTGCTTGTTTACAATTCGCTCTAGTACTTTGAATAAGGGAGGTAAAATGCTGATAGGTCTATATCGATGAGGGGTGGACGGGCGTTGATTTAGGACGTACACTTAGCGGCAAAAAGAATGGGCCGGCCGACAATTTCTAAGTTCCAGAGACATACATTGCGCATGCTCGTCTCGTTAACGCTGTAGTTCACTAGGTAACACATAATTAAACCATTTAAATTTGCTGTATTTTGTTTAAGAGGCTAAAATATGTAATAAAATCGAATGGCGGGTTGATTCTAGATACATCAGGGTCCTTGAAGAGTGAAATAGTAATAAAATTGATAAATACAAAATAAACCGGAGCGAATATGAACAGGAAAACCATGTATTGTGCCGAAGCGAAATAAACAGTTACAGTAGCGTAAGTTGTTACGGCATTGGTATATTGAACAAGTTAGTAGTAGTAGCTCAAGGTTCGAATCTCCCCAAATCTTCTTTTTTTTTATTACAAAATTGCCATCATATATTGTGTCTCGCAAAGCTATAATTATGTGGCGATATCTCTTAGAACATGCCCAAACTCTAATAATAATAAACCTCCCTCTCTCTTTCAAGCAATACTGCTACCGTATCTGTTAATATAACGTTCTGTCTCGTCATTACGCTACCTGGTTCGCATAGGTTACTCTGCGTATGCTACTCTCCGACAGGACTTCGATTGGAGAAATGTCATTTTCTCCGACCAGGTAATTGTCTCCAGTAACATTCTGTGTATGCTACTCTCCGACAGGACTTTGATTGGAGAAATGTCATTTTCTCCGACGAGGTAATTGTCTCCAATAGCAATGATAGTACTGCCCTAGTTTATTGTATGAATGACCACCGATACGCTTCGCGTGAGGGTCGCTTGTTGGGGGTGGATGTCATACGATGGGGCAGGGCTTCTGGAACCCATCCACTGTCTGTTTACGGCAGAAGTCTACGAACACATTTTGGCAAATGTAATGATCCCTTCCGCCCGAAAACGATATCCAGAAGGAACACTTTTCTTCCTGCAGGATAATCATCCGATAGACTACACACCGCCAACCGGATTCAAAGATGGTTTACGAGGAGGCGTGATGTCGACCCAGTCGACTGGCCTCCAAATTCACCAGATATGAATCCGTTTCAAAATTTGTGGGCTGCAGTCAAAAGGATCCTACGCTCTAATTGGGCAGAACAACCACCCGTTCGGACACCTGAGGAATTGTGGGACAGAGTTCTAGATGCGTGGGAGAAGATGGCCAAGGATTTTAGATCTGTTCCATAATTTTGTGGACTCAATGCCGCGCAGAATGAGGGCAGATGTTGACGCAGGTGGTTTGTGGACGAGATACTAGTCCCCACCACAGCCTTGTTTTGTTAATATATTGTGACAGCGACGTGAGATTCGAACTCACGACCAGCGTCCCGCAAGAGAGAAGATCGCGCGGAGCACTTTGGGATGGCGCGCGGCGGAGAGGGGAAAGGGCCAACGCGGCGAGAGTGGAGAGAGAGTGCGCGCGCATCTGGTGCTGGTAGAGAGGAGAGGGCTCTGGATTTTTCTGGAGTGCCATCTCTAGAGACGCGTGGAACTTTCGAGGTTACGTCGCTGTGGTTATAAATTAAGGACGCGAAGGAACGACAGCAGTTTTCAGTTGATTAGTCAGCCAGTCAGTGAGAAAACCAGAGCAAGCAAGCCAGTCTTGTGTACCGGAGATCTACTCGAGTGTGCGTCCGCAACTGTATCAGCAACCGAAGGCCTGAGTTCGAGTGCAGTGGACCGCAGTTGGAGAGACCTGAGTTCGAGTACAGTGAACTGTCTCTGAAGGTCTGTGGTTCGAGATACTGTGAACGCGAGTGACTGAGCTAGAAGAACTGTGAACTGAGAACTGATAGTTCTGATTTGTAAATAGTGCTTTGTAAATATTAGTTAAGATTAACAGTTCATTGTTGTTCGTACTAGTCCAAGTAAATTGTCATTGTCGTCAGTGGAGTGCTATAACGAATACTGTGTTGAGTGAAGATCCAATTGTTGACGAGAGCGTTTAAGGTGAATTGTAGAAAGGAATTATTGTTGTGACGAATAAATTACATTGTTGTTACTAATAAAATTTACAATATTAACAAATTGTTTGTTTTTGTTAATTTAATTATTTATTTGTGTTTGATATGTGTCCGTTTTTTAGGATGTGAAACAAGTATTTTTGTTTATACAGACCAGATCTCACCTACTAATAGCCCACAGGTGATGGCCAATAATATTTTTAAAAGGCAGGCATAACGAAGTTTGTTAACAAATGCCATTTCACAGTTAAACTAATAAATTAAGTAAAAGTTAAAATAAAAAAATTAATAATTTTACCGTACCAGGAGGCGAACTCACAACCTCTGGCACGGATGTCACACTTCTTACCACTGGGCCACACACTGCTTGTAAGGTTTACTACATTATAGACTGACGACTTTCAATGAAGAGACACCATAGCAATGCCTTGCACTGGGTTACGTTTACACGAGTGAACCGCGCGATAGAACTTAGCATTTCTATCGACCAAGAGTCAGCCCATTCTTTTTGCCGCTAAGTGTACATATACTTTTTTCCAAGGGCAGGGTATGTTGCTGTCAATAATGATGCATTATATAATATGTATGAGTCATAGTTGGTAATATGACATCCATAATTTTGTTAATAAGAAAAGTGCTGATATGGTAAATGCCTGTTATTATTCGGTTGAAAAGCTTTTATCATCTAGTCTGCTTTAAAAAAACTGAAAGTTATAATTTATAAAACAGTTGTACTACGGTTGCTGTGTATGGTTGTGAAACTTAGTCCTTCACTTTCGGAGAGGAACAGAGGCTAAGGGTGTTTTAGAATAGGCCTAAGGTGATTAGGAAAATATCTGGGACTAAGAGGATGAAGTTACAGGAAAATGGAGAAAGTTACAAAACACAGAACACAACGTATTGTATTCTTCACCTAACATAATTAGGAACATTAAATCCAGGCAGGGCTTGTAGTAGCACGTATGGGCGAATCCAGAAATGCATATAACGTGTTATTTGAGAGGCCTGAAGGAAAAAGACTTTTAGGGAAGCCGAGATGTAGATGGAAGGATAATATTAAAATGGATTTGAGGGAGATGGAATATGATGGTAGGGACTGGATTAATCTTGCTCAGGATAGGGACCGACGGCGAGGTTATGTGAGGGCGGCAATGAACCTCCGGTTCTCTAAAAGCCATTTGTAAGTAAGAAAGGTGCTGATGTTGTCTATGTCAGTGACTTTAGTTTTAATTTGTCCGAATGCTGTCTTTACGTCATCAGAGTCGACATACGAGAAGAAAAAATTATCGCGTCATGTTGTAAGTATTGTTTTACAGAAGTGGTTATAAATTTAAAAACAATCACTCACGCACAGTAAAGTATTATAAACGGTTGACGTCGTAATCTCATCTGACAAAAAAAAAAAAAAGGTTTTTTTGTTAATAAATTCTAACAATCGTCGACGCCACTCTCTTGAATTCTCCCATTGCCTCTGTCTCGAATGCTACGTTGCTAAGTCCACCTCAGTGGTATCTTGTTCCTGCCCTTGAGTTTTCCTACCTCTCTTTCTTGGAAAGAGATTCGGTACTCAAAACTGGTTTCTCCCATGCGTCATATGTTTCACACACCAACATTTTGTATTTAAGATTCGTTTTCTTGTGAAATAACGAAGACTGCTAGGACACTGCGGGACGACCGAGTAATCTCAGGTTAAACAGTTCCAGCGTATGTCCATCGGATTTCAGGTCCAGAAAAAGAGTTGTCATATGGACTTATCAGACTGAGAAAAGTAGTTTTCATATGGTCTTAGACCAGTGACGTTCTGAATAATCTCTGGTGAAGGCAGTTCTACATATGTCTCTCGAATATCATATCGAGAAAAGTAATTGTCATATGGTATTAGACTAGTGACGTTCTGAGTAATATCAGGTGAAGGCAGTTCAACCTATGTCTCTCGAATATCAGATCGAGAAAAGTAGTTGTCATATGGTCTTATACTAGTGACGTTCTGAGTAATCTCAGGTGAAGCAGTTCTACCTATGTCTCGACTAGCAGGTCGAAAAAAGTAGTTTTCATATGACCTTAGACTAGTGACGTTCTGAGTAATCTCAGGTGAAGCAGTTCTACCTATGTCTCTCGAATATCAGATCGAGAAAAGTAGTTGTTATATGGTCTTAGACTAGTGACGTTCTGAGTAATCTCAGGTGAAGGCTGTTCTACCTATGTCTCTCAAATATCAGATCGAGAAAAGTAGTTGTCATATGATATTAGACTAGTGATGTTCTGAGTAATCCCAGGTGAAGGCAGTTCTACCTATGTCTCTCGAATATCAGATGGAGAAAAGTAGTTGTCATATGATATTAGACTAGTGACGTTCTGAGTAATCTCAGGTGAAGGCAGTTATACCTATGTCTCTCGAATATCAGATCGAAAATGTAGTTGTCATATGGTATTAGACTAGTCACGTTCTGAATAATCTCAGGTGAAGGCAGTTCTACCTATGTCTCTCGAATATCAGATCGAGAAAAGTAGTTGTCATATGGTATTAGACTAATATGACTGATTCTAAGTTATGTATCTTGAATAGCAGGTCGAAAAAAGTAGTTGTCATATGGTCTTAGACCAGTGCCGTTTTGAGTAATCCTAGGCGAAGACATTTCCACAATGTTCGTCAGACATCAGATCGAGAAAAAAATCATATGGACTTAAACAAGTCCTCTGAAAGGGCTTCAAGTACTAAGGATTAGCATCGAGCACCATCACATCACCATCTTTGGAACATTATCCCATTAACAGCCCTGATTCGTCCTAGAAGCTTGGTGTACCATTACCAGGCTTCGAGACTTCGGACCCAATAGAGCAGTTCAGTGGGAAATCCGCATAACGGCGTACTGAGTATAGTGGTAAAGCGTACAGTGGGTGGGGGTACTGTAGAATGAATGCCAACAAATACACAAAGGAAAACGCTCTGGATTTGAAGGTTCTGACGAATAATTTGGTTTTCATACAAACTGTGTCTGAAACTATTACACGGTTAGAAAAGTCAGAGCAAGAGATGCCGGAAGCCCTCAAATTAATTTAGAAAATGATGCAGAGAATTGATGAAACATTAAGTACACCCGTTACTGAACGTGTAAAACAGAAGTGGAAATCAATTTTATGTAAAAATAACGGATATGGAACATTGTGTAATATAAACAGCAAATTAGTGGACATAGAGTCACCCGAGAATAAAGGACTGTCTCTTAGAGACTGCAATGATGTTAGGTTTTTTTGTTTTGCTCCTATCACGTCATGCGACGTAGAGCGCAGCTTTTCACAGTACAAACTGTGTTTGGCAGATAAGCGAAAAATATTTACGTTTGAGACACTGAGAATGTATCTTGTAGTAGGTACATTGCAATTCGATACTGTAACTGCACTTCCTAAAGACGACCAATAGGATAAATGAAAAAATTAAAATTGCTACATGCTTATTTCCACCATTAACACTGTATAACATAAATGATTTTCACATTCTTTTGATATCATTGTGTAATGTATATTTACTTTCAGAATGTACATATGTTTGTTTCCCCATACTACCGTACTCTACTATAAATAGCAACGTTGTTACCTGAACACATCTCTATCTACCTGCAGCGAGTCGACAACCTATAGTGCATGCACAGTAAACTTATTGTATCGAGTCCAATATCTCGAAGCCTGATCATTACTGATAGTTGATAAATGATTTCTATTCAGTCAATACTTAACATAAAAACACATTAAATCATGTTATAATAACATTTAAACAGATTAAAAACAAACGTTTTCGCCAATTTTGATTGGCATCTTCAGATCGTGTAGGTCGAATAGAACATGTTAGAATAAGTAAGCGCTTGGTATATAAAGTTAAAAATAGAAGTTAAAACTATAATATGACTTAAAAACAGAGAATAGAACTTGGCAAAAAGTCACCACGATGTATGTAGAAGCACTATGTTGAATGAGGCTTGTGTGACCCAAGGAAACAGTCAAACTCTTCCGTCATTGCAGGTACAGTTTTCAAGACAGATTTGACGATGCTACAAACAGATCGGTCGTGTGGTCGATTATGGAAAGCGGGAAAAATCCTGTAAATTGTAAGGATAGAATGAAAAAGTATTTAGAAGCATTAAAGTATTATTTAAATCTTCTAAAACAATACTTACAAAAAGTTGGAAAAGCATCTTGACTCCATGGGGGCGGCGACACGACTGAGCTTTACATTAAGTGGTAGCGTATGACGAAAACTGTATACCTGACAAGACTAGTGGATAAGTGAAAGTTACTTGCGTATGATCTTACTGTTATGAGCCATATCTTCCATTTTCCAGTTTCCGACGTTTTTCCTTCAATTTAAGTCATTTTTACATCTAGCCTGCCTCTAGTTTCTTTGGTAGTCTCTGCTTTATTACCTTCATCTAAGACGTTAGATAACCGTCGCAGTTGATAAAGCGTCGTAAAGTAACCGATTAAAAAAAGAGCAAACTGCAATAAGAGAATGCACACAGAAAAGCATACCGTATCATAATACAGGGCATTATGAAAAAGGAAAACAATAGTGATATACATTATACACGCATCTTAGGTTAGGTTATGGCTGTGGCGTACTCCAGTTACACAAATTACTTATAACAGTGTACTTATATGTAGGGATGCCATTCCCTTTCCTAGAGTTTTCCCCTCGTAGTATTGGTGTACTCCAGTTACACAAATTACTTATAACAATGTACTTATATGTAGGGATGCCATTCTCTTTCCTAGGGTTTTCCCCTCGTAGTACTGGCTTACTACTTCTCCAGCTTAACACTAGGCAGACACATGGCGGAGTTCTCGTAACGTATTGTCGGCACAAAGCTGGAACTCGATGTAATTTGTATAATTGTCGTTAAAATAAACAGAATCGACTTACATTTACGTAAACATGTGCGTCATATGTGCGGGATGAGTGTGACTCAGTTTTATTGTCATGCCAGTGATTCCCCACAGAAATCCGTGCACGGCGTATGTACGCAGGTCTTCATGCAGTCGTGCGGAGCATTCCTTCTTCAAGGACTCTGATGTAAGCTGCTCCACCTCGGCTCCAATTTAAATAACAACAGATTTACATTCGAACAACTTCCAATGAAGAATCCTTTGCTTCGAGAGCTTTTCGGTACGGTACAAACTTTGTCTATGGTAATGTCACAAGAGATCTGAGATTTATTTGGACTATTTCATGAATAAAATAAAAATGTAAATAATATACTCCAAAAATTCGCCCACAAAATGTTAATAATATACTGTATATTTATAAATACTTATTCAGATATTGTGAAGTTCAAATAGAGGAATATCGATTACTGCAATAAAGATATTGGATGTTATTCAGTAATGTCAATTGAGAAAAGCAAAATGCAGGCTTAACAATGTTAATTATATGTACTGCGTTTTTCTCTTGTTATTATAACAGAAATACATTTTCATTATCTGCTGAAATCATAATTCAATTTAAACATTTTATAATATAATTACAAATAACATGATTAATACATTAACAAAATGAACAATTGTTGAAAACGCAGTTATCAAATCTGAATAAAGGAGTGTCATTTTCTTTAGATACAATAGCCATGGAATTAGAAGATGAAGTTGTAGCTGTGTAAGTAGGGTTTCTCTCTTTATTTAGTACTTCATCGTTACATTAATGGATTCATGCTCATCGATTTACGGGAAAACAGTTGGCGACATTGACTAAACAAAAGAACGACCATACGATAAGTTGATTGTGATAAATCGAGTTGCAAAAATTATCGCAATGTATGAATGTGATTGGTTGGATTTCAAAATGTCTTTACACTTCATTGGTCAAAAATGGAGTGACGTCATATAAACGAAGTAGTCAATAATAATTGGATATGAGCCATTGATCCCTATAAGGTCCCGGGTTTAAACCCGGGTGGTAACGGAATTTTTCTCGTTGCCGAAACTTCCAGAACAGCCCACTGCCTTCTGGATCGCATCCTATGAGTGTTTATTCTGACTGTTCAATCAACGCTTATGTACGAGTAGCCGCTAGGTGGCAGGTAGTTCCCACCGCTATTAGAGATAATGTTAATAGCGGTGAGAACTGCCTGTCACCTAGCGGCAAAATAACTTTGATTGAGCAGGCAGTTTATGCATCTATAGGATGCGATCCAGCTGGCAGTGGAACATCCCCTTGATTCAATCAATCTTCTACCAAATTGAGTAAAGAGTCTTTCCCGGGTATAAAAGACAGTATGAGCGTAGTATTGACCATCGCACTTCATTCTAGTGCCGAAGTCATGATAGCATGGAGGTGGAGCTAGCTCAATGCCCCCAAGCGCCTTCATGGCGTTTTAAGGGAATACCTCTACCTTCATGTATTTAATAGCTAGGCTTATAGAATATTTTATTGCGAAGAAAAATCAAAATTAAATTTCATTATGCTTACTAGACAGAAATCAGAAGGAAAAAAAAACATTAAAACTTTAGAAGTTATTAAATTTTGTAACTTAAGGGACAGGTCTACAGGTGAATGTAAACAAAACGAAATTAATTATACAATCACATAGACCCTGGAAATATAAACACTGAAGAGGACACAAGAGAAATGGTTGAAGAATTTGTATATCTGGGATCCAGAATTGCCATGAAATTAAAAGAAGGATAGGTTTTGCTAATATAACCTACTTCTCACTTCTACCAACATACAAATATTTAAAAGCACACCGCGCCACCAAACCATACAGAACAATAATTATTATGTCTATGCTATGCTATGGTTAAGAGAGCTGATCATTCAACAAGAAAGAAGAATTGGCCGTTAACTCATTTGAAAGAAAGATTCTAAGGCGAATTTGGGGACCAACGAAGCTTGAAATGTAACGAGTTACACAAGCTTTACAAAGAACCAGAAATCTTTGTAGTGATAAAACTAAGCAGACTATGGGCCAGACAGACCAACGAATGGGAAATTAACGTATTCCAAAGAAAGTGCTGTACAGCACAATTGGCGACAAGAGACGTTTAGGCAATCCTAGAAGTAGGTGGATTGATGCGATCTAGACGGATTCAAAGAACATTCTTGGTATAAGCAACTGGAAAACGATATAAGATAGAGTAGAATAGAGATGCTTTGTAAAGTAGTCAAGGGCCCGATATTGGACTGTCGCGCCATAGAAGAAGAACAACAACAACTTCGGAGACCTTGTTACAGTTTGTTATTTTCGCTTTGTAATTGATCTTTATTTTATCCGCAGAAATGAATTTTTGTCGGTAGTATAGAAATATATACTTACTTACTTACTTACTTACTTACTTACTTACTTACTTACTTACTTACTTACTTACTTACTTACTTACTTACTTACAAATGCTTTTAAGGAACCCGCAGGGTCATTGCCGCCCTCACATAAGCCCGTCATCGGTCCCTATTCTGTGCAAGATTAATCCAGTCTCCATCATCATCATATCCCACTTCCCTCAAATCCATTTTAATATTATCCTCCCATCTACATCTCGGCCTCCCCAAAGGTCTTTTCCCCTCCGGCCTCCCAACTAACATTCTATATGCATTTCTGGATTCGCTCATACGTGCTACATTTACTGCCCATCTCAAACGTCTGGATTTAATGTTTCTATTTATATCAGGCGAAGAATACAATGCGTGCAGTTCTGCGTTGTGTAACTTTCTCCATTCTCCTGTAACTTCATCCCTCTTAGTCTGAAAGATTTTCCTAAGAACATAGAAATATATAGCAAGATTAAATAAGCATTTAATTTCCTATCTTTTATATACCACGGTCTCCTAAATTGGCGGTATAAGTTCTTAGTCTTTGTAGTCATTAGCCTGAATATCATCATAATCGTCAACATTACATTGCAATTGTATTTCCATATTATTTCTAAACAGCCAGTAGGCTAACAGACGTAGAGGCATGTATTTGGCTCCATGTAATCTGGGCGATAAGAGTTGAACGCTATGTCATATAATCCAGTGTTATAAATCAGTATGTCTCTACGTTTTATTCTCTGCAATTTAGATCGGCATACTTTCCTGTTTAGATATCATCGATTGACTATCTGTACCCATGCAAGGTCGCATTACTTCTTTGGCTTGGCTTGAATTTTCTAGGGCATGATTCTGCACGTATCCTTGCACTGTGCACGGTGGATGGTAACCTCTGCTCCAAAATGAAACTGGTAATAGATCATTAGGAGAGATTTGAAAATCTAAATAAGTTTTTTCTCTAACATTCACCGTTTTAGAGGAAATTATTATGTTTCTATGAAGCATTTGGCAACATAACGGCTGCTGCAATACCTCAAAGCAAACGCGGCCTGCACTTCTTACCTTCTCATTCTCTTCTGCTATACTTAGTCGGTGACACGCTAGTGCGCTGCGTTGCAAGATTTATTTCATCGATTTTCGTTATTGAACGAATGAGCCTATTTTGTCACATGAAGGGCTAAGGCCTCCTAGAAAGGGAGAGCTCGGTTAAGAATCATGTAGTGAGCTAGTCCCCAAGGGTGCTATTCATAGACATTTCGCTAGCCCGCGCTGCGAGCGTGCTAAACTAGCCCCGGCTATCTACTGATTACTTGTACAGGATTCATATTATATCATATCGCTAACACTGGTTCATGAATACGAAAAAGTTAGTTCGGTGATCATCCACCGGAAGCCCGCGCTAAGAATGTCTATGAATATGGCCCCAAGAGTTTTAAGTTTAGTTCACTCCTGTAGTAGTTTCCTTCCTCATATTACACTTTTCTTCGCTCTTTGAACTATCGCTATAACCTTTCCTGCTAAAGCAGACACATGTTTCGGCACTGTCATCTATTCTTTTTGCACACAAACTTGATTCTACACTGTCACCTATTCTATTAGCACAGACACTCGTTTAAACATGTCACACCAGGATTATTTACTCAAACAAGTTATCGGCACTGACTAGTGTGCACTTTCCGTCCGTATTTTGTCACGACAAGGTCTTTTGTAGACTTCTCCATTCGCTTCTGCCCCTTGCTGTCCTGGACCACTGCACACCCGTGGCGTTCTTGAAGAGATCGACCCATCTAGTTGAAGATCTGCTCCGGTTTCTCCTGCCGAAGCGAGGATCCCACATGGTAGAGAAATACGTCCATCTGTTGCTCTGGAGTCTCGCCACGTGGCCTCCCCATTGCCATTTTAAACTGATGGCACGTTGTGCTATGTCACCCGTGTTGGCAAGTTCTCTTATCCTGGTGTTAGGAATTTTGTCTTTGATGGATACTCCTAGGATTTTCTGTTCCATCTTCCTTTGGCAGACTTGGATGTATTTCTTTTGGCTATCCGTCAGGTTCCAGGTTTGGCAGCCATACAGTAGAAACGAGAAAACGCAGGATTCAAATGCTTCAAATTTTAACTTGCGGTTCAGTTTCTTGTTTAACGGAATGAATTTTAGTGCCCAGAATCTTTTCCATGTTAGGACTTCTCTTATTTTCAATTCTTCGTCCAGGTTGTGTCGAAAGCTTACTAACTGACCCAGGTAGACGTATTCAGATACATACTGTAGTTCGACTGAATCTTCTCTGATTGATATTGGCTGCTCATTTGTCATAAGTTTAGTCTTGTTCATATTCTTTAAGAGTCCAGAATTTTTTTGCTGAGGTCCTGGAGCATTGATTGTAGACTTTAAGGTTTCTTGCAAATAACACTACGTCATCCGCGAACCTTAGCTTTGTGAGCCTGTAACCATTCATTTTTATCCCATATTTTCCCTCCATTGCAGTTCCCGAAATATGTGTTCCAATAGGCTTTTCAAAAGTTTTGGAGAAATAGGATCTCCTTGACTTACGCTCCTCCCAAGTTTGAAGGTTTGACCTCCTTCTGCTACCTTTGCGAATGATTCTTTGTAGAACTTGGACAAGATTTTGATATATTTGGGTTCAATTCCTTGTCTTGATAGTGCCTGTATTACAACTAGAGTGCTCTACCGTGCCAAAGCCTTTTGTGTAGTATACAAATGCCAAGTATAGGAGTAAATTAAATTCCTCCGATTTTTCCATGACTTCTATTATTCAATTTAAATTCATGGCTAAAGGTCTAATTTGCCAAAAAAAAATTCAAGACTTTAACTATTCAGATTGTTTTTACCTATCTGTTTGTATAGCAATCAGCCATTTCTTTCGGGACATTACCGCAATAGAGCGCTGCAAACATTGGGCAAAGACTATTTTTTTCCTGCTTAACGGTGCTTCATCGAAGGAAAAGTGTAATAAAAATTTTGTTATATTTAACATGTAGAATCACCTCTTAAATTTTAATGCAGATGTTACCACCCACCATGTATATGCAATGATTGCCCAAGTCCTATAGTAGCACGGACGGCAATCATGAATCCGATGCTGACAAGTGGGCCATTCTGCTTCAGTCCTGATATTAAGGTGCCATCTGCAGACGAATACCTGATAATCTCCATGTCCCGGAGCCTCAAGACCTTCCTATATCAGCATCGGAAACCCCTACTATCACAGTATTTCACCCCAGCTTATATTACAGATGATAAATGAAATAAGACGGAGGTGCAAAATGTTGGTGGAATTATAGAGAGAAACGGGAGTATCCAGAGAAAAACCCTCTTCAACGTCTGCTTTGTCCATTACAAATTCCATCATGACCTTGTCTGGGATCGAACCCGGGTCGCCTGGATGGAATACCAATGCACTTGAGTCACAGGCATGACATCACTTGTGTTTAACCCGTTGCATTGCACATGAATGTTCAGGAGCAACTGAAATGCAAACTGGAGCCCAAGATCTTGGATTGAAATTCCGCGTAGCCTTTTGTCAGAGTCCTTTGTGGTAGTGGAGGCTTGGCGACGTTGTTACTCCACATGAATATCCCATCTTGTTCGTGTAATGCCAAGGTGGAAGCAATGAAAGTGGGCTTGAAGTGTAGTGTGATAGGAGTTTGAAAATCTATGAGGGTACAAATGTAAATATAATATGCATGTGCAAATCTAGCTTTCAGGTAAAGCTCCCTATGAAGCAGACTTCAAGGGAAGAATTGTTCTGGGGCCGGGTATCGATCCCGGGACCTTTGGTTGAACGCACCAGTGCTCTATCGACAGCTACCCAGGAACTCCACCCGACAGCGACTCAATTTTTCTCATTACATTCACACACCTCGAGTGGGCTGACGAGACGCCTTAAACCCACATCGAGTGTGACTTCAAATTGTGAGAAAAATTGAGACGATGTCGGGTGGAGTTCCTGGGTAGCTCAGTCGGTAGAGCGCTGGAGCGTTCAGCCAGAGATCCCGGGATCGATACCCGGCCCCGGAACAATTTTTATCTTGAAATTATTCATAATATGCATTTGTTTGTCACAATAGAGAATTATTGACTCTCAGTATTTTGTTTTTCAATTGATTGATTCACGATCTCGAGGACGATGGATTTTATAGGGCGATAAAATGCTCAGCATGGGTTCCTCCTGGAGGGAAGTAAAGCTGTAGAACCCGTGTACTAGATTTACGGCATGTTCTTGATAGAGGGCCACAGCCAAAATTTACCGATAATTTCTCGCTCGAGTTGAATTTCAACTCAGAATAATCTCTTCAGTTGAAAACGTCCGTAAATAAATTCTACGATCACTACCACTATTGCTACTGCTGCTGCCGTCACTACTACCACTACGGTGGCTAACGTACCACTACTGCTAACACCACTACCATTTTAAATTTGAATTTTGGGAGAGTACTACGACCCAGCACTGCGCTAACCCTCAAGCTAGACGCATTCCCAAATCCACACCGGCTGACTACACTAAACGTTCGCTTTGTATCCAAGGGCCTATTCCATGATCAAATTTTGTAACTTCGCGACATTTCACTTTTCACTTCACAACTTTTGAAAAGTGAAAAGTCTTTCTGTTCCTCCATGAATTTAGAGAATGTTTTGCACTTTTAAATTCATTCTGCAAAATCTTTAATGTAAAACGTTTAAAACTTTAAATGAGAAAGTATGTTTTAGCTTCGAGACATTTATTTTTTTCTTCTTCTTGTTCTTTCTCCTCATCCTTTCTTCATCTCTTCTAGTACTTTTCATACCCTTGCATCAAACTGTAAACGAAACACAAAATACAAAATAAAAATTGAGAGCGTATTCACTCTGCAGTATAGATTTTTTTATCGAGCTCAGGTCAAGAACTTTTTCAGTGGGAACCTGAACCCATTAAATCAAAGTAGAAAATCGAGCGCGTTGAAGACTCGTGGAAAGAGGCCGATAAGAGGTAATGCATACAATTTTATATGCATTGAAATTACGTCGTAAAAATGATGTGCTATATTTTGCACAATCTCAAGAAAAGCACGTTTAAGTAAATCTGGCAATGCTGCTTCTTGTTGATTGCGTTAGAAGTAATAAATCAATTCATAAAATAACCAAGTACGTATAAGTCCATCTCACTATACTCACTGTATTCGAAATTGCTTGTAAGAATAGCTGAGTGAGTTTCATTCCCGCTGCAGCTACATTTATATGCGGACAGAAAACTTTCACATCAATGACACTGTGCTCCACTAATTTTCTTTTACAGTTTTTATTGCAGTCCAATTTTGAACGCGTATACAATTTGTATCGTTCTTAAAAATGTAACTATACGTGAATCTTTCATTGCAGAAACAGTGTACGTTAAAAAAACTACAGTTTTAAGATTCTGGACAAAAAATCTGTATTCCTAATAAATCAGTATTTTTTGTAATATTTCTTTGTCAATACTCGTGTGATTCTATACAATGAACATTATTCAGCGCTCAATTGTAAACTAAATTCTGGTAATTTGTTTACGGTTGTGGCTCCACAAAAATCGTAACACTTCATTTTTTTTAATGAAGAGTTATTTCATATTTCTGAATATTATCTTATTCTTTTATGGTGCAGTATTAAGATATAGTCAAATTTAAAATTCTGTTTCTGGAAAAACGTTTATTTTTATAACAATTTAATTCAATTTTTACAATAAGGACATAAGCAACACACAAATTTTACACTGTTTTGTTTCGAAAACTCATTCATTACCCACTCTAACACTTCTTTTTTGTTTACTACACTACACTGACACTTTCTTCTTACCTGTGTCCGTCCTATGTAGAAGTTGTTGCAGGTGTTACAGGCAGATCATTTCAAACACGTTACAAAGAACACACCACAGCCATAACAAAATTACAAAACACTTCCACATATGCAGAACACATCACAAATGCTAACCACATCTACAGAGACATCAACACAGACATGGAAATTCTACACATCCAACCAAAAAGCCAGAAACTAAACACACTAGAACAATACGAAATATACAGACACACAAAAAAACATTCAAATGAAATTCTCAACATACAACTCAATTTCAGAACACACACATTCTTTGACTCTACATAAATTGCACAAACACACCCCCATAGGAAAAACAAAAAAAAAGATGCCAAGACCAACAACAACGAGTTCTGAAGATGGCCGATAGCAGGCAGAAACATGTCAACTAGGTAATGTAAAATTTAACCGTGAAAGACACATAATACGTTTTCCGAAGTGATATAGTGTTAAAAGTTGTGTAATTAAGATGTATAAAACGTGAAGTTAATGTATATCGGCTACAATGTGTTTTAGATGCCAGGGAAAAGGGCATATCGCAAAACACTGTAACAATTCGCCTGTTTATACAAAATGCAAAAATCAAGGCATTCTAAGCAGTGAAAAACAGGCAATGCGGCTGCCTGTACAACGATGACATTTCAGGTTGTAGGCAGTAACATGGACAATCACAAAGAGACATTGGATAGGAATGATAACAAAGGGTAATCAAATATAAATACCAGTGTGGCAGTTAGTGACAAGAAGTCATTGAGTGTTAATGGTAACAACGGTGAACAAGGGGACACTCTTGTAGATAAGTTAGGACCATACGAAATGTATGCAATATGTTACAATAAAAGGGAAGACTTGGAATACCTCTTATAGATTCTCAAATTTTATTGGTAAAAGAAAGTTATTTAAAGTTCATTTAAAGATGAGAAAAGTAATATAGATATACATGGGATAACTGGACATACACTCATTGTGAAAAGCAACGTACCTTTGAAATTTGAAAATACATTGGAATCAATTGAATTTAGTTGTTTTATGGTAAATGAATTATCCAGACAGACTTAATTTCGATAGGAAAAATCGGTAACGATTCTGCCATATAGTAGGGTTTCCAACAAAAGAAAAGGGGACACATATAGATAACGTCTAGTTTCATGAATTGTGAAATCATTTTTTCTTGTTTGTTAGTGAACTGAACACGTGAAACATTGATGATAAATAACACATAAATCGATAAAACCTCCTACACAATTAAGAGACATCTAACAAGGCTCAGTTGTTCACGATTAAGAGATTAAAATTACTAAATGTCAATTTAAGATAGAAAACATAACAAATGGAACAGTGAATATGAGGCAAATTTGTAAAGAATACGTTGATGTATTTAAATTACCTGGCTACAAGTTGACTGCTACCACGCCAGCTATGCATTCTATCCCCACTCCTTCTGTTCCAAAGGATAGGGTCATAACTCTGAAGAATTATGGGCTCGCAGAATTATAGCTACTAACAGGAAATTGAAGCTCAAGTGAATCAAATGTTAAAGGATGAAATAATAACACATAGCAAAAGGGAATGGAATTTTTTCATATTTGTGGTGCCTAAAAATTAGATGTATCAGTACAAAAGAAATTTAAAATTTGCATAGATTTACATAAGCTTAATGAGATAAGAATAGCTGATATCTAGCCTTTCCTAATATTCCAGATATATTAGATAAAATAGGAAGAACTAGATACTTCTCGGCTTTGGACTGTGCTGGTGGGTATTTGTAACTATCTATTGATCCAGATAATCAGCGTAAAATAGATTATGGTATCCATGATGGTCATTTTGAATATAAACGTATGCCCATGGGAATAAAATCCTCTCCAGCTACATTTCAAAGAATGTTGAGACGTGTGTTTCGTTTACATTTATGATGTTTTGATGATGGGCTAAGCACTCAAAAAACATCACGAAGTGTTTGACCAACTGCGAAAATACAACATGAAAGTTGAAGTGCGAATTTTTTAAGATGCAGTTAAATTTCTTAGAACATTTTATGACAGCACAGGGTGTAAAACCTGACCCTAAAAAGATAAGCTCCGTTAGTGATTCCGCTATACCAAAGTCACCGAAAGATGTTAAATCATTTTAGAACTGGCAGGATATTATAGGAAATGTATTGATAAATTGAGTGGTATTGTCCGACCGTTGACTGGGCTGGTGAAGAAGAACCATGATTGGCAGTGGGGTGAATCAGAGCTTTGACTTGTTAAAGTATGAATTAACGCATGCTCCCGACTTTTCTAAGAACTTCGTATTAATCGCAGACGATAGTGAATGTACTATGGGTGCAATTCTAAGCCAAAGAAAATTAGCACATGAGAAACTGTGTCTTATACAAGTAGAACCTTAAATAAAACAAATAAATTACAGCACAGTAGAGAAAGAACTCTGCACTTTTATGGGCATGCAAGCATTTTAGATTTTACATACTAGGTAGAACATTTCATATTGTGACAGAGAACCGTGGATTATTGTGGATTTTTTTCTGTTAAGGAACCTAGTTGGTCTTTAATATGTTGGAAGTATTACAGTTAGAGGAATACTACTATGAAATTCGATATAGAGCTGGAATAAGAAATTGTAATGCCAACACCTTGAGTAGATAGCCCGTAGAAAATTTGATCACATATAGTGAGAAGTTAGTAATTATAGAAAACCTAAAAACATAAGTGAAATGCACTGTTGTCCAGTGAACTTAGATTAATTGATCGAACGTTAAGTATTGTACAGTTGTCAAAAGAAAAACTGGCCGCTCTCTAGACACAAAGTTCCCTTCGGGTATCTCCGCTACAATTCGGAGACAGGTAATGTTACATGTTGTTGGACCATGTGGCCTGATATCTACAGTCAGAATGAAAGTTTTTCTGTGTTAATCTGTAGCGTAATGGTAGCGTTTCGTGCAAGTGTTCGTAAGGTCGTGCGTTCGAACACAACCTAATGCTTTTTATGTTTTTTTTTTTTAGGAGAGAGAGAAATATAATTGTTTCTGTTTCTTTTATGACTGTTTTAGTAATTAACATCAGGTTCATGAATGTATTATGCCATGACTGTGTCATTATTTATTATGACATTATGGCTACAAATGGAAAGAAAGATTATATTCTTAACAAACATATCTTTCGTGGCATAAACACAACAAACTTATAGGCGTCTGCCTTAAAAAATTAAAACAATTAAAAGTTAAAGGAAAAAAACAAGCCACGATTCAATATTTAGTCCATCTTCCTCCCATCTCGATCACATCTTGCAGTCGAATGGGCATGGAATTGACTAGTTTTTCAAATACCGACTGTTCTCAGTCACGGCATCCCAGGGACCATGGACGAGCTTCCACAAATCATCAGGGCGTCTTGGAGGGGGATTGGGCCAATTTTTCCTCATATGTTTCTTTACTTGTGCCCACATATTCTCTAAAGGGTTCAAGTCCGGAGAGCGACGAGGCCAATCTATCAATTTAATATCCGATAATAGAATACAAATGATAATTTGAATATTATTTATATCGCTAACGAACGATAACAGAATACAAATGATAATTTGAATATTATTTATATCGCTATTGAACGATAACAGAATACAAATGATAATTTGAATATTATTCACCTCGCTAAAGAACGATAACAGAATATAACAAATTATAACTTGAATATTATATATTATATCGCTAAAGGAACGATAAAATATAAATAACTTGAATATTATTCAAATCGATAAAAAACGATAACATAATATAAATGATAATTTTGAATAATGCAATATTTATATCACTAAAGAACGATTGAAAAATAAAATGAAAACTTGAACCAGGCCCGAACTCACAACCTTCAAATCATTAAGCGAGCTATTTACCGCTGGTCTACGAGGCGCTGATGTGGAATGATTCCATAGTTCTGGAACTGCTTCTAAAAGCACATGCATCGTGTAACATCGCCGTGACCCGAAGTGGACTTAGAAAATATTCGCTGTTCATGAGTGCGGCCACTTTTTTTTTTGACAACTGTACAACAGAAGGTATGTAAGTTAGAATGGATCACTTTTCATTTTTTCATCACATTTTGATCATCAATTGTACAAGTGTAACTCGAATTACACATCTTTTCAACAACTATATTGGACTTAGTCCCTGAACGTCGCTATCTACCTCAAGCTGTCGAGTGAGGGACTTTGCTCCTTCACCTTAATTCGCTTCCGACAAGTTATCAGCAGAGCCCGGATTTTATGGAATTACATATTCTGTTCCTAGATATGTAGCTATAAGAAAAGCTAACATGTCGGCGAATCCCACCAAAGGGATCATTTTTCCGAATTTTTAGGTTACTTATTTTTACATATTTTGTTGCGTAATAAATATGTTTGCATATATTACATATTTTATTTTCTTCTCACCATTTCTCCTTTCACTTAACTCATAATTTATACGTTTTAAAATTGTTTACAAAACTTGTCCTTTCGTCTCTAATGCATAAAAATAATTTAATAATTGAAAGTAATAACATATTCTGTTAAAAAATGGACATTCCTTTGTCGTGCTAACATTTTGTGTATCCCTTAAGAAGTAACGGTAAAGTAGGAAGAAATACCTATGCGAAGGGTGAGTCATTGCACTGCTACTGCTGTTAAGAACAAAGTGAAAATTACCCTGTAGATATGATCGTTTGACACAAACACCTCCAATCAGTTGCTCTGAAAGAAAACGGTAGTTATTTCAGTTTTCTTGAGAAACTTATTCTGATATCAGATGATGCAGCTAGCTAGTCTACTGCTATGGCGCCAGTTGCATCCAAGTTAAAAGATTGGATTTAAATTGGCGATACTATTATTAGTGATGCAAAATCGTGCTGTGCAATGTGTATGACAAAGGCATTTAAAAAGTGAACTTCATGTCAAAAATAAAAAATGTGCTCCGTCGGAAAAACAAGTTCTTAAACAAATGGTGCTGGAATCTTCTTCGTCTTCTACCAGTGAATTTAATAAAGGTTTGTGCATAGCAAGGGTTGCTGCAAACATAATGTGGTCTAAAGTTGAATTGCCAAAGTTTCAAGCATTCCTACGCAAATACTGCAACTTCAGTATTCCGGATGAATCAACACTCCGGAAAAATTAGTTGAACTCTGGTACACTGACACAATGGAAACTATTAGAGCTTAACTTGACGATTCTTACATATGGGTTGTCATTGACGAGACAGTCAATAACTACAGAAAATAAGGAAAAATATTTAATACTGTAATTAATTGTGCCTGCAAACAATAATTAAATGAGGTTGAATCACATGTGCACCTGTAATTTTTTATTAGTGTGAAAAAAATACATCTAATAAACCTTAGATTTTAAGTTACATATTTTTTATTTATTACATATTTATCTACATATTTTGTCATTTTTAGCTACATATTTTTTATTTTCATATTACATAAAATCTGGGCTCTAAGTTATCAGTTACGACAGTAGACGTTAGAAACTGTGACAGATAACAAGCTACAACGTTACAATTTACTTTTAGAAAGATCCCACGGAGTTTGTCTCCTGGAAAAAAATAGTTCTTGGTAGTAATTTCGCGTTATTACTGTACCTGTAATAAGAGACTTACGTAAAGATTATTTTTTTTGTTCCTACAGAATATATATGTTATGGTAGCAATGGTTATGACCATAATAATTCTGTAAGACCAAAAAAATTAATCTTTACGTGCATAATACTGTCGAATCCCGGCCACCAAGTCACTCAATTGAGTTCGCTCCTTGTATAATGACAGTTGACTTAATGTATGTCAACATATACATATATATATATATATACATATATATATATACATATATATATATGTTTCACTTGATAAGTGTGTTTCACTTGATAATCAATTCTCCCAATGGAGATGCACAAAGGCGGGAGTGCCGCAGGGCTCCGTATTAGGACCACTACTTTTCTCTATCTACATTAATGACGTATCAAAGAACTTACAGTATTGCCGATATCACCTCTATGCCGACGACCTACAACTTTACATACATTCCAGACCCAATACGATCAATGAATCGATTGACAAGTTAAATTGTGACCTAGCCACTGCCTCCACTTGAATGGCCAATTTCGGACTCGCACTTAATCCAAGTAAGACTCAAGCCATAATTATTGGACATAAGCGTTTAGTTAACTCCCTTAATAACAGTAATCTTTCAGTTGTTACCCTTAACAACACGCTAATCCCTTATTCATCTGTCGTAAAAAATCTTGGCTTCTTTTTTGATAATAATCTAAGTTGGAATTTTCAAGTTAAAGAAACGATAAAAAAAATCTGTTCCTCCATTCACTGTTTGAGTCGCTTGAGAAACTTCTTGCCCCAGCAACTAAAACTTACCCTAGTGCAAACCCTAGTAACGCCGCACTTCGATTATTGTGACGTTTTGTTAAGTGGCCTAAGTTCTGAATTGTCAGTCAAGTTACAGCGAGCTCAGAATATGTGCGTCAGATACATGTGCAACATCCGACGGTATGATCACATATCACCATCCTTCGCAAGTCTCTCGTGGCTCCGACTTAAAGAACGTAGAACTTTACACTCTTTGTCTTTACTCTTTCGAATTCTGCACACTTCAACACCAAATTACCTTTCGTCTCGTTTCTCTTATCCATACTCTAACCACGACGTAAATACCAGATCACTTATCTGTGGCACGCTAAGTATACCTCTTCATAGAACATCTTGTTATTCATCATCTTTTACAATATCCACCTCGCGTCAATGGAATTCCTTGTCACAAAGTATTAGGGGCTGCAAGACAATAAACACCTTTAAGAACAGCTTAAAAGATAACCTTATTAGCATTTCACTCCAATCATACTGATTTAAACTATCACTGACTACATTGTTACTTTTTTCTTTAGACATTATCCTGATTGTGTTGTATTTTAATTGTCTCGTAATAATCTCTTTCTATTACCTAATATTATTTGAAATATATTAACATTCTATGTATTTTAGTTTAATTCTGCTACACAGTTTATTTCAGTGTTTAATTAATAGTTCATAGTATTTTGTTGTTTAATTTGTAAATAACTTTTGTATACATGTAACTCTCATCTAAATCAAATTGTTGGATTCTTTGTAAGTTCATGCATATGTATATACACTTTTTGCTGGTTGAGTGGAAGAGAAGGCCTTACGGCCTTAACTCTGCCAGGTAAAATAAATCATTATTATTATTATTATTATTATTATTATTATTATTATTATTATTATTATTATATATATATCGAACTTGGAGTTAGGCCACAAAGGGAAAAACACTAGAGGAGGGGGATTCGATCTGGTGCTGTGGATTGAACTTCGGCGTAGCTCAGTGGTTAGAGCACTTGGTACGTAGAACCAAGGACCTAGGTTCGATCCCCAGCGCCTCTAATAACCATCGTAATAAGGGAGGTTAGGCATGTGAGTTATACAAAAAATTGAATGATGCAGAGAATTCAGGCGTATCCCGAGAAAACCTACCCTATATCGTCACTTTCCACTGCAAATTCCACATAGACTCGCCTGGATGTGGACGCGTGCCCCTAGCTTGGAAATATTCTTGTCCTTTTTCTTAACCATTCGTCACACCGCTGATAATTTCAGCTAATAGCTGTCTCTACGAGTGGGGATAGCATCAAATGAGACCTTACAGGTCCAACACACATTAACAACAGGCTTAGACAGGCTAAGCGGGTGCTATTGAAATTAAGTAAGTGGATTATTCCAAGTAGATAAGAGATAAAGCTACAATAGGGGATTTAAATTCCTCATCGAATTGGATAGTTTACAACAACAGATCATTTTTACTTCACATATTTTATATTATTCACACCATTGTAAGCATTAATAAATTCAATGTTATAGTAACTATCTTAAAACTGTTTGTAATAATATCTTTATTAATAACAGAACTGGAAGAATTGATTAGAGGAGAAAAATTCGCTCCGGCTCTGGGATCGAACCCGGGTCCTTGGTTCGACGTACTAAGCGCTCTAACCACTGAGCTACGCCGAAGTTCAATCCACAGCACCGGATCGAATACCTCTCCTCTAGTGTTTTTTCCTTTATGGCCTTCGATTCGATCCTGTGCTGTGGATTGAACTTCGGCATAGCTCAGTGGTTAGAGCGATAGGTACGTCGAACCAAGGACCCGGGTTCCATCCCCGGCGCCGGAGCGAATTTTTCTCCTCCAATAACAATTGTTACCATAACAGATAAATACTGTAGGACCAAATATTAATCTTTACTAGACAACTGGAGGAGTTTCCTCCGTTATTTCGTATACCATTAACTAAGCGTACATCGATAAAGTAATAGGCTATAGGTGTCGCTGTAAATAATAATAATAATAATAATAATAATAATAATAATAATAATAATAATAATAATAATGAGTTCGGATTTTTGTTCACCAACACATTGGAAACAGGTTAGTTGTATATAGGATAAGTCTGTAGCTGTGACGTAACGAGTTATGGTAGAGTCTTGCATTTGCTTACTTTTAATACAAGTTAGGTATGCATTGATCATACTAGCTTCGTAGGGAGAGCAATTTGCAAGTCAGCAGTGAACCAAGCAGTTTTTCCGCATGCATCTGTACTGTGTGTCTATATCTGTTTATTCGTGTACCTATGTGTGTAAGTCGGTGAACAGCAGGAATACCACTTGGATTTAATAACAACAATAACGAAGTATATATTTAAAGAGAGCTTATATGCAATAAAAGATTTTTAAAAAATCAGGAGCGAGCGTCTATATTTTCAGGAGCCACCACAATTCGTCCACACATGCAATGAGTAAACCACATTCGAGCTAAGATAAAGATACATTTACTGACATATATTAAACAATATTAAATATACATGCAGTGCAAACACACGCCATGGATAAATATATATTTATCCATGCACACTCTCTCAGAGACGCTCTGAAACAATGCAGGACAATGTCCTGACATGCGCAATAAATATAACGATATTAATTTAAAAAGCACATTCGAACTTCGTCCTACAACCACTTTTATTAACATTATGTATTAGTCGTAGTGACATAAAAGAAAGCGAAGTCTTAAAAATTTTTGACCTCAATAAACAATTTAGGCACCATATACAATTTTTAGTCGCCATAGCTATCTGGCTCCCGGAATTTGTCTACCCCTGATTTCTGTAGTAAGTAAAACACATCTAGATATTTTAGATCTAATTAAAGTTTGGAATTAACAAATGAAAAACATATAAATTTCTACTCAAACTTAAAATAAAACACATTATGAGTGCGTGTTGTACGAATCTTCACAAATTACAATCAATTACTCTAAACTATTTTAAGTGTTTCAAATTTTTTTTTCTTCTTTCCTAATTAGTGCTCGCTAACAGATTCTTCTATTGTAGCACTTATTTCCAACCTCGTAGCTTTGTTTTGTTTTCGTATGTTCACTGAACAGCAGATCTGAACTAAGTAGTGTCGGATGACGTCAAGCTATACTCTGTCTATACATATTGCTCAACCAAGGCCAGTGGAGTCCTGCAGCCCGGAGCGCCACTTGTACTTCTCCTGCGTTCGTTTAGCGTCATCGCGATAGTTCACATTACGCCCGCGTCTCCCCTCGCCTCGGTCGAGTTATACCTACACTGTTGTGGGTTGCTCGAAAGTTTTAGGTAACCAAATGCAGAACTATAGGTATAAGTTGATATTCCCATCTAGAATATCAAAGCACCTGTTTGAGTGGGCGTCGCGGAAGCTTCTCGTTTGATTCAGAATGTATATTGTTATTTTTATTGTAAAAGGAATCCGTGAACCAGGGACTAGTTTTGTTATATTATATGAGCCGTTCAGAGCAAAAGTGGTGTAAGTCAGAAATGGGTAATGAGGGTTAAAATAAACATTCTGTAAAATACAGCGCAAATTAGCAATTAATATTCAATTTATTTAAACTATTAGTAGTCAGTGGATAGCAAGAAGGACATATTAATTGCTGCTTTGCGATGTATTTTACAGAATTTTTACTTTAAACCTCATTATCCAATTTTGACTTACACCACTTTTGCTCTGAACGGTTCATATAGATGTCGCCTATATTTAATGTAGTTATTTATAATTTGTATTTTTTACAAGTCATGAACCGATGACTAGTTTAGTTGTATAATATACAAGTGTATTTAATTTATGTATATATTTTGTGTGTGTGTGTGTGTATATATATATATATATATATATATATGTATATATATATTAATACAGTATGTATATATATATATATGTATATATATTTTTGAGTCAGTGGAGCAATGCATAATTTTGTTAGACATAGAAATTAATTTAATATCATTTCTATCCAGTTGTTTTTTATTTATTTTTTATTTATTTATTTAACCTGGTAGAGATAAGGCCATCAGGCCTTCTCTTCTCCTCTACCAGGGGATTACAACTGCAATGTTAAGAATACAATTACAATTAATATTAAATTTACAAAAATACAATAAAAATCAAAGTACTAAAAGATTAATTGATTAATAAAAGCTAGACAGTTTATTGTAAAAGTTAAGAAGGTCCGAAGATAGGTCTGAACCTCACAAGTGATATCAAGAAAGCACCACATATGAGGCAACTAGATCAGGAGATAATGGGATAGGGTGGCCAGTTCCTTTCCCCCTCCATTGTATACATCACCGACTAGCTACATATTACATTAGTCAGTCTTCAGATGTATACAAACAATTGTTCTTCTTCTGACACATACCGTCAAATGAGTTGTGTGGCGAATTTATACTTCTGCCGCCTGTAGGCGCCTAAGAATTTCTCGCCCCTTTTTCCATTTTCATCCTGTAAAAAAATTGGCTTTCTCCAGTCGCCGGCTGGTGACGCGCGAAGAGGGTTCGTAGCAGGGTTATGTTGCTATTGTTACCTATTCTGGTGGTCCTTGCAGCTCTTATTGGGCCTTATTTTGCCTCATCAATATCTCGCTTGCCTTTTCTCTTACAAAAAAGTTCCCCACCGTTGATTTAGCTATAATCTCTGTTAAAGAGTATCTAATTTCATCGGATGTTAGTCATAGTTCATATTTGCCGGAAGGAAGTAAACAAGGCGAAGAGGATTCCAACGGTTGTCGTAGTGCAGTTACGTAACAGAGCATTTTTCTTTGTGGTTTGTCGCGTGTTTCTTTACGTTACTCGTCATATCTGTTGTGTTCACTCGAACAACATCCCTGAAGGGACTGCGGCATGTTGAGCTTTTCCCAGTTCTTGATAGTCCATTATCAAGCTATGGCTCAGTCAATGTGTGTGTGAGTCAGACTTCCTGTAATATTTGTTTTACTGTCTGAAATTTTATTAGCGTTATTAAGACTAGCGTTCTCTCGCGCGCACATGTTGTGTTGACGTAATGCCATAAATATTGGAATGAATAATGGTCATAACCGGAAATACATTAATAATCTAAAATTCACTTTGAATACTGCTACTGCGATAGATACTACTTACAACATCTTTTCCTCGGCATAAATGCCGATCGGCTAGGTTGTGTTGACTGTAGCCACTAGAGTCAAACATGAGTTCAAATTTCGACGAGTCCAAGTGGAATCTCTGGTGTACACGTTTTCTCATAATATTCCTTTTTCCCTCTATGGCTAACAGTTGAACCTGTCACTGTCCACAGCTGTGGAGTCACGGTTAATATGTCTGTCCGTGAAACGAGCGGATCTGGGTTCAAATCCTTGTTGGGAAAAGATACCTAAGTGAGGTTTTTTTCTGAGGTTTTCCCTGAACAAATTCAAGAAGAATTGCTGGATAACTGTCGGCGTTGGACCTAGATTCATTTCGCCGCCATAATTATACTTCCCCTCTTTCATCTTCATTTCCGTTTCTTTATCATATTTCGAGAGACGGCCGCGGACCACCACTGAACTTGAATCCCGTGGTGTGTAGTTATTAGTTGCTGGTGGTAGTACTGTGTACCGTCGGTTCTCCTCTGGAGCTCATGGTAGCTCGTGGGACCGGTGTTGAGGTATCGCGGTAATGTATAGGTGGTAAAGTACAAGAGAGTCTGTAGGGCAATTAGGGGGTAGCCCATAGAGGGATATGTAGTGCGAAGGGCCTTAGGGCATACAAATCATTTTATTCCGGGTAGTACAATGAGCCAAGCGGCCTACGTGCGAGCACAGTCCCCAAGAGGGATTAATAGAATAGACAGTTGCATTGAAACCACAAAAATGCCTGTAGTTGATGCGACAGAATACAGTATTCTGATGAGACATTCAGCAAGTAAGTAATTAATGGCCCATATTAGAGGTTATGATACCTAAATTATGATGAATTCTCCCATACACGTGCCACTACATCACATTGCAAGCTCCTGAGTCCAGAAAAATGATCAAAAGGTCATATCTAAAGGTGTTTAAGACGCTTCATTATCCATGCATTTTTATTTTATAATTTCAGAAAAAAGAGAAATTACCACCGGTACATGCTGTATTAAAAAATGCATATAGAGTGTTAGTTGGGAGACCTGAGGAAAAAAGATCTTTGGGGAGGCCGAGACGTAGATGGGAGGATAATATTAAAATGAATTTGAGAGAGGTGGGATATGATGCTAGGGACTGGATTAATCTTGCTCTGGAAAGGGACCGAGATGGCTATCTTATGTGAGGGAGGCAATGAACCTAAAAGCCATTTATAAGCAGGTTACGTGAAGTATGCCTCAAATTGAAATCTTCTTCGAACAATACTATTAAGTTTAAATTTAAAAGGCATGATGGGGCCGATAAACTAATTCATTAATGAAAATCAAGGTTTTATTATGTACCGTCTGTGCTTATCCTTTTAACAGGTTTATTGGTTTTTCAATACCTTGTTACATTTGTTTTGTTTTTGAACGTTTTCGGCTCTATTGAGCCATCATCAGAAACATGTATGCCCCTCTGCTTAACAAAGGTACACATAAATGCAAAACAAATAAATAACCCAAATGACAACTTTCGGTGCTGGACCCCGGACTCATTTCACCGTCATTATCACCTTCATATCATTCAGACGCTAAATAACCTAGATGTTGATACAGCGTCGTAAAATAACCCAATAAAAAACGACTGGGTTATTCAGCGTCGATAGGATTAGTGATAGCGAGATGAGGCCGAGGATTCGTCATAGATTACCTGACATTCGCCTTACGGTTGGGAAAAACCTCAGAAAAACCCAACCAGGTAATCAGCCCAAGCGGAAATTGAACCCACGCCCGAGCGTAACTCCGAGTCGGCAAGCAAGCGCTATAACCACAACGTATTTGCCTCATCCGACTGATCTACGCGGGTGGCTGTGGAAAGCTGTCTACCTATGTATATAACAGAGCAGTTTCGTTGTGACAGTAGTCCATTCGTCGCCCCGTTTATCAAAATTTATATGTAAAATTATAATTTATTTAAGTGTCAAAAAAGAGGTGAGCCTGCGCACTTTGTACTTTCATCTTATGCTACAGTACTTGAAAAGTTTGATTTTGCTACTCGTAGCTTCCCAAAATTCATGGCTGTACTAGATGGGCACTGTTCTCATACATTGGCCGAAATATCATTTCGTCCCTCATGAGGACTCGAACCAACGCTCTTTCTGCCTTGCCATCCAGTTCGTACGACAAGTATAGTCTAGTTTGGTCTGGATGTTACAGTTGACACAAGTATTCGCAACACGTTAGAATTTAATTTGTCAGTTCAAATAGAGACGTGTGTAAGGTTGATTTTGCGTGTTACAGAAATAACATACCACAACACTTATCGTCAAGGAAACTAAATTACTTAAATAAATACCTCTCGCCCTCCATTGTGTCGTTAAATTATCATTTTCCGTTTCTAAACCTGGAACACAACTATAAATAAAAGTACGATATAGGCCTCTGTATTACTTTATTTATATAGTACTATATTAGACCTACCAGTAATAATCATTTCTTTTAAAGAAAATATGAGGATGGTAGTGCTGATATAGATGAGACTCTATTAAATTAAACAATTTCTGCAATAACCAAATAGTAGTTTGATTTTTAGAGTATTCTAAGTAACTTTACTAGCAACTTTTATGTTTTCTGTTCCCAATTGTGTGTAGTTCAGGCAATTGGCCTACTAATTAGGTGACTTTTTCAGCAGAAGTCCACCGCTGTGGAGTAACGGTTAGCATGCCTGACCGTGAAACTAGCGGGCCCGGGTTGAAATCCTGATTGGGACAAGGATCGGTGGAGCGGAGAAATATTCTCTCCGGCACCGGAATTCGAACCCGGGTTTTCAGCTCTACGTGTTGACACTATATCCACTAAGCCACACCGGATTCCAATTCCGATGCCGGATTGAATCCTCTTAGTTTTCCCTTTAGTTGCAACCCTCATGCACTGTGTCACAGATGTGTGACAATGGCACAATGTCCAACATACTTCATCATATGATAACGCAGAATTCCTGCACGGAAATATCATCTACTACGGTACATCGCAATAATATGATTGTGCCACTGTCACACATCTGTGACACAGAGCATGAGAGTTGGCCATTAACGGGAAAACTAAGAGGTGGAGATTAAACTGAGAGGATTCATTCCGGCATCGGAATTGGAATCCGGTGTGGCTTAGTTGCGTCAAGAAGAAATCCAGGGTAACTTTCGCTGGCATTATCACCTTCATCTCATTCAGACGATAGATAACCTTAGCAGTTAATAACGCTTCGTAAAATAACCAATTAAAAAAAATTCTCACCAGAACAACTGGAATTCTATCCCGTCCATATCCCCTGCTGTGGCTGAGTAGTCGGACCTCCAGCCTATCACGCAGGCGGTTTGGGTTCGAGTCCCGGTCAGGCCTGAGATTTTTCATAGGACACTTGTAACGGACAAGATCACAGTTACCGTCACCATTCTGCATTTCGTCATCATTGCATAGCATTCCCCGAACGCCGGCTGGCGACGCACGAATGGGGCTGGCCTAGGGACAAGGGGGTTGCCTGATTGAAACTTGGGTACACAGCGAACATTATTGTAGTCAGCCGATGTGAGTTTGGGAATACGCCTAGCTTGGTTAGCGCAATAGGTCGTGAAAGGTCGCAGCGCTGGGTCATAGTGCCCTCTCCCGAAATTCCATTCCGTCCATACTTTGTGATATCTCGCCGCAACTGACAACTGACGTTTTGTTACTGAAGGAATCGGGATTCAATTCCTGGAAGATTGCAGTGAAGCAGATTTCTCATAGTCGTATTGTTTTCTCTGCAATTCATTCCGCCATTATTTCATAGTCGCATTGTTATCTTGGTATTTCGTCTCCGGATGGCCTCCATAGTGGGAAAGGAAGCGTTAATTAAATAATTAGTGTTGTAATTACTGTCTTCTAAGATTTGCGGGTGAGATTTTCTTTGAGTAATTAGAGTTTCAACTACATTGCCACTAATATTCGTATTATCATCACCTCATAATCAAACTGTGCAGTATTCTTTCATAAAGGAGAAAAGAAGAAATGTAGACATGTCTTGAACGCGATGAATGGATAAATAACTAAATGGAAAGTTGACGAATGATACACAAATTATACATAATTTTGATGGAAAATATAAGTACTTACTGAAGATACAACCGGCGATTAAAACTCGAACGGCTGTGATTACACGCGATAGACATCCTAAGAAATACGGAGACAGGGGAGAGCCAGTTGGCATGAAAATTACAACCAGTGGTGGTTCGTGCACATGCTGAACTGAACATTCCATAGCTTATTTCCTGTCTATCTCTAGGTAGAATGTTTTTTTTTATAATCAAGCAGTATATTCATTCATCTCAATAGCCTTATTGCAAGGAAGCAAATCATTCTATATTAATTCTTGAATAATTTAATAAGGAAAAAACAGGCCTCATTTGTAAGATCACTTAAAATATAAGAAAACTCTTTTTTCAAACAGATAAATATATTAACTTAATTACTGAAAAAAAACTTTAACGTTCAATTATTTTTGTGCATCTTTCTGAAAAGGAAACAAAGTCCGGCTGAATGTTACACACGGCAATTCTCAACTGCACTATGTTTTCGTCTGTAAAGCGGGACCTATTTTTGTGTTTAATAAGTGTAACTTGTGAAAACAATATTGTTGGCATAAGTAGAAGAAAAATAGGCTAATATCTTAGCAGAAAACGTTTTAAGCATAGCATAATGGAGTTTAATAGCTCGTTCCATTCTTACAATGCATATACTAAGTCTACTGAATCAGTTGTTCTATAATATTAGGCTATTATTAAATGAATAACTAGTAAATAACTGATAATGGATAAACTCACCTAAAGATTAAAAAGCTTAAAATTAATATGTAGCCTATACTTCGTTTTATAATGTCTGACAGGAGATGTAAACATTGTTTCCAGCGGGGGAGGGAAGTATAGGCCTAATTGCTATTAAACCAATGGCAGAGTCTCATTCTAAGCTTGTCTTGAAGTTGGGCGGGGGTAGAACGCTTCAGACCGCCCAACTTCAAGATAAACGTGGAATGAGAACTCTGCCATTGGTTGAATAGCAATATTATACTTCTCTCCTCCTCTGCCGAAAATGTTTACGTCGCCTGCCAGACATTATGAAACGGAGTATAGTAATTTTATCCTTCAAGGGAAGAGACTTTAAAAGTATTCATGCACGTACAGAAGAATAAATAACATTTAGGCCTACTGATCAATAATAATAATAATAATAATAATAATAATAATAATAGTAATAATAATCCTTTTTATGTCTTTGTATTCACTGCACGCATTATATTCTTCACCTGCCATAATTAGGAACATTAAATGCAGACGTTTGAGATGGGCAGGGCATGTAGCACGCATGGGCTAATCCAGAAATGCATATAGAATGTTAGTTGGGAGGCCGGAGGGAAAAAGACCTTTAGGGAGACCGAGACGTAGGTGGGAGGATAATATTAAAATGGATTTGAGGAAGGTGGGTTATGATGATAGAGAATGGATTAATCTTGCTCAGGATAGGACCAATGGCGGGCTTATGTGAGGGCGGCAATGAACCTCCGGGTTCCTTAAAAGCCAGTAAGTAAGTAAGTATGTCTGTGTATTCAGTGTGACTTGTTGTAATGCCTTTTGTTGCTTCTAATTAATCTAATTGAACCGTTGAGCAAAGGAGAACGAAATTATTCCTCTCTCGATTCCTTACGAAACTTTCTGTTCCTGCTTGTAGAGCGAAATGATACCGCCACTGCTTGTTTTCAGTACGTGAATGGAACAGACAGCAATGTACAGAAAACTCTCCTTATCCGTTGTAATGTTTGTGATTACACGATGTAATCACGTTACTAGTTCTGGTCACCGCTGAGGTACAATATGCCAAAAATGTTCATACATTGAAAATAAGAAGAGGGAGAAAAAAATGGTGAGGAAGGAGAATGTGGTGATGCATTAATAATGGCTATGATTTCGTCCAATTTCTTGTGTTACGTAAAGTAGTTGCTACAGAGATTAATCCACAGAGTAGTGTTAACCCGCTCGATCCTTGCGAAAACAAATTGAGTGACACCATTCTAATTTGTTTCAAGAGCTGTGAGTTCTGTTATTACTCTCACCAGAAATTCTTTACACCCGTCGATTTGGAGCATTTTAAAAGCGCTTCTAGAGAGGCTATTGATTGTTATCACGTTCTAGAAGAATGCTTGGGAATTGTTCCTCACGATGATAAAAATTGTTCGTTAACTAAGACTTAGAACGAATTGTTCTCGTATCAGAACTGTGCAGGTGAAGAATACAGAATAAAACATAAGTAATGTAATTTATTCCGGTGGATCATTAAAAGTCAAATGCCATTTTGCTATATTTTGAATAGTTTTCCAGAAAAACTTGCATTTGAAAAGAAATGAATTGAGCGATCGTGCAACGCATAATCAGTAGGGAATGCCCAGCGGGTTGTTGTGTCGCTCTGAACAACTCCTTCATCCGGCTTGTTTTTAATAGGGATGTGGGAGGTAATTGTCATATATATGTTTTTAAAATCGTAAAAAATTACAGATAATGTACCGTTTAATTTTTGTGTTTAAACTGTGTTAGAGAATGGAGACTGAAGAACGTTCATTTCACGTTAAAGAAAAGAACTTGGAAAATTTAAAATAAACTACACAACTTACGAAGTATTTCCACACTCACACTTCAATTGAATGTTTTAGACAGCATAAACAGTAATGATTCTTCTCCATAGAAGAAAGCAGAAAATACGATAGCCTATGTTTATTTTACGTTAAACGAACGAAATGAAAAATATTATTTTTAAACTCTTTTATTTAATTTTAATTAATTATTCAGTGAACACAGGCAATACAAATCAACTTAATGATTTAAAAACTCCTTTTGTCGTACTGCAAGCACTTTCTTCAGCCAATTCGAAATACGAGTAGTTCCCTCACACTTCAATTTTGAAAGTAGTAACGGGTAATCTTACATACAAGAAATTACATTAATTTAAACCCAGCTGTTTGTGTTATATTTACATCTACCGTTTACGTTATTCGTTGTCTCCTCCTTTCCTCTCACAAACGTATACGCGAGCTTCAGGGCACCTAGATAGGCCTACGTATCTGCCTCTCTCTCCAGGCAATAACCTTTACAACGCTGTCAGAGTGCATTGCATTGTACAATTCCTATGAAGAACGAAAAGTTACATTTGTTCAGATCAAATTTCTCACATTTGAAGAACAAAACTAATATTCTTCCATAATTTATCATAATTCACTGCTCTCTTAAACTCACTGAAAACATTGGGAATTAAATCAACGGCTTTCCCAAAACACGCTATGAAATGTTTCATATAAAACAATTTTTATCTTGAAAAGAAAGCAAAAACGAGTAAAATTGTATTTAATCTTTTTTGTTTTAAATATTTCATAGAATATCCTCTGAAATTTATGGCATTGCTTACGACACACTCTGTTCTAAATTCGTTTCTACGACTTGTTCAAAGATGGTCATCAATAACTCTTTAACTTATCCATTTTAAAATTACTTTAGGATTGACAGTTTATGAGGTGGGGGGGAGTGTGGTGAGAATGTTTTATTGCCATTAAGACTCCCATGCACACTCAATTTATACAATAGTCCTTGTAGCACAACATCGTATTGTGTAAATCCGCTAAGTTACCTTGGTCATACACAGTACAACGATTTGAGCGAACTTCAGTTCAGTTGTGATATGATGTCCTCAAAAGCTGCTTGTTCAGCATTTTGTAATTACTTGTGAAACGGAAAGGTTTTCAAAATTAAAAAGGAAACAAAGGGTCTAGATCAATCATAGGGAAAAATGGCTCCGAAGGGCCACTGCACTCAAAGCCTCCTTGCCTCACTCCACCGACCATCCCCTCCAGACTACCATCTCCTCCGTCTGGTGCTTCGTAAATACACGCTTATTCAGTGGTGGGTATGGCTTCGATGTCGGGACGTCAGTTTCAGAAAGAGTGGCAGAAAGGATTTCTTGTTACTTACAAAAAGAAGAAATTGTGCTGTTTAATATCCCGATTTAAACTAGCGCATATAGAAACGCTTCAATGTTAAACTCCACTTTGATCGAAAGCATAAAGCGGACTTTGGTGATCTTACAAGCATTTATTTACAATTTGAAAATCTATTTGCGTAATATTTGTGAAAAGATACAAAAAAATATGTTTATGGTATTTTCGGCCTTTCGGGGTTTAGCTACTTATTATTTTGTTAAGTATCTGGAACTGAATTTACTTATTTAAAACTTTGAGTGCATATTAGGCCTATTTGATGCGTTCTCTTTCCAAGAAAGATTTTCAGAAGTAATGCAATGGACAAGGAGATGTGCTTGTTCAATAATCCATTTGTATTTGATGTTACCCAAGCAACAGAGCCACTCAGAGTTGCAAACGAGCATGCCAGTAAAGTATTTAAGAAAAAATGGATTAGATCTCTTTAAATACCTACCAGAGAAGCAATTACCTAATCTGCGCACATTTGCAACGCCTATTGTATCTATGTTTGGCTCAACTTACTGTTGTGAGCAGTTTTTTCCAAAATAAATATGACCAAAAGTATCTCCAGGTATAGAATCATAGACATGCATTTAGTTTCAGTATTACGGTTGAGTTAGTTCCGCGTCGTGGTCTAAGGCATCCTGCCTAGGACTCGCGTTATGGAATGCGCCCTGGTTCGAGTCCTCATGGGGGAAGAAATTTTCTCATGAAATTTCGGCCAGTGTATGAGACCGATGCCCACCCAGCATCGTGATGCACTTGGGGAGCTACGATAGGTAGCGAAATCCGGTCGCGAAAGCCAGCTAAAACGGTTGGGGGGATCATCGTGCTAACCACACGATACCTCGATTCTGGTTAGATGATCGTTCACCTCTGCTTCGGCACATGGACGTGAGGCTAGCAGCTGGCTGATCGGTCTTGGCCCTTCATGGGCTGTAGCGCCACGGATTATTATTATTATTATTATTATTATTATTATTATTATTATTATTATTATTATTATTTTATTATTTTTATTACGGTTGAGTTGTTCTACTTTAGAGCCAAATATATCCTTTTTAGTTAATAACAAGAAACTCAGAAGGCCATCAACAACAAAAAATGAAAACTAGCAGTATAGGCCTACAGTAGTATTTCGTTTCGTTAATATCTCATATATTTTCTTTAACATGTTTTAAAGTTAAATGACAATGGAGCTTAGTTACTTTCTTTTGTGTTTTTACAAAGAAACAATTGATTATGTTGATCATTATATTGTGTTTAATATGTTTTCAAGTTAAATGACAATGGAGCTTAGTTACTTTCTTTATTGGTTAAAAAAACAATTTATTACGTTGATCATTATATTTTTTAATATATTGTACAGTTAAATGGCAATGGGGCCTTGTTTTTTTCTCTCTTGTTTTTAAAAAGAAACAATTTATTATGTCGATCACAAGGCAGTTAAAGAATTCTTCGTGCACATGATAAAGGAATGGTTATGCAATTGAAGAATATATAATTTTCCTAATCACAGTAAGCAGCTGTAATAATTATTGTGTGACACATGTACTTCATACAAACAAAAGACTGTAAAGATTTTGAAAAAAGAACTAACAGCGGAGAAATTACTAATGCGCAAGGTGTGTCGAATCCACCACTGCACTTGACTTAGCAAAACAACTGCCTTACCCCTCGCCTGCCAATCAAACGAATGTGGGGTGAGTAGGAAACGTGCCCTCCCTACTTTGCTGATAGTCCCCATAGCTGGTCTAGATGAAAGGCTGGTTAAAAATAAAGCGTAATAATATTAATCGTCAAAATCGAATAGCCGAGCTTGAGCTGAAGTTCATCTGTGAACTACAAAAATTATTCACGGATAGATTCTACCACGATTGGTGAGCTATTGCAAATGGTTACACTTCTTATTTAAAAAGGTGCAATTATAAAGGAATCGATATAAACCAAATGCAGATTATTTGCCACATTGAAATATCTTATATTGTACGTTGTCAAACATAATAGGCCATTCGGTCTCTCGTGAAACCTACCTGCGCGTGAGGGGAAGGAGAAATGTACTAAGAAACATCTCTCCATCGTTACGATTCCACTTGCAAGCCAGCTAGCTCGCTTAGTCCCACCATAAAGCTCATACTATGTGCTACGGCACACGAATGCGTTTGGTTTCACGAGATAACGAATGATAATACCATACACGTTTCAAACTTTTGCTCAACAGCACGCGTTGCACAAGCAAGATAACGTAAAAGATAGGCCAAGATTCTAACTGTTCGTTTCGGTGTCTATAACTTTCAAATATTACATTAGAATTTCTTGACAGTTTTATGTAGTATCGAATGCCAATATTTTGTTCAGCTGAACATGAAACGTAAAAGATAATTTAAATTTTAGGTTAATATTATAGAAATAAGATTGTTTCTAATCTAATAGGCCTAATCCGAGACTTCGCTATGAAGAAAAGTCAATAAGAGAATTTGTAATAAAATCTTTCGCCTATATATTTCAAATAAAATGCAGATATTGAGTGAAATTTGAACTTTATTATGAATCATTTCCGGATAAATTGATCCGTAACACCGCGTGTGAAGAAAATTCGTTTCATTTCTATACAGGAACGAATAAAAAATCACTAATCTACATCTAAATAGATTTTTAAGTACTACGGTGCTTTCTGTTTACTGCAAATAAATAAAATGTAAATATTACTTTACTTTCACAACGAACAAGTTTGTAATGAAAGTGGTTTGATTTCTCTTTTCTTCACCACCTTCACTTTTGAGCAAATAGACAAATCGAACTCCTACTGTATTGAGTTTAAGAATATACTATATAATATTCTGATAAGATGTCGAGGCAGACGCGTCTTTGCTTTTCAGTTTTCCTGATTTGTTTATGGCTTATTTTTTCCCGCTCTTCGGGATTTTTTCCACCTCGTTAGATGGACACACGATGGGACTCCCATGTGGTCGACAAGGCACCAATTCTCCACCTAATTATTTTGTATAATAGGCCTATAGAACCTTTCTTTCTAGGGGTACCAGCCGCAGCTCTGTTAGTCAACATCTTTCCATTAAAAGAGAACCGGCCTTCGAGCCCGTGTAGATCATGTGAGATTTTTGTGGACAGAGCTACTATTGGACATGTTTCTTCGACTAGTCTGTTGCTTGTTTCCATTCTCACTCATTGCCGAGTACTGTTTAATCTCCTTAGAAAACTGTACCGAGCTGAAAATGAACATTAAGTGAAGGACCGTTTCTATCTTTCTGAATAGGATACGACACACTTGGGCTGCTTTACCTTTTATTTGGCGAGATCTACATTTGGTTCTTTAGGGGTTGCAGCAAGATTGGTAAATTCTTTCTTTTTTATTGCGGTCACTAAAAATGAAATTCAGAATGCCGAATTGAAAACCCTATAGGTGCATCTACACCAGACGTCTCCAAAAACGTACACGCGAGTAAGCCCCTGAACAGAACCGAAGCCAGTACGTAATGAGCGCGCTCCACCTCACCCATCCCCACCTATACTGTACTCGATGTTTATGCGCAAACGAAGAGCAGTGGCGGACTGCCATTATCATTGTGTTGGTCGGAGTGTTCCACCGTTTCACAATCTTCTAATCATGGACGTAGTACATTCAAGGATGAATAGGAAGAGAAATTGTTTGTGTTAGTGGGAAGAATGTGAAATGCTTAATTTGTTCGAAAATTCTTAAGGGTGTGTTAAAATTCAACATGCGACGACAATACTCGACTCTTCACAAAGAATATCATACAATTACAGGCATGTGGGGCATGTGAAAATAATTTATTTTGGGGCTATCTGTATAACTGTTGGTTATACATAATAATCAGTATATTAGAATACGTTTACACTCAGTTCCGCAAGACCAACATATAGCTTTTCGTTTAATTTTAGGTGAAATGCGTAGGCCTACAAATATTTTGATAAATATAAAACAAGAAAATACAAACACAAATCACACACATGTAAGTCTTAAACAAAAAAAACTTCTTGATAGTTATGTTCTAGCTTGGAATATTGGAAAATCAATGAAGCCATTTACAGAAGCATCATTTATAAAATCGTGCATACAGGACCTTATTAAAATACTGTGTCCAGAACAAAGTCAAAGTTTAAAAAAATTAAATTGTTTCTAATTACAGTTCAGAGAAGGAATTTCAAGATTGTAAATGTAATTGAATCTGAAGTCGAAACCACAATTAACCAGTTTGTAGCTTACTCACTTACATTGGACGAAAGCACAGGTAGAAATGACAAAGCTCACGTAGCCATTTTCATCCTAGGAGTTAATGAACATTTTACTGCGTCTCAATGTCTTCTAGATGTAATTACAAAATACAAATGGAGAAGATCTTTTCCAGGCACTGAAAGGCACCATAGAACAGAAGAGGTTGAATTTGCAATGGTTTGTGTCAATAGCAACAGACGGGGCTCCAGCTTCATAGTATGTCAAAATAATATACAAACGTATATTTCTTATTCTTTTGATGTTATTATTTGTAAACATAAGCAGACTGTTGCCGCGATCCCCCACTGACCGCTCCCATCTGTTGAGGTACGAGTCTCTCCCCTTTCTCTAGCCTTACAGCACACTGTGTTCGGCGGGCAGCATCGAGAGCACGAATGATTATACGCTTTTTTGAGACCTCTGATCTACACGGTTCAACTTTTCTTTCAACTTTAAGCATTCAAGCAATGCATGCAAGAGTGAACGAAACGCATTCAATTGTGCATGCTTTCTTCCACTACCTAGAAATGAGAGCGCATGCGGCAATTGAAAGTTACCCATCACCGGTGGGTATCTTGTGCGTATTTCATTCAACAGTAGCATGTAGCGAGCAGCTGATTGTTTTCGGTGGCCGGGAATAAACTAAAAATTCTTTAGTTTGGTGATGGTAGACCTATTAAGCTGAAAATGACGGCAAGTACGATTAGCTTCATTGAAGATTATCACAAATATGAGTGGCTATGGAGCGTTCAACAGTAACATTGTTTTAATTGTTTCATGTACAGTATGCTGTGTACAAGACTTCTTGCTCATTTAGAATTATCACTTTGGAAGTGTGTTATTTCTTGATACAGAAATGTCTGAACCTACATTTTTTAATTCATTTGAAAGAGTGTAATTAATTTAACATGAAAAAAATTATGTGATACTATTTAAAAAAAATGATGACGTCACTTGTGTCTTGTGCAACAAAAGCAGTTACATGAAAAAAATGTTCATACTTATTTTAGCCCCTTGTAAAGTAACTTCCAAAAAATATTTTCAAGTCAAGTCCAAACATAAACCTTATTTGAGATGCACAAGATAAATGGGAATGGAATGGAATTTAACTGCACGGATGGCCCAGCACTGCGACCTATTGAGATCTATTGCGCTAACTCTCGATATGGAATGAGTTGCGTGCCACAGATCCCCTACGCGCACCAACCCAACCACATGACTCTCTTAACGACCGGCCCCCTACAGCCGACAGAAATCCATATACCATTCCTGCTTCGGCAACATCCCCCAAGGCCCCCCTGTCGGTCCGAGGCGAAACTCCTCCCCTGAGTAGGTCCGCCTCGGGTGCTCGTTGCAGAAGCCATCCAACGTCGCTTAACTACATTCCACGGAGGCCGGTCGAGAGAGCCAGCAGCTTCGGGAGGCCGCTTGTAGAGTGATCTGAAAAACCGGAAACGGGATGATGAGGAAAGGATGATGGGGGAGGAAAGGAAGTGGCGAAGATGAGTAGGGTTCCAATCGCCTGATAAAGTTACCTCATATTCATTCATAGGAGTGAGGGTAAAACCCCGATAAAATCTCACCCAGGCAACTCGAATCGAACCCGGGACCGCTGGGTTCGGAGTTAGACTCGCTAACCCCTCAGCCACAACGGTGAACAAGATAAATGGGACACCACAATTGGTTTCGTTGTGTTGTTATTGTTTCGGATGGTAGGATTGTGATGTAGCCTATTTTTGAGCTCGTCTTAAAGGCGGGTAATTCATTGGACACGGTTAAATTATGTGGCGCTGTTTGAAAAAGTGATGACGTCACTGCTGTCTTGTACAAGAATGCAGTTACATGAACCAAATTCCATACTTATGGTCCCTTGCTGTAAAATAAATTCCAAAAAAAAAAGTATTTTCAATTCCAGTCCAAATGTAAAAATTATTTGAGATAGACAAGATAAATGGGACTCTCTGCATAAAAGTAGGATATATTTCCATAACCTAATTTTGTGTCACTTCTGTTAATGTTTTCGATTTACGCCAACTGAAGCAGATTATGTTCTTCAACGAATTGGACCTATTCTAGAACCAAAAACAAAAAGTACCTTATCTGTTTCATCTAAAGAACAATTTATTACCCATGCTGTATGTCTTCTTTGGCTAGGAAATGGAGGTCAACAACATGGAGTTGCAATGACTGGTGATATGCAAAGACTTTACATATTTAAATGAAAAGTGCAGAGCAGTTTCTTATTTATGGAGGAACAGAAAGACTTTTGATTTTTCAGAAGTTGAACGATGTCAGGTGTCTCGTGGTTTTCCGAACGACCCATCTCACTTCATTCTGTATGTAATGTGCCCGTGGTTTTTCACAAGATCCGTGTCGTTCCATTATCTATTTGATCATTGGATAGGGTGTATTATTTTGGACTATTATGGTTAAAAATTTGATAGTTAAACATCAGAATCTATGTTTGGAGACGTTTAACGTGAAACGTTTATGCACTTGACATACAAGGAATCCGATCACATTTTATACACAAAGGGGAGTTATTAATAAATTCGGCATAACGGGGAAATGAAAGGTAACGGAGAAACCCTCGCTCATGTCCTTTTCGCTTACACCGCCTTAGAAACAAACACACAGTAAGGCACTGTGCATCAGTAGTGGATTTCAGGGGACCAGCGAGAATCGAAATTTGGTAAAAGCTATGAGGCCTGGCTTATACAATCCGTCACTGAGCAATACTTACCTTCCTGTCTACTCGTATCGAACCAAAACTGTACTATCTCAGTCAGGGAAGGTGAAGTGGGGAGTTAAGGGGTAATCTGCAGTGACTCGATTGAAGTCTTAGTGCCCAGGCCTGACATAGTCTAATTGAGGGGTTCACAACCAGAGTGGACCAAGTCCATCTAGAATAGTTCTGAGATATTGAGTCTTAAAGTTCCTGGCTCACGCTTAGCAACTTTCACCTTCCATAGGAAATGCTCCCCTCTGTGGAGTAACAAATGAGTTATGGACTTTGTTTATTATGGCAATGAATAAATCTAAGTTTTCTTCATCCGAGATTGTATTATTTCACAAACTGATCACTGGTGGACTTAGTCCATTCTGGTTGTGAGCCCCTCAATTCTAAACTACTTAACTGTGGTATTAATTTCAAAATGAATCCAGTTCTCTATGATTACACAGAAATATCAAAATGTTACTTCAAGTTCCAAACAAGCTTACAATACCAACTGTGTTCACAGTAACAATCACAAAAAGCATAAATATTTCACGCAATACTAGGGATTCGATTAACACTTTTTGTCACTTTTTATGGAGCCCACTCATTTAGAATTGTGACTGTAAATGTGTAACATGGGACTCCTAGTTATGCTTAAGGATTTTATCGTCTTTGGTCGGGTTTGAACACGCAAATCTCGAATTCAAAGGCAAGCACGGTAACCATTCGATCGCCGAAGACAACTACTGCAGGCTGCAGGGTGCATTGTCTTCAAATATTCAGTCACTGTTGTTGAATGTCTTCTTCAAACATTTGTCTTCTGTCGTGCTGCGGCTGAAATAACAAGACATCCCTGAGGAAGACTGACGGTTTAGGCTGACGAAATCTTAGTAACAACGGTAGTGATAACGATAAGTTGTTTCATTTAGTGACAGTGCGATTTCCGAATGCGGACCAGCCCATGCTTTCCACCAATGCGCAAGAAGCCCGCTAATCCTAAGGCAAAGCTTTGCACACGGTAATAAAGAGTAAACTTGTGCACGTGAATCTCACGTCCCGCCTTACTTCTCGTTTCTTCCGCCAGGAGCTGCGATCGACTATAAAGAGCGGCTGTTTTGTTGTCGATCTGACAGGTTAGCAGGCTACGTCAGCGTCCAAGGTATGGACACTTTTTGTTTCATTCTCATATGACAGTTACCTTTTGTTCATTTCATTAGGGATCTTATTGTTCTGGTATTCATCACTTTCATGTTTCCCAGAGTGCTTGAAAGAGCGATTGTTTTGTTTTCCTAAATAAACATGCTCTCTAATAATTATTTTATGCTAATATTTATATTTGCTGCATTGTTTTTTAATGTTGTTAATGTTGTATATTTATTTTCAGTATGACAATAGGTTATTCAAGGTTATTTTACAGATACAATTTTAAAGAAAACTATTTACGTTTGCACTAGGTGTATGTCTATAGAGCGAACTATAATCTTGAAATTAAACTTCGTTTCTGAACTTTTGTATGAGGAAGATAATGTTAATCTAATATATTCTAGTATTTTTTATTTCCAAACTTCGTTTCTGAACTTTTGGATAAGGAAGATAATATTAATCTAATATAATCTAGTATTTTTGATTTCCAAACGAAACGTTTGTACAAAACAAGATATATAATTTTATATCAACTGGTTGCTCTATTGTTGTAATTATAATATTATCTACAGTGTTATTATAATTCTTGCAACACTACATTATTATCATCAACAAATGAAAATTGTAGATTATATCATCAAAATTGATTATCATTGTCCGTATACACATACATACTATTAATTTCAAGTTCTTGGTTTGTGTCACTTATCATTATGTTAACTGATATGTTGTAAATCTTATAAGAAGTTACCCCTTTAATTAAATGGTATTTTATAAAAATTACTGAGCCAATTCTCAAGTGGCCACCGGCGTAGCTCAGTCGGCTGAAGCACTTGCCTGCTGATCCAGAGTTGCTCTCGGGTGTGTGTTCGATTCCCGATTATCTGGTTGGTTTTTTCCGAGGTTTTCCCCAACCGTATGCAAATGTCAGGTAATCTAGGGCAAATTCTCGACCTTATCTCGCCAAATACCATTTCGCTATCACCACTTCAATTGACGCTAAATAATCTAGTAGTTGATATAGCGTCGTTAAATAACCAACTAAAAATACCTCAAGAAGTATGGTTTCGCTAACACACGATTCTACGAATGTGTGATCGAGAAGCACAGGGAATATAGATGTAACTAAAATAATTCTTCGTTGGTCCCGTTACATCCAAATTTAAGACGTAACGGTATGAACCACAAAGTCATCCTTTTCGAATATATCGTAATAGTAATATACTGGAATAGTGATCCATATATTACATACTAAAAAGAGCGTACATTATTTAGAATTGTAAATTTATCAACAACTTTGAAAACATGTTTTTTTGTAAGTTGCTTTCAGTATTTTGGAGTTATTGGGAACGTATATGACCTATTCGGAATTGTCTTTATCACCATATCTTACTTTTAACCGTTCACTGTCATCTAAGAGATTTCGTTAAACTGCTGCTAACATTTAATTTAAAATTCTGAAAATTCTGTGCGGTTTTTTTTATAAATCGACTTAAAAATACTGAATGTCATCAGAATCTAATGACTTTCAAGAACGGAAAGGATGTGTGCTCTGCATGTAGGAAGAAAAAAACTAAACATCTTTCGTGCTTAACATGATGTTCGATAAGACAACAGTACCTTAAACTCTAGAATAATAATAATAATAATAATAATAATAATAATAATAATAGTAATAATAATAATAATGATGATGATGATAATCATCATCATCATCATCATCATCATCATAAGCATTCCGAAGGACCACAAAAAATCATTTTACTGACCGAAAATGGCCCGCGAACATTAATTTTTCCCACGCCTGAAATAAAATGATTTTCGTAAGAGACAATATTTAGGCCTCTATCTAAAACCACACACAACGTACTCATACGACCTTCAAATGAAATACATATGTCAAATTCAGCTGTAAAACTGAACTTGAGGTTTATTACCTAGCATTTAAACATGATCTTGCATGATGTTTAGTAGCTCTTATGTATGATAAAGGTACACGCATCCCATTAGTGCTTATTTGTATCATGGTCTCGTGGTTGTTCTTATAAAATGTTATAACGAAGTCCAGTTGGTCATTTATGATTGACCCTGCAGTCATGGCCTACTCTATATGAACTGATGCTTTCTTGAAAGTTAACGTCTCGCCTCTTCATATGCATCCTTGGCCCAAGGCGGGAAACTTACGTATTTAAAAATATATAAGTCGGTAATGTATATAATGTTATAGGCCCTACATTTCAACATATTCTAAAATATTATTTATCTTATCAGTAGGAACCCGTATGCTTCAAGTTAATAACATTTTATGAAAGTGCACTACAGTTAAAATAAGACGAAACATTATTATTATTATTATTATTATTATTATTATTATTATTATTATTATTATTATTTTATTATAGTTTTATAGGCCATGTTTGTTTAGATTATCAATCGCCATTAAGCCATAACATACAAAATTAATAATTAAGTAATTTGTAAATGTACAAATATGAAATCTATAAGAAACATGTGGAGTTATTTACACGTACTAAGTGCATCTCGTTTGTAAATTTTATAATACGAACATATATATAATATAGAGTATCCAGTACTTCCGGCGTTCTCTAAATTAACAGCTGATGATATTACATTTACATGTTTAGCGTAATGATTGGGAGTTCGGTAAACAAGCACTTGTGCTCCATTATGGCACCTGTAGCTAGATGCAGAATTTGTTTTTTATTCCGATGAAGCATAGATTCAATTTAGCAGCTTTGTGAACAACCAGAACAATTATTATTAAGTGCAAAAAATTTGCATGTTATGCATAAACTTCGGTCACATGATCAGGGGTTTGTAGTGCGATTATTGCGCGTAGAATAATCGGCTCGGAGACTGAATTCTGATAGTTGTGTTAATAGCTTATTCACTTTGTTGCTTAATTAATTTTGACCCAAGAGAAATTTATCGTCATTTAATGCAGAAAAATGCAGCTGCACAAAATTACTCAATTGATGAAAATAGAAGGATGTTCGGTAATCGTGTGGTCAGTCCAATACAATGGCCACCACTGTATCCAGACTTAAACCTCTGTTATTTTCATTTATTTAAACTATTGAATAATATAGTATAAGTGCACAATTCTTATCAATTAAAAGTTAAGCTACGATACTATGTGTCAGAGTTTCTCAACCTTTTGATGACAAGGTCCCCTTTTCGTCACATTACTTCTGGCCAAAGGTGTAAACTAGAATGCAGAACATAGTAATGTGAAATTGTGTATCAGTTTAAAAACAAAACAATTTAATTATGTTTTATTTAACGTAAAATAGTTGGATATTTAAATTTTTATATGAGTGACCGATGTTATAGGTGAATGAGTGAGCGATGTTATAGGTGAATGACTAAGCGATGTTATAGGTGAGTGAGTGAGCAGGTGAATGAATGAGCGATGTTATAGGTAAATGAGTGAGCGAGGTTATAGATGAATGAGGGAGCGATGTTATAGGTGAGTGGTGAGCGAGGTTATAGGTGAGTGGTGAGCGAGTTTATAGGTGAATAAGTGAGCGAGGTGATATGAAAAGTGAGTGAGCGAAGTGAATGAGTGAGTGAGCCAGGTGATAGGTGACTGAGTGGCTAAGTAACATGAGTTGAGTGAGTGAGCGAGCGATATTACATGAGGTAAATAAGTAAGGTGTGGTGAGGCGAGTGAACGAGGTGATGTGAGGTGAAGCGAGTGAGCGAGGTGAGGTGAGTGATGTGATGTGATGTGATGTGATGTGATGTGATGTGATGTGATGTGATGTGATGTGATGTGATGTGATGTGAGGTAAGGCGAGTGAGTGGGCGAGCGTGGTGAAGTAAGTCAGGTAAGCGAGCAAGGTGTGATGAGTTAGGTGATGTGAGTAAGGTGAGTGAGCGAATGATTAGGTGAGCAAGAGAGGTGATATGAAGTGAGTGAACGAGGTGATATGGGGTGAGATGTGTAAATAAGGCGATGAAATGAGGTAAGTGAGCGAGGTAGTAAGTGAGTAAGTAATAGCGAAGTGAATGAATGACTTGTAAGATGAGGTAAGATTAGGTGCACGAGATGATCTGACTGACTGACTGACTGAGGAGTGATCACGTAAATGCTGTATTGGCTACAGATTTCAAGTGTCTTTGCAAACGTCTCACTACATTTCTTTTTTGTTAATAACCGTCTAGTCTTTAATCGTAAATATTGCGGACACGGATTTTACAACGATTGCGTATGGGAGGAATTCATAAAAATGGACATGAGTTGAAAGTACCGTATCTCGTGACTGATAACGCGGTCTTTGTCAACTTATTGTTCGTTGACTGATACCGTGTTAATAGATGCGGAAGTTTTGCTCCATTTAATGGATATGCCAGAACATTAGGCAACCTGAGATTACTGCTGAAGTGTCCAACTATCTACTCTAACAAAGACTTCTTTGTTACAGTAAAGAACTCTTTAACTGAACCTTAATCTAAAAAATCACTAAGCATACTTATAAATATGACAATGTATTACTTTTAACAAATCTCGCGATTAAACCGTCACCATCATCATCATCATCATCATCATCATATCAGAGCCCGAATGTTTAGGCATTTATTTTGGTTAAAATAGGCAGGCATATAGGCTCTAAAATAGTAAAAATAGGCAGTGAAATAAGCACTTATTATTCATGGAAACAGACAAAAAATAGACAAATTTTTCATAAATTCTCCCATAGGGTACTCACTTTCCTTGGTTACATGTCACAACAAGATGCTTTTGTGAGTTGTCAAATGTCATAGTGAGCCGCCTGTCAGAGGGAACGTTTTTCATGGTGGAAAAAGATCTTTCTACTTCTACTGAAGTGATTGGAGCAAACTTAAAACAACTTATTTCAGAAGGACTGTCTCTACTTTCTTTCAGAGATCGGGAAAAACCGACTGTGTATTGTCTCAAAAAGAGGGGTGTGAGAAGGGATTAGAGACTTCAAAGTACGCGTGACTTGTGCGTGCAAGCGACAACAGTAAAGGGACCTGGAGACTTGCTTTTAATACTTCCCTCATCCCCTTTCTTTCGCTGGTAAAGCCCAAAGTGACCTGAGCACTGAGGGTTATACTGTTCAAACGTAAATAAGATTCTCAGCAAATATTTTTGTGAGGTGAATATATAGTTTTAATTTGTACAACCGTTCTTTTTTGTTTCTTGATATAATTTATGTGCAGTTTATTTTAAGTGCATTAAAATATAGAAAATGTACAATAACGACGTAAAAAAAAGCTAAAAAAAGGAATTTAACCTTAAACTAGGCAACGCGAGCTAAAATAGGCAAAAAAGACAAAATAAAAATTGGGTCTATCGTTCCCAAATGTGTGGAAATGTGTTTATCTCTAATAGGTCTTTCACATATACACTCAGTTTAAAAAAGGCATTTTGCCTAACATCCGGGCTCTAATCATCATCATCTGTGCTTAAAAAGTGAGTCCATTGGTTCGTTCCGTTCTTATTTTTTAGTGAGTTATTTTACGACGCTCTGTCAACTGCCGTGGTTATTTAGCGTCTGAATGATATGAAGGTGATAATGCCGGCGAAATGAGTGCAGGGTCCAGCGCCGAAAGTGACCCAGCATTTGCTCTTAACGGGTTGAGGGAAAACCCCGGAAAATACCTCAGGTAACTTGTCCCAACTAGGATTTGAACCCGGGCCCGCTTGTTTTACGGCCAGGCATGCTAACCTTTACTCCACAGCGGTGGACTCGTTCTTTTTCCTAAGGTTATAAACCGATACTTGATGCTTCTTAGTCATGAGATGAGCATGACACAAGGTGAATCTTTAATACAACACAAGGGACATTGGTTGGATTGGTTTGGTTTATTGGTAACCCTTCCAGATATGATTATCTATGAACTTTGCTATTTTGGTTATGTACAGTAGTGGCAAAAAAAACCGACCGACCCTTGTAGCTGATTTCAGAGCCTTATTCACTCCAGAGCACGATAGACTGGTAACTAAAACTTTCGTAGTTCGAATCCTGCCTGGGAAGGAAACTTTTTTTTGTTCCGTATTCAAATTTATTCCCAATACTTTTCAATTGCAGCAATATGTTACTACTTAATTAACTTATTATTTCCAGAACATGAATTTTACCAGCAATCGAAAAGTATTGGGAATAAATTTGAATAAGGAACAAAAAAAAGTTTCCTTCCCAGGCAGGATTGGAACCACGAAAGTCTTAGTTACCAGTCTATCGTGCTCTGGAGTGAACAAGGCTCTGAAATCAGCTACAAAGGTCGGTCTGTTTTTTTTTTTTGCCACTACTGTACTTGAATTGTTTTCCTAGGTTGATAGGCTTATAAACGAGGATGACTATCTGATTTACTGTATATTTTTACGTGAGAAAGAAATTATCGATAAACATTTCTTGCAGTCCTTTTATTCATGGGCAGCGTTACGTTATCATGCGTGCCGCAAAGCTATGACACAAATTTCGCAGTTTATTTCTCTTTCGAAGAAAGTCGTGAACTTATCTCCCTAAATCGAATTTAAATTCATAAAATTTGGTCCTAATTAAATAGTTAAAATGCATAAAATTAAGTGGAAACAAAGTAAAAAGGGGAAATGAGTAAACAGAGACTGTAAAATTATGTAACCGTGGTGCGCGTTCTCCTGTCTTCGGCATGAAAATTCTGTGAGTTAGCATCAGTTGTTCGGGACTTCTGTATTAGGCTCTGAATCAGGCTGGCGAGCTCTCGGAGGGGAATTCCCGAAGTCCTATGGTCTATCGACTGCGTCAGTAGTGAACTTTCTCTTGCCAATATCCCGTTTTGTAGGACAAGGTGTGCTCGTGAGGGGAGGAGAGGAGTTGTGTATATCAGCTTTCTCATACGTTCATCGTGAAGCAGTGCATTTGACTTCGGGAACTGAACCGGTGTCAGGTGAGAGCTCCTTGCTTCCACACTAGCAACAGTTCGTCGAGCGACATTACGAGATACCTTGGCTAGGTCGGACACAGCGGCCAGTGCTTTTGGCGTCTCGCAAGTAACGGCGAATGTGATTGTTCGATTGTGAATTAGTTCCATATTGTTAAGCTGTGGTGTGTGTACTTGTTTGTTGAAAAAGTAGGTAACGGTATGTGATATAGTTGTCATACTGTGATCATTTTGTTTCTCGACTTATTTCGATTATCGTACAGTTTTCTTTTAGACGTGCATGTCTGGCTTCAGTTTGGTGTTATCACGTGTGAATATTGCAGAATACGTCTTGTTGTAATATTAAACAGCAAGGAATCACGTGTAAGTACTATGCAATACGTCTTCAATATTTTTTTTTTTCCAATTTAATTGCCTTCCTGCTTTGAAAAGACAAGTTTTTTTATTAGTCAGCATATAAAAAAGCATCACGACATATAACTGGAATTTGGAACCGCTATATTTGAAATAAAGGTACCGGTAATGTTTACATAATTATTTAATTTACTTAATTTTGTGTTAGTGTATATATATATACTGGATTATTTTAAAATAATTTTGAATTGGACATTTTCATTGAAAATATTAGTTTTTAATCTATTCTTCGCAACCTGTGGTAATTGTAATGATTGAAATCCTTTTGAAGAAACTTCGAGTTCCAGAAAATACGAAACTCGTTCATCAACCATGATATACACAACAGCAAAGGCGTGTAGCTTAAATTTTGCTTGAACTCAGGAGTTCGGATTCTAATGGGTGTTTGTCCGTTTTCAACGTGATTACAGAATATTTCCAAACTGTGTACAATAAATACATTTGAGGTTCTACTGTCAAAAATAAACCAGAAGCGTATTATAAACATATACAATTAAACAATTATTTACTGATATGTGATAAGGGATAAATAATAAATTAAAGACATCTAATAGTTATAAAGCTAAAACATTTTGCTGAAATTTAGTATTAGATTTTACAGAAAATGTCGAAACTCCTTCATTACATTCAATACAAAGATAGACTCTTTTATATCATGCATATGTTGGGGATATGTATTCTCCAGATCTCTCGCCCTTTAACTTAAGATTGCAGGATCGTCTAATGGAATTAATTTATTGTACTATACTGTCAATGTTGCGACACGAGGAACCGGCTGTGGGAGGCAAACACAGCTGCAACATATAAACAAACAAGTTTTGTATTGATTGTAACTGAGGACAGTTTCAACATAACCTATTCATTCATTCATTCGTTATCTTCCATAGATCTTACATGAGCAATGAAGCTTTAAGATGTGGAACAAGTCAAAATTTTACAATATTATAATTACAATTTTTACAATATTTTACCATTTTTACAGTTTTACAATGTAGTAATTTTCTACAATGATGAGGTGAGGTCCGAGGATTCGCCAAAAGATTACCCGGCATTTGCCTTTTGGTTGGGGAAAACCTGCAAGCATAAAAATTAAGCATTACATTCCAGTAAAATACTTCAGCTTAACAACTGTTATATTTTGTACTAGCTGTACCCGTGCGCTCCGCTGCACCCGTTAGAAATAAATATAAAGTAATTACATAATTAAAATAGGACATTTGATCCAGGGAACATTCGTGCTTGGTAGAAGGATAAATCGTTTAATATGTTACTTAATTTAAATTGTATTTAAATAATTAAAATGCGATCATTTTGGTCTGGAGAGCAATCATTTGGTGCAATGACAATTCCTTTAACATGTTTCTTAATTACTGTTATTACATGCAACCATAGTTTAATGAAGATTGACATCATTTAGATTTAATGTGTACATAAACATTATTTTAAGAAATACAGGAAACGAATATTCATAATAGCCTATCAAGCTTTCTGTGCATAAGAAGATATTTTAATCTTACCTGTTCTCGATTCACTCAGAAGTTACTGTAATAACATTATAACATTATGTCCATCTAGAGAAACTACACTTTCCAATGGTGAAATAATAATTAATTATATAAATCTGTTAATTTAGCTTCCGATATTACTTCATACAAACACAGGAACATTCTCGGTAGGCTATATTTCATAGCTTTCGATTGTTGTTGTCCAAGGCTCCTTATAGACGAAGTAATTTGTTTTTTATTTCATTACACCGCCTTAGATGGCAGTTATTTTAATTTTAAAACTCATTTATATCATTATATATCAGTCCTCTCAAAATTATTCAAAGAATAAAACTTATCGGAAATCATCTTTAAAGAAACTTTTGTTATGTAACATTTTTCACAAAAGTCAATAATAAGAGAGATATTTCGATTTATTTAATTCAGGCCCCCTTATAACTCCCCTTTTAAATAAAATATTTCGAATGCCATATAGCCTAAAATCTAAGTTACGACGAACTTAATTTATATTCCAATTTTCATCGAAATCCGTTCAGCCATTATCGCGTGAAAAGGTAACAAACATCCAGCCAGACAGACAGACAAACAAAAATTTCAAAAAAGTGATTTTCGGTTTCAGGATGATTAATTATACATGTTAACACAAATTATTTTTAGAAAAGCGAAAATTACCACAAAAATTTCGCTTACAGATTTATTATTAGTACTAGCCGTACCCGTGCGCTCCGCTGCACCCGTTAGAAATAAATATAAAGTAATTACATAATTAAAATAGGACATTTGATCCAGGGAACATTCGTGTTTGATAGAAGGATAAATCGTTTAATATGTTACTTAATTTAAATTGCAACCAAATAATTAAAATGCGATCATTTTGGTCCAGAGACCACTCATTGGTGCAATGACAATTCCTTTAACATGTTTCTAATTTTTATTACATGCAACCATAGTTTAATGAACATTGACATCATTTAGATTTAATGTGTATACTTTATTTTACTTGTTATAGGTTTCCATTGAATTATGGTAATAACTTAATTTTAACCCTTCAAATAACTTAAATTATATTATATAATATTACATTACATATATTATATTATATTATATTATATTATATTATATTATATTATATTATATTATATTATATTATATTATATTATATTATATTATATTATATCAGAAGTTACTGTAATAACATTATAGCATTATGTCCATCTAGAGAAACTAGACTTTCCAACGGTGAAATAATAATTAATTATACAAATCGGTTAATTTAGCTTCCGATATTACTTCATACAAACACAGAAACATTCTCTGTAGGCTATCTTTCATAGCTTTCGATTGTTGCTGTCCAAGGCCCCTTATAGACGAAGTCATTTGTTTTTTATTTCATTATACGGCCTTAGATGGCAGTTATTTTAATTTTAAAACTCATTTATCTCATTAAATATCAGTCCTATCAAAATTTTTCAAGGAATAAAACTTATCGCAAATTATTTTTAAAGAAACTTTTGTTATGTAACGTTTTTCACAAAAATCAATAATAAGTGAGATATTTCGATTTATTTAATTCAGGCCCCCTTTAACCCCCCTTTTAAATAATGTATTTTGAATGCCATATAGCCTAAAATCTAAGTTACAACGAACATAATTTATATTCCAATTTTCATCGAAATCCGTTCATCCATTATCGCGTGAAAAGGTAACAAACATACAGACAGACATACAAACAAAAATGTCAAAAAAGCGATTTTCGGTTTCAGGGTGGTTAATTATATATGTTAGGACCAATTATTTTTGGAAAATCGAAAATTACCAGAAAAATTTCGGCTACAGATTTATTGTTAGTATAGATTTTATTAATTTGTCTCTTGCCATATCTCTCTAAAGAATAGTTTAATTGTATATGTTTACATAAGATCTTTGTTTCTAACAGAGGGTGTTTGGAATTGAACGGGTTATATCACCTGCTTGTCTATGCGGATGACGTGAATATGTCCGGAGAAAATCCAGAAACTATTAAGGAAAACACGGAAATTTTACTTGAAGCAAGTAAAGAGATAAGTTTGGAAGTACGAGTTTATCGCGAAAATACAAAGTATATGATTATGTCTCATGGCCAGAATATTGTACGAAATATGAATATAAAAATAAGAAAATTATCCTTCAAAGAGGTGGAAAAATTCAAATATCTTGGAGCAACAGTAACAAATATAAATGACACTTGGCAGGAAATTAAAACGCAGAATAAATATTGGAAATGCCTACTATTATTCTCTTGAGAAGCTTTTGTCATCCAGTCTGCTCTCAAAAAAGCTGAAAGTTGGAATTTATAAAACAGTTATATTACCGGCTGTTCTGTATGGTTGTGAAACTTGGACTCTCACTTTGAGTGAGGAACAGAGGTTAAGAATGTTTGAGATTAAGGTGCTTAGGAAAATATTTGGGGCTAAGAGGGATGAAGTTACAGGAGAATGGAAAAAGTTACACAACGCAGAACTGCACGCATTGTATTCTTCATCTGACATAATTAGGAATATTAAATCCAGATGTTTGAGACAGGCAGGGCATGTAGCACGTATGGGCTAATCCAGAAATGCATGTAGAGTGTTACTTGGGAGGCCGGAGGGAGAAAGACCTTTGGGGAGTCATAGACGTAGATGGGAGGACAATATTAAATTGGATTTGAGGGCAGTAAGATATGATTGTAGAGACTGGATTAATCTTGCTGAGGATAGGGAGCGATGGCGGACTTACATGAGGGCGGCAATGAACTTCCGGGTTCCTTAAAAGCTTTAAGTAAGTAGGTTATTGTTATTACATACAATTACGAAGTATAGCTCCGTCGTGCTGACTCCATGTCAATGAAGTCCTACACTAATATTCTAGCGTCGAGTAAAGAAAAAATTCGAATATGGGCTTATAAAATACACTCTGCTATTGGTATGAAACTCAGTTCTCGATGTAAAATATGGTTACTGTAAAGTAACGAACATAGTTGAAATTAATATAACTGCCAAACAGCTCGATCAGTAAAGATGAACTAAGAGGTATGGAATGTGCTAAGATTCTAAGAATAGGATTTAGTCTGTGCATGTGGATTGTCTATTGTTCAAATTAGACAATCGTGTTAACTCCACTATTGAGAGTGGAGTGGATCTCTTCTGTCCCATTCGTGTTAAATTTTCTTCTGAGCTAGTACTACATGCAATTAAAAGTTTCATCTCCTTTCTTAACCACCTTCCTTCAGTAGGCCTACGTGTAATTATCAGAGGTTGGCGTAAAATTTTCCAAACAATGTTGCTTTACATTGGCTTAACACAGCACTTCTGAATGAGAACGGGTTTTCTCTCGCTAGGTTTTGGCTTCCACGAAAAACCTCTGCAAGCTGAATATAATTCATTCTTGGTCTTGCAGATACAATTTTGTCATGAACTGAACCAGTTTTTTTCAAACTTCTTAATTAAAGCACGATAAGGAAGCATGGTAGGAGAGTTGTCTGTCAGGTGTATTTTTGTCTGATATTTTCGTAATTGGGCAGTGAAGTTTCTACTACAGTCATGCTAATATTCCACCAAACAAGTTCTTGTTAAATGATTTATAAAACCATTTTCTGAAACTTTGAAAATGTATGTAAAAAAAAGAAGTCAATTGGCTTTAAAGCGTTCGGAGTTTCGAAAATAGGTATCTTCTTAGAAGACATCCCCCTTCTTTGTAATGTAACTAAACTAATTTACTTACGTATTTCTTAACGTATATGAAATAACAGAAGTAAATCTAAATATTGTAAGAATTGCTTAAAATATAAACGCTTAATATTGCTTATAGCTAAATAGACTTCTAGGCCTATATTAGTTTGTTGTATTTCCAATAACAGAATAAATGGAATAGATGTACTGATGTTTTACATACGTTAAGAAATACGTAAATAAATTAGGCCTATTTTAGCTACATTACAAGAGGAGGGATGTCCGCTAAGAAGACACCTATGTAGCCAATGGTATTTTCTAAACTCCGAATGTTCGATAAACAAACTTTCATTGAAAACATTAATGTTTTAGCACGGAATAACTAAATCCCGTTCTTCACGCATTCCATAGCTGCTTAATTCATCTTGTCTGCTCACTTTGTTTAAAAATTATATTAATTGTATTTGTGTTAGTCATTTTCTAATAACCTTATGTACGTACATTAATATTTTATATAGTCCTACTTAATCTTAAAATGAGTTTCGTTAGCAATTAATCGTAACGAAGGAAGTATGCATAACATATTGGTCTTTATGAGCACACTATCAAAGGGTAGTAGACCTACAAATAATTTTATTCATCCAACAGTACTATTATGTACTCGTACTCGACAGGTTACCATTAAACTGCATCTTACCGAAACTTTGCTGTATCAAACTCGTTCATTTTCAGCGATTAAGGAAAGAAACTGTTATTGTTCGCGTTCCAACTCTGTAATCTTGATAGGAATGCAAACCTTGTGCTGCTGGACTAGAGAAAAGTAGTGGTACTTCATTACAAATATAGCTATACTGTGTTGTCCACCGCTGTGGAGTAACGGATAGCATGTCTGGCCTTGAAACGAGCAGTCCCGTGTTCAAATCCTGATTGAATTCTGAATTCATTTCGCTGGCATTATCACCTTTATTTTACTCAGACGCTAGATAACCATAGCAGTTGATAAAGTGTTGTAAAATAAACCAATTAAAAATATATATACTGTATTGTGCTATATTTATAGTAAACTAATGGCTAGTGTATTTTATAAATGCAAAGTCAATATTTCGCTCAGTTGGTATGCAATATAGGCCTAAAAGTGGCAGATGTTTCTTAAGGGATTAGGTACACTTAGAGCAGTAAAATTTTGGAAATATTCAACATTTTTTTCTTCCATTACTGTATCTTGTACAATAATGAAAATTAGTATGTATAAAACACTGACCTTCTGCTATATGAAAAAAATATTTTTACGATTTAAAAGAAATATTTACATCATTTTTTTTTCAAAACTCAGTTCACTGTGCACTATGCGTTTCCCACATAACTCAAAAACTATTCAATAGGCTATTCTGTGATGGAATTTTTTGTACGTATTTATGCATGTCATATCTATAATATGATGCAAGATCACTTTTCTACCTTTGATAGATTGTCTGATAAAAATAAATTCATTTTAAAAATGGTCAAATATCAGTATTTTCTTTCAACACAAAATAAAAAAAAATATTATTTATTAAGGAATGTAGTTGAAAGAACATGATATTGTAAACATGAGTTTCAGCAATAAAATAAAAGAGAGAAAACATGAAAAAGTTAACAAGTTTATGAGTTAAGAGGGAAACGCTTCATCATTGCACAGTGAACTGCCACCATTTTGAATTTTGAAGAAAATATATATAAATAATTGTTTTAAATCGTAAAAATATTTTTTCATATAGCAGAAGGATAGTGTTTTACACATACCAATTTTCATTATTGTACAAGATACAGCAATGGAGGAAAAAAATGTTGAATATTTCCAAAAATTTTACTGCTGTAAGCTGTACCTTAAGTAATCAAAATTGTCCTCCGATTACACTGGTGTACAAAAAAAAATAATAAAAAAAAATAGTCTGCTACTAAGGAAATGTCGAGTGTTCTATACTGAAATTGATGCGCTGATTCCAGATCTGTAATCAGATTTATCATAGCACGTCAGGCTTTTATTATGGGACTGTAACATTAATTCTGAATCTTACTATTCAGTTCATACCTGTATCGTAAAGTCAGAGATATAAATTGAGCTTAGTTTATAATATTCTTTGTAAATTGTTATATTATTTTAAATACATTTATAAGAAAATATACACTTACAATATATAATAAGTGCTAAAAACTCTGTTAAAAATGCTCGAGACCTTTGCTTTTCCGCTTAGGTTGGCATGTGCTTGATCGCTGTAGGAACAAGCAGAAATCATTCATCGTGCTCGGACCGTATTGACCCTGGTACCTGGATTCCATCGTTGATATGTCCTGACGGAACCTCTTACCATGTTCGTCACTTACAGCGCTGAGATTCAATGGAAAAAAGTGAAGGTGTGAATGAAGATAGTGCATTTTTAAAGACATGTGACAACCTAGATTCTGAAATGATCTAAGCATGTTATATACTAGCTCAACATAAGCATTTTAGACTAAATTGTCGGGTAACAGAGTTGCAAAAACGGCATCATTAAATGTCATAGCATTGAGTTAGGGCTTAAATTTTATTTGTAATATATTCTCTACAGTCAAAAGATTATTTTAAGTGATTTTTAATTTGAATTTTAGTCAAATTTCAGTATCCTCTTCCCTTAACGTTATATCGTCCCATTAATTTGTCACCTTGAGAGTCTGTACCCACTAATTCGTTATAAAAGTTTCCTAGTCCCATTGTTATCCCTTTTGTTCTTGCTACCTGTAGAAACTATAGGAAGTTGCTGCTCAGTCGGGTCATAATTTGGCAACACCTGACTGTAGTGCACATAACCCGAACAGTCACTTCCCCATATCAGTATTCATGTTTGTTTAAGTATATGTACCGTTATCTCTTAATGCGTATGTATGTACCAAATTGTTGCACATTAGAACATTACAAGGTATACAAAGCTTCGTTATACCGCATTCCGCGCATACTACTGCCGTGACCTTTGTTGTAACAGCGTCTGTTTTTTATGAGCGAGCCAATCGACAGCAATGAATGCTGCGTGACAGTAGCCTATTGGAGCTTTCCTCAGACTGTGGAAGCTATCGGTTTACAGACAAAATACATTAAAGTTGTTATACCGTAAAGTGGGGTGACTTTGAACGCTGAGGTGACTTTGAACAGTAATTTAGCGCCTTTCTAAATTAATTGCTGTACCCAATTGCGAAAAAACTGTTTAAATTGTCAATAAATTAGTTCAGTTTCTTCGCAATTTGGTACAGCATTTAATTTAGAAAGGCGCTAAATTACTGTTCAAAGTCACCTCGGCGTTCAAAGTCGCCCCACTTTACGGCATATCAATATATTAACTCTTTCAATCTTATGGTTCAACACAAATATAAAACAAATTAACTCAGTGTTTTACATAATGTTGTATTATCTTACAAACTTTTGACCCTCCTAGGGGCATCCTCAGGTACAATAGTGTTTATAACATCAAATATCTAAAATCAATTAAATGAATGTGACCACATGTTCAATGTGATCATCGTAGTGGAGTAATAATATAGAATATCAAGCATAGTGTGCAAATTGAACCAATATTAGAATGAACATACAAATTATACAATTAAGGCATAACCAGGTCAAATGTTAAAATCGCAGGCCTAAATGGCTCATAATTGTGTATTTCGTTGATAGTATTTAAAATTCAATATATTTAATTATGATTTAGTGCTAAAACATCAAAATTGAGTCCTAATATAGCATTAAAATACTATCGTGAAGAACTATTAACTATCTCATATTTTGGACACATTATGCTTATACTGGGTGTTCAGTTCAAAGTGTGTCATGGCTCGCTGTATGCCGTCATGTGGCTAGCCGATGAGCCTAGAGAATTCAATCTTCCTACACTTCCGCAGAGGTGTATAACCTATGAGGCAGAGAAGTTGCCTAGCAAGTACGGCGTTCATTCTGAAGAGTACGTACCGATACGTACGGTAATGCCGGTAGTGGCAGGAATGTGAACGGTTTGGAAATACCATACTGTCGGGATATGGGGAGAGGGTTAAGACGATTACTTACGTATTTGTTGACATTAACTTCGACGGTCAACATGGACACGGAGCATTTGATTTGTGTTGTGGAATGTTACCGTACGCAACCGATGATAACAAATACCCTGCGTACGACGTGCCGGCGCAAAACACAGTTCGAAAGAGGTTATGGAAGCACACAGACCGTACAGACCGCCATCTGTTGCTACGACGTTCAAGTTATACCGTACACGTTCTCAAGTTCAGATTGAAGAACGCCTTAAATAATAGGCAACTTCTCTGACTTATAAGCTGAAACTCGCTTCAAATCGGTGACCCAACAACAGTGACGTCATGACACACTTTGAAATGAACACCCAGTAGAAAATAAACTTTCATCAATAAAATTATATATTTAAAACCATATTATGTGTAACCGTATGCATCAATATATTGTATGTTAAACAATAATGATATGTTATTATATGATTACTTATAATGCAGACGTATCACTAAATGTTGAGTCGTAAATAATCTGAAGTCAAATGCTGTAGTTTGCTTGCTGATGAGGCAAGTAAGATGTTTTTGTATTCATGTATTAACCATCATATAGGCCTACTCAACTTATATATTGACATTCGGTAGTAGCTATTTGTTATATATCACGATACAAATGTATCTTTGAGTGTTAAGTTAAAAACTGAAGTTTAAAGCTGTAACCATTGTGCCATTCAAAGAATGTGCCATTATATTCTATTTTCCTTGCGATGCAGTATGCTGAAGGCTCAAAAGCAGGCTTGCAGAAGTGGGCGCCAATTGTGGCGTACGTCACTCATCCTTTCCTTCCACCCCCGGGTCTATTCTATTTTCCTTGCTGCATCGGACCGAAGTCCGAATGGTCCGATGCAGTATTCTGCAGCTTCATAAGAATAGCCTATGTGTAATCAGTTAATCTCCGTCGTATCGGACGGTTTCGGACAAAACCGTCCTGGTCGAGACAGAATGTCCGATGCAGTATCCTGCCAGCCTAAAATTCCATTAAATAACGTGTAACTGGGAAATTTTAAGAGCGACTGAAAATCCCTACGTTCATTAGTTGTGGTTTACATAGTTTCTCCGCAACACTTCCGTGATATTATCAACATCATGGCCGTGCATATGATATTATTAAATTATGACTTGGAATGTTTCCTAATATCGATGGTGTTGAACAGCAATCTCTTATACCAAAAATTTCAATTTTACAGGAGAGTGAAAAAAACATTTGAATAGTTTGAAAACTAACAAATGTCTGACATAAAAGGATATTTAAATCTCTTCTTGTGAAGTTTATATTCACGTCTTGATTTGTTTGCAGAAGATTCGAGAAAATTTCTGTGATATAAATCAAGTCAAGTCTTATTTTCGTTCATAGTTTTGACATAGGCCTACGAGGTTGCTGATCAATACCACCGATATTTGATTTTGTGAGAAGAATTGAATTGTAATATCGAATTAAGAGTATATGTAATGACCACTTTAAGAAATTTACTCTTGGTTTAAGTGTAATTAATGTTATTGTGATTAAAAACAAGGTACAGTAGGCCTACTGTTCGGTTCTGATGTCTCCGGCCCTTACAAGCGGGAAAGAGAGTAGTTCGGTGGAACGAGGGGAAGAAGGCAGTAGTGGAGTTTGTAACACATTCACGTGCGGAAAATAGCTACTCAAGCAAAAAACATTTCTTATCTTAATCAGATTGATCCGAAGAGGTGCCTGTCGCTGTGGACACCAGTCCCTTACACTGGCTGGAATTTTATGAGAAAATTCCTTCCCCAGGGGGACTCGAACCAGCGCACATTCTGTAACGAGAGTTCTAGCCGTAATGCCTTAGACTCGACGCTGTGCCGCGAGATTTTTGTCGTATTACCAATCTTATTTTCCCCTTCTAGGGTTTATTTTCTTGAATAGCTAATTATTTAAGGAATGCTATTTAAATGAAATAATTTACCGTGTATCCATACTTTCGTTTTCTAGATTACACACAGTTTCAAAAGTAAGATTTATAAACTCTTCTGTAATAGATCAGAGTGCAATTAATTTAGCACAAATTCACAGCAAATAGCTATTTTATATTGTAATCGCTTCCATATAGTAGTAATAATAATAATAATAATAATAATAATAATAATAATGTCTCTATTTACGAAGATTGGTGTTTAATAATACCGATTTTAAAAAGTGTTAGTAGTGTATGAGTTCATAAATAGGCCTACTCACTCATTTGACAAGTATCCAGCAGTACTGTGAAAGCAAACCGTTCAAGGGAAGTTGTAAAATTATGAAAATTCGCTCGCGCTTACTTTGGAATTCATTAAACTTAATGACGATATGTAAAAAAAAAGAAGGAAGAAAAAAGAGAAAGATAATCTTGTATCCTCCTGAGTCCTGATAGTATAGTATACTATACCATACTTCTTCATACATAATTATGATATAAGATGTATGTGCAGAGACCCGAAGTATAGTATAATATACCTACGTACATTTGTGCTCTAACTGTAACCTGCAGAATTTTTTCAGACATTTTTCCTCATATCTGACTTTTTTTAAGTGTAATGTGTCTCAGTGAAACATACAGCAGAGTCCGTATAGGTCAGTTTCTATCTGATGCTTTTCCAATTCACTGCGGGCTAAAGCAGGGAGATGTACTATCACCTTTACTTTTTAACTTCGCTCTAGAATATGCCATTAAGAAAGTTCAGGATAACAGGCAGGGTTTTGAATTGAACGGGTTACATCAGCTTCTTGTCTATGCAGATGACGTGAATATGTTAGGAGAAAATACACAAACGATTAGGGAAAACACGGAAATTTTACTTGAAGCAAGTAAAGCGATCGGTTTGGAAGTAAATCCCGAAAAGACAAAGTATATGATTATGTCTCGTGACCAGAATATTGTACGAAATGGAAATATAAAAATTGGAGATTTATCCTTCGAAGAGGTGGAAAAATTCAAATATCTTGGAGCAACAGTAACAAATATAAATGACACTCGGGAGGAAATTAAACGCAGAATAAATATGGGAAATGCGTGTTATTATTCGGTTGAGAAGCTCTTATCATCCAGTCTGCTGTCCAAAAATCTGAAAGTTAGAATTTATAAAACAGTTATATTACCGGTTCTTCTGTATGGTTGTGAAACTTGGACTCTCACTCTGAGAGAGGAACATAGGTTAAAGGTGTTTGAGAATAAGATGCTTAGGAAAATATTTGGGGCTAAGCGGGATGAAGCTACAGGAGAATGGAGAAAGTTACACAACACAGAACTGCACGCATTGTATTCTTCACCTAACATAATTAGGAACTTAAAATCCAGACGTTTGAGATGGGCAGGGCATGTAGCACGTATGGGCGAATCCAGAAATGCATATAGAGTGTTAGTTGGGAGACCGGAGGGAAAAAGACCTTTAGGGAGGATAATATTAAAATGGATTTGAGGGAGGTGGGGAGTGATGATAGAGACTGGATTAATCTTGCACAGGATAGGGACCGATGGCGGGCTTATGTGAAGGCGGCAATGAACCTTCGGGTTCCTTAAAAGCCATTTGTAAGTAAGTAGAGTTACTCATATATTGAACTTTAAAAAGAAAACAACAAATATCTCAGAACTCAGAGGATAGCCTGTAATAAAGGCGACCCCGGATTATTCTACAGTTCTACAAGAGTTTTAAAGTAAAGTCTTAATTCTGTCTACGAAATTTACATACAAATACTGTATCTTGCTTGTTGCATTTCTGTAACGACTACGGTCCCGTTAAATGCTCGTATCAATTTGCATTTAAGACCTAAAATTTCTGTCTGAAGTTTTCGACTGAAGTTTAATGAATGCAAAAATGTAATTTTTCTGATGAAAACTTAATTGAAGGCATTTCATCTACGGATCGTTTCTTTTATGGCATGTTCTTGTGTAAAAAAATGCATATTTTTAAACTTATAAATTATTTTGAGTTAAATTGTGTTATTTTTAAGTAAGGCCCATTCTCTTTCTATTTCTCTCTGTCTCGGTATGTGTGTGCCGTGTGCATAATTTCCGAATAAATTGACTAGTAGATACTGAATATGAACAAAATTCGTCTATTAATTTAGAACATAAGAACTGCATCTCCCAAAATAATTGTTCGATATCCAGATTGCTAAATAGACCTACGTGTACCTACGTGAAAATCTGGACATGGTTATTTTTGCAGCACTACATTTGGTTCTCTTTATACTTTTGTATAATTTATTGATAAAATAAAATGTTACTAGTTTTTATCTGTTTCTATATCGCTTGTATAGCAAGGCTACAGTTTTGTTATTAATTTCAGGAATTTATAACTTAATAAATGAAATAAATATTTGATTACTCGACTTTGCGTCATTCGCCTGTCCGTCCCCATCTAGAAGAGAAGCGCGGAAGCGTGGTTCTTTTTGCCGCCGTAACGTTGCCATCGGTGCACCATGGAAGAAAACCTATATAATACCGCGTGATGATTAATGGAGCAATGGTGTAATGTTGGTAGTGGAAGAGGAAGCACCCCACGAAAACCTACCACCAAGCACCATTTTTGTCCACCACAAATTCCACTTGCACCGCTGGTATTCGAGCCCAGGTTACCAGCGTGAAAGTCAACGTTCTAGCCAGTCAGCTAACGGTACATCATAAATGTAATATAAAATTAACAATAATTCAATTATTTTCACCGCCTAGAAAATGAAGCAGTACAGACTCCCAAAAAATATAAATTCTAATTCTAATCTACAGGACTGTGAGCAAGAGAGGGGATATCAGTACAGGGTATAGAAAGATCAATTTTATTTCTGGGGATTCAGAATAATGTGTGGTAGACTTATTCTTATAACTGGTGATGACGATGTCGACGACGGGGTAGTGAAACTTTGAATCAAATGGCTACTTTGATAACTACTATTAGCATATATCTCAGCAATTAGATGTCTGAATGTGTGTTGCGATCATATTCGTATATGGTAGTTCTGTTATTCATTATCATTACGTCGTTCCGTTTTGTGAAAGATCCGGTGACCGTAACACTAGCGCTCTGCTATGAATGAATGGAAGGAACTTGATATTAATGTACGTATGACTGTGTGTCATCGTAACACATCTGTGTCGGTGACTGCCTGGAAGTAGTCTTTACGATCCATCCCGGTATATAAGGAGTGAGAGGAAAACCACAGATATCCTATCACATCTAATAGAAGCCGGTTTCTCCACAAATTAGTTAATTTCTTGACGTCATCACCTTTTCAACGCATCCCTTGTATGTATAGGTATAAAAGCTTGGAACTAAGAGTATTTATACTCAGTTCTGTGTGTTACTAGACTTCGCCTCTGCTCTGTACAGGTGTGTTATTAACTCTTTATTTACGGCCTAGTTGTCTTGGATTCGAAACATGTTATAGATGAAGTGTTTGTTGTAACATAAGAGGGGATGAGGAAAAAAGTGTCGTTAATAAATCTGAAATTTACTGAAGAAAGCAAACAGAATTCAGTGTTTCTTAGACTGAGGCAAGGGTATGTTAGGAAATACGTGAAAACCTAAAAGGATACAACATACTGTGTGTTTTTTATATAAATAAGTAGTACTCGTATACCGTAGAGAAACGTGTCCAATTCTTCACATTTACTAAAATCTTGCATTAACTGAACTCGTATGTTTTCCGATTAATTACAAAAACTAAGTAGTATATTTCTATAATATTTTGTAATACTTCAGCTAATTTTAAAAAGACGAGTCAAATTGAATGAAACTAAGTAGGAATTCGGAATGTTGAATGAAGCAGCATATAAAACGAATCTGAGTTCAGGTGAAGTGGGTTGTCATTTTTTTATTATTTTTATAGGCCTATACACTTTTAACACTATATATCATCATCATCATCATCATCATCATCAACAACAAGATAGGCCATTTGGCCTGTTTCATCTCAGAAGTTGTCTTCCCAACGACGCCTAGGTCTGCCAATAACACTATATATTACTGACTAAATTTCCAACTTCTTTACTGCGTTAATATTTAGGATTTAACTTAGCTGACTAATAACATATATCAAAATATAATTAATTATTTATTCCGTCGTATGGCTTAAGCATTGATTACATATAAAAGAAAACACTGATGTGTTACATCTTATTTAGTCTTAATACTAACGTTTACGCCCTTTTGTAGGGCATCTTCAGGTACGAGATATAACAGATATCATCTAAAATCAATTACAAAAACTTTGCTTTACATTTGGAAATGACATAACTAGAGTAAAAATATGACATTAGTGACAATATTAATCATCCAAAACAACATTAAAAAGATCATGTCAAAAACAAATTAAAACGACGTAAGTTTGCATAGCTTTGAAGTAATACTGAATACGTGATGTTGGCATACAAAATAGATCTCAATACATTGGTGTCCTAAATATATTGTACTGTTAGCTGACTAGTTTCGAAGTCTTGTTCTTCATTGCCCAAAGTCTCCGGACAGTGGCTTTGGACAATGAAGAAAAAGACTTCGAAACTAGTTAGCTAAGGTAAATCCTAAATATTAACACAGTAAAGAAGTTGTAAATTTAATCAGTCATTGTTTGTAATGTAGTTTTGTTCCCCAGGTGAATACATAAGTTAAGTTCTAAAAGTGGGTATGCAAAAAAACAAAATAATATAGCATTTTATGTGTTTTATTTGCGTGAAAAATCATTTGCAATAAAGGTTCGAAGTTTAATTTTCATTTATCTCAAAACTCATTTTTATGACTTATCTCCCTTTATCCAAGCACTATGGATTTAGTTTGCTGCAGTCACTCTGCATGTAACGACTAGAACACAATTTTAACGTTGCTTGAAAGCCACGAAAGTATGTTCGAATCCCGTGTAGATCATGGATATTCTTCAATTGCCAATGAAATGCTTTAGTTAGAGACTGTGGACGTGCTAACACCACATTATTGAGACTCCTACCTAGTGATCGAGCGGAAGTCCAGACTAGGCTAACGTTTATTGCTGCAAAATATGGAAGAATCGGTACATAGTGGCGAGAGTGGTTGAGATGAAAGTCTTCTTTGTTTTATTTTAAATATCAATGTGAATTATAGCTTTTATTATTTGATAGTTGTTTTAATCTTTCATTTTCTTTTGTTGCTTACAGATTTTGAAGTTTACGTATAAATATATAAATTTCAAAATTAGCGTTATCAAGATCAGCCGGAATATGACTTCCTTATTCTGCAATAATATTGCTATTTCCCCTTAAAAGCTCTTTGTTATATAAATTAGTTGTATGGTTTAGAAACTTTTCTTCAAAAATTTGTGATTATTCATTTTGCACAGGATTGAAATATCTTTTTTTTTTTTTTTAGCAAGAATGTTTTATCTGAGCGAAGTATCCCTTTAATTCCACCTACAAATGGGGATGCTGGTGTTACATTTAAGGAGAGAAAATGTACATCAGACACGAAAACATTTCACAAAAGTAATGGACTATAAACGAAAAGGAATTAATAATCTTTCAAAACTTAGAAGGAAAGATATTCTTCTGTCCTTAATAGAATAAGAAACATTTTTGGGGAGGGAAATAGACGGTAACTACCGAATTGTCACAATCAATTCTGGTGTAAGGAAGGATTCAGTTATAGCGACCAAAGAATTAACTGAACTCTATGGAAAATTAATTTATTTCATCAGGATATGGGAGTTAGCAATATAAAACAAATTATTACATCTCACATAACTATAACCTTTTAAACTTCTCCATGTACATATATATTGTTACTTTTAATTAAAAGTTGAATAACTTACTCTGAAATTAATATAAATATATACTTTCCGCTTATTTTCAGATTCTCTCTGACATACCCGCTATCGGAGATTGGAGCTTTCCAGAACATCGACAAGCAGTAATGGTAAGTCTTGCAAGAAATTACCTACTTTATCGTGTATTATTTTCCTTTCAGAATCTTTGATATTCCAGAAATTATAATAGATCACTGCTGTAATATAAATGTAGGCCTACACTTCAGCAGACACTTTTCATTCATATGGTGGTAGAATTTTAAATAAAATATGTCGATGAAGTAATCAGTAATCGCGTATAAAGAAACTTTTTAGTGAATTTATATAAGCTTTTAATACTCTCATAACGGTTTTACCTTCAGTTATTTATTTTTGGGGACGCGGGTTCATATATACGACATAACGTATCGAGATTCATATGAAACGGGATGAACACAATGCCGGGTCTCATCTAAGGATTCTAAGACAATATAGGGAATCGTAATGACAACGAACAAATAAATATCCGTGCGGTATTCAATCTCATGGAAGTGGGGTTCCACGCAACGTTGAAACTGCGCGCCTTATTTATTGCATAAACCGCGGCCAGCTAACGTTTTTATTTGAGTAGGAAAGTGATACAGTAGACAACATTGGAGATATCTGGGTATAGCTCCCCCCCTTTTTTTTTTTACCAAATTGTTACCAAAATTAGGATGCGTATAAACGCGAGGAATATTATGCGTAACCAAGCGTAATGTAACATGTTCAGTCTTAGACAAAAAAAAAATGACATGATGCCATACCCTAAGACCCCTTCGGAAGACTTCAGTTGATTCCGTAAGATCTTAGGTTTACACGTGAAGGAATTTCTTATGTACAACTCCGCTCTGTTTTTTTCTTGTTTCCTTTCTTTGTTGACTTTTCTGTTTATAGGTTAAGTGTTATGAATAGGGGGCGGATGTTGATGAAAAGTAATCTTATTTTTCACATTAGGACGATGCCTATTAATATAGAAATCCTTTCTATGTTAATTCAACGTAAAAAAGTAACTTATTATATTGCATTTTTTGTATTTTTTAAGTTTTTGAACTAATAGGTCATTTTTACATTTGTTCGACATTTTTGGTCATTTTTAATATTTTGAAGAACTTTTAAGTCATTCTGAGTGCATTTTACTTCTTTATATATAGGCCTGTTAAATATTTTTCTAAGCAAACAGATCAGTAGTAGGCCCTACTAGTAATTACCTTAATGCTTGACAACACCTTAGTTTAAGCGAGGGCTTTGACCTCTATTGTTCTTTTGTTGGTGCGAGACTGTTTTTAGAATTTGTTTGGAAGGGGAGGGGGGAAACTTTCACAATTTCCTGGACAACAGGACGCTGTGTTCCAAAATATGGTTCGGAAGGAATGTACTACAGTAGACGGAATTTTTAACACAAAGATTACAAGAATGCACCTTGCGCCATTATTTTTTGTTTTGTCATTTACACTCCCCATCTGGACGGTCTGGTAACAAAAGTGAAGAGTGGGAGGAGGAGACGGAGAATGAAGGCACTGACATGGACCATCCCTGATTCAAACACATTGTAAACCTTGATGAGAATCTATAGTCTTCCCTTAAAACTTTCATTTTGTTGCTTGCTCTTTTCCTTTATCTTAGTCAAATTACAGGAAGTTGCCTCCTCTCTCCGACATTTGCAGGATAGTCATTGAAACAAGGTGACTAATTTTTAAGAAGTTGTGGTGCGAGTACAGTGAATAATATTTAAATGTCATTTTTTCATTATTTTAAGGCCATTTTATTGATCATTTTGAGTAGATTTTTAGGTCATCAATATCCGCTCCCTAGTTATGAATAATCTATTACGAAGATTATATTCAAGGAGTAAATTAGGTGCGAAATAATCGTACTTTCCCTAGTCGTGTGAACCAGGTGCTGTCCGAAGTGGACTTAGACAAATTTTAGGCTACAGGAGAGCGGTCATTTTGTGTCGAAGGCTGTACATTCGATACCTGAGCGACGTAAACTCTAGACTTTACCAAATAAGGAAGCGGGGGAAGTCTTTCTTTTCACACAATCAAGATATTGGCATACAACTAGAAAACTTTTTTTTTTTGTAATTCATTCATTAAATTTTACGAACTATAGCTATATACAGTACTAACCAGTTTTATCCATTTGGAGAAATCATCATCATCATCATCATCATCATCATCATCATCATCACTACCACCACCACCGTCCATCGTTGTTGAAGTTTTGAGCTCTCACAGTGGGCAAGTAGGCCTATCATGGCTAGTTGACATACTGAACCTCTTGTTAACATTTATTTTTCGTATAAGTATGTAGCACAAAATATATTTTTAAGACTTATCTCTCAGTCATCGTGTCACATTTAGATATTCTGACATCGGCATCGTTTCAAGATTACTGCTTTCTATGTTAAGCAAACATACAAAACAGTAATCAATGGAACATTTGATAGGAAATTTCTACCCTTTGCTTTCTTCACAGATGATAAGAATAGTTGTAAATTATTAAATATAACGTTGACAAAAGTGCAAAACCATGTCAACAATAAGGTAAACGGAATACTGCGAGAAATCTTGCCCAACACCGTCGTTGCCATTACAAATTTCATTTGAATACGCTGCGGTTTGAATCAGAGTTGGCGTGGAAACTCTCTCTAGCCTTTGTATTTACAGTATTTTATTTGTTTTTATTATACATTTCTTCATATATTTCACTTTTAATTGTATGTAGGAGTTCCGCTTGTTCCGTAATTATATACACAGTATTGCTCGTTCGTTTCCCAAGCACAGAGGCAACTTAGAAAAAACTACCAGGATATCATCTGATGGCCCAAGGCTGTTGTGTAGCGATGAACGGACATGTCACAACAGTGTTAGTCTCTTTACTCCCTACTCGCTGTAATAATAATAATAATAATAATAATAATAATAATAATAATAATAATAATAATAGTGATAACTTAAACGTTCCTCGCTAAGGCATTATGCTGTGGACTAGCTTTACGGAATGAGCATTGGTTTGAGTCTTTAAGAGGAGAAGAAATTTCCTCATGAAACTTCGACCAGTATATGGAACAGATGCCCACCCAGCATAATTAGTGATAAATTTGAGGATCTACATTCCTACAGTGAGTAGCATAATCCGGTTCCGCGAGCCAGCTGTAACGCTCTCCATGGGCTGTCGCGCAACGGATTTTTAATGCTCTTGGAAACAGTGACTCAATCGCCTCGCATAGTGAACGCATAACCCATTCGTTAAGCTGGTTCACCAGCTGCTGTTTGTAGCTTGCTGGTAGCAGTCATACAGCAGTGCAGTGTGAACTCCAACTAGCGGCTGTTTCTTACCAGCCGGCTAGTAAAATTTACCAGCGGCTGATGCAGTAGCGCATGTTAAACTTTACCAGCCACCAGCTCGCTACATGACTCACATCTCGCTGCTAGCAACGCCCCACCAGCCTAGTGTGAACCGTCTTTTGAAGACAGTGGCTAGTTGTAGCTCCATGTGGTTCTTTTTCAGTGCAATCTGATGATTTACGTCGTGTTTTTCTGTGATCTGTGATGTTAGAATTCAAATGGAATGTGAATCAGGTCGTCCAACTTTTTAATATATATACCAAAACTACGAGTGTCTGTGGACCCCTGCGTTGACTGAGTGGTTAGACCTTCAACCTGTCACGCAGGCGATCTGGGTTCGAGTCCCGGTCAGGCCTGGAATATTTCATTGAAAAGCCCATAGAGGCACTTGTGACAGACAAGGTCATAGTTGAGGTTTTTCTTGAGGTTATCCGGTTTCCACATACTCGTATTAGGTACCTACATCATTCCATAGCATTCCCCGATCGCTGGCTGACGACGCACGGAGGAGGCTGGCCTAGGGACGAGGGGAGTTGCCTGCATGAAACCTGAATACGCTGCGGACCTTAGTGTAATCAGCCGGTGTGGATTTGGGAATGTGCCTAGCTTGAGGGTTAGCACAATAGATCTTAAAGGTCGCAGTGCTGGATCGTAGTGTCCCCTTCGTAAATTCCATTCCATTACTGTTCCAAAATTCCAGAAGTTTCTCGCAATATTTAACGATGTTTTGCTATTCAAAGAGACAAATGATCTATCATTCATGTCGACCTCGGTAGGGAAGTTTAGTTGGTATAGCGCTAGTCTTCTGTGCTCGAGGTTGCGGGTTCGATCCCGGCCCAGGTCGATGGCATTTAGGTGTGTTTAAACTGCTCATGTCAGTAGATTTACTGGCATGTAACTCCTGCGAGACAAAATTCCGGCACACCGGTGACGCTGATATATCCTCTACAGCTGCGAACGTCGTTAAATAAATCATAGTTTAAAATTTTAATTTTTCTATATTTCATTGTTTATGTTGTGCTCAAATGAACGTTGTAGACAATAACATAACGGAAAAGGTATGGCACTTGCGTAGGATTTGTTCTTAGAACGCTTGATGTAGTGTTAAATTGAAAGGAAATACGTCCGTTTAGATGACACACTCTTCCCTTGCATATGTTATGTTGTAAAGGAAGGAGCAATACTTCCCTGTGGCACAGCGGTTAAGGCGGAAGAGATATGTTTTGTAAGTACTACGTAGTTTTTATGACTCCAATTGAAATACAAGTCGGTCTTGCTAATCGAGACTTGATTCAAAGTCGTGGTTTTTTAATGTTTCCGAAACTTTTTTTTTATATCCTCTTGTAGAGTCCTGAGAAATATACCGCACGCAGGCGTAGCATGGGTTTTCCGTTTTGTTTGAATGCTATCATCTGTTTGTATCTCTTCTTGCTGTGAGTGTGTGACGAGTCTGAGAACAATCCTGTAACAATAGGGATATAGTCCTACGGATTAGTAGTACTCCTGACTAGAAATGAATACTATGCGCAGAGTTTCTTGTCTCGGAAGTTTTAATGTTCTAACAGTTCAATACACCCGTAACTGACTAGTGTAGTATATGGAATCGAATAAATAATTTGTAAATTCAAAGATTTTCTACTCTGTAGATTTTAGATTGAACTTTCGCAATATAAATTACTTCCACTACAATTCTTCAAATTTCCTTCAATATCCGTTTTTCCATGCAAAAAAAAAACGGTTTTCATAACCGAAAAGTAGAGAGTTTGAGGATTTCATACATATCGCATAATGCGGTTTGGGTAGTTTAGCAAATGAACACGGAGGCTGATATTTTCGTGACCTACAGATTATTATCGCTGTTACTTCAAAAATAAATGAGCTACATAAATGCTGCATAGGTGTTTACTAGTCTACATAATTAGTAAAATAATAACATTTCTGTAACGCAATTCCCGTCGAAGAATATAGACTGTAATCTTTTTGTCATAGAGATTGGGCATGCTTTTTCTTATGTTGTGTTGTATTTTATGTTGTCTCAAGCGGTTGTGATCTTACACAGTTCTGATCAAAATATGTTCTAGGAATCCACAAATTGCAATTTATTATGTTGAACGTAATTTTTCAAATCCTACAAATGACGAGATAACTATGATCATGGTGATAATGATGGCGAAAATTGCATTTGTAAACAAATCCTGCATTTAACTTTGTTTTGTATAGTGGTATAGGCCTATCTAGCGCGTTAATTGTAATTAGTTGCTGTACTTATTAATATTATCATTATTTACTTCGATAAGTGGGTCTTTTCGCCATTATTGTGAGCTATGAATCAACATTTGACGGACACAATACATAGTGGGATTTCCTAATCATGTGGTCATCATGGCGCTAAGACACTATCAAGGTACGCGTTCACTACATCGTATCGCACTCCTCGTACGAATCGCACGCAACGGATATTTTAAGTGCAGTGCGTTCACTGTAACAACTCTACCTCATCGGATTCTCTATCAGCTGTTTAAAACATATGACGTACGACATTGTCATTGCTGAAAACAGGGGAGTTTTGAGGTTAGGTCTATTAACCATGAGTGTTAACGAATAAGAATTTGTAATTGTTTCATGCTTCTTAATTGAAGAGGAAGAAAGGAACGAGATATTGGTTACATAATATATATGTAAGAAACGACTTGATTACTGTAATGCGAATGCCTCAAATAATATAATTCTTTGCAGTTTTCTACAAGCGAAATAAGTTTTCCGTCTGCCATTTTCGCGCGAAACTGAACATGGCACAACATAATAGTAACAGTTGAGCAATTAAAAATGATTTATTAAAGAAGGGCATGATCGCACGCATCGGAAAAGTTGCTCATCCGAGAAACGTGGACGGATTTACCGAGAGACGATGCGTGCGATACAATGTAGTGAACGCGGTTACATAACAATTACAGCAAAGATTGTCTTTTTCGATCCGTGCGATTTGTCCTATGAGTGCGATACGATGTAGTGAACGCTTACTTTTAGACAACAAGCACAAGGAACATAAAACAGTTTCTACAAGAGGAAAGAAAATCTTCACTTCTCTACCGAGGATCGAACCTGCGAGCTGGATTTGTAGTAAAAACTGTAGCATTTGAGCTACAGCTTTTAGTAGCGAGTATGAGATTCCTTGGCCTCTGTACTCTGGCACAAGATACATCTTAGCTTATCTTGAGCTGGCTTCTTTGTTCGCAGCGCAGTAAAGGCCCCGCCTGGTGTGGAGTATATAGTGTATAATTTGGCTAGGTTAAGTACTAGGATGTTCAGGCAGACAATGTCCGGGGTCCTTGGAACCGGTTACCTTGAACCTGTGTGTGATCTGTGCCTTGAACCAAGCCAGACCCACGATTAGCTACTCCACATCGAGTGGGACGCATAAACCTGTGTTGACCACGAGAAGTTTCGCTATCTACATGTTGGCATCTCAGTGTTGCTGCGTTTAATCCACGACCTTGTTGTTGTTTTATGTTTTGCCATTGTTAACGATCGTGGGACTGTGTCTCTGCGCACTGAGGCGTTTTTATATGTGAACACATGGACGGCATCATTCCAGAAGGGCGTATCAACAAATTTTGCGAGATGCAGATATGTATTTGATGAAACTCATTTATGTTTGAGAAGCTTTTGTTTATACGTCCTTCTGGCATTATGCTTCGATATCATTTCGGAACAGTTTGACCACCCCTCGTATTTTCGTACTAGATCTAGTAGTTTTTATACAATTTTAGTGTTCTAATGCGTTCAGTAAACAATTTAGTTACTAGTACATTTTTGACTTGGTTCGCTTAACTAGTATTAATTCTAAATTTAAGTTGCAACATGTTAAAATTTGTAACCCTAATCTCTCTTTCCTCTTTCCCTTCCCCTACCTACCACTATTCTCATCCTATCTCTTTTTCGGCAAATTCAAGAATATCCAACTTAAATGAAACCATATAACTTTACCGGGGATTTATTTTCTTATGCAGTTCTGAATAGTACAAGGCACTTGAAAGCTCTATGCCACTCAAGCACGAGACTACCGGTAGTTACTGACCTTATTAGCTATAATACTGAAAGGCATGATCAGGTAGAAAGGATAAACGGAATTCTACAAGTTTCAAATCTGGGGCCATAGCAGGAAATGTAAAGTGCCTCGCTTTTTCAAGGTTTGCCGTCCCTTGTAATGATCGTGGGACTGTGTCTTTGCGCACTCAGTCGTTTTTGTATGTGAATACATCGACGACATAATGCCATAAATGGACGTCACATTGAGCACCTCCTATGAACAAGTGTTCAGATCTCAGAAAGTATGTGTTGTAGGACCCATGTTTATTAGACATATTTTTTCTTGTTTTGATGCATACTATCACCTCCTAAAATATTGGATACTTTTTAACACACTGTATAATTTCATCCCCATAATTGAAAAGTTTGTTTGCTTTTGTGTAATCTACAATATGGAATATTGATTTGTTCACTGTTTCTAATTTCATGATCATGTATATTGTCCACTAATGAGTAATTGTCGATATTTTGTCGAGTGTAAAGTACTAGATCGTATATATACAATTTTATGATTGTTAAAATCTGTGATTGTCTGAAAAGTGGCCGGCAGTGTTCCAGATAGTTTGATTTACATAAAATTCTAATTTCTTTCTTTTGCAAAATCAAGACACTTCCAATTTTGGTTCCATTTCCCCAGAAAATTAGGCATATCGGATTATCGACTGAAAGAAAGAGAAGTGGGCACATCTTAAATAATTTTGAGAAACGCAAGTCGTTAATTTCTTTAACAAATATAAAACTCTTGATAGCTTTGTGCATATCGTCGTTGTTCCTGCAATAACTCCTATATGACATATTTATCGATTTTCAGATTTTTGCTCTATTAAATAACTTAAATAGTGATACAGCAAATAATAAAATCTCCTATATGTAATTATAGTTCTTTGTTTCGAAAATGTAAGAATTTACAGTCTCCTATGTACGGCTGCCGTAGGATGAATGAATATGTTTTATCTTCCTACTGAAAATTTTTATATTTTGCACATAGGAGTTATTGCAGGAACAACGACGATATGTATTCGATATGCTTATCCTATGTTAAAGTTTCTACTCAGTGTGCAAATGAAAGTTTTGAAATTAGCCACTCTACAGGTAGTATCCCTCTCAATTTTCGCTTCTCCCACATCTTCCAGTATATCCAAACTGTTCTGTGATCACGTGTGTGATCTGGAAATGTGTCCAGACTGTAATCATTTACAGTGGAGTTAGCCTATACTCTGTTTTAGGAATTTAATGGTTCTTCGGATATAACTTAGTTGTTACTCTTAAATTGGCAATTTACAAGTTTCTTCCTTGTTTCCTGACCCGAGTCACGAGGTTCAGAAACCTGGAGTATAGGACTCCATTGCGTCAGGTCTTCGCGAAGTAACAATGACATTAAAGCCGAATAACTTGGACGGCTCTCCTTCTTACAAGGGCTTTTCGTGGTCATGTACAATCGCTGCAGGCTACGTGAGAGGAAAACCCGTCGTAATTCAAGAAAGTGAGGAGCAGTGACCTGGATAACACGTCGTTTCGGTCCAAATTTGCAACTGGACATGCTGTTCGCGGACAGGCGGTGCGTGACTTGCAACTCGCTTCGGTTTTTTCTTTCTTTCTTATTATTTTTTTTTTACTGGAGAATCTGTGATTTCAAAGCTCCACATCATATTGATTAGGAACTACCTACCTATAATTCAACAAAAAATTAGGCAATTAATTAATTTTATAAGAGTTACGTAAATGTCAACGTCTTAAATTACATAATTAGACCTAAACAAGTTTAAAAATTTGTCACATCTCCCAGAATATATCAGAAAGGCGAATGGCCTGAAGATTTTACGGAGATGGTGTTGCTGCCAATACCGAATAAAAATAATGCCAAGAAATGTAACGAGTTCAGGACTACCTGCCTGATACCGCACTCGGCGAAGATTCTCTGGCATAATGAATCGGCGTTTATATTCTAAAGTGAAAGGACAGTTGGAAGAAGAGCAGTTTGACTTCAGAAAGAAAAAAAGTGCGAGAAATACAATTGGTACGAGAGATACGATTGCGAACAATCATCTAAAGATACCTCGAGAAAGTCTCCATGGTTGGCAAGTTGGTATAGCGCTGGCCTTCTATGCCCAAGGTTGCGGGTTCGATCCCGGGCCAGGTCGATGGCATTTAAGTGTGCTTAAATGCGACAGGCTCATATCAGTAGATTTACTGGCATGTAAAAGAACTCCTGCGGGACAAAATTCCGGCACATCCGGCGACGCTGATATAACCTCTGCAGTTGCGAGCGTCGTTAAGTAAAACATAACATTTACCTCGAGAAGTATGAAGAAGTGTATATTATAGCATTTGTGGACCTAGAATAGGCATTTGACAGAGTGGTTTGGAATAAACTGATAGGAATTCTGAAGAAAATTGGTGTGGATTGGCTGTTCTGTAACATTATAAGAAACGAGTAAAGTCAGGATAGGAGAAGAAAAGTCAGGGAGAGGAGTACAAGATGCCCTTTATCACCTACCCTGTTCAACATCTACTTGGAGGATTTAGTGAAGAACTGTTTTCAGAACATGGGAGGGGTGATAATAGGAGGAAGAAGAATGAAGTGCATAAGATTTGCTGATGATATGGCGTTGTTAGCAGAAGAGGAGACGATACTGAGGGATATGCTACTGGAGCTAAATGACAGCTATGAGCAGTATGGGATGAAAATAAATGCAAACAAGACGAAGGCCATGATTATCGGAAGAAAAATTGAGAACGTAAACATGCGAATTCGAAACGCGGCAGTAGAACAAGTGGATAGCTTCAAATACTTGGGGTGTACTATAAGCAGTAACATGAGCTGCTGCCAGGAAGGAAGATAGCAATGGCAAAGGAATTTTTTAATAGAAAAGGGAGCATCTTCTCCGGACCTCTGAAAAAAGAACTAAGGAAGAGAGCAGTGAAGTGCTTTGTGTGGAGTGTGGCATTTTATAGAGCAGAAACATGGAATTACGATGAAGTGAAGAAAAGCGACTAGAAGCATTTGAAATGTGGATATGGAGACGAATGGAGCGTGTGAAATAGATAGAATAAGAAATGAAGCTCTGTTGGAAAGAGTAGGTGAAGAAAGAATTATGCTGAAACTGATCAGGAAGAGAAAGAGGAATTGGTTGGGTCACTGGCTGAGAAGAAACTGCTTACTGAAAGATGCCCTGGAAGGAATGGTGAACTGGAAGAGAGTTCAGGACAGAAGATATCAGATGATAGACGACATTAAGATATATGCATCATATGCAGAGACAAAGAGGAAGATAAAAAAATACGAAATATTTGAGAATGCTGGATTTTCAGTGAAAGATCTGCCGCGCCCAGAAAAGCAACCGTACTTGAACCGGTAGGCCAATAGCTTCTTTAAAATGTGTGTTCATTACTTTAGATCGAATTGACTGATCAAGAAACTCGAAGCGCTGAGACGACATGCGAAGTTCTTGAAATGCCCTGAACGCTTTTCAAGCACCATATTTTTAAACAAATCGCAGCCATCATAACGCTTTTCGGTTTTTGTAAAGCTTTGTCAGCCACCAATGTGTTTCTTTCTTCTTTTTCTTTAGTAAACCTCGTAAAACTACAAATGCAGCGCTCGCGATGACTAATTCCTCAAACATCTTTGCAACGAATGATCGGAGCGTGGTGAGAAGAAACGCATGCGTCGCAGCTTAAGAATCGCCACGAATGTTCTAACAATGATTGTGCATGAAGTGAATGCACACAATATTTGTGAATTTTTAAATACTTATATAGTCACAATCATGCCATGGTATGAAAGAAAAATTTATTTCCGCCCATAAGCAGTGCTGACTAGATCAGACGCTATGGACAGTACTCTATAACAGAGTCGCCAGTATGAAAGGAGGGAATTTCAAGCCTGTGGCGTGAGACGAACTCCATAGCTCAGTTGGTAGAGCGCCTGACCGGAGAACAGGGAGTCGCAGGCTCGAATCCCGCTCGAGGTTGTGAAATTTTTCTTTCATACCATGGCATGATTGTGACTATATAAGTATTTAAAAATTCATTAATATATCACATCAACGGACGTATATACGTCATCCAACATCGTAAGATGAAGTTTACATTTACAATATTTGTGTTCTCGCCTTCTAGAAAGTATGTATTTCTTAGTGACACTTCTATTATATTTGCGGTTTAAATAATTGTATGCATTTATTAAATTTTACGGAGAGTTTTTTTTATTTTTGTCTATGACTGGTCAGTGCAAATCAGAGTGATGTGTGTAAATCATCGTTTTCATTTTAGTAGCATTGACTTATTTCGGACAGTATAATGGACAATTCACTGTCTTAAACAATGTCTTGGCTTGCTTTTCGAAGGTCGGACCCAGGACGAATCCTTGTACATTGGCCGATTGTATATGCGACATGGTTTTCCAGGAAATCAACTATGATAATTAATTCCTGCTACTTCCCAAAGAAACTGACGTTATTTCTTTCTCAGCTGCTCTCTACGCTCGAAAATTTTTCGAGGTAGAAGAAGAGAGATGCTTCCACAGTTTTTTCTGATTTTTGTTTCAGAGTTGAATTGGTGAACCTATGTTTCATCCACTATAACATCCCGTAAGTGTCATTTCCGATATCTGAAAGTACAAAATTAATTAATTCTCTATCTCCCAGATTTCATACTGTATAAGTGTGCATTACTCCTCTTATCGGGTACTTCCCTTACATGCCTTCTTAATGGATTGTTATGCAAAAGCCTCATCCATGTCGGAAATCCGTAGGCATGAAATTTACTAAAGAATGAAAATGAGCTTTAGTAGCAGTTGGTTACAGTAATATGCGTAATTGCTATTGTGTCGATTTGTTATCGCGAAGCGTAGTATACAATGTTGGCAAATAGTGTGTTTCTCAGAGTTATAATTTCGATATCTTGATTACATTACATTTCCAGGAAACAGTTGCCCAAGTGAAAATAACGTTTATCATATTTCACTCGTTCCTAAGAACTGTCTCGCCATTTGTAACAAGTGGGGATTATTATTATTATTATTATTATTATTATTATTATTATTATTATTATTATTATTATTATTATTATTATTATTTTATTATTATTATTACTATTATTTCTTGTTTTTGACATGTCGAATGACATAATACATACCGGTACAGTATGAATAGGCCGACGATTGTCATTTTCAGCTTAGGAGTTACTGTTTATACAAAGCTAGAGATTGACTATAAAATCTCTCTCCATTATCAGTGATACTGGAACATGTATTTTCAATAAAATAATTTGTAATATACTTTTGCAACATCCGAATACTGTTTTTGTACTTGTACAATGTTAATTAAATACGAACATGTACTACACATAACAATCTCGTCAAATCAAATACTTTCCATTTCAAGTCTATCCCATAAAAAATCAAAATAAATATATTTTCAGAGAAGTAGTTGGAGAGAGGATTATTTCTATGTTCATATTTTTTAGTCGAGTTTAGCATCAGAATCTGTTTGTTTAAGAAGACTGTTTGATGACAAAACTGCACACGAACTGTTAACAAAATGTTTGTTGATGTATTTTTAATGAAGTACATACATACATACATACATACATACATACATACATACATACATACATACATACATGTTCTGCCCATAGGCAGGTCTTTCACTGCAAACCCAGTATTCTCCAGTCTTTCCTATTTTCTGCCTTCCTCTTAGTCTCCGCGGTTGAACGAGCGTTGAGCGGATTCCGCCGATTTTGGAATAGACACCGACGCACTTAGGTTAGGTTAGGTTAGTTTAGGCTTTTATTATCCCGTCAAGATGAAGGTGAAAGCGATTGAGTGTGATTTTTTGTTTTCTATGTTGGCAGTTCAAGTACGTCGGTGTCTATTCCAAAATCGGCGGGTCTCCGCATATGATTCACATATCTTAATGTCGTTTATCGTCTGATACCTTCTTCTGCCCCGAACTCTTCTCCCGTTCACCATTCCTTCCAGTGCATCCTTCAGCAGGCAGTTTCTTCTCAGCCAGTTACCCAACCAATTCCTTTTTCTCTTTCTGATCAGTTTCAGCATCATTCTTTCCAATATAACTTCAATTCTTATTCTGTCTGTTCACTTCACACGCTCCATTCTTCTCCATATTCACATTTCGAATGCTTCTATTCGTATCTCTTCACTTCATCGTAATGTTCATGTTTCTGCCCCATACAATGCCACACTCCACACAAAGCACTTCACTAGTCTCTTCCTTAGTTCTTTTTCCCACAGATCCTCAGACGATGCTCCTTTTTTTTAATGAAGTGTAGCAAATAAATTATGACCCTTCCTATCAATTATTTATTTATTTATTTATTTATTTATTTATTTATTTACTTACTTATGTACTGTACTTATTTATGTATGTACTAATTTTTATTATGTTTTCTCTGTTACAGATGAATAACGTGAATACCTACACGTCACATTGTAATAGTAAAATGGATTGTCAAGTCAGTCTTTAGCATCAGAGTCCAACCACAACAAAACTGGTGGTGCCTTCACAATACCAATTATAAGACACCATCACATCTTTGGCAAACCGCTTTCATTTTACTCCAGTGAATCGTTTTGTATTTATTATTGGTAAGTTCACACCACATGCAAGTTACGATAGTTTAGTTGGCACAGTACTCGTATATTTGACAGCTATTCCGTACTCAGGTTGATGCCACCGGTGTAGCTCAGACGGTAGCAACTAGTAGGCTCTGGTCTACTAATTAGGAGCTGAACTCGGGAGTCGGTTCAATTCCACTTGGATTGATTACCTGGTTGGCTTTTTCCGAGATTTTCTCCAACTGTAAGGCGAATCTGAGGTAATCCCATAGCCAATTCTCGGTATCATCTCGTCAATATATATTTTATTTTTAATTAAAACTTCTTTATGAATAAAATTGAGGGGTCCACTGCAAGAGGGAGCTATGCCACAAAATTCTGAAATATGAAATTTCATATGTTTTAGGCAGTTCCTATTATCTGCTGTCCTTTCCCTAAACTCTATATATATATATATATATATATATATATATATATATATATATATATATATATATATATATATATATATATATATATATATATCTAGCATTGCACCAACCAATGCTAGAGCACTAATTCTAGGATACGGCTCTTTTCATAAAAGTCTTATTTTTATCCCTTTATGATTATGACATAGCTCCCTCTTGCAGTGGACCCCTCAATTGTGTTCCCATTTGTTCTCACCTGCTTCATATTAATAGCAAGTGCAACTAAATTACGTATCGTGTAAGTAGAATTAGAAGTTAAAAGTAAGCATATGTGTGGAAACCGGAAATGTATTGGAAACGTACTGTAAAGTGGAGTAAACTTGGCCATAAAAAATTAAATCATATCAGCCCTATTTGTGACTTAAATTAATAAAAAATACTTAAAGGGTAGGTACTGAACTAAAAATCACATTCTGGGATAATATATGAAGGGTTCAGAGCCATAGTGGGCCAAGTGCCATTTATTAATAACAGAGAAAGCTAGGGTTAAAGTTAAGTGAATACCATAGTTTAATGAAGATCGACATATCATATAGTTTTAATGTGCATACTTTATATTACTTGCTATATGTTTCATTTAATTATGGTAATCACTTAATTTTAACCCTTGTTTTCTCCATTTTTAACAAATGGCACTTGGCCCACTATGGCTCTGAATCCTTCATATTCTTTTAATTATACACACAACGATGGAAACTAGACCTTTCTACAACTAATGGTCTTCAAGTAATACCTCTAAACGTGGATACTGGCAATGCATGTAATGTCACACTGTCATGCCACACTGCAGCTAGTAGGCCTATATTCTTGCTTCAGTTAATCACTGTACATTCATTATAATTAATGTCCAAATCGTGAAAAATACCATTTTTCTTTTCATAACAAAGCGTTAAGCAACTGTGAGCTTACACAACGCAAGCCACGGGTGCGACTGTGTGATGTCACCAGCAGTGGTGGGCAAAATTTCTTTGCTTGTAGATTGAGAACCTTTTGATATTTTGAATTGCAGTTTAAGTGATGTCATCAGCTCCCTGTTATCTACAACATATGAAAAATTATATTATTTCATTTATTATTTATTTATTTTTTTTTTTTTCAGTGTCCCTTTAAGAAATGGAGAAAAATAATGAACTCTTAAAAGTATGTTCGCTTTATTTGATGTCATGGTTTAAGTTAAGTTAATTTTTTTAACCAAGTTTACGGTATGGAAATGTTCATTTCAGAGGAAATATGGAGGAAGTATGTCACGCGATATACCCTACAAGGATTTTCCCATAAAGAATCTTGCCTCCTGCCAAGCAAAAACTGACATGGCGCTCCTAGTTGTTAACCCAAAGCATTAGCTTTAGGCCTATCTGTTTCTATACACTTTTTCTTACTATACAGTACATACTGATATTTCAAAATACAGTAATTCTCGATTATCCGACCTAAATGGACCTGGAAGGGATCAGATAAGGGAAAATGTCGGACAGTGCAGAATAACAAAGAAATACATAATAAAATAGTATTATAGTAAAATATTTTACTTACTGAATAAGAAAGTAGAACAAAATATTAATGAACAATGAAAAGATGGTGGGCCCACATTAATTATATAAGTTTACAGTGTAATATTTAAGAAAAAATATTTTATTAATGTTTGCTTGCTTGTTGATTGACGTTTTCTCACTGCAACATATACCACGAACAGTGACGGATAAGACGGAATGTCAGATCCGAAGGTTGGATAATCGAGACTCTACTGTACAATATTTCATCTGATTGTTTCATTTACTGGTACCCTAATTCTGATTGGTAATGTATGTTACCTACCATAAATATGCTACACATAAAATTCATTCTTGTTCATTTATTGTGTGTCCCGTGAATAGCTATTCTCAAAATTATTTGAATTCTGATAAAACATATACTTGTATTTTGATTAATAAAATTGTCATTACCGGTATATCAAAACTTTCAGAATAGTTTCGCCAGCTTCATACAATTCTCTCATTCACTTGACACATATCGAAATGTAAGAAAGCAGCACATAAATAAATAATTTATAATACAGATTTTTTTTTCAAAATACGAAAATTTACGATTTGTAATGTTGTGTTCCACTACATTAAACTTATTTGCACTGGCGCACAGATTACATGTTTTTCAGTACTGCATTAAGGAAATTGTGTAAAAATTTGATATTTCTCTTGATACAGTTTTCTTCAGGTGATATTTGTAACAAGTATTGTGTTCTAATTTGGTAAAATACGTACATTGATAAATCGGAAATATGGGATTCCTGCTACAACACATTGATTATCAACTTTGTATATTCATTCACTAAATAGTTCACTGTTTCGCCTACATTTGCACCTACTTACATACGGTACTGGTATTTTATTTCATATGTAGTAATGTCATTTGATGAGAACTGTCAAGATTATGAGCTTGTAATATGAATCACTGTTTTTTCCATGGTTTAGAAATTATGTTCCTTTGTTGCAGCATTTCACAACCAGTACACAAGATCTGTTGACGTCCTTTTAAGACACAGTGAAGCAAATTGGATACCTTAGTATTTGTGGAGGTCTAGTCTAGAAACAACTAATTTAAAACAGAAATCCTGATTCCAGTTTCTATCTTTATACACAAACGTATTAGAGGATAAGTTTTAAAAAAGCAAGTAGCTGTGATATAACTGTTTAGCTAATTTATTTTTATAGCATTTGATCAAGAATTCGTACCTGAAAACTGTTTTATACATTATTCTTAAGTACTTAATTCCTTTTAAAGGAAAATACTGTGATATTTTTATACAGAAATTAGGAGAGTAGTTGCATAGGTTGTGCTGGTGAAACATACATATAACTATTTGAACAATAAACATAACACGGGATATATATCAGCTAAAAGGAAATTTTACCATCAAGACCACTCACTTCTGTGGGAAGGATCATAAAATACTCCACACTCCACCATGATTGAAGCATTCTCAACTGAGGTGTTATGGATCGTCATTGTTGGCTTCATAATGGCCTTCGTCTTGGCTTTTGGCATTGGAGCCAACGATGTTGCCAATTCTTTTGGAACTTCTGTTGGATCAAAGGTGCTTACCATCAGACAGGCGTGTTGTTTAGCAACAGTGTTTGAAATTGCTGGCGCCATGTTAATAGGTAAGTAAAGTTAATCTCAGTAATTTGACATAAATATTAGTATTATGTGCTGTATATACAGACTGGACATTTCGTAATTAAAGCTGAGGCATTTTTGTAAGAGTAAACTTTCTTCTACAAAGTTTCATAGCGAAAATAGTTTTCTGAAAGTCGTAGCTAACTGAAAAGAAATGAGTGATTGAAACATAATGTTGCATCCTAACTTATGTTGATATTGCTGTGGTTATTGTGTACCGGTACCGTACTGTACTTGTTCTCTAATTTTACATTTTTGTTTTATTATATACCTACATAAAGTTGTTCTGAAGATTGTACAATCGAAAAATAAATGTATCCTACAGTAAATAATATGTAGGCCTGAATTTAAAAAACCTATGCTTATCATTATATTATTGCTGAGCATAGATAACTGTATACCGTGCAATAATAAAGGATTTAATAACTGATAAAGATAGGAGAACATGAGCATAAGTTAATTTAACAAAAGTTGTTCATTGTATAAATAAATTTAAAACTTTGAAATGTCCTATTCTAGTAACTAGGCTATCTGAAAATGTTTGCAAATATGATCTATGATCTATTAAAGAATTCATAAAATTAGCATTACTTCACTTATGTACGTGTTTCGTAAAAAAAAAAAGCTTATAGTAAAGTATGTCTTAACATGACAAAGACATAATTGCGCTTTATTTTAAGTTAATGACAATATTCAATTGCAATACCGTACTTATGTGTAATAAAAATTTCGCATTGGCATACTTTACGATTATTCGTGTTACTAGTGGTGGACAACTACATAATATCTATATATTTTTGTATACTGGTGCATTCAACATGTAATCTTATAATACATAGATGCCATACACTTCGTAATGAGAGAATGTTCATGAAATCGATTTCTTGAGCTTGTGAAGTCTATCATAATCTGTGTTTTATACAACATTTTGTTTTCTGAATTTATTTCAGTTTTTATTGTTGTTAAAATTGAGCTGTTACCAGTACTCATTCTTATATATTGAGTCGCAAAATAACACATCACAATTATGTACGTAAACTGCGCAAAAGGTTCAGTAACCTGACATGTCACAGAGGGACATTCGTGGCTATGTATTTGCTCTTTTCTATTCTTGCTTTTTACATGCTTCTATAATCACTTAATGCATGATTGCCACATTTTCCTGTCACACACTTCGTTCCCGAATTTCAATTAAATTACGGCCAAACTGTCAATGTTTGGAAAAAATCAATAAGGACACATTTGTTGGTATTTGCTCTACAAAATCCCCCATTCCAACGTCTTTCATGTTCCTGGAATATGCATTCCAAAATTCAACTAAAATTGCTACTTTTCTCAAAACCCGTTCACAAAAGATTGCAATGATATTAGACTTTTTTGTGTAATTTACTTCCCTGATTCATCTCTCAAATGGACCCTATTTAGTTCCCTTTCATTCTGTTTATTTATTTTTTTTTTTATTTTTTTTTTTTACAACTTCTAACATGACTGATATTCTAACTGCTTACTGAATTTTTTAAGAATGAAGTCAAAAATATTTCATAGAATATTACACCTGCGAATTGTGGATCTACTCTTTTACTATTTTTTATTAATTTTCTCATTTTCGGACAAATACATTGCCATCAAGTTGTACAGTTTTATTACTTTATCATTTCTCCTTACGGTATATCTTTTATGTTTATTATTATTGTATCGCAAGCATTGTTAGAATTTTTTCTGGTTACACTCTTATCAAAATTAGAGATATACAAGCGAGATAGTTGAACTAATGTTTTCGCTTTTCCTGTTGCAATATCTCAGTTGTACGTTCTTGTTTACTGTTTGAAAAGAGATTATGAAGAATAAGAATATATCTGAAAAATTACACGTTATTATCTGGAATTGAAAAGAGTTATGAAATGGAAAAATTCATCTGTGAAAATAAATTCCCGTTTCTTTTCTTACATTACTCTCTCTTTTTCGAATTGAATGCTGTGGAAAATTCACCAGAACACGTCTTCGTAATTGTGTCACTTGAATTACTATGTAAGCTCCCTTCTCTGAAGTGTTTAATATGATTACAGGATGACTGTATGTGTGTTGCAGGGTACAAAGTGTCAGATACAATGCGGAAAGGAATCTTGCAAGTTGATGTTTATGAGGGAGCTGAGAAAGAGCTTATGTTGGGAATGTTTGCAGCTCTAAGTAAGTAACATCATAATAAATAAAATGTATTACTACAATAGCTACATTTTAATATGAGTGTAAATAGTACAATATGTTGCACATATTTTCATAATTATTTTTTAATTTCTTGATATTCTTTTATTAAAATTATTTTTTCCAAATTATTGTTATTAATAAAACTTTTTAAAATGGTGAAATTATCTCGTGACTACGGCAACAGTATTCGGATATATGTTCAAATTATGTGTTTCATAATATTTTCTGGAACCTGTGCAAAAATGATATTCTTTGAAAATTGTGCCTTGGCCAATTGTTTTACATGCAGTATATTTTGATTGTGTTTATTTTGTATATTTGGTGGTCGGATAGCTCAGTTGGTAGAGAATCTGGCTACGGACTGGAAGGTTCGAGGTTCGATTCCTGTTGGTGACGGGATTTTCTCGTTGCCACACTTCCAGAACGGACTCGAGGTTCATTTAACCTCCTATCAAATTGAGTACAGACTGGATCTTTCATAATGATAAAAGTTGGTTGGAGCATGGCGTCGACCAGACAACCTCATTCTAGTGCCGAGGTCAAGAAAGCATAGGGCTCTATCTCCATGTTCCCCAAGTGCCTTCATACCTCTTCTTTTATAATATATTACGTATTTCAGTAGAATAACATTTTCATGATTCTACAAGAAAGCGTGTACTGTTATTGTTATACAGTATGTTCCATTTAAAACTCGAGATTTATTTTAATTGTAGACTATTTATTATAGTACAGAGTGAACTTTAAGTTGCTTTGCAGTAGTGGAGTAAGTGGGAACCTGCTAGATGCAGGGAATGTAGTGGTAACACTGTACTGTAACTTACAACAGGCTCATCCCTCTCCGACAAGCTCATACTGTTATCTGTTCACCCTACCCCTCAAATAGTCTTGAATGACAAATATCAACTTCTGTGCAGTGGAGGTTAAAGCAGCATTGTCTGGTCACTGTAGAGAGACTTAAAATTCACTCTGTATTTAATAAAAGGTATCCCCGTAACATGCCATGAAGGCACTTGGGGGCATGGAGGTAGAGCCGTTCTGAAAATTTGGCAACGAGAAAAAATCCTGTCACCACCTGGGATCGAACCCCGGACCTTCCAGTCCGTAGCCAGCTGCTCTACCAACTGAGCTACCCGGCCGCCACTCTGTATTTAATGCTTAACGTAAATTTGTAAACTCTTTTCTTTTCCGTCTCTGTAATGTGGAGATTCCAGTACAGTATTATCTTGTGAAGTAGAAGTGTCGCCAAGAAAATCTCAGAATGACTTTCATTACATAGGCCTACTGTAACAGTAGAAAATAAGCTTACTGTATTAAAAGTGTATTAGTAGTAATTCTAATTACATATTTTAATGGGTATTTTTATTAGGTTCTGTGCATATTTGCATACATATTTCATTAGTAATTTTTGCATATATATCCAGTTTTGAAGTGAGCAACATCCTTGATTTCAGCAATGTCATCTTTCATATTACGGTACTTGAATAAAATCTTTAAGAATGCACAGTGAAGCTTCTGAAAGTAGTTTTCTTTGTTATTTTTAATGTAATTTGAAGCATTGTAATCGTTACAGTTGGCAGTACCTTGTTACTTCTTGGTGCGACATTCTTCAAACTACCAGTATCTGCCACCCACAGCATTGTTGGTGCTACCATAGGCTTTTCCTTGGTCTGTCGCGGAGATAGGGGTCTCAACTGGGAGACTCTAGGAATGATAAGTAAGTTGTTCAATCATTGTGATTTTTTATATCCTTAATTTGTATAGTATAAAAAACTTGAAAATTTTATATTGGGCTCTTACGGTACGAATAATATGTGTATTCTTTTGTATTCTTTCGCTCAGTTGGGTCTACACTTGATTAAATTGCTAAGTCGTCTTTAATGTAATCCGGAGGTCGGAATTATTATTATTATTATTATTATTATTATTATTATTATTATTATTATTATTATTATATTTTTCGTTTAATAAATTACTTTTGCTGTTATTTAAGTGCAGTTAGAGAGATTAGCCCTATCACACATATGCAACAATGGCTAGAGAAGAAGAAAAACAGTACAATTAAAAATTGCCTGTCCTGATGTCATACTCCAGGTCTTACCCCTCCAGCTATATGCCGACTTAATACTTTCGAATTTGCCTCTTGGCCCACAGAGACTAATATAGTTAGGCTATTATTGGACCCAATGAAAAAAAAGTTTGCCGACCCCTGATGTAAGCAATCAATAAAAACACTAATGGAAAATTAAAATTAATGTCTAAACTCAGTTACATTACTACTATTATTATTATTATTATTATTATTATTATTATTATTATTATTATTATTATTATTAACCCATTATCATAATCTACACATTCTTTGTACATTTTAAATTAAGTACTTATTCTTTTACTATTTTTATTTGAATTTCCTGGAAAAAAGTTTCCATAAAATGTTTCTGTTAGAAATTGATACCGCATAATTATTCTAAATGATTGTAATTTAATATTAATTACTTGATGACTTACTGTGTTAACATATAATATGTGAAAAGTGTGTTTCTGTTTAGAAAGCTACAATTTAATGTGTAATAAATATTGGTAACTTATATTTTACAGTTGGGTCATGGTTCGTGTCACCAGTGCTATCAGGATTGATATCAGTGATTCTTTTTGTGATAATCCGGCGCTTCATTCTGAATGCATCAAATCCCTTAGTGCCAGGCTTACTTGCGCTACCAGTCTTCTATGGAGTGACCATTTTCGTCAATGTGTTCTCTATCGTCCATGATGGTCCAACATGTAAGTCCATCTCAAAGATAGAAATTTCTTAAGAAATTCATATGTAATACTATACAACATACATCATTTGAAGATTGACATATATTTTTCTATATCTGTGTGCATAAAAGGTCATCCTGTAAAAAGATTTTTAAAAATTTAGAATAATTAACCTTATCTTGTAAGTATATTCTTTCCTCGTGTTGTTTTATGTTAAAAATTAAGATACTTCTTGTACTAATTAAAACATTCATAAAAAGTAAAAAATTATGGCACTGTCGTCCTTATAGGCACACATGACTGAATGACATAAATCAAGCACCCACCATTGGTATATCTGTCCCTCTATACAGAGCAAACCGTAAGTAATGTCATTAATTGACACTCGGAATCCAAGAGGGGCCCAATATTTAATCACTTTGAAAATTTATTTGTCATGCAAAATAATTAGTAGAAGCTTGTTGCTATGGTTATATGAAAAGATGTAATGGAGATGTACTTACGAAATAAAAAATAATTAGTCAGAGGCATTTTGTAGCAACAGCAAACATTTTTTTCAATTTCCCAGAAATTTGATGTAATGGACTTGGGCCCCTCTTGGATTCCGGGTCTCAATTTCAGGGAGATATTCTTTGAGATATTTCAAATAAAAAAGTTTAATACAGTTTTGCTCGTTTTTGCTTCCTTTTCAAGATAAAAATTATTGTTTTATATGAAACAATTTTTATCTCGAAAAGGAAACAAAAACTAGCAAAATTGTATTAAACTTTTTTGTTTGAAATATCTCAAAGAATAATCCCCTGAAATTAATAACATTACTTATGGTACATTCTATGTATATATTCTGTTCTATATTATTGAATTGTTTGCTCTATTGCAGTACTGTACTTCGATCGAATTCCATGGTGGGGTGCACTGCTCATCAGTCTCGGCATCGCAGCAGTGGCCATGTTAATTGTTCAGTTTCTTGTGGTACCGTACATGAAGAGACAGATTAACCGTAAGAATATGAAATTTTCCTTTTTTATCTTCCTCATATGTTGCTATTAACTAATATGCTTCAGCTTTTAACGTTTAAACATTAATTTCATTTAACAGATCTAATTGATACAAGATTTTGTTATGGCAAAGCAGTACTAGTTGTTAACAAAAAGAGCCTATACTCTTATAATTTCTCAGTAAGAAATATAACAATGCATGTTTTTATGTACAGTAAGTAAGTCATCTTTACTAACATGAAATGGAGGTGATTCAAATGGTATTAACATCCTACTCGAAAAGTACACAATTTTGTTCTATATAATGAATTATTGATGTAAGCTAAGAGTATTTAATTATTTGTACATAAATGCGTGCACACACACACACACACACACACACACACACACACTGCAATTGAATATTTTTCATTTATATCAGGAAAATTTTGTTTATAGTTCAGTTTTAATTATTTTTAAATTAATTCGTTGTTTTAATTATTTTGCATTATTCACAATAGTATTTAATTTTCATTTTATTATGACGTGTGAAAATAACTTCAGTTCCGCTATATTGGTTCATCATGTTGTGTAATTAGACTAATATTGACGGAAACGTTTTTGAAATACTGAAAGTCTTAAATTTAAAATTAAAATGAGGTAAATAAATTTTACAATTCAAATTCTGTAAATTTAATGGAATGACCATAAAATATACCATTTTTCTTCAGCTGCTAAGCTTAACTTGTGTGCAAAAGATTTCTCTTTCATTGGATTTTATATGAACTGTAGGGTTGCCAACCTTCCCGTATTTGCCCCCAATTTTTAACAGTCTATCGGCTCCCGTATAATGCTTCTCTTTGAGCATTTTTCTCCCTTATTTTTGCAAAATGTAAAAATTTTTATTCTGAACATTTGATTTTGCCATGATTATATGATGAATTTTGTTGTTCAAGAAATGCATTAAAATGTGCAGTCTTTATAGAAAATAATGCTTGCCAGAAATGGGTTTTAATGCTCACTTGTCTAAAATCAAACTGTCAGTGTTATAAATTTGGAAAAACTGGCTAGTTTTGTTCTAAGCGTACCAAGTAGTAATGCTCATACAAAGAGGGTGTTTCATCTCATGAAAAATAATCGGACAGATGTTCGAAACATGAACATGACACATTTAATCAAATCAGAGCTGCAAACTGCAGTCGACTTCAACTATTACCGAAGCAAAATCTGTTTCAAAATACTGTTAATTTAAGCCTAGCTGCCGAAGTGTAATAGTCCACACCTGTGAAATAACAGTTAGCACGTCTGGCCGTGAAACCAGGTGGCCTGGGTTCGATTCCCAGTCGGGGCAAGTTACCTGGTTGAGGTTTTTTCTGGGGTTTTCCCTCAACCCAATATGAGCAAATGCTGGGTAACTTTCGGTGCTGGACCCCGGATTCATTTCACCGCATTATCACCTTCATCTCATTCAGACACTAAATAACCTTAGATGTTGATAAAGAGTCGTAAAATAACTTACTAAAATGAAGACCTCCCTCAAATAATGTTGTATATCATATACTTTTTCATATGATATACAACCTTCTTTGAGGGAGGTCTTCAAATAAAAAAAAGTGTAGAATAAAGCTTTTTTAGTAACTGAACCGAATAATTAGTCTATTTTCTATGTGAAATTTTGTCGATTCCTTAGTCTCCCGTATTTTCTTCAGAAAAAGTTGGCAACCCTAGTGAACTATACATTGCACTTTGCTACATACATACATACATAGATGCCTTGAATGCATGCCATATCCATTTGCATCACCTTTTTAATGCTTATACTAATTGCATGGGTAACTGTTCCAGAACTTTTAGAGACGCTGGCTGTTGAGGCAGAAGTGGCAGGTAATAATATTTTCCGTAATTTTTTTTTTAATTCTGTTATATCATTAACATACTGTATTAATATGTTGATAGCTCCTTTTATTAATCGATTATATGAGGGGTCCACAACCAGAGTGGACCAAGTCCATCTGGAATAGTTCTGAGATATTGAGTCTTAAAGTTCCTGGCTCACGCTTAGCAACCTTCACCTTCCATAGGAAATGCTGCCCTCTGTAGAGTAACAAATGAGTTATGGACTTTGTTTGTTATGGCAATGAATAAAGCTAAGTTTTCTTCATCCGAGATTGTATTAATCCACAAACTGATCACTGGTGGACTTGGTCCACTCTGGTTGTGAGCCCCCTCATATAGGCTATTACTGAAATGATCGAGACTGAAAATGCATGTATGAAAATGTAGTATTTGTAACCATGAAAATTATCTTAAAGTCTAACAAGAAACTACATTGTAAATGTTTCTGAAAAAAAAAAACTCAAACTGCACAGGCCAATTTTTTAATTACCTCCTGACCTAGTTGCCTCATAAGTGGTGCCTTCTTGGTATCATTTGTGAGATTCAGACTTGTCTTCGGACAGTTGGCTAAACAACAACAGAAATACAAAACCATTCTAATGCTGCTGGAGAATGCCTTCCTAATGTTGAAACTTAAATACAAAGAAATCAACAATACTGTCTGTGGCAACAGATGTTATAGTTGAAGTTTTAGACGAAAAACAGAATTTATGTGATGAGAACCAATAGAATAATTTGTGCATAATCATCATATTTAAATAATATTGTATAAATCCAATATGAGTTCTCGGATTTTTTTTATTTCAAAAAGAGAAATTGATAAAACGCTGTTATAATTTTTACTACTTACTTACTTAGTCGATCCTCTTCTACCACCTGGTGTAGAGGTTTTACAAAGAGCCTTCCATCTCTCACGATCCTGAGCAATGGACCTTGCCTCTTTCCATTCGATCCCTCTCTACCGCATGGTATCTTGGATTCCTTGTTCCCACGTCTGCCTCGGTTTTCCTTTAGGTCTTTTTCCCTTCTTTCTAACTTACCACGCTATTTTTGGGTATCTATCATTGTTCATTCTAGCCAGATGTCCAAACCACCTTAATTGTGATAATTTTATTTGTTCTACGAGAGGATCAATTCCTAGACCTAGTCTTATTGTTTGGTTCCATATTCTATCTCTTCTAGTTTTTCCTTCTATTCTTCTTAAATATCTCGTTTCCATGGCTTGTAGTTGACTCTTATGTTTGGAGATCAGAGACCATGTCTCAGCTCCATATATTAATGTGGGGATATACGTGGTTTTATATACTGTTAATTTAGTTTCCTTGGAAACTTCTTTTTTATTAATAAAATTCTTGTTTAACATATAATACAGATGGGATTAAATTAACATTACATTATTTGTTTAGAGACAAATAAAAATTTAATATGAGTACTGTAGGGCATAATTTAATTGAATCATATGATATACATAATCTTGTTACCTGGAGTATACCTATACTAAATTTAATAATTTAACATTCATTATTAAAATCGCTGTTTGATATGTTTTCATAGAGTATCTATACTAGAGATGAACAAAACTAACTGGCGCTCTCGCTCACTGTGTTCGTTGCATTTGTCTTTCGAGTCTCGTCTTGTCATTCTCGTGCTCTTCAAGTCTCGCTCATCATTCTCGAAATAGCATTTGGTCGGCATAATATATAACGTTAATATCTTTTTACTTGAGATTGCATACTCGATCTCAAACATATGAAAAAAAAATCCTAGCCTTTCAATAAGGGTGTAGTAATTAAATAAAGACTGGGGAACGGATTATTATACACTGAAAGGTAGAGATGATGTTTCAAATAGGCTACTTCATTGTTTATACATATATATAAAGTTGTCAAAGTAGATAAAAGTTCAGTCACGTGTAAACAACTGTGGTGATTCAAAGCTGCTTGACGTTCGGGACTTCAGGAGTGATCAATCTTGACGTCTCGAAACGCTCACAAGCAGTCTTTACGTCAACGACACGATGTATACTACATTGTCGTGTGGATTTTCGGCTTTGCAGGCGCTGTTAGTCTTGTTTTTTCGATCGTTGTTCATCTCTAATCTATACAATCAATGTTTTATACAGTTTAAATTCTGAAAATTTCATCTGTGTTTTTTCTATTAAAGATCACTATCTTTCTAACTTTCTCTGATATTTTATTTCATATGTGTTGAAAAAGGATTATTGGTCTGTGTCTTGTAGATGCTGGATCAGAACAAAAGACGCCTGATGGCATTTCATTTGGTGGACTGAAGAAGAAGGATGCAGTATACATAGAAACCAATGAGTTGGGAAAGCAGAGTGTAACATGGACCAACAGTGAGAAGATACAACCAAATAATGTCACAAACGATTTGGTGCAAACAAATGGAACAACTAATAACCAACTCGCTATCCCCAATGGTGACAAGGTAGAGTGAACATTGAAACTTGTGACATGCATGCACTTTTTTCTTGAAATATTGCTATAAAGCATTATAACTTTTTACTGTTTAGTTTACAGATAGTTGGAAGTAAGTCTACAGTATATGGAGAAATTTAGGATTCTTAAATCATTTTCTAAATCACTATAGCTTACTCGAAATTTGTCTAAATGTCGTCTTCTTATAGGACTTTAGCTAATGCTTGTTTAATTTTTTCTTTATTCTGGAGATTTGGTAACATGGTCAATGCATTGAAGTCAACTTGCATTGTTTTTATCAAATATGTTAGGCTGCTCGCCTTCATAGTGGCTGAAAGAACTACAAGTTTTGGCATGTCGCCACTAGAGATGCTTGGGTGAATGACGCAAGTCAAGTGCTCGCCATTAGTTAAAAAAAATAGTCTGCTTATCATCATCATCATCATCATCATCATCATCATCATCATCATCATCATCCAGACATCAGTTTCTGCTGTTTTTTTCTACATGAATTTGTGTGGATTTTGAAATTGGCGTAACTGTTAATTTGTATAATATTTCATTTCTTTGCGGCCCAAAAGCATAAACCCAGAAGTTTTAGGCTCCCAATTTAAATTATAAAAGTTCCATTGTTGTAGGTGCAATCTTACCTGATCGACTACAGTGCATCCATAGTGCAGACTTGGATTCAAATCCTAGTATGTCCAAGTAAACTTTGTGGAAAACAAACTGTGGGATAGATTTTTCGCACATTCCCTTTCCCCTCGTATCACTTCATTATTTCTAAATTAATGATCATCGTCAGTAATCTTGGCAAATTATATCTTCCACGGTGCACTATGAGATTCGTTTAAGAAAGTTTTGTTGCATTGCCCCAAGAATATGTTTATAGACTGTTGATAGTGATATCAAAGTACCTGCTATTAAAAATACATCCGAATTTATATATTCTTCGAAGATATGTTCATATAGCAATTAAAATAATGAAGTGCTTAATAGTGATAAAATAAAAGATAAATGCATGCATGACATATTGGTACAAATTTGTTTCTTATTTACGTAAACAGCTTTACCGAAAGTGAATGAAACTATTCGATAGTAAATTTCAGCTACTGACTTGTATTCGATAGTGCACATCACCACTATATACTGACCTATACTGATTTACGTGGCGAGTAACCAACACACAAGTAATAAACATGCGGTGAATTGCCCTCAGATATAGAGCGGGATGATTTGCTCTTGGATACTGCTTGTGTGCAGCGAAGATTGCTTTTTCATAAAGAGCACGAGTTGGTCACCACTATGCTAGATAATAAATGTGTGATAGTTACAGCATTTGCTGATTGTTTTTGCAATTATTTTTCAGGAGACTCCTCCACCCAGCAACACGCCAAATCTAGGACAAGATAATCCAGCATTCAGTAAGTGTTCATTTAATTACGAAACTCGAGGAAAATTGTGCAGATATAGTCATAGTGTTTTACAGTAATGGGAGAGGGGGACTTTTTTCTATCTTATATCGGCCACCTTACTTACATATTTTGAAAATCATGATGTAGCCTACATAACTTTCTACGAAAACACAACATACTAGTAAGTTGAAATTCATTTGAATTTAAATGATAGACACTTTATTGAAAACTTATCTATCTATTCATGATTTCAACACAAATGTGCAATACCCTAAGACATGGGTATCAGTGTCAAATCAAGAGATTTTCAGTTACTTTTTCCTTGAGAAATCTCCATAGAAATTGATAAAACCATATAGTGCGATAACAATGATAGTAAAACATGAAGTAGCAGCACTATGATGGCATTGGAAATAAGAGCTCTTTGCGAAAATAAATCTCAGTATCATCTTCTTCCACCACATTTCCCTTTCTGACTCTCCTTTATTTGAGTTCGACACCTTCAGTGTAGAGAAGAGACTCTAGCCATTCAACTAATTATTTTGACCTGGTTTCACTTCTAAAAGTTTTGTTCAGACATTTAAAGGCTGATAGAAACAATAACGCACATTAACATCTTCTCTCTTCTAAATCAGCGTTTTTCAATATTTGGCACACTAAAGTTGTAATTTAAAATCTCTGGCACACACTTCACCCTTAATATAATCTAAACCAGTAGTTTCTAATGGGGAGTGAGGGAATTTTTCCACAGAAAACAAGTGAAATACGATATTTTTTAAGGTTGGTACGATATTTTAACTTACTGATCTGGCAACTCTGGCTGAGTGTGTCTGCCTCTCTCTCACATACATTGAGATTACTGAATGTTGACTTGTGCCACATTTGCTGAAAGTTTACTCTTGGGGACTCACTGTCTTTACTACTCTTTTGTCTTTTATTTTTCCAATTTTTACTATGATAACCTTCACTATTTTCATTTTCTCGCAACACACCAGCAGATCATTTGCAGCACACGTGTGCTGTTCACACCAGTTGAAAATGGTTCTTCTAAATTATAATAATAGAAAATTCATGGAAAAAGAACAAACAATTAACAGAAATGCAGCTTGAAATATGATTCACTAGATGTCATGGCATGATATTAAAACATGAACATTGTCATGTAAGATTGATATCTATATGAAACTCAAGAGAAGCCATTGATAAAATAATTAAGAATAGAGATCTGTGGTAGTACTAGAGTGTGAGGCAGCATATAGGTACGTTGTATAAAACTGTAATGAAATACCTCAGTGTTATGTCCTTTCTCAAGGATATACTGATAAAGGGAATCCAGAGTCCATGTCGGTAATACTGTACATCATTAGTTCCAACGCGTTAAAATTCGGTCATTCTTCATAATTCTAACAGAAATCGTGCGATCGAAAATATGGAAAAGTTTGTTTCTAATGGTTTGAAAATTGATCATAACATCTGTATAATAAAATTCTTTCTTTTACATATTTTATTTAGCTTCTCTTTTACACTTTGCTACTCTGATCACTGCTACATTTTATCATGAATTCTGTAGGTACCTCACCTGATGACAATACAACACAGCCACAGCCAGAGGAAAAGGATGCTAAGAAGGATGAAGCACCCAAGGAAGACCCACCTGAAGTGGGGAAGTTGTTTTCCTTTCTGCAGATTCTTACTGCGACTTTTGCCTCATTTGCTCATGGTGGAAATGATGTTAGGTGAGTGTTAATGTGATATTAGTTTTAAATATCGAAACAAAATTAGCATTTAGATGGACAGAAATGTTCCTTTCATGTTTCTAATTTTAATTTTTTCCTACTATAACGTTATTTGAAGGGTTCAGAGCCATAGTGGGCCAAGCACCAGTTATTAAAAATGGAGAAAACAAGAGTTAAAATTAAGTGATTACCATAATTTAACGAAACATATAGCAGGTAAGATAAAGTATGCACATTAAAATTAAATGATATGTCAATCTTCATTAAATTATGGTATTTACTTAACTTAACCCTTGCTGTCTCCGTTTTTAATAAATGGCACTTGGCCCACTATGGCTCTGAACTCTTCATTTATTTTCGTAAATAATACCAATTATTAAAAGGTTAATAATGTCCTTCCTGTAACTTCAATGATAATGATAGTGTTTTGAACTCCAAATTCAATGAACCTTGATTCAATTCCGACAGAGAAGTGGAGATTTATCTCTTTTCTGTAGGGACTGGTCCTTGCCACGTGTTTGTCCTGTACAGTACTTTTGCGTCTTGTTGACTAAAATTGACTTTTTTTTTTTACTCCAGCAACGCCATTGGTCCACTGATTGCGTTGTGGCTGATCTACACTGAGGGATCCGTGCAGCAGAAGTCAGAGACACCTCTCTACATCCTGTTTTATGGAGGTGTTGGCATTTCTGTTGGTCTGTGGCTTTGGGGACGAAGAGTCATACAAACAATTGGAGAGGATCTCACTAAAATCACACCTTCCACGTGAGTAGCAGCTGGTTGTCTTTTGTCTGAAATGTCAATGACCAATGTTATTACCTTGTTTTTTTTTTTTTTTTTTTTTTTTTTTCCAAAATTCTGAGTATGATATATAACATTTTGTGCACTGTGTATTGGTATTTAATGTAAGTAGACATTTCTTTCTTTCTTTCTTTCTTTTGTCGACTTCACTTTCATATGTATTTGGCTTGAATGATGTGCATTATTATTTATTAAAAAATCTGAAATATACAGATCATCATCATCATCATCATCATCATCATCATCATCCTGCCAAGTCTTAGGCCTAGTGGCCTATTACGGTTTTGTTTTCTGTCCTTCTCTTTTGAGGTCTGCCAATGGATCTTTTTCCCCTCGGTCGATAATTTAAAATTTTCTTTGGAAATATGTTGTTGATTATTCTGTTGACGTGATTTTTCCAGTTTTCTTGAAATTGCCAAATGTATTCCATCACTGGTTCAGCCTTGAGTTCCTCCATGGTATCCTCATTTCTCTTGTGGTCGAATTTAATGTATCCTGCAGTCCTCCTCATGAATCTCATCTCAATGCTGTGATTCTGCTAATATCATGAGCACTTAAGGTCCATGCCTCATTTCCATAAGAAAGAACTGGTCTTGCGAGAATATTTACAGTTGAAAGTGTTATTTTTCATCTATTTGAATTTTGGTAACTTCTTTTTAATGTTATATTTTATTACCGTCATGCTTAGGCTGATGATGAAGAGTTTAATATCGTTATTTCGAACTGCTTGTAAATTCGGTTGTATAGAGGGTACATAACATGTCTCAACTAATGCTGAGTTCTTGGCAATAAAAGTCATAACTCTCTTGCTCTCCAACATACAAGAGTGATATAGCAAAAGATATAACCATTTTAATGTAGACACCATATTTTTATGTTATGGCGTTTATATCACCTACATGCAACCCCCAAATTGTTTGGAGGATCACATCTGCTGTTTGTTAGCGGGTCCATATGACCTAGCCGTAAGGATTGTCAGACAACTCCCAAGACGATATCCCCTCTTCACCACGCTTAAGCATACCATGGCAGGTCAGCATGCCGAATTGGCTTTCCTCCTTTTACATATGGTTAATCCGCAGAACAAATAATCCACGCATGGTTAATCGATAGTATACTATAAGTACTTTTTCATTGTTTTGTTTTGTTTCTGGCTGAGGGAAGACAAGGCCTAATGGCCTTAACTCTGCCAGAATAAATATGCAAATAAATAAAATTAGTCATAGGTCACAGAAATCGAAAATCAATTTGGAGAGTAATAATTTAACTCTTAAATATAAATATTTTCATTTCAATTGTTAAGAAATATTGCATTAACACAAACTCAATTATTGGTAGTATAAAAATATATTTACTAAAATCGTGGAATCAGAGATGTATGGAAGTGTTACAAAAACCAATGTAAGTAACTTTGTTACAAAAACTATCACTGTCCATGTTTTTAGTTACTATGCTTCTGTGTTTCAGTGGTTTCACCATAGAAATTGGTGCTGCATTGACTGTCCTCCTGGCTTCTAAGATTGGATTGCCCATTAGCACAACACATTGTAAGGTTGGATCAATTGTGTTTGTAGGTTGGACCAGCTCCACAAAACAAGGAGTTGACTGGAAACTCTTCAGGCAAGTGCCAATTTTATTTTGACCCACTATAAGAAAATACAGTATTTTCGAATTAGCTAAAGGTTAATAATTGAGATTGTAGTAATTGAAAGCAAATATATTAGTATAGTGTTTCTTACATTATCTCTGAACTAAAATTTCATTAGTTTCATTAGCTGAATACACATTTGTCCACAGTAGTTACGAATAATTGCTATAAGTAATTACATACTGTATTTACATCACATTACATTTACCATTCTTTTGTGTGTACGAATAGTGATTTAATTTTAGTTGAAATTATTTTTTTTTTGTAAACCCATCTGCACAATATAGCAAATTATAAGTAAATAACATGCAAAGTAAAGAAAATATTTAGAAATAAGGTATCACTTCAGTCTTGAAAAGGGGGGGAAAGGGTAAATTGGATATGATATTTTTTACTTTGGAAATTGACTTGTAGTCTCTCACGTCCTTAATGGTAAATACATTGATTTGATCAATAATTACTTACTCTATATCCTTTAAGAGTAATATGTCCCAGCTTTATGGTCCATTACCCAAAGCGCACCATGTGAAGATGAATTTGTATTGACCCAAGAGCAATGATGACGATTAATTTTAAATCAGTGAAATGATGGCAGAAAAAGTAACCTGTATACCTGTTCCAATCTGGTCTTTGTCATATATACCACTTGGGCTCACTGGGATTTACACTGGGTTTCCAGAATGGAAAGTTGACACGGGTTAATGATGAGCCTGCTTATGAAGCATTATTAATACAGTACAATGCCTATTATTTTGCTTAAAGAACGAATTTGAATATTGGAGAGCATCTAGTCACATTACGCTAACTGAACTTTTTTTTTTAATTGTTTCTATTTAAATGCACTTACATAACATTTCGGTTACACAATATAACAACAAAGGCAATACTTCACTATGATAACATTTGGATTTTGAGCATTAAAAATTCTCATATTTGAAACATCATAAACGTGCTTCCTGAGAGCATTATTATTTATCATATCCGATCATAATCGCATTGTATAGTTCACTGTAATCTTTGTTATTCCCAATTATTTTGTATAATTTCAGTCTACTGATTTGTTGGCTACGGACTGGAAGGTCCGGGGTTCGATCCCAGGTGGTAACAGGATTTTTTCTCGTTGCCAAACTTTCAGAACAGCCCCAAGGTTCACTCAGCCTCCTATAAAATTGAGTACCGGGTCTTTCCCGAGGGTAAAAGGCGGTCAGAGCGTGGTGCCGACCACACCACCTCATTCTAGTGCCGAGGTCATGGAAAGCATGGGGCTCTACCTCCATGCCCCCCAAGTGCCTTCATGGCATGTTATGGGGATACCTTTACCTTTTTACTGATTTGTAATTTTTTTATTTTTATGTACGGTACCTAGATTTCGACAATGTCAGAAACTTATATAAAATGTATTGGCAGCTCATAATAATAGTAGTAGTAATAATAATAATAATAATAATAATAATAATAATAATAATAATAATAATAATAACGACGGTAATAAAATTAATTGATGATGATGATGATGATGATGATGATGAAGAATTAATAATTATAATGAACTATTTGAACTTTCTGCAGGAAAACGAATGCAAAAAGTCACAGTATTAAAACTTAAAAAGCCCAAATAAAAATCAATTATTAAAATTAACGATAAGCAAATTAAAGACGTACAATTTATATCAGCACATACTCAAATTGTCCACTTTCCGCATGCCCTAACACGATCATAATCATTATCAACAATCACGAACTAGACCTAAATAGATCTGTGTCGACCTCGTCTAGTAGGTATAGTCTCTAACGCAGTACATTATTATTACTTACTCACTTACTTACAAATGGCTTTTAAGGAACCCAAAGGTTCATTGCCGCCCTCACGTAAGTCCGCCATCAGTACCTATCCTGCGCAAAATTAATCCACTTTCTATCATCATATCCTACCTCCCTCAAATCCATTTTAATATTATCCTCCCATTTACGTCCCGGTCTCCCCAAAGGTCTATTTCCCTCCGGTTTCCCAACTAACACACTATTTGCACTTCTGAATTTGCCCATAGGCCTATGTGTTACATACTCTGTACATTATTATTATTATTATTATTATTATTATTATTATTATTATTATTATTATTATTATTATTATTATTATTAGTGCTGCTGCTGCTTCATTAGAGATATTCCAACATTTAATAAACTTCAGGTCCTTTGTATAGTAACGAAATGCAAAGATACCAACAAAGCCCTGAAGATAATTAGTGAATGAAAAAACACAGATCCCCATAATTAATATTATTTATATTTCAAGAGGACACGAAAGTAGGAACGTTTGAAGCATGAATGAAACTATCAAGAACATTTACCTTGAGATGCATAAGAACAGATGATATGGTCTGATCCTAAATAAATATTCTGTTAAAACCGCATTGTCATTATGTATCAGTAGCAGATTGCTATGCTGCTTCCTGAGAAATGATTATCTTGCTTCTCAGTGGAGGAGAATTTTACCGTCTTTCTTGGTTTCTTTCCCCCACGATATTTGTAAGAAGTATATTTTCTTAATTAATCTTGTTACATCTTCAGCAACTTCTTGAAATTTTTTTACCATTTCCTTCCACAATCGTCTTGTTTGGTATATTTCAGTCACTTCCGTCAAAAACTGTGTGCTGTAATTTTATATCCTAGTGCTTTCCTTCTGGAGAAAAAGGTGGTGCATAGAATAGCTTCATTATAGCGGATGGGGAGATGATTACTGTTCAGTGCACGGCAATTCTGTCGTTTTTAACCTCCTTTTCATTCAAATTTAACATTTTCACTGAACGGAGTTTAAAGAAAAATATTAAACACATAATTGAAGCATCGTCTGGAACAATGTTGTAAGTTACAAAATTTTCATTCAGCGTGTTTCCGTGTAATAATGTTGTATGTCATATTACCTTGCTATACTCCTTGGCTTGCAACTGTCCATCAATGCAGTACGTGAAATTTGTCCACTCAAAAGTTTGCTACCCTATAACAACAACACATTTTTGTAGCTCCTGTAAATTTTACCAAATGTAACTTATAACGTTGTTCCAGCCGACGCTTCAATTATTAACACATTTATCGATTCCAAGGTGAAAAATGCAACAAAAAAGTACCGGAATGCTGTTTCAGCAGGTTTTTCCAGAAAGAAAGCACTGGATATGCATAAATACGAGAAATACGCAAAAGAAAATAAAACACACGCCTGGAAGCTGTATGAAAACACGAGCGTCATTCGAAAACTATTGCGAAAAAATATTCCACTGGTTCCTCAATTTAAACCTGAAACATGCATGTATATTACGAGATTCTGTAAGTTAGAATAATTACATGGAAACTCTCCATGTAGAAAGCAGACATCCGATCAGAAAATATTAAACACTTCGGACTGCAAGTTGATGTAGTCTTTCTGATACACATATTGTTCATTTTGATATACTGCACGATCATTTTGAACCACTGCGAAATGAAGTCAAAAAACAGTATTGCAACCTGCTATGCATAATACACTCTTTACATTAAGTGAAATTTGTGTAAATGAACTTCCAGTTTATTATGAATAAAAATTATTCTCTATTTCAACAGGAATATCATCGGAGCATGGTGTTTAACAGTGCCATTGTCTGGTGGCCTCAGTGCAGCTGCGATGGCTATATTACGAGAAGTTGCAATCTGAGCATCCTCATGTCTGCAGCTATTGGTGTACTTCGTTACAGCACAGCTTGCCAGCTGTAGTTTCCATACCCTTCAGAGGGTGATTATTCAAGATAAAAGAGGACCTGTCAATGCATGACTTCTTGCATATCTAAGTGTAAAGAAATTAACATCTACAGAATATCAGAAAGAGTTGTCATTTCACTTTTATCACATATTTGTCGCTGTTGAGTGAACTGAATTAAAATAAAGTTGATTATGATTTTGCTAGAAATTCTAATCAACAAGCCTAAGATCATAATTCTTAAACACCTTTATGTCTAATTAATAAAAATAAGAATGTTTATATGTTCACAAATAGTGATAGGTCAGTAGGTAAACACCTTCGACTTATGTTTTATGAAGGAAATTTATTTGTTTTTATTTTTTTATAAAATACATTTATGTGCCATTTTATATTTTAATCTAGCTAGATATTACTCATTAGAATTGTCAGATACATATTTTTTTAAGTTCTTTTTGTTAAAAACAAAAATAAAAGAGAATGGCATTGTATAGTTTGTGTAAATAGAGAAAGTACAATTTAGAAAAAAAAAATAATGGATATCATCATAGATAGGATAGGATTCAAGGAAGCCTTCCTTGCTCAGTATGAAGTCTTCATTTTAAAATGACTTTCTCTGTTAGATAAATTTTGTTATAATAAAGTTTCAGCATTCAGTTGTAAATATAGCCTATATCTGTGGTTACAGTGTTTGGCTCAAGAATGAAGTATCCATCTCTGATATTTTTGGCAAAACAAACATGAAAGTAATATGAGGATAAAAACAAGTTATTTTCTTGTTAAAATACTTAATTTGGTTTGAGCTGTGGGAGGGCAGCTATTAGTAAAAGACATTTAATGTCTGTAATAGTAATGTGCCTTCATAAACTAAATGTGCAATAGTGAGTCATTAATGTTTTAATAATGTTGCAATAAATTTCTTCAGAAATTGTGTATGTTTAACAAGTGTGTTTTATATTGTGATTGATCTGTAAATTATTATTTAATTTTATACCTGCTTTATATTTTTATGAAATGCAGTTACAATAAATCATATGGTACCATAACCTTTCACAATTGTACATTAATTTATTCCTCTATGTACATTCATCTGACTTTTTACAGCTTCACACCAAGGAGGGGTTTACGACAGTAAGAAACTTGGCTATGAGGTAAAACTGTGCATGCATGGACTTCTCATGCAATGCCAGAGTGACCTTTCGCTGGATTTATTTTCACGTGTACATTCCAGATCAAATCAAGAAATTCCCTCCATACTTCGATTACACATCTTGCATATACAAAGGTTAGGTTTGATTAGTTTAAGTTTTTATTAACCAAGTGTGCATATACGCAGTTTGATATCACAGCCAAGTTCTTCCTGTCGTGAGCTGCACATTCACACCATCATTGCTAGATCTTTCACTTAAAATTACTCGTAATTGTCAACATTAACAAATGATACGTGCTTACCTAGAAAATTCGCCTAAGAGCATCTGGCATAACCTTCACACAACAGAGAGATTAAAACATAAACGGCTATATCAGCAGTTCCAACCCAATCCCAATCTTCACCCAGATTTTGATCATCAAATTCATGCAAGTTTAACACAATCTGGAGTCCACACCTGTGGAGTAACGGTTAGCGCGTCTAGCCACGAAACCAGGTGGCCTGGGTTCGATTCCCGGTTGGGGCAAGTTACCTGGTTGAGGTTTTTTCCGGGGTTTTCCCTCAACCCAATATGAGCAAATGCTGGGTAACTTTCGGTGTTGGACCCTGGCCTCATTTCACCAGCATTATCACCTTCATCTCATTCGGACGCTAAATAACCTAAGATGTTGATAAAGCATCGTAAAATAACCTACTAAAAATAAAAAAAAACACAATCTGGAGCTTTAAATAATGTTCAGGACACCCTCTGTAGCTGTGTGCTGTCCTTTACAATTTACGCCTACTGTGAGATTTGTTTACTATTGAAGTGGGATGAATTCTATCGCATTTAACACACCGGACCCTTTTATGACAGTAGTTTTTACTATGATCATATTCCTGGCAGTTCATACATTGGATAATGTGCCTCTTAGGTTTAGGCTGTACTTTTATCAAAGCATAGTACAACTTATTCAAATCATGTATATATCCATTGTTAACATTAGGTTTAAGATCTAGGAAAGGTATTTTAGTAATAGGATGATATATTGGAACCATCTGCAGAGGTTCATATCTTTGTTCACTCAACTCGTTCATAACAGCATTGGTGTCACATGAAGGATGTAAGCCTCTAATCACAATAATTATAAAATTCCGTTCATTCTTCATTTGAAATGTATGATATTCAGCTTTATTATTTCAAAATATTTGATAGAATTTCTGTAGCTTTCAACAGATTCAAAAGAAAATTTTACCCTCTGATTAACGAGAGTAATGTGTTTAAAATTACCAACATTTTCTGTGTTTAAGTTGAAAAGAATTACATTTATGTTTGATATATTGTTTACATAATATAAGGAGAGGTTTTATTGATTTTTGATCAAAACTATTGTTCTGATCCATAGTTTCTGAAGTTTGATAATGGTTCAATTCAAAGAGATTTGAAGAATATACCACCAATACCACTTTCAGATATTGATGTTGATCGTTTTCTGTTTTGTCTGTTGTCATCTTCATTGGCTTCCATCCTGATGAGATTATGCTAGCAATGCAGAATCAATTATATAGAGTGTAGGCCTACTCTAGTCAAATGGCTAGGTAACACTAAAAATAACGAAATATTAAAACAGAAACAAAATAACACTTAAAACACTCAACTTGAAAACTTGATATAAAGATTTGAACAATTAATTAATTATTATAATATGAAGCCACAATATCTAGCTTCTCAAACTTTCCAAGGCCTACTCTGAACTCCTTTCGTGCTTATATTAATAATTTTCACTTAAATTAAAAGCTTTAATTCACTGCAGCATGTACCATCAGAAGGCCTAAGTGTGGGGATGTTGACAAATGACCATTTTTGGCTTGTGTCCGAGTTCATTTTTCGTAAAAACTAATTATTTTTTAATATGAGAAATCTCTCTTCAAATTATTTGGACTCTCTATTAATTTATTGAGGGGATGCCCCTGGCTTCATAAGTTTAAGGGCAGAAAGTGTTTTGCTCCCTCAAAGTCGGTGCCTATGCATTGAGCCAATTTCAAATGGCTTAAGTGTGCATGGTCTTGCCCCACCCTCCAACTACCATGAAATCATCATTTACATTTCTCCTTTTCTTGTCTTTCTCCTACTTATTATTTGACTACAATAGAAAACTTATATTTTAACAAATAAGAAATAACAAAGAATTTGTAATAATGAAAGTGCTCTTGCCAGGCAACGACACAGCAGCACTGTTGGAATATGCGAATGAATATTCAGCTACAGAGCGTTTAAAGGGGATATTAAATACAGTATGAGTGAAAGTGACACAAATTTACATCCTATATGTGAGGAATCTGATTTGAATCGATTGAATAGCTCCAGCCAAGTCGTACCTCTGGATGCTGATTCTATTGAAGTCCCTGAAACCACCCAAGGTACATCAGTGGGAACTAATGGCACTGAAGCACATTACCAGCACATAACGGAACAATCTGTTCAAAAAAGGATACTGCAGATTAAAAAAGTGAAATACCCTGTCATAGAGCTTGTACAAAATCAGATTGAGAGATTCAAGCAGGAAGAAGCTGAATATGATGAGGCACTGAGAAAAATCAGGAAAAGGTGCGGACATCTACAAATACTGTCGTCTGACATGAACTTCCAACATACAATTGCAACTTTTATTTAATGTGTTATTTATATAACGTCACAGTTATAGTTTAGTCATTTAGTTAACGACTTCTCATCTCTTGAGAGGGTCGGATAGATTACGAACTTGCTAGAAAAATGTGGAAGATTTTTTCTTCAAGTGCCTGGATTCCCCCAGATATTTTGATTGCACTAATATTCCATTATCGTATATTCTAACAGAAGCAAGAGGGGTAGACAAAATTCCACCTCTGCCTTTGTACATAGCCTACATATTAATGCCCTTGAGGCAAATGTTCAATGCTTATTTAATCTCTCATAATTTGAAGCATTAATGAAAATCATTTGTGCCTACGTATAGTAAAGAGTTCGTATACAGTAAGCCTATATACCATTGAGATCTATAGGAGAGACCGGAAGTTAGAGCTGTCATTCTTTCTGGACCTCGCTTTAAAATAATTACGTTTAACACCACATTATGGCTGTTTTTCAATACTGTTACTCATTTTATAGGATGCTGCAGCAGTTCTGTAAATTATTTCTTTTTTTGCGGTATGTGACCTAGGCTCTTCCACTCTGTAGTCAGTTGCACAAAGTACGGACAGAACTAACTTTGTTGTATTCTACCTTTAATGGAGCTTTCCGCTTTACCAGTCAGTTCAGTGTGTATCAATTTCGTCATATTCCTCTTGTTGACAGACCATGGATTAAGTTGATGATTCACCTCGCAGTAGCAGTACTGTCTCTCGTGGTGCTGTGGATGGCTGCCGTGGTGGGAGTCTTGATAGCTATCAAGAAGTGCAGCCCTTACAACGATTGTTACAGCTGTGGTTGTTGCACTGGGAGCTGTACGAATTTTCGATGGACCATGCCCTCGTTTTTTACTAAAGAATCTAAACTGACGTATCATCCTGTCTGATTTCGTATTTAAAATTGTATAAGTTTCGCATTAATAAATGTTTAACATTAGTAAATCTATTTGGTATTTCATTACATATAATTTTTAAATCATCACTATGTTATTATTTTTTGTCCAAAGAAAGTAAGATTATAGGTAAGATTTAATTTATTCCCTAACTTCTATAATAATGTTCTCTCTATGGAGGGTTAAGAAAAATACATTGGGCATATGGAGTTATTCCATCAAATGACCAGTTGCTATAAAAATGCCTACCTACTACAGAGCTTCTACAGCATACTAGCTACGAAACCTCCCAGGTAATGGTGCTTGAATTTAATGAAAATGCATATTTAAGCTAAGGGAAAAAGAAAATAGACTAGAACATTAATGCGAGAGCTGTGATATGGTGTCGCGGATCCGAGTGTGCACAAGAAGCAGTATAATTAGCATCAATTTTCAAGCCAATTTCGTAAATGAGGAAAAAGAGAAACGAACGACTGTCACCACGTTTCTTGGTTGAAAATGGCTGTTCTATAGGACTGCTGTTCTACACATGAAAGACTACAGTGTGTTGCATTATGGGAAAACTACTAAGAACCGAAAACTATGATGCGTGTTTTTGCTTAGCAGCTCTGATAAATCGCCAGACAGCTTAAGATTAACCATTGCCATGAGATTTTTAGGTGCTCCATACTGTACAGAATATTCTGTATTTAAAAAAATCTTGACTAATATGGATTCGATACAGGATACCCAAAATTCCGCATTTATGGACATCACGGCATATTTTTATAAAAATTAATAATTACCAGTATTTACACTAGTTTAACTTCCGATAATAGTCAGTGGAAAGTTTTATTTTAAGCTGGTAAAATGTAGATATCCTCTTGAGTCCTGAGAGTATAGTATACTGTAACATACTTCATACATGATTACGATATGAGATATATGTGCAGAGATCCGAAGTATGGTATAATATACCTACATTTGTGCCATAACTGTAACCTGCAGAATTTTTTCAGCATTTTTCCTCATGTCAGTGACTTTTTTTAAGTGTAGAATTACATTGAACTTTCTCAGGACTCAGGAGGGTATAAAAGGAAGTGTAATTTTTCAAGTGAGCTACAAACAGAATTTCCATTTTTGAAACGCAATTTACAAATTTCAGAGAAGTTTTATATGATATTCTTATTGAATTTGGTATTCCCAAGAAACTAGTTCGATTAATTAAAATGTGTCTCAGTGAAACGTACAGCAGAGTTCGTATAGGCCAGTTTCTGTCAGATGTGTTTCCAATTCACTGTGGGCTAAAGCAAGGAGATGCTCTAGAGTATGCCATTAGGAAACTCCAGGATAACAGAGAGGGTTTGGAATTGAATGGGTTACATCAGCTGCTTGTCTATGCGGATGACGTGAATATGTTAGGAGAAAATCCACAAACGATTAGGGAAAACACGAGAATTTTACTGAAAGCAAGTAAAGAGATAGGTTTGGAAGTAAATCCCGAAAAGACAAAGTATATGATTATGTCTCGTGACCAGAATATTGTACGAAATAGAAATATAAAAATTGGAGATTTATCTTTTGAAGAGGTGGAGAAGTTCAAATATCTGGGAGCAATAGTAACAAATATAAATGATAGTCAGGAGGAAATTAAAACAGTTATATTACTAGTTGTTCTGTATGGTTGTGAAACTTGGACTCTCACTTTGAGAGAGGAACATAGGTTAAGGGTGTTTGAGAATAAGGTACTTAGGAAAATATTTGGGGCTAAGAGGAATGAAGTTACAGGAGAATGGAGAAAGTTACACAACACAGAACTGCACGCATTGTAATCTTCACCTGACATAATTAGGAACATTAAATCCAGATGTTTGAGATGGGCAGGGCATGTAGCACGTATGGGCGAATCCAGAAATGCATATAGAGTGTTAGTTGGGAGACCGGAGGGAAAAAGACCTTTAGGGACGCCAAGACATAGATGGGAAGATAATATTAAAATGGATTTAAGGGAGGTGGGATATGATGATAGAGAATGGATTAATTTTGCTCAGGATAGGGACCAATGGCGGGCTTATGTGAGGGCGGCAATGAACCTCCGGGTTCCTTAAAAGCCAGTAAGTAAGTAATTTACAAAGTGCTAATGAAGATGAAGTTATGTGTAGCTACTGTTTGCAATGCACAGTTTTCAGTTGCATTTGGTGGTCATAGAGATAAAAATAAGCATGTGGGAATTCAGAAACACTGCAAAGCTGCTAAAGCTTGTAGTGTAAGCAAAAATATGGATACTGTATATTATTTCAGAAAAAGTCTTGTGGTACTAATGAGGCAACTTTGGTAAACCATTCTGGGCAGCATGTGTAAACCTATTGATTGTTAGCAAAAATTAATAAATAAATTGTGTGATCGAAAATTTAGTTGTGCAAAGAAATTTAAAAAAAAGAGACAGTACCAGTCAATGTTATTTGTAAATCAGAAAAAGTTGGCGCCACTGTAGACGAGCTACATAAAGAGGGTAGCCTACATAAATTAATACTGGTTGACTATAAAGCGTCTTTGTCCCACGCCGTGGTGTCACGGTCTGTGGCATCCTGTCTATAGAACCGGTGTTACAGAATGCACGCTGGTTCAAGTCCTCGTGAGGGAAGAAATTTTCTCATGAAATTTCGGCCAGTGTGTGGGACTGGTGCCCACCCAGCATCGTGATGCACTTGAGAAGCTACAATAGGTAGCAAAAATCCAGTTTCGCAAACCAGCTATAATGGCTGGAGGGATCATCGTGCTGATCACACAATACCTCCATTCTGGTTGGATGATCGTCCACCTCTGCTTCGGCATGTGGACGTGAGGCCAGCAGCCGGCTGGTTGGTCTTGGCCCTTCATGGGCTGTAGTGCCATGGATTTACTTTATTTTATAAAAGTCTTTGGGTTTACTACTGTTAATTTCTGTTAAGGTTGTAATAGTGGGGTATCTAACTGTGGTAATTTCTCTTTGGAGCTATAAAGGGAGAGGAAAATGAGGCGTTAATTAATGTCTTTTTGTTCTGTTGTGTATTTTAAAAGGAGGTTTGTACTTCAGTCTTTGTCGTTAATATAAGTGAGGGAACTTTTAAGGATTTGAGGGATTTGTTACTTCCTTGAAAGGGATTTTCGATTTACAAACTGGCGACACTGATTCGATTAGCACCCGGTGGTAATGGGTTGTGATTTAGTTGTAGAATATTGATTGGTGTATATTGTATTTGCCGAAGAAGAATATTCTTAAAATAATAGGAACTTTTAACTTGAGAAAATTTATGAACATTATCAATACTGTACAGAACATATTACAGACACACATCGTTTAATAATTTGTGTAGGCTATAATTCTCAGAGGTTAAAGGTTGTGACAATGAGCGACTGTCTGGAAATTGATCAAGATCTTGCCCGTCGATTGTTGCTTGAGGGTGCAACGCTAGTGTTTCTTGATGTTCCACAAGGGACCGAATTTGGTATTGATATGAAGTCTTGGAATACAGGAGAGAAATTCAAAGGAGTAAAAATGATACCTCCTGGTCTTCATTATGTATATTATAAGTAAGTGTTATTGTTTGCAGAAGAAATTGGCGTATTTCTTTACTATATTGTTACTACGTTAAGGTACAAACACAATCTATTATCATACAGTCACGAAACTTGTGATTCCCCCCCCCATTTCTCGCGATACAGCGCTCCAAGCGGTTAGCAACTGAGAGTACTAGGAACAATAGACTGTGCCGGTACTATTTCGCATTGTCTATGATGAGGCGATAGTAGCGATCCTAATGGCTAGCAACTAAAGTTCAACTGTCATTGGATGCATATTCCCTACATATTGAGCTTCATGACTATGTACGAGACTGTGGTACAAATGTATTTACATTCTTGGGGTCTTGGCGAGTCATAGATATCATCATCATCAAGTGGGGTCCTATGGCTCCAGCCGCAATCCACTCTTCGTCGCCAGAGAGCTCTATCTTGAACATCTCCAGGCCTCAAATTTCTCTCCATCATCCTTTCTACTCCTTTCTTTCACTGTGGCCGTGGTCTACCGCTTCTCTCGGTTTTTACCCATCTGTAATTGAACTTATAGATATCGTAAAGAAAAAAAATTGAGTGCCGACGCAAATTTCACACCCAAAATAAAGATCGGAAGTTGCTGCGAAAGTGGTATCTGGTGAGGACATGCGGACAGGAAGGATCAATCCCTCAAAGTGGAAGGAGCAGGTGGCAATGAGGGTCAATGCATACGAATCATCGTACATTTCCTTACTGATCCAGAGAAAAAGCGATTTTTCATAAGATCGAATCAATGACAGGTTAGTTCGGGATTTTTTATGCCTTGCATATACTCACAATTGTGTAAGAATGTGCTCTTTCTTCCAAGACAAACCGAAAGCCTAAACTAACCTAACTTAACCTGACACTGATTCATCCTTACGAAAACTCTTTCATTGGTCGAATCAGTGACAGGTTATGTTACTTTATTTTAGTCTTTTTCTACGCCTTTTATATATATATATATATATATATATATATTCACAATTTTCTAAGAATGGCCCTTTCTTCCAAGGCATACCAAAAGCCTAACCCAGTCTGTCACTGATTCGACCTTGCAAAAATTCGCCTTTTCTCTTTGAATTAGTAAGGAAACGCACAGAAATGAGATGCATGTGCTTCCCCTTCTTGTCACAGACTCCTTGAACCTCGCTCGAGCGATCCCATCTGCCTGCTCCTCTCTGCTGGCCAGCACTTTCAAAGCAACTTTCGATCCTTATTTTCGATGTGAAATTGACGTCTGCACTCAAATTTTTTTTCTTATATAATACTTAAGACTCAACTACAAATTAAGGATACATTTGTATCTTAACCTGGTAGCGCTATAATAAAGAAAATGGTAAATTAGATTACCCAACTCAATATAGGCTAGTTGACTTACTTACAGGCTAAATCTTCAAGGACTTCATCTCCCTTAACAAGAGAAGCAAACCATACCTAATGATAAAATGTTTAACGCCATATTGTATTTTTTGTTTCATTCCTCCCTGCCACTTCGTAGCAACGCCGTTTTGTATTTTTGGTCCAGGAAAAATGTTCGTTCAGTTACATAAGCTATATAATAAAAGTACTCCGATAATTAATCTGAAAGAACGGTGTAGTGGTCAGCCGCCTGTTTCTGTTGCCCACTCCCTATAGTATGTGCATTCGACACCTCGTAAAGAGGTTAGCTGCACCAGTCTCTCGGATTTTACCAAACTTAACCCTTCAAGTTTATGTTCACAAGATTAATGATTATTTTCACATTGTTTTGGTACATTCTTCCGAGTATCATTTGAAGAATTTTATTCACAGTTGTAATTGTAACACTATTAAATTCATAATTTTGGTGGGTAACAATTTAAAACTTTCTGCAATCTAACCATTCTCAGACCATATTTTAGAGATCTTGAAGCTGTTTAGAGCTTGTTGCACTGCCTATTATTATACCATAGTTATTTTTGAACGTAATATTTAAATTCTATCGATTTCAATAGGCCTATTGTATTTATTGGAATCTGATGTGTATTTCAGTGCAATCAACAAGGATGGTGATACAGCTCCTCGAGTTGGATTTATACATAACTTTAAAAAGTCTGAGTTTGTGGCGAAGAAATGGGATCCTGAAACTGAAGATATCAGCACTACTGGTAAATAATCACCTATAATAGTTTTAACGAATATGCAATTAAATGAAATAGATTCTAACTTTTGCACAGAAGAAAAAAATTTTAACTGATGCAATATTCCTTCAATAAATGTTGCTGCTCAATTTACAGTGTCTTCAATTTTCCTCACACGTGGACATTTACCACCAACACATTCATTACGAGAACCATAACCTGTGAACATCTTCTGGCAATACTTGCTTAATTTCTTGAAGGTGATACTAATTAGAGCCCGTATGTTAGGCAAAATGCCTTTTTTACTGGGTGGAAGTAAATCATTATTTGCATAGATATAAATGTGTTTTGGAGTAAATCAAAGTGATAGGGTCAATTTTTATTTTGCTTTTGTAAGGTGTTTCTTACTAATAAATGCTTTTTTTTGTCATTTTAAAGCAATATTTCTTGTTTATTTGCAATTTTCTAATTAATTGTAATATAGTGTAGCCTATATGGAATTTAAATATTTGAAACAATGACTAACTTTACTAACAATAGTAAATAAAAGTAATTTATTTCGGTGCTTAATCTGCTAATAATCGTGCTTTAATACTGTTGGTATAATATGAATAATGATCGACAATCCACAGTTACAAATATAATATTGTCATGTCTTCAATGTACCAATAAATCAGCTTTATAATTTTAAATATTAAGCTCGTTCTCATAGAAGTTGTCACATAGCATTTTCAATTGTTTGCTTTCATATTTTCAAGTTTTACTGTTACAATTTTATGCTACGTGTGTTTATTATTGTAGGAGAAAGAAATTTGTGTGAGGAACAGTCAGTTATTGTCGGATGACAGAAGGTATAAGATGGGTTAGCTAGAATGCCTAAATTCAGTAAACCATTGCAAAGTAAACTTTATGCTTACATTAGAGAATTTGGTGCCCATGTGTTTCAACCGATGGAAGAGTTTTGTTACATAAGGTTTGTGAAAAAACTGTTAATCACGAAAAAAAAGTACCTACGAAGTAAATATGTGAGTTATGTTGATATAATTTAAATTTATTGCTAAAATATATTATGCCTTTTTAAAATTCATGCCTTTTCCAAAGATTATTGTGCCTTTTTTTACGTTTTTTTGCCTTTCTTGTCTGCCTATTGTAACTGAAATAAGTGCCTAAACATCTGGGCTCTGGTGATAATACTTCGATGCTTGAAGTGGGAGCTTTTCTTCATGCAACTGATGTACTTCAACGTTTATGAAGAGCTTATTTATCCTTCTTGGAATATCCATATATTCATCTGAAAAGTAGGCTATAGCTTGCTCTTCAAATTATCATATAGGCTGTACTGAATACAACAAATATAAGTAACAACTAAGTCTTCCATTTTCAAACCAGGACGACGAAGTGATGATACAAGTGACAGACTGCTGTGCTTCTTGAATAATATGTGATCAACATATTGAACTTTATAGGATTTTGGTCCTAACATGCTACTACGTAGTTTGCTGGAGAGTATACCTCTCTGTCCTTTATTCTTATTTCAATACAAGTATGCATTGAGTTGCACTCCATCTGTGTATGCTCCTTCTCAAGGAACTTTTGATGATTGTAATACCAGTTTCGTGGGCAGTCAAAAGTAAGGCATTTGCTAGAGCACTGTTGTGATTGTGGTAAATGTATCCATCGGTAAAATATTATTTCATCAAATCAATTTCATTAATCACAAAATTGGTATTAGGACTTGAAAACTCATCTGCTGATTGACCTCTTCCTGTTTCATCCAACAGATAACAGAAGCCATTTCCTGAACTCAGATTGCACAGGGTAAAATTGAACATTCTGAGTTTTATTATTATGATGTGCTGAAGTACATGTGATATTTCCGTGCAGGAATTGTGCATTATCATATGATGGATGGATAGAACAGAGAAAAATTCTCTCTGGCACCTGGACCCAAACCTAGGTTTTCAGCTCTACATGCTGACGCTTTATCCATTAAACCACATTCTATTCCAGTTCCGATGTCAGATTGAATCCCCTTAGTTTAAGTTCTTCCTCTCAGTTTTTCCTTAGGTGCCTACCCTCATGTACTGTGTCACAGAATGTGTGACAGTGGTACAATGTCCAACGCACTATGTACGGAGGTGCACTCATTACAAGTGACTACATGGCCGGGATCTGACGGGATGAGCACAGTCTTGAATCACTAAGTGATTGATTACTTACTTGCGAGTACTGAGTGCAATAAACGGTTTTTTTTTATTAAGGCTTTATAAACTATATGTCCAAGGATCAGAAAAGAAGTGTGTATTATACAGGACAGCGAAATAAACGCAAGATTAAACCAGTCCCTACAATCATATCCTACCTCCCTCAAATCCATTTTAAGATTATCCTCCCATCTACGTCTTGGACTCCACAAAGGTTTTTTCCCCTCAGGTCTTCAAAACTAAATATTAACAATCAATTAAATTTTTGGATTCATCCATATATTCTACATGTCCTGCCCATCTCAAACATCCGGATTTAATGTTCCTAATTATGTTAGGTGAAGAATACAATGTGTGCAGTACTGTGTTGTGTAATTTTCTTCATTCTCCTGTAATTTAATTTCTCTTAGCCCCAAATATTTTCCTAACCACCTTATTCTCGAACACAATCTCTGTTCTTCTCTCAAAGTGAGAGTCCAAGTTTCACAACCATATGGAACAACTGGTAATATAACTGTTTTATAAATTCTGACTTTAAAATTTCTCGACAGTAGACTGCATGACAAAAGCTTCTCAGTCGAATAATATTAGGCATTTTCCATATTTATTCTGCGTTTAATTTCCTCTCAAGTGTAATTTATATTTGTTACTGTTGCTCCAAAGTACTTGAATTTTTCTCGGGCTTATCATTCACAAATGTAGCCTAAATAATAGACATGTTTTGTTTTAAGTTTTCAATTTAACAAACATTTTCGACTATAAAATAGTCATCTTCAGGTCTGTTATAGGCTATAATTTGTAAATGAATTTTAATCATATAATAGCATAGAAAATGACACAACGTTTACAGGGTGAACCCACATGTAATTTTGTACTTTTAATTTTAGTTAGTATACAGTTATAATCTAAACACATTCATTCATGCTGTTCTGCCCAAGGGCAGATCTTTCACTGCAAATCCAACTTTCTCCAGTCTTTCCTGTTTTCTGCCTTCCTCTTAGTCTCCGCATATGATCCATTTAATATCTTAATGTCGTCTATCATCTGATATCTTCTATCACTTTAATTTATCCTTTGAAAAGTAGAGTTAGCATTTTAAATATAATATCTGATTTAAAGCTATAATATTCCACTATAGATTCTAAGCAAAATGTAGAAATAAGGATAATTGAAATAGGAACTTCGGTTATTTTTCCCAAAATTCTTTCTTACCAAGACTCTCTCTCAATCTTTTTCAGAAGTGAGTGAGGAGCAAATATCTCGCATAAAGGCAGATCTTCTGAACCTGGATAAGTTCTTAGGACCGTATCCTTTTGATGTTTGGAAGAGATGGAAGAATCTAACCAACAAGATTTCAAGTAGGTATGATGGATGTCTACACACACTTCAAAATGAATGATTTTAGTTTCACTGAGATGGGTATTGATATAAGGTCATTCAAAATTCGAAAAATGATAATCATTAAGTATCCTTAAGAAATTACAAGAGAATTGAGTGCTAAAATTTACTGGGATCGATTGATTCATTCATTCATAGTTTTTTCTGTCCAAAGGCTGCAAACCCAGCATTCTCCAATCTTTCCTATTTTCCGCCTTTCTCTTAATCTCCGCATATAATCCATATATCTGAATGTCGTCTATCATCTGATATCTTCTTTTGCTCCATTCACCATTTCTTCCAGTGCATCCTTTAGTAGGCAGTTTCTTCTCGACCAATGTCTCAGCCAATTTCTTTTTCTCTTCCTGATCAGTTTCAGCTTCCTTTCTTAACCCACTCTACAATTGGGGGGATAGTTTACATTTGGAATCTTTTACTGTGGAAAGACTCATCATATGATATGATGTGAGTTTGCAGTTTTTCTTGGAAAAGATAAATGCAGTAGCTTCCTGTTGCTTTCTGCACACCACTCTCAGCTCGAAAAAAACAGGATGTGGTTGACTGATGAGTTTGTTGCTTCTCATGAATTACACCAAGTTCATAATGATGCCACGTTTATTATTGTGTATTATAGCATCCAAAATGCAATATGATGTCGTTAGTGAGATATGCATGGTGAGCTGACCAATAATCTCATGAAGTTCTAGGTACTCATATACATTGTACAGGATGTTCGGAAAGCAATTAATTTAATATCAGGAAAATGAAACATTCATTTTCATTTTATGCTTTTTTGGCTTCCATTTCTTAAGTATTTTGGTGGAACATGAATAGACACCAGTATTGAACACAAAGATTTTCGTGTTTCAGGCAGCCATTTATATTTAACCAGGCTAGCATCCATTGCTATAGCATATATTATGATTTTTGGTTCACTGGTCATACCCATCCGCTATATGATGAGAACATCTTCTGTAGGATGTTACCAGACTTTTGCAGTGAAAGCAGTGAAAAAATTGTGTATTTTTTAATATCCCTCTCAAACCAATTGATGTTATGAAGTTCGCGCCTTTAAGACGCTCCCCCAATTTCAGAACAAAAAAAAAAATAAGGGGAGTTTTATAGTCGAATAAATAGGGATATAATGAATGGATATTCTTAATATTTTTCGAAATATTGAAATTCACAAAATCAGAAAAACTGTTAAAATTGCAGATTCATGTGATTACATATTTTGTAATAACTTATGAATTAGACCTACTTGAAGTTAAAAAGTTGTTTCTGTGCTTTTTTAAAGTGCATGAAATAAGCTTTAATACCTATCATACTTAAAAATATGTTGTTGTTGTTTGCTAATGTTCTGGATTTTGAATTTCTTCTGTTTTCTATCTAGCATCCCAATAATACTTCGTTAGTTGGGTATATCTCCTTGGATTTTGGTATTGCATGACACTATCATCTAAAAAAGTAGCCACTAGTAATACAGTGTACTCTTTGAATTAACGTTTAAAAAATATCTACAAAATTATATTTTAACAGACAGTTCGTGTAATAGCTCTACATATCATGAATAGGGAACGGAATTTTAAGTGCTAAAAGTTAAGAATGACACTAAATGTAGATGAATAAATATAGTGTCCATGAGGAGGATCTTAATAATAGACAACAGAATTACAAGAAATGGGCAATGGATCTTGTAAAGCGTGCACTAATTTGTAAGAGGTAGTTAAGAGGATTACAGACCTTTAATGGTACCAAAGGGAAAATACTGAATGACAAGAATGACATCTCAAAGAAGTGGGGGCATGGCTTCTATATTTATAAAGTCTTTATTTATACAACGAAAGTGGAGTAAGTTTTTTATTAAGCTGTACAATTGAATATATTTATGTTTTCCAGATGATCTTGTATCAAGACTGATTCCTCAGTCTGGACAGATTCGATCAGCACTTGAGTTAGTGTCAAGTGAGTTCAAGTCCTCCAGCAGTGGTGTTTCCCCACCAAAACGTAGAAGAAGTCGCCCTGTGACAGTAGAAGAAAAAGAAGAAGACTTGTTACCTCAGTTGAAGGCTGTTCCAGGAACAGAGTTGAGATTTACAGAGTTTCCAGAGAGAAATTACCCAGAAGGCTCAACACCAGCAGAGATAACTCATCACTCATTAGATTCTAGTTATGTCTTGGAGACAATTATAGCGAACTTCCCAAGGTGTGTTGTTATACTTTGTTATTCCTGGAAAGTATGCATTGTCATGTATTTTCCGAAACAGGTGCAGATAAGTATGCTTGATATCAACATATTGGTTATTGCAATAAAGCGGTAAAGTAGTTCAGCTGATAGAGCGATTGGCTACAGATTGCGAGGTGGTTGGTTTGATTTTGATTAATTTCACAAGGGCTGGAATCCGGAATGAATTCTTGCATTTAGGCTGTTTGTATGTCCTATTATGCGATGTTTGTCTCAGTCTGACAGCCCAGATGGCATTTGGGAATCTGTTGCTCACAGGTGGGCCATCATTCCTGGATCCTGCAGGTAAGGTCCCATCATCTACTGACAAGCCTGAATCTGGAGCCTAGAGCCTCAGCCTTTAGAACCTAGATCAGCATCAGAAACTCATACTACCCCCTAATACTACTAATTTTTACTATTTACAGATGATTGATGAAAATATGATGGGTAAGTGGAGAGTGTTGGTAGAATGAAAGAGGGAAACGGGAGTACCTCGAAGAAAAACTCTCTGCAACATCTGTTTTATTCACCACAAATTCCACCTAGACCTGAGCAGGCCGTCTGGATGGAAGGCCAGCATGCTAGCATTGTAGCCACAAATGTAGCTGGGTGGTGGTATTCTGAACTTCCTGTCAAATTGAGTACCAGATCTCTCTCGGTAGTCGACCTGGTTGGCGAGTTGGTATAACGTTGGCCTTCTATGCCCAAGGTTGCGGGTTCGATCCCAGGCCAGGTCGATGGCATTTAAGTGTGCTTAAATGCGACAGGCTCATGTCAGTAGATTTACTGGCATGTAAAAGAACTCCTGCTGGACAAAATTCCAGCACATCCGGCGACGCTGATATAACCTCTGCAGTTGCGAGCATCGTTAAATAAAACATAACATTTTAACATTTCTTTCTCGGTGGTAAAAGGCAGTCAGAGTAGTCACTACCTCATTCTAGTGCTAATATAAAAACATGGTGCTCTACCTCCATGCTTCCGATGCACATTCATAGCACATAAAAGGAATATCTTTTTTTCTTTATTGGAATCGAATAGGGCTGGGTGTGGCTAGTTTTGACCTGAGTACTTTAGCCCGAATGGGTATCATTGTGCTTCTCTTCTTCATAAAAAAATGAAGTATTAAACAGCATAGAAACCTTAATCAATTCCAGAAACTGCCCATATTTTTTAAATATAGAGTACACTTCCACTGCCTTATTGAATTTAACTGAAGATATACGGGAGGCTATGGATAAACGACTAGCAACAATATTAATTTTATTGGATTATAGCAAAGCATTTGACTCTGTTGACATGGATCTACTATTAACTAAACTTCGAGTGTTAAATTTTTCTGACAGCGTTATCACCTGGATACACTCCTACCTCACCGGCTGTCAGCAGCATGTTGTCTTTAATAATCGGTTCTTCTCCTGGCAGAGAGTAGAGTCAGGATTTCCCCAGGGTTCGGTATTGGGTCCATTGCTTTTCTGTCTCTATATTAACGATATCGCCAAGTCATTTAAATATTGCAGATACAGTGGCGTATACTGGTTAAAGGGTTTGGGCTAACACTGACCCTATTATTACACAAAATATATTTTTAAATCCCTATAATAAAATTCCTTACATATTTATGTGAATTCCAGACGTCTTGATTGGGACGAAAATACGTTGATGACTTCGTCCTTGAAATTACAGTTGGGCCACTTGCAAAGTTTCTGTAGAAATGACTTTTCAATGGATATTAGTGCCAAGCCGGATAAACGTTCTTGTGTATGAGTTGATCTACAGTAGGATTTTATTCTCTTCAATGCAGAAAATGTTCTTTCTACCGATGCTGACGTAGCTGGTATTGTCACAATTAATGTTGCCAATTTAAGGACTTCAGGAATAACTTGGTTCAGCTGGTTTTCATATATGGCAGATAATATTTCATGGATAGGTTTGTTCGAAAAATCAAAGACTTCTGCTGAATATATTACGCTTAATTCATTTTTAAAAAGTACTTTATCAAAGTGACTGTTGTAGGACTGAAATAATTTGTTTAGTGCCTCATTCGGGAAGTTTTCTCTATAAGCAGAAAATTTTTGAGAATCTAGAAGATGTGTGAACTGAAGCTTTCCATAATCAGATAATCTGTCAGTAATTTCCATGTGCATACGATCTAGTATGCTGTAGTACAGCTGCCTGCATTTCAATTCATCATCTCCTTTTCTTCGCTTTAATGGTGGCTCCATTGTATTGGCTGAAGAATTTTCATTTTCCATATTACTCCATATGGACGAAAACCCACTACGTCTGAACTCGGATATAGTATTTTTTTTTTAACTTTGATACCTCTTGCAAGTAGTATGCTATGTCTAGACTTTTTGTCTGAAGAATATTGTAGAGCACATCTGTATGTGCGAACACTCTAGCATAGACTTCAAGAAGAAATATATTCTGAAACTGTGTGAAAAAATTCAAATATCCTTGAGCCTGAACATTTACAGCATCATCCCAGTTTTCTTCAGAGTTAGTACAAATGATATTTTTAAAGGAAGGTGTCCGTTTTTCTCTGTATTCCTTTACTGTATTTACAAGCCGAGATGTAAAATTCAATCTAGTTGGTGCTACGTTTGGGAGTTTCTTGTTCATAAATTCCTTGAGTTTTCTGATCTTTTAGGAGATGATGAGAAAAATGCAGCTAAACCCGACAGTGTTTTGAAAAAAATGCAGCATTCTGCAATGGATGAAGTAGTTTGTTGCAAAACTAAATTGAGAACATGGCTGTAACAATGGACACATAGTGCTTGAGGATACTTTTCTTGAACTTTTGTTTTTAAGCCATTAATATTTCCCGCCATAACTGAAGCACCATCGTATGTCTGTGCAATTAACTTATTGCCGACATTGTATTCTGCTATAACACCTTCCACATGCTGAAACAAAGCAGCAGCAGTTTTGTCCGAATTGACATTTGTGAATCCTGTAAACTGTTCTTGAACATTGGTAGTACTGTCGACGTATCTTAAAACAGTGGACAATTGACTCTGATTAGAGCAGTAACTTGTTTCATCAACAACAATGGCCACAAAAGGTTTTATGTTCTTTATCATACCCCCACTTATAGCAAATATTAAGTCATTCTGAATTGCGAGAGAAGTACCACGAAATACTGTTGAACTCTCAAGATGATTGGCCAGTAAATGGTCAAATTCACTTAAGGAACTTAAATATTCAATATAATTTCCTATATTGTCTGATTCCACACTCTTGTTATGACCCTGAAAAGCCAATTCTTGTTTTCCTAGAAAGCAGACTGCGTTAATAAGATGGAGTAAAATCTCCCGATTTTTTTTTTCACAAGAGCATTGTGTTGGTTGATGTGTAGAGCTTTTCGCTTATCTAGCTGTAAATCAATTCTTGTCTTCCCAAAGTTTGCAAAGTTCATGCTACTACAAATATGAGCTTTTGATTTGTCATATTCTAGGACTGCCGTTCGAAGGGAGTTCATATTAGAAAACCCCTCTTTTGACCACACATTAGTTTCGCGACTAAATAACAAACATGGCCAGCAAAATAGTTTAGACAGTTTAGAAGTACCACACAACCAATTCCACTTACAATATGATATTGAAGTGAAATGGCATGTGTACTCTCGCTGTTTTTCTTTTACGTTCATGGACAAATTTAACTCAGGAGTTGGTCTTTCCATTTTCACAATTTCAACTTTCTCGTTGTTATGTACGACGGTTAAAAGGCACTTTTAATAAACCTTCTATTACACAGTCATTTTCAACACAAACCTCTCCAGAAACTTGTTCTGCCATATTTTTCACAATATCACTTAATTGGGAAATTAAAAACTTAATAATTCACAATTAATATAACTCTTAGACACTCGAACAAATCACAGATTTAAAATAATGCACTGCAAGAACACAATCACATTCAATTGCTAGCGTACTAAGCTATTGCTGCTTCGCGCCTGCGAAAAAACCGATCACGAGAGCGGCAACTCGCCCGCCTACAGTGCACGATGGAAACATAAGGGAGCGGGGGGGACGGGCAGTTGTGCGACAGGACAGCATGAGCGAAACGGTCACAGGCTACCTCACGTAGCAAGCGGTCTCTCCAGCGATGCCACCTTGACAACTTGTTTCTTTTCGAGAGCAGAGACCGCATATAAATCTAATAATTACTTTAATTCTAATTACTATGGTAAAACTAATAATACAAAATTATTACATTATGTTATATTATAAACTTTTTCTTTTGTAATTTCCTTGGGCTACCGCCGGTAGCCCCGGTAGTCCGCAAAATACACCCCTGTGCAGATATCATATTTATGCAGATGACGTTCAATTATACATTTCTGCTAGTCCTGATAGACTAAGTGACTGTATTAATAGACTCAATAAAGATCTCGAATCTGTTTCATCTTGGTCTCAACAATTCGGACTTAACTTAAATACAGATAAATCACAGGCCTTCTTACTTTCGAATAAAAGATTAATCCCCGATATTAATAAGCTCAACCTTCCTCCTGTGACTCTGAATAAAGCGATCATTCCATTCAGTTCAACTGTAAAAAACCTGGAAGTTCATTTTGAATCTAACTTACCTGGGACACGGATATCAAACACGCATGCAAGAAAGCATTTTCCACTCTTCACTCATTAAAAAAGATTGTACCACTATCCAGCTAAATTAAAGCAGACGCTTGTACAGACTCTTATTATGCCTCATTTCGATTATTGTGACGCTTTATTCAGTGATCTCAGGGTGGATTTATCCCAGGAACTGCAACATGTTCATAATGCGTGTGTTCGTTTCATTTGTAATGTCCGCTACTACGACCACATTTCGCCTTCTTTCGATAAATTATTGTGGCTCAGGTTAAATGAGAGGAGAAAGTTACATTCCCTTTCTCTCTTATACCGAATTTTGCACACCTCTACACCCTCTTACTTATCTGTCCGATTCCACAGTCTTTCTCGGATCATAACTTAAATACTCGGTCACAATATGATAACACTCTAGAAATACCACTGCACACATCATCTCTTTATTCTTCACATGCAATAGGATATCATATTAGCAAATAGTGTCCAACCGTCTAACCATTGATTGATAAGACTTCCTGTTGTCTCTAGTTTTAATATTAATTTCATGTTCTTTAAGGATACTCTTCGTCCACCAAAAATTATCTGAAATGCTCTTTGTCATGCTTTAAACGAACCTATTGCCAAGGAAGAATAAACTCTGTTCTTTTGTACACAACATTGTGCAACAGTCAAGCTAACACTAGATTAAGCATGATTTATTCTATTATGTCCAAGCTTTGCTTGCATAAATATTCATTACGAATTAAAAATATGTGTAGTTTTATTGCTAAATATTGGAGCCACTAACAGTCAGATAATTCTATAATTTGATACTGAATTGTTTTATAGTGTGTAGCACATATACTGTACACTTGGTCAAAATTAAAGTGGCCTGCGTCTGAGAGACTAAGTTCGAACCTGGTATTTCCGTGAGCACTTGGGACAACCAGGCTTTGTTCAAAAGATTGCGTATATTCTTCTAGTAGTTATAATGGGGAACACAACTATTAATCACTAAAATCTTCCGAGAAAATAATTCATATACGAGATTTAAAACAGACAGATCGTTCAGAGTGTTTAAACAGTGAATATTGTAACACAAACACTGTATACTGTATAACAGATTCTCAAGTGGAGTACGACCATTACTCATTACAATGCCATTCTGACTGCAGTAAAGCTCTTAGTGTAGTTTGTAGAGCATTAGCTAAGAGTTCGTGAGGGTGCAAGTTCAAATCTTTGCGGACTTACTAAACTTTTTTTTTGTTGCCTTTTAAATGCATCAATGAAAATATAACAGGTTTTCGTCATTCCTTTTATCCTCAGAATACTTTTCGCTTTATTATTTTTTTTTGTGTTAATAGAAACTTTTGATGCTAGATGGAAGTAACACTAAAGGCAACAATTAGGGGCTTTCATATTAAAATGCTGTGTTAATTATTTTATTAATCCCTGCTGCTTTGCACTTTATTGCCTAAGGAACAAGAAGGTAGTAATTGTAAACAAGAAGAAAAACCATAATTCTGATGACAAAATGTATCCTGATTTTCTGGAGTTATAATCACAAATTTTCACCAATTTTGTAATTGTCTGTAAGTAACATGAATTAACATAAGCAAAATTATTTGATTATATTACACTAAAAGGAGTTGTAAAAAATTAAAGAAAGACAAAACAAAAAATTCTCTACAGAGATTCGAAACATGCTGTAGAGGTAGCCCAAATCAGCACCTTGTATTATAGAGTTAACTAAAGCGGCGCACGGAGGTTTACGGTAGTGAACTGTGTGCTCACCCGAAGGGACTTAGAAAATTTTCACTGCTCAAGAGACCAGCCACTTTCATTTTGACCAAGTATACATTAAAATGAATGCTAAAACTAAGAAATTAGACATCTAAATCATATTTCTGTAATCAGGTAATTTCGATATTATAAAAATAATGTGTTTATTTTCTCTGTTTGCAGTCCTGTTGATATTGTAGGTGAGCTGCAATTTGCATTTGTGTGTTTCCTTGTCGGGCAAAGTCTCGAAGCTTTCGAACATTGGAAGCGGCTTGTGGGACTTCTGTGCTCTTGTGAGGATGCTATTCCCAAAAGAAGAGAGGTGTTTGATGAGTTTTTAACAGTGCTGGAAAACCAGTTGGTAGAAATACCTGAAGACTTCTTAGTGGACATAGTAGCAAGCAATAACTTTGTGTATCACAGTCTTCGCTCCTTATTCAGAACACTTCAGCTCAGTGATGTTGTTGATGGAAGATTAAAATCTAAAGCAAAGAGGTTTCAGGAGCGATTGACCATTAAATTCCAATGGGATTTTTCACATCTAGATCAAGAGGATGATGACGAAGCTCCTGTTATTGTACGGACATAAAAGTGTACCATATGTACTAAATAAGAAAGCTTTCAAATCTCAACACAACAAGATACAAATGTCAGGTTTTGTTGTGTGTTAAAAACGTTGTATTTTCTTCATTTTTTATACAGCATGTCTATAAAATAAGCAGCAATTTTCATGAAAAGTATATATTATCTCTTATTTGTGTACATAATCACACCATATTCAAGTTACAATAGCATTTACATGTGAAGACAATCACTGGTTTCTTTCGACATGTGCTCCATTAATGTCTCTTCACAATTCTCATCTAGCTACAGTTGCGCTAAATGCATTTTGCCGTGGTGTGAGTAATGACGCAACATTACGAATTCTGACTCTCAGTTCAGCAGTATCAGCCACTTTTCGTGTGTAGACCTTAGATTTAACAATCCCCACACAAAAAAATCTAATGGGGTAAGGTCCGGTGATCTTGCTGCCCATAGTCTATGTCTTCCTCGTCTTATCCACCAATTGGGAAACACTTGATTCAAAGAATCCCTAACCATTGAAGCTTAGTGACAAGGAGCACTGTCCTGTTGGAAAACAACACTGTCTAGGATACTGTCTTGTTCCAACTGTGGCTGGAGAAATTCTGTCAGCATATCCAAATGAGAGATTCCATTAATGGTGTTCTCTTGGAAAAAGAATAGTTCATAGATCTTTGCCTGTGAAATTCACAACCACACATTGGCCTTTGGGCTGTTTCTGATGTGCCCAATGACATCTGTTGAAAGTTTGTCGGCCCAGATGCAATGGTTACGGTGGTTTACATGTCCACTTACATGGAATGTTGCCTCATCGCTGACAGTCTCATTAAATCATCAATCTCTACAAAGTCCAACAAATCCATGCACATTGCCATATGTTCTGCAAGACCCTCTTCATGCAATTGGTATAGCACTTGCAAATGATAAGCACACTTCTTCAAAACGAATTTCAGCACTTTGAGCACTGTTGATCTGGAAATGTGCAATTAATACTCAAGAGAACGAACAGATTTAGGTTCTGTTTAATTGACTGGCATATAGCTGCAATGTTGGCTATGCCTGTGAAAGATTGACCTCGTTGAGACTCATCAGCAGAGACCAGAAGTTTAGGCATTATGAATCATTAAAATAGGTAGGCAAAAAGGCATCATAAATAGCTAAAATAGGCAAACAAAAAGGCATTATAAATAGCTAAAATACGCAATAGAAGACAATTACTAAAACCTTGCACTAGACCCACAACCTTGCACTTTCCACAAAGGGATTTCGGCAGCAAGAAAAGCTTTACATAAATCGAATGTAAATTGAGATTTTCGACTCGATGTTGCACTTACTGTTGGAAGCAAAGAAATCTTCTTCCCAGTAGCCTTGGAAAGTGCATTTTTGTATTTAGATGTACTGATATGTTGCGATATGAAATATTTAGCTAGCTACAACAACATCGCAATGAAAACTGAAAGAAAAATAACCGTTAAAAATAACTTTAGACCTGCACTCATTGTTGCCTTGTCAAATAAACACAAGCGATAATTAAAACGCTTACTGTTATACATTTTTGCACGGCAGCACTCATTGTTGCAAAGAGAATATGAACTGACTGAAAGACAATATACATTCAGTGAAGTCACTTTCATTGTGGCGGTTGTAGAAATTAAAATATACCTGTAGGCAATTTTTAATAATAAATTAATAAATAATAGATAAATAATCAAATAAAGGGGGAAAAAAAGTATTTATCTTGTAAATTAGGCATTTATATTAAAAAAGGCAGAAAAGGGCAACATAAAACTTTGACGTTTCAATCACAAAGGTATAATTCGTACAGATTTATTTTCAAAATGAAGATAGATTTAACACATTTAAAAAGGCATTCTGCCAAAGTTCCGGTCTCTGTTCATCAGCAACTATCCTTGTTTGTTTAAGCTTATTCAACAATCTCTGTATGGATTTATTCATTGATCTAGCTTTTTGAAATTTTCATTGAAACTATCATTGCAGCTTATCATATGGAATAGCCTGTAGATCCCATGTTACAATGGCAACACGTTCAGCAATAGTCAGCAGTGTGCCTGGTGATAATCTGTAAAAAAAAAAAAGATAAATGAAATTCGGACATTAGCCAAAAAACGCAAATAGTTACTTATTTTATAGACACCCTGAAAAAGAACAGGAGGCATTCGGATGGACAGAACTTATTCAAGTGAGCAACCATTCTTTCTTATGCATGATGTCATTGAAATTGTTATAGGATTAGATTATTTGTCAAAGCAAGTATTTTCAATATTAAATATGTATGTATGTATTTAATGTTCTCGATTTAACAACAAAGTCATTCTCTTTCTTGCTTCCCAATATTTTGATACCACATATTGAAGTATCTTAAGAACCTCACAGATTCTATTCTAGAGATGGTAGATTTAGCATATTAAAATTACAAAATTCGCGTTTAAAAGTAAGGTAAAGAAAAATTTAGCATTTTATAGCATTTTTATGTTAGCATTTAGCATTTCTTAGCTTTTTTGATGAAACGCTTGTCTCATTTGAAAGAATAATTGTATGTTGACTTCCTGAATTCCCTCTCTGGTAAGTCTCTCTGCCTCAGCTATCGTAAATTTTTTGTTGATCCTGGCTACATAATTCTTTTCTTGAGTCCAAATATGTTCAGTGGGGTATAGGTGCGCATGATAAGGGGGGAACCTGATAACACTGTGACCATGTCTCTTAGCCAGTTCGTCTATTGCATAAATGGGAATCCTGAGTTTATACATGTTCGCTAAGTCCATTAATTCCTGTTTCTTTAGGTCTGGTTCAAGATTTATATGGGGTGGCAAAATAAAACTGGCCTGCGGAAAATGTATATGAAATATATGAATTTATATGTGTAAGACTGATGCGGAAATGACTCTGAGAATGCAGGAAACCGTGATCTCAATGCAACAATGAGTTGCTGTCACATGTCTGCGCATGTGCATCTTCTGCATGTATAAATATATAAATGTAAATATTACAGATTTTCTGGGCCAGTTTTATTTTGGCCATTCTGTAGTATGCTTCTCAGCTACATTCTACTCTACCCAGGACTGTATTTCTGCCTTTCTCCACTGATTTGCTGGGGTTTTCTCCAATATCACTGAGTGATAAGAAGCATTGTCCATGACAATGGTAGATTTTGAAGGGATATTTTTAATCAGTGAATGTGGCAGCATTCATCTCCTCATGGTAGTCCCTTGTTTTTCTTGACCTGAACATCGGAAAACATTTAGGAACATAACCATGAGAACTGCCAGCATAAAGGACAGTGACCCTCCCTCTCCCTTATCCAGCAGTACTTTCATTGTGCAGCAGGTAAGGTCAGTCCACCTTTGGATAATGTGTGATTAGCATTGACCCACGTCTCATCCAGTCAAATGACATTTTCGAACTCCTACCTTCATACTGTTCTCAGGTAACAGCACCGACAGGCTACAATGTCACATCTTTCCATCAACACCATTCAGGTTGAGAATTTTTCGTAATCGAACCCCAAGTTTTTTTAAAGAAAGGCGAAGAGATTATTCACTGCCATGAAAAAGACCTGCCTGTTGGAGGCTGCAATGGAGCTTTTTTAAAGTCGGATGTTCTTTTCTCTCGTAATATGAATATACATGGCAGTGAATGAATCAAGGTCCGTGACTGGCTTTGACTTTTCCGGGAGTTTCCAGCAAGCTATCTGAAGGCCCAGATGGTGTGCCATCTTCCTTTTCTTTTTCGCACTTTTCCTTGCCACTATTGATGACAGTATTTCTGGAAATGTTTAGAGCAGCAGCAGCAGTTCTCTCCAACACTTTATTAACATCAATTAGCGGACCCTCATTCTCTCTTTCTAATTCAAAATAAGCCCTAAGAGAGTATACCATTTCACGGGCTTGGCCACGAATCGGTGTTCCTTTGCCAAACCTTGCAGTTTTTCTTTTTGGAGAATTAAGTAATGGCCACTCTCTTTTACCTTTAAGGCTTGACTGTGCCATTTTAAATTTAAACTTAAAAATAAACCGTAAAAACTAAATGAACACTAATAGGCATAACAACACACACACACTTATAATAACTCCCTACAACAATTACTATGAAACACTGAAATAAAAAGGCAGAATATTAAAGAATAAAACTAAGAACAATGAACAGTGAAATGCTGTCACAGAAAATCAATTGACTCATAAACTATGTGGGTGTATTTTGTTGAACTGGCAACGCTTCACATGCTTGTTGAAGATTGGTGGCAGCAGGGTGAGAGGGGAACAGACTGTGATTGGACATTGCTATGATAACATGTCCCCACCTCACTCATAATGTTAACTGTCAAAAGTACAAACATTCGTTAATTCTAGTATAGTTGAAAAAATATATTTCTCAATACAGCTCAGTCACCTTACTCAGTGACGTCGCCAGGATCAGAGCAAGGAGGGTGCGGATGGGGTGCGAGCTGTAAAAATGTGGTACATAAAAAATCCAAAATGTTCTTTCATGCACTTGCGCGCATACTATACATCTGTTTATTAATATTAATAATAATAATAATAATAATATTATGATTATTATTATTATTATTATTATTATTATTATTATTATTATTATTATTATTATTATTATTATTATTATTATTATTGCTCATCACATCCATTACGATACACTATGGGACGTAGTTGTTTTTTCACATCCAAGAAATTGTTTTTGTTCTTCAAAATAATTTATGCCTAGTATTTTGTTAATAAATTGCCCTTTGGGGTGCGGAAAGGGGTACTCCGACTTTTTATGGGGTGCTTGCGCACCCTTTCGCACCCCCCTAGCGACGTTCCTGAGTCCTCACTAACTGAGATTAAAAATGTAAAGTGCCAGCAGAATTTTGTCACCAGCTGAGTGGAAATAATTAACAAGGAAAACTATTTATTGTGCCTGCACCAGGCTTAGAGAAAACAATTGAATATCTAACATTCTAAAGGTGCTAAGTGCTAAAAACAGCTTTCTGAGATATTGGTTAAAATACACTGCAAATGCATGTTAAGATACCTCCAACACTGTCTTTTGGCACACGAATGAGTCACTTACAGTTGAGCTACAACAAAGACAATTCAGTATGATATTCTCTTATGGATGTTCCTACCTTAGATTGAATAAAATGAAATTTGAAAAATTGGCACTTAGCATCTTTAGAAAGTTAGGTTTTCAATTGCCTGTAATAAATAAACCCAACGTGCTGCCTGCCTGAAAGCAAGGCAGTGGTAACTTAGGTTTGACTCATATTAAATATGTCGCACATTTTAACTTTATTCGTTCATTGTTGAGGCTCTCGGTCTTGTTCGCAAGCAGTCAAAATTTGAAGTGTGGTTTTGTTCCTGCAAATACAAATTTAAATCCATATTACTTGTAATATCTACGGTGCAGGGATCTTTAGGTCAATATATGCAGTAGAACGTATGAATTGTGAACACCTGCCATTGATCTGAGAAGTAGGGGTATTTCTGCATACAAGGACTCTGTCAGAACTGGATGCTGTAGCTGACCGGGTAAGATCGCACCAAGCAGTGAATCATGTACTTCAAGTAATGCAGTCTTAAAGACTTCAGTAATCATCCCATTATAAGGAGGTTGCACAATAAGTTTCAAGATGAGGTGCTAGCCTTCAGGCTCTCCCCAGAAAAAAAATAATAATAAATAGTAATTTATGTATCAAGGGCAAAATGAAGATGTTTATAGCGAGGGGCTCTGGCTCAAGGGTGCAAGTGGCCCGAGGTTCAAACATGAAATTTCGCCAAAGGCTCATATATTATTTGTGACGCACTAGTCCATAATAAATTAAAACTTTTTAATGGGAATTTTAAGTTAGAAATTCGCTTTGTATTTGTATGTCTTGTTCAGTATGTTTTGTTTTGGTATCTAGGGACTGTGTGTACTAGAAAAAAAATACGGTACGTAGAATAAAAATTATTCATTGAGGGAGGCCACGTACGATACTATTATTACTATTGTTTCTTTGTTGTTATCAGTCTCTGAATTTAATCAACAATGTTCTGTGATGTTGGAAATTATGTCTAGATTTGTTGAAACCGAAATTCCTTCTGGAATTGTTATTAAAGCCAAACAAGCTGCAGATAATTATTGCCAATTAAATAAATATAAGTATAAGTAAACAAATATATGGGGCGTTCAGAGCACAAGGGAATCAAGTCCACTTTTGGTCAATTGGGAGATATTTCGTCTGTACATACCTTACATGAGGCTACTTTCAGAGCATAAAAGAATCATGTTCTCACTATCTTTGCAATGGTGCAGATGTTTAAATTTACACTCACCTTTAATGGGTTATTAACTATACATAAAGGCTTTAAGTATAATTTTCTGAAAAGTTTATTTTTGTGACTTGAATCCCTTGTGCTCTGAGCGCCCCATATCTTTTTGGCATTAGGGCCTATAAAAGTATTTTTAGGCCAGCAAAAGTATAATGGGTTGTACGAGTATTACAAACTGGTATATTATATCCATGGAGAAATTGAACAATTATGGATTAGTGTGCCACAAAATAAATAATCCCACGAAAAAAGAGCATCATATGCGAGTACTGAGAGCAATAAACGCTTTATAAACTATATGTCCGAGGACCAGAAAAAAATAAAAAGTGTATTATACAGGATAGTGAAATAAACGCTATCTGGTTTTACTGTGTGCCTACAGTATATTGACTTTCTTTCTGGCTGCTTTGTTTATTACTTAAATAATAATTCGAACAGTGCTAGGACTAGATTAAGGAAGAGAGTAGAATTTGCAGAATACTGATTACCACAGTAAAAATAAAAGGCGATCAACCTTGACAGAAATTTCTATCAAAGACGTTATATATACGTAGTATCACACTCTACGGCCCAATACAGTCTAGTAATAATAATAATAATAATAATAATCCCGAAAAGACAAAGTGTATGATTATGTCTCGTAACCAGAACATAGTACGAAAAGGAAATATGAAATCTGGAAATTTATCCTTTGAAGAAGTGAAAAAATTCGAATATCTTGGAGCAACAGTAACAAATATAAATGACACTCGGGAGGAAATTAAATGCAGAAAAAATATGGGAAATGCCTACTATTATTCGGTTGAGAAGACTTTGTCATCTAGTCTGCTCTGAAAATAATTGAAAGTTAGAATTTATAAAATAGTTATATTATCAGTTGTTCTACTCGTATATGGTTGTGAAACTTGGACTCTCACTTTGAGAGAGGAACAGAGATTAAGGGTGTTTAAGAATAAGATGCTTAGGGAAGTTATTTGGGGCTAAGAGGGATGAAGTTATAGGAGAATGGAGAAAGTTACACAATGTAGAACTGCATGCATTGTATTCTTCACCTGATTTAATTAGGGACATCAAATCCAGACGTTTTAAATGGGCGAATCTAGAAATTCATATAGAATAATAAAATGGATATGAGAGAGGTGGGATATGATGGTACAGACTGAATTAGAGACCGATGTCGGACTTATGTGAGGGCAGCAATGAACCTCCGGGTTCTCTAAAAGTCATGAATAAGTAATAATAACACTTCCAATCGTTTTAAATAAATTTATTGAATTCCATCGTATTTCTCGAAGACTGTAATTCCACATTATTATTATATTAATCCTTTGATCCGGAATCTTACTGTGATAAGCTTTCACTTGCATTTCATGATTAGTACAAAAAAATTTTCAAGTTGAGCGCCTTTGGCGTGTGAGTAAACCAGAGAGAGTATAATTGTATGCAAGAGTCTTTTTCTAGCTCTGTGCAACCTTCTTTTTATCCTTTCAGGGGCAACCAACGAGTTAGAAAGAGTAAGTCTTCTCTTTCTAACTCGTTGGGTGCAGCCTTAACATTTGTAACCGTTGGCAACATTTATGACAGACATATTGTAACCAATTTCGCCAACTTAAGCTGTAGTTTTTGTAATTGAATTAGAAAATGTTTAAGCTCTATTTATATTAATAATACTACAAATTTGCTGCTGACGAACGAAATAGGTATTAAATTCCGTGTTTTACGCACGCTTTTCAATTGTTGCACTTGTACAAATAACGCCATTAACAATTATATTGTTACTGGGTTGGCACCACTTTTGTAGTAACGGTATCTCCTCCAACGGTTCCAACCGAATTTTCAAATCTACAGTCTTGCTGCCTGCGTCATGGCGTGAAGTCGTGTGCAGGTTTATAACCTAACCAGTCGAAAAGTTAGTTCTTTTTAAGCCTTTTCTAACATGCCACAAATCTTCAGTATGATTATGTGGTATACAGAAAAAGCTGCATCAGCGTGACTTATTGGTGATTGAGCGGTATTCAGTCTTCGGGCGGTTTACTTGCTCGTTACTATTGATCATGAAGTTGATCATAGATAAAAGTGTACAGCCTGTAGTTGCAAGTCGTATCTCATAGACTTGGGACGAAGGGTAGTACATACATTTCTTTTCAGAATATATTTACAAAGTGATTTCTTTATTTGTGATTTATCGTGCTGTGTACTGTTACATGTTCATTATTGGTAATGTTCGCCAAACTGGTTGGCTGCTGCCAAATCGGTATGAGTGGATAAAATTATATCCGGAATTGAAATTAAGGCCAACATTACAAAGGTGATTTGGCAGTGAGACGTAATGTTTAAATCTATGTGCTTATTTGCTTAAGAATGTAGGGGAAAGTTTCAGAATTGTTTCAACATATTGCAGAAAGCCGATTTCGCAGCAATCATAATTCCATTATAATATTCGTTATTTATGCACTGAATTATTGAAGCTTTTCTGTTGAAGCATACAAGTTTTGTTTAATATAGTAACTAGCCTACAGAAATCTGAACCATGGAGTAGTACTGTACTAAAACTTGGAGGTGTCGCCCATTTTATCACTCTTGGAATTTGCAGTTCGTAACAGTGATTATCACGCAAAGGTTTAATAGTCGTGATTTTTCGGTATGCCTTCATTTATTGACGTGGAATACATTTTTAGATAGTCTCGTATTTCAGCGTCGTCAGCCAGAGACTAGTGATTTTCGCGGGTTTGCACATAACCATCTTCCGGTAGATTTAAACGGAGTGAAATCAGCGTAGACAATATAGAAACTGCAATTTTTTTATAATCAAGCAGGGACCGCTAAAGTTTACCATTGCCGTTTTCATAATTTTGTCAAGACGAAAGTAATATAAACGCACACTGGCTATATGTATATAATATATCTTGTTTACTTGCGATCTTCATGTTTGAAATTTCAACAATGGATCTTTCACGAGTTCATAATCGTTTTAATCGAGCGAGTTCGGCCAGGTGATAACGTTGAGTTTCGCATTTGGAAGTCCGTTACATGAACACAAGCCACCTATAACACAAAACAGAAACTCAATAGTAACAAAGGCCTACTGGTATACCCACAGATGTTAAAGCATGTGTAAATAAACTTGACAAAATAATCGTTATGAAATATTCTGTTCATTGTTGATCAGTGAGTTTGCAAATACGGTAAATTTCGTGTACTGGTAGTACGGTTGCTACTGGTTATACGAGTGAAGTGTTTAAATTATTGCAGGTATGCTTGGAAGGGTAAGAGTAATTGTGGCAGAAATTATTACAAAACGAAATTCTCGATGATAATGCTACGATGAGAGGAACTTGAACATTAACTTCGTTAGCGTTGTAACTTCAAGAAAAGCAATACATTTGTAAATATTTGCGTTTGTAATATTTTCATAGTGGCACAATAATTTCAAATATGAATATTGCAACCAAACAAATATATTAGTTGGTGTGTAAATATTTGTGTTTATACTATTTTTGCAATGACAAAATTATGTAAAGTTCCCCAACCTCAGAAGTAGGTTACAACTAAGCCACGGCCAGGAGAGGAGACCAGAAATGTCGAAAGACAACCTGGTGGCACTGGATAAAAAAAAAACTTATTTAATATGATTACAATAATTGAATATCCCCTCCCCCAGAATAAGGATCGAAGTACATAGGGAAACAATGTACCGTATACCCTTATTCCCGGGAGGTGTTCAAGTAAGTTTAACTACAAAAGAAATTCTGTAATTCTAATATTGCCAACCCTCATTTCATTCGCTCTTGCTGTTATAACTGTGAGTAACTGGCTGACAACATGCAAATCCGTAAAAATTACTGAGTACATGATGTGCCTAGATGTTTAATTGTATGTCTGTTATATTTCTGCTGTGTCGACTGCTAGCTGGTCTGATGTCAGCGCCAACTCTATAGTCTTTGGCTGGCGACATTAAAATAACAATTACCCGTTTTATCCGCACCACAGTATAGGGTAAAAGGTCAAATGACATCTGGTGTGACGAAAATGATCAAATTTAAAATCACTAATTCACAATAATAACAGCATACAACAATGAAAGTATTGTCGACTTGATCGATTGAGCTAGGGTAGTGCATGGCGGTGGTATGGTCAGATTACCACACGAGCCTTGGTGGCCGTGCTTAAGTAGGTTAAAAATAACATGCTTCCGTATACCCGAAAGCTCGTGTTAATTATTTGAGATGTTAAATTAATGAAATTAACAAGTAATTAATGCTTCAACCAACGAAGTAAAAATTTTAATATCGAGAATATGAGCCAAGTTTGGAAAATGAACTTTTGACAAAATCCTTTGAAAGAAACCGTCCATTTGGGAATGTGTTTAATAGTGACAAAGAAAAAGCCACAATTTTTTCAGTCCTCCAGAATTTCTCTCCACATGTTGACCTGTATGACAAGTACACGACGAAGTAACTACTAGCACTCAAACCTTCACGGACGTCAATATCAATGATGTGCCCCATACCTGTACTGCTAGGTTGGACGAAATAAAGTGGCAAATCCTTCATCTGCCAAACAAGGCTGCAGGACTGGATGATAAAGCTGAAATTATTAAAGAACTACGGTTTCTACAAAAAAAAAAAAAAAAGCTATTCAGTTATTAACAAATATAAAATCTACTCTCTAGACATGGTCATTCATTCATTCTTTTCTGCTCGAGGACAGGTCTTTCATTGCAAACTCGGCATTCTCCAATCTTCCCTCTTTTCTGCCTTCCTCTTAGTTTCCATATGCCTTAATGTTGTCTGCTGCTGCTATGGTGCTAGAGTCCAAATTGGGCCTTGGCCTGCTCTTTATGTCGTCTCAAATACTCTCTTTCTCTAGCCTTTGTTTTCCATGCCCATATCCTCAGTAGTTTGACTTCATTTGCCAATCTCTTCCTGGGTTTTCAACCTTTCTCCTACCATAAATTTCTTGAGATAGGACATTCCTGGGGATCCTCTCTTCCTCTATTCTTATAACTAGATACGAGAATTCTATGCAAATGCATGTTTTATAGCAATATAGGTCATAGCTGAAACGTAGTACTTATTTCATTACTTTCCGGTTCCAAATAGCCTATGTATACATTTTCTGTGCATATTTGCATATTTTGGCCTTTTTGGGGATAAAAATATGCATAATGCATATTTAAGCTATTTTTAGCTTAATCATCATGTAATATACAATATATTCAGTTTAAATGCAAGTTTTAATGGTTTTGAATGGACACCTCAGTATCTACATTTTTATGTCCCTTATTTTAGCTTCAGGAATCAGGATTGAAAAAGAAAAGAAAGAAACTTAATAACAGAAAAAGGTTCATTCAAATTTGCATCCAAAACTTCTTGCTATGTGGAGAGGTCATTCACTGCCTACAAAAACATATTGACTGACAAGTGCAGGAACCTCACAGACCAATTTGAAAATGATAACTATGCAAAAAAAAAAAAGTGAAATAAGAAATTTGGAACAAAAATTGAATTGCATATTTTAATGTATTTTTCGCATGATCATAGTTTGATACATGAATGCATGCATATTTTGGGATTTTATAGTGCATGAAATACACGTCTCTACTTATAACATATCCTGCCCACTGCAGTTGTCTTAACTTAATAGAGTTGAAAACTTTAATATCTTTATGTAAGTTGTATATCTCTGTTATAACTTATCCACCCATTCCCCCTCATTCTATAGTTGCCTCGTTTAATTATTAGGCAGCGGTGTTCCTTTTAAGATTTGTAGGTCTTTATTGCATGCACCGTTAATAAAATGAAAATGCGATGTTGTTACGTCTTGTTTGTTGCTGCTATATATTAATATAACATGGATATGGGCTAGGCTTAATTGCTCAAAGCATGAGTTAATTTGAAGATTATTTATTTTAAATTATTTAAAGAAATAATTAAATAGAATAAATGAATAATAAAATAAAGTAATATAAGTAAAAATTATGTAATTTTATTTTAAATGTAAATAATTAAAATAGGCGTCCTTACTTTTTAATATCTATTCATCATCCGTGTCACTTTCTCTTAAATCCACAATGAAATGTTCCCCATCTCCTGTTGTGTCTTGTATCCAGTACCGTTCTCCGACCTTGATTGTGTGGTCAACACAGGACGACCAGAGGTTAGAATTTATGTTTTCAACTCCTCTTAAATGCTCACACACACTAGCACTGAGGGTTGGGGTTGTATTGTTTTTCCTCACATGGGACTTAAGGCGAGCCCGTACTAGCTTTATCGGGTTAAGAACACAATGATAAGGGGGGAGACGAACTTCATGTCCATAAGAGGCAGCTAATTTGTCCACTATGTATATTTTATTAATATTGGCTTTCCTAATTGTTTGCATCATGGCTGCTTCAATAGGAATGGGATAAGGCACTGGAATTTTGTGATATTGCATAAAATTTATTATGTCTTTTACAGATGATCTAAGAGTGGGAAATTTGATAGCGCCATCATCCCATCCTTTCTGAACAACATCGTGCGTATCGTACCATGTTTCATCAAGAAATACAATTTGTGATCCTTCAGACCGCAGTTTATTTAGGCGTTGCAAATAATTATAACGCCATGCCACAATTCTTGCGGATTCCATAATAGCTTGTTTCCTTTTCAGGATACGAAAACGAAACCCAAGTTTTTTAACCAATTCTCTTAAGGTTGTTTCTCCATAAGGAAAACTGGAAAGTTTGACTTTTTGTAATAATTCTTTTATTGTTAAGGATTGGCCCTTATTGTAAGAACTATATATTTCACGGCGAATGTAATCACACGTAAAACCATCTACTTTATTAAATTTTGTGACTTTGTGTCCACGCTTTTTAGGTGTCTTAGGTCCCTTTTTTACAATTTTACTTGCAGTATTTCTATTTAATTTAAGAATTTTAGATGTCTCCGAAATTTTTCCTTGACCTAAATTCTTTTTCAGAACATATGTGTGAGCATTGCACACAAACGTTTGACACTGCTTACATAATTTTGGTCTAGCTTTTGAATTTGAATTGTTATTTAACTCTGATATATTATTATTATTATTACCATTGTTATTGACATTCATGGGTATCGGTTTCGCCACTTCACTCGCTTCCCACAGCCTCCACATTTTTATTATACACTGAACTGTAATATAATTAATTTTCACTGTGAACTAGAACAAGACACTGCTAAAATTTGCAACTCTGGTTTATACACTCCGTGTGGAGTATTGGAGCAGCCTTCAAAAGACTTGACAATGGACAGCGCGACATAATTAAAATTATTGAAACTACAAAGCTTCTGTCCTCTTTGACACCGCTAGCCTACTAATTGAACGTGGCTACTTTACCAGGCCATAAATCAGTCTTAAGATCTTTTTGGAGCTGTCCAACATTTCCTCCATTTATCAGGGTATAATTCAAGTTTTGCATTCATAGCACAATATTGGTTTGATTATTGTTTTATTTATCATAATGTTTATCATGTGATACCTTCTGTTATGAACTTTCTCCAGTTCACGATTCCTTCAAGTGCATTCTTCAGTATGCAGTTTCTTCTTAGCCAGCGACCCAGCAAATTTATTTTTCTTTTCCAAAAATCTGAGCAAGCAGTTCGTTGAAATTTACAGTAAACTAAAAACAAAACTAGAAATCTACATATTGGAAAGAAGACATATTAATCAGTATTACTGATATTTATAATGTTAAGTCTTTTCTTCAGTGTTTGCCAAATGGCTAAATTATATTTTATATGGTATCAACTAAAACAGTACGTGAACTGGTTTTCAAGGATGTTTAATTCCCCTCGCCATCTTTTCAGAAACACCTCTGTGCATATTAATGAGAATAGGCCTAGATTTGATGTAGAAAAAAATTATACTTTTTACTTCAATCAAGTAGTCATAAAAATTGTTACATTACTGAAATAATATATTGTTTGCTCTCAATGTTGAATTAACATACAGTGACTTGACATAGGACCGACAAGATTTTTATGTAATTTCTTTAACGTTTTCAATGTATAGGGTAACCAAACTTATGCAGTCCAGTTTTCTGCTTTAATATTGTTTGGTTTGTCATCCTGCTGTCACCAAACCGCAAGTTGTGTGACCTGAATGAGAAGATGGACCGAGCTCATCTTCAAACCTGCCCAGGACTGCAGTGCGCCATTGAGACCAAGTGGTATTGGAAAGCAAGGAAAGTAATGAATCAATGATATTTTATTAATGTACTTGCCATTTGAGAAATAAATAAAATATTTGAAGATTTTCGATTGAATTAATATCTGGGAGTTTCCAGATCAGTGCAAAATCTTTATTTACTTATGGCTTTTAAGGAACCTGTAGGTTCATTGCTGCCCTCACATAAGCCTTCAGTCCCTATCCTGAGCAAGGGTAATCTACCTCTACCATCATGACCCACCTCCCTCATATTCATTATAATATCCTTCCATCTATGTCTCGGGCTCACCAAAGGTCTTTTTTTTTTCCTCTTGCCTCCCAACTAACACTATATGCACTTCTGGATTCACCCATACCACATGCCCTCAATATGTCTGGTGAAGAATACGATGTGTGCAGTTCTATGTTGTGTAACTCTTCATTCCTCTTAGCCCCAAATACTTTCCTAAGCACCTTATTCTCAAACATCTTTAACCTCTGTTCCTCTCTCAAAGTGAAAGTCCAAGTTTCACAACCATACAGAACAACTGGTAATATAACTTTTATAAATTCTTTCAGCTTTTTTTTTTTTTGAAAGCAGACTGGATGACGGAAGCTTCTCAACTGAATAATACGCATTTCCCCATGTTGTGCAAAACTTTGTAAATAAATCTATAAACTCTCTTCAATCTCTTGTAACAGTCAGTGAGGACAGGAGTGATGTAATCAGCTGTTATATCCTGTCAGCTTAGCCAACATGGTGTTACAAGAATCCCTCAACTTCCTCAGTTTTATAGCTGTGTTAAAATTTTGTGAAGCATGCTCCACACAGTAGAATAGTTTTAAATGATAGAAAAACAGCATGAGAACCGAGTTCGTTTTTCCAGCAACCTCCTCAATTGATAACTTTGTATTTTTTCTTCCATGTTTTCTTCAAAAATATTGCAATTCCTGCTAATACTCTTGTTTTGTGAGACTTCACAACGTTATATAATCTTCCAACTGTACCACCCCTTTTAATTTCTCTTTTGTTTATGGGGCTAAGTTCATGCTATGTCGGTATCTGAATGTTTAAGTTCTTTTTGTAGTTCGTCCTTGTGGCATATACCCCTTACATTCCAAACTGCTAGTTTTAGTTTTTCCGATATTTCATGTCGTAGGTCCTTTTTTAGAGCTGAATTCGTTATGTTTGTCCAGTCATTTCAGTTTCCTTAAAGAGAGAATAAATGAAATGTCCTCTGAGCACATTACCAACGTGGAGCAGAGTAAGACCAGAGCTGTCAGCTCATAGACTAACAGTCACAGTTTCACATGTATGTAAAAGATAAAGGCAACCCATGACAGGCCAGATCGGCTCAGAGGGTGAGTGGCGAGAGGTTAAGGCTCCCACCTTTACAGACAGTCTACATAAGTTAATAGTGGGTGTCAATCCTACGTGCCTGCTACCTTTACCCCTAAGGAAATGCCCCTGGTACTAATTTCTGTTAGAGGCTGAGTACACTCCAGAGCCATAGTGTGGCCGGAAGGATTAGGCCAATGGAAAAATCCATGACTGCATTGGGGATCGAACCCGCGACCTTCTGGCTTTATAGCGTTATGCCTTAACTGCGTGCCCCATCATACGTATGTTCAGCCTTAGACACAAAAAAATGGCCGTTCTCCTGTAACGTGAATTTGTGTAAGTCCACTTCAGGTAGCGCCTGGTTCACACAAGTAGGGAAAGGATGTTTATTTTTGCACCTAATTTACTCCTTGAATATATATCTTCGTTATAGATTATTCATAACACTTGACCTATAAACAGACAGAAAAGGCAACAAACAAAGGAAAAACAGAGTGGAGTCGTGCATCAGAAATTCCTTCACGTGTAAACTAAGCTCTTACAGAATCAACTGAAATCTTCTGAAGGGGACTTAACGTATGGCAGCCGGTCTTTTTTTTTGTCTAAGACTGTACCATTATCAAATGAAGGTTGCCTCTTCTGCTACCATCAAATTTGCGCTGTTGAGATCTTCACCACTCTTACCTCAGACATGTTTAGTCAACTATCAGAAGACAGGTCTGGACTTCACAAGTGACACCAACAAGGTATCACTCATGAAGCAGCTAGGCCAGGAGATAATGGGGTAGGGTGGCCAGTTCCTTATCCCCTTCATTGCATACATTGCTGACTAGATACATATTACACTAATCAGACTTCAGAATCTTCCAGGGGATCTGAAGTTCAGATGCATACATACAAACGCCAGACAGGGACCTCCATATTTACATCCCCTGGAAGTAGGGTGTTTTAGTATTTAAGCTCCCAGAGACTTGGTTCACAGGTCCTTACTACCATAGCTATTCAGGTCACCCCACCATATGTGGTGGAATCCCTCATCTGCCACCCAGGGATGCTACTGGTAGAGCTTACAAGGTCTCCCCCCCATGGTTTTTTTTTTTTTTTTTTCAGTATTAAAATAAGACAAAATTACTCTGACAAACATATCGAAGTATGGCTTACTGGAAAAGTTTTCACTTTACTGTGACCTCACTTGAACTTGTATCATTACGTCAGATGATATCTAGTGATGTGTCAAGTCAGTGCAGAGTTTGTAATACCACTCACTACTATGCTGATAGGCGTGTCTTTATGGTTCATTTACCGGTATCCTTAACATCAGTTGCCTAGTAACAGTCTGAATTGAACATTGCTTTTCATTTAGAACATCGTATGAAATTAATTATGTTGTGCATTACATTTAAGTTTGTAGTAAAATCTATTTTGAATTTTCACCTTATATTTGTAACAGAATTCTAATTTCTACCATAAGCTAAAACCATACATATCTGATGTAATCATCATTGCCATCTTGATGTCATCACTACCATTATCACAGCTGTTGTCACCATCCACTACGACATGAAATGGCCCATTATCACCTCAGCCAACACGATAGTGACAGTAACTACAACTAAGATCATGGTTATAAATAAGACCACTAGTTTATTTATTTATTTTTGCAAATAATGCATACAACAAATCCGTAAATATTACACACGATTTTTATGTTGTTCATTGATTATTCCTCTTTCCCTTTGTATTCTTTCTGGCTTAAACTGTCGTAATTTTAAAAAGAGGTTTGGAAGTACACATTAAATCTAATATCACATAAATGTAATTTTTTTTATACTTGACTATATTTATTAATTTTTTTTAATACCAATCACACTAGGAAGCAGGCAACTAGACTACATGACTGAATACATCTACCTCAGCCAACTAATGTCCTTTCACAACAGACGACAACGATATTAAAACAAGAATCGGAAATGCATGGAAGAGATTTTGGAGCTTCAGTTTCATTCTGACAGATAAGACTTTCAATTTAAAATTAAGAAGCAGAGTCATGAACAGCTGCATCCTTCCAGTTCTCCTATATGAAGCACAGACATGGTCTCTAACAGAAAGAAAGCGGGACATGTTCAGAAAGTGCCAACGAAAAATGGAGAGGAAGATGCTGAACATCACACTCAGGTACAGACTACGCAACGAAGACATAAGGAGCCAAACACACCTCAAAGACAGCAGAAACGGCAAACAAGCTGAAGAAGAAATGGGCAGGACACAAGATGCGACTCAACGCAAACCGGTGGACACATCCTTATGACATGGGATCCAAGGATTGGCAAACGCAATGCTGAAAGACAGAAGACAAGGTGGGCAGACGAACTTAGATCAAGATTCGGCCATCTATGGTCAAGAACAGGGAAAGACCAACAACAATGGAAACTAATCACAAAGTGACTTGCATCCCAAACAGTGACTAGTGAACAGTGGATCCTTCAGTGTTAACCCAGACAGCATCCCAAACTATTACATTACAAAAGTGACCATCATTCCCGGAGTGACTAACCAGGAACTGCTTGACAAGCCACCCTGCATAGTCAGGAGGCCCTTGTCCTTCACGGAATTTCGTGGCTAATTCTTAATTAATATTTATTTTGAACACAAAAAGAAGAAGAAAATTCACTTTACTCTTATATCTGCTAATCTGTCAATAGCAAATGGTCAAGTGAAATTCTAGAGACACTATTGATCTGGTAAGCATTGTACAATGCAGCATAGCATCTTTGAAGTGGGAAGTGCATGCACTGCACTGACAGTAACAAATTTAGTTTCATCATCTTTAAACCATGTGGCACTTCTGGCACTTTACCAACAATTTATGTATACAGCCAGTTAGTGACAGTTGGGTAATATGTAATCCTCCTGACCCATGAAGATTAGAATAAGTCATCTCCCCCTATGACGTAATATATTTATATGCTGGTAGATATCCGTAATGGCACAAATACTTCTCAAACCCTTGAACTTTCATTTACGTAAATTTGAATGTTGAAACTGACTTCTGTTCACTTGTTTCCTGCAGAAGATTATATATAACACACATTCTCATTTTTGTTAATAAAATGAACTACCGGTACCACCTGAGAAAATCTTTCAGAAATCTCTTTAAATTACACACGTGCTTACATATACAGAATGAACCGTAATTCACGCAAGGAAACAGCACAATGCTATGCCTTATTCAAAATTTGAGTCGAAATTACTCTTGCCAATATTTGGATCCAAGACTTTTTTTCCCGAAAAATTAACATTTAATATTCAGTGACATGGCAGTGCTTTGTAATAAAATCACTAAAAATTTGACTGTAAGTTCTCAGAGCTAATGCTAAAAACTAAGTAAGCTTGGTATAGATCTAGAATAATTATACTGTACTGTAGGTGAGAAAAATGTTAGGGACTTATGCAACTAGTAAGACTGGTCTGAAGCAGCAGCTCTTGAACAGTGGGAGGAGGTAGCTCTCATCTACACTGATGGATTTACAGACAATATGCTGCATTAGTATTGCTACCTACCAAATACCGGTACTATTATGAAGTGTTTATTCTCGTGACTCGTTCAAGCTATATTTTTTTAAATTGCAATTTCGTCGAAATTAGAACATATCTCTGCATGCTATTTTCAGTTCTACAAGATGCTAATCAGTTAAGTGGGACTTGTGGCTGAATTTTATAAATTTAATTTTAGAACATAGCTGTTTGCACTGTAGGTCGATGAATGAATACCATTTTTAGGCAAAATGCGTAAGCAGTGGATAAGTGTTGGACATCTTTAAAATGATTTAAATAAATTTACAAAAATATTGAAATCCTTTCCTATAGAAGTCACTAAATTGACTCTTTTTGAACTCGTGTAATAGGTGAACTATTAAAAGAATATACTTATTTAAATCAACTTCCAGGATATTTTAAAACTAAGCCTAAAGACGGAAAATGAAATACCAGTAACTTTTTTTTTTTGTAGATGTGATTTCTACAGTTCCAGTTTCTCTATGAAAGATTTAATATCAAACACAATCACTATACTTTGACCGTGGCTTTGCAGGCATAGATTCAGTTGGTTTAAGTTTGGTTTAAGCTCTGATCACATCTATATCAGATTAGCCATTCTTATGTTATGAAATGTCAACATAAAAAGAGAACAACTAGCAGAGCTTCTCTGTCGAAAAGGTATTTTTTGGTAATGACAGCTAGATGGAAGTACTGCTGTAAGCTATTACTCCTCTCAGTATTACCACAGTCTAATATATACAGTCGCGCAACTTCAACACTTTTTTTTTGCCAACATTCACGACACTAGCGCTCAAGCGGCAGGCAAGGCACTGGTCATAGGGTTGATACAGCCAGCACGTGCTTTAAAGGTATGCGAGATGTTATAATAACGTTTTAATCATGCGTCAGAATAAAGGCAATGTGTGCAATGACGAAAATTGCAGTAACAACAAATTTAAATCTCCGAATTTGTCGTTCTTCAGATTCCCTAAAAACCAAGAGAAAATCATAACTCAGTCATAACCTATAATCCACGCTGTAGGTAGCCTACATTTTGTGTTCTATAAAACATTTATTAGTTATCAGTTACCTATTTGTATGCCAGGATGGAGGGTTTAAATAAAAACAAAGTAAATACCCGTTACAGTATATTATTGTTTTGCAGAGATCATGTGCAAATGTGTAACCATTCCGATTTTGGATAATGTATCTACAGTTTTTAATGCAAGTAATTCCATAATTTTTGTATTCGTGTTTTTTTCTTTATATTCTTCAAAAGGTGAATGTTATATTGCATTCAAGTAGGGATTATAGTGTTAATTTTTTCAAGAATTCATGGCGTATTATAATCCTTTTGTAAAATATTCACTTCTTGAATAAATCCAGACTGTGTCGATAAATTTCTGATGTGTTGGTGTAGATTCATGTGGCAGACGTATTAAGTTCTCAAGAAATAAAAGAGCCTTTTTAAATTTAATATAAAAAGCAATTTTTTCTGTAATAATTTGCATGACTGTTATTGGTGTTGATTTTACATTACCAGTGATTATTTGAGCCGTTCAGAGCAGAAGTGGTATAAGTCAAAATTAGGTAATGAGGTTTAAAGTAAAAATTCTGTAAAATACAGCGCAAAGTAGCAATTAATATATCCTTCGTGCTAGTCACTGATTACTAATAGTTTAAATAAATTCAATATTAACTGCTACTTTGCGCTGTATTTTACAGAATGTTTACTTTAACCCTCATTACCCATTTTTGACTTACACCACTTCTGATCTGAAAATAAAATTAGGCCTACATTTTCAGAGTTAATTGAAGTTACAATTTTTTCAACAAAGTTGTGTATTCATTTGTTCTTACCTACGTCATAATAACAGTAAGTGCATGTAAATTACGTATTATATAGGTAGGATAAGTTAAAATTAAGCTTATGTGTGAAAACTGGAAATGTAAAGTGTGGTAAACTTTCCATAAAAATTTAAACCATAATATCAGCACTATTAGCGACTCAAAATAATAATAAAAAAAATTGAAAAATAATGAACTTCATAAATCAATGTCTGTCAAATTAAGGTTTAAATCTTCCCCTTTTTTATTTTTAAGTTTACCTCAGCGGCCGAGTTTACCCCAATTTGCGGTATGGAAAATAGTTAATTTCTCAGGAAATAGGGAGAGGAATTCACCACGCGATGTAGCCTACGAGATATGCCCTACAATTTTGACTCTTCTCACAGGAAATATAGAGTTCCAATGGTTTATAAATATATTTAGGAATGAATTGAATTAACCGTCCACGTACAAACAATTATATTATTTCAAACCATGATACGTGATCAGGGCCATGATTCAGTTGTAAGGAGCAGAAAGAATTACGTTTATTCCCAGCTTCTGAAACTTTTAGATTAACTGCATGTGAAATTCTTCCAGGATTCTAAAGTAGAATTAGTAAGAACCATATACACTTATTGTATAGCAAAAAAATATAAAATAAATTACGCAAAACCCGTTTTCTGATGTGTTATCGTATGTAGTGTGCACACTTTTAACTTGCCTGCCGCTAGAGGGCTACTGTCGCGCCAGCTGTCAAATGTTGGCATATTTTATACGTATGAGTTGCATTACTCCATGTAATTCGATCAGAATTATAACGTGCCTTCTTATGCAGTTGCTAGATGGCAGCATAGTGAAATTGAGATTGTATTATTAAAGGTATTTATTTTCCGATTATTAATTTACGTATAGGTTTTATTGTCACTACACTACCCAGTCACAGTCTACTATATACAGTCGCGAAGCTCAATATGTAGTAAAAATGCAAACATGGGTAGTTGCCCACCACTAGGATCGCTACTATCGCCTCATCATCGCAGATCTCTCTCCTAGCAGACGACAAAATATGTTACACTTTCGTTGTCGTGTTCTTTTGAAAAAATTAACATCTTGCTTCCATTATTGAAATATTAAATGCATAAAGTTAATTTATTATTTTAATGAAGTATATTAAATTCCACCATAAACTCGAAGATACCTGCAAGAAATAGGTTAATATTATTTTTGTTTGTGCAAAACGAACTGAAATTTACTTTAATCGCTTCACTCATTCAAGTTTATAGCGATAATTAACTATTAAACCAATAAATATTAATTTGCATTTCCCTTTACAACAATAATAATGTAAATATGAATTAATCGAGTAACTTACGTGTACCGGTACTTGTAGTGTAGGCTTACGTAACTAACAAAGTGGGATGAGGTTAAGCAATAATAATCACACCAGAATTGGAAATAAAACGTGATCAATAAATTTTATTGTAACAGACTTTTTCTACGTCTCTAGTAAAGTATCAAATAAAAATAACAACAAAATTAACAGCTATAATTAAAAACATATCCTTTGAAAAAAAAAAGTAGGCCTAAGCAATAATAATCCCACCAGAATTGAAAATAAAACGTGATCAATAAATTTCATTAAAACAAACTTAATTTTTCTACGTCTCTAGTAAAATATAATTATTCCAATTATTGTATTTTAGCCATTAACATTTTCATTACAACCAATAACGAACATTTCACAAGCATCAATGTGAAATACGCAACGAGCTAGCACTCGATGGAAATACGACACAGTCCAAAGTCGACCGTGGACAGTCTATTGTTTCTAGTTGCTAACCGCTTGGAGTGCTTTATCACGAGATTTGCAAAAAATCACCTCAAGCTTCGCGACTGTATGTAGTAGACTGTGACCCAGTCTTGAGTAATGATCTAATGAACTATTGAAGGTATCTTGATGCTGGGTCTTACATTTAAATCAAATACAACACTGTTTTTATCGAATGACCCTAATTGAATGAGAAGGAGAAAGTAGGAAGTACGAAGTTAAAAAGTATACAATGTTTATTGCGTCCTTGCAAGACTTCTTGGGACTCATCTTAACCTTTATGTGAGCTCCTAGCCTAAAGACCACTTGTCTCACTTTGGGCTAAGTGGTGTCCGTTAAATCAAGGATCTGCTGTATGACCCAATTGACTCTTAAGGGCATAATGTGGGGGAAGGGTATGTATTCTTACCAAGAGGAAAAAGGAAAGTATGTCCCTGGCTTAGATATTGGTTGGGGTGGGGCTTGTTTGCCATCCTCATTCTAAATATAAGTGATTCAGTTGCTGATGGCAACATCCATCGCACTTGATGCCAGACTAGTCAGGAAACTGAGTCCAGTCCTGTCAACCACTAACAGTACTAGATGAAGGTAACACAGATGGAATTACTGGTTCATAAATTTTACTTTCACTTAAAGCCATTGTACAGTGAAATATTTATCTTTACTGTAATTTTTTTAGTAAACAAGATTACTGTATTTGCTAAACAAAACTAATATTGAACAGCACACCTGACTTCTTAACTGCAACAATCAAGACTGAAAATTTAGACAGTTTAAATTTCAACCAATCAAGATCGGCCGACAGACCACCAACCTTCAAAAAAGCAACTACATAAAAATCTACATACATTATTTTATTTATAGTAAAGTCTTATCAAATTGAAAATAATATTATATAAATTATTATATTTTTTAGTACTGGTAGTTAAAAAAGTCTGAAATTCCCAAAGGGGGACATTCTGGAATCCAGGGGAGGGACAAGTTTCCCCTAGGTTACACCCTGAATTCATCACTGTTTAAATTCCTTTGGGCCCGGGTTCGATCTGTGACTCACCCCCCGATTTATAACTTGTGTTGGGCAAGCCAGTGGTCCTGGTAATAGGGGTTTTCTCTAGGAACTCTGGTTTCCCTGTGATATCCCAACAAATTATTGATTTTTCAATACCTATTAAGGAGAAATTTCTGAGCCAATATTTAGAAGTTCATTTTTCTATCATTATCATCATCCTTACGATATTGAAACCAATTGAGAGAGTAGGTCTAACTAAGCTTGTGAGTTGACAGTAACATTTTGATTCGTTCTGTAACTGAATTGTGGGATATTTCCAAGTAACTAACTGTAGACAATATACTAGATAAATTATTACTCTGTTGCCAAAATTGTAGGGCGTGCTCCATGTTAATTAATTATTTCAGTAGTCCGATAAAAAAAATACGGTCTGAGTTGACCTTGAATTGTATGTTGTTAGTTGTATCACTACGCGTAGTGAGAGCATCGTCAGTCGCCTATAGAACAGAGAAGATAATCTTGTGACCTGTGACCCTGAAATCTCCGAAGAGGGCGAAAATACTACAGTGGTGACGTGGTTGATGACTCTATTCAACATTTGGATAATTCTCGGGGATAGTTACTGACATTTGTCATTAATAGCAGAGCTACGGAGGAAAAGAGGTTAGTTCGCTTTGCCGGCGTGACAAGTAGTTCGAGTACTGTAATTTAAAAAAAATTACTGTCTGGCGAAAGAGTACTTTTAATTACTGGGACCTGTCCTCATTCGCAGGATTTCGAGAGGTTGCTGACAACTGTTCTTATTATTCCAGAATGGCAAGTGGTGGCAATTTGGGTAAGTACCTTTAGATGTGTAGCCTACCACGTGTAATTATAAATGAAGCCCGCGAAAGAATATTAATAAAATTAGCCTATCGTACATGGAGTTTACTGTTTAAAGATACGGCGTCATTCTATTGTGTAAGTTTATATAGTAGGCCTATTATCTATTACAGGTACGGTAGGTAGGCTAGTGCACAGTGAGATGAAATACAGAAGTTCCACTGGCAGTTCAAGTACGTCGGTGTCTATTCCAAAATCGGCGGAATCCGCTCAACGCTCGTTTCACCAAAACCTTCTTCCATAAATTTGGAAACATTAATTTTGGTTAAACTAGCGCTGAGGTAGTTCCGGTGATTGCCGGATTTAGGCCTGAGGCAGTTGCCTAAGGCGGCAATTTTCAGTGGGGGGGTGGCATTCTCTCTCTCTCTCTCTCTCTCTATTTCCCATTTTCTCTCACTTTGGATAAATTTCAGAACACGGATTCCTTCCTTTCCCTCTTACTTCAAAACTGTATGTGGGAGTTGGGGGAGGGGGCGACGGCAAATTTTAGCACTGCCTAGGGGTGGCATTATACCTAAATCCGGCTCTGCCGGTGATTTCGGATGTGAAAATCGTTGAATTTATGAGTGATTTTTTTGTGGATATGCAGTTGATCGTATACAAGGCATAACAAAAACCTAAACTAACCAAACCTAATCTGTCACAGATTCGTATATACAAGGTGTATACACAGAGTACGAAGGGAACTACCTCAACGCTAGTTTAGCCTGCCTTAATTTTATGTAAAAATAGATAATTTTCTTAAAATATGAAGTATTAAATTACACAAAACATGTAAAAATAGGTGATCCTCCAGAAAAAACTACACTAAAGGAGCCACATTTTTTGCTTCACTGGTTTTCCCATAATGTGAAAGAATGGTGTAGCGGCTGGTTCCCCTCACCCATTCCCTATAATAATTACAAGCGTTCGACACCTCATAAAGATCTTACCTGCATCAGTCTTTCAGATTTTCCCCTGGTTTCTGTGAGATGTATAGGCCTACAGTATAGTAATAAACATCTCTTTTTACACTTATCTACAACTGGGTTATTTAATGTTGATGTAATTGGTGATAGCGAGCTGGTATTTGGCGGGATGAGCCCAAGGATAGATTACCTGACAGGGAAAATCTCTGAAAAAACCTAACCAGGTAATCAGCCTAAATGGAAATCGAACCCATGCCCGAACGCAACTCTGGATCAACAAGCAAACGTGCTACCGATTGAGCTACGCCAGTGGGTCTCACGGTTTTAGTTAGCACCCCACCCACAAATACTTTCAACATAAAAATTGTTTCAAACTTACCTGTATATTCTAATACGCTGTTGTAAGTGTAACCCCCACCCCCAACTTGTTAGTCGAGAGATCCAGGACACAAACTAGAGAAACGAACTATTTCCGTAGTAATTCGTCCTGGACCTCTCGCATGTTATGTTGGTAATTAGTACCATAGAGGGGAAAGGGAGTTGTGCATCCTTTAGTGTACTTTTTCCGAAGAATTCCGAAAAGTATGTAGTATGGTTATTGCAAGGGACCTAATTTATTTTCCAAATAGTTCAAGTTTCCGCATTATACAAAATTATATCTACTGGTAAGAAATTTTTTTTTGGAACGAAGTACCAGTGATGATATACGACATTAAGATATATATGGATCATATGAGGAGACAAAGATGAATGAAGGAAACAGGAAAGATTGGCGAAAGCTGGGATTGCAGTGAAAGATCTGCCCTTGGACAGAGCACTGAATGAATGAATGAATTACCAGTATCTTACAGTATAAGATTATTTATTAACTTACTTGCTTGGTTGACTGGAGCTCAGTGACTGGAGCTGATATAAGCTATGTTTAACTGATACACTATTATTATTACGTAGGTAGAGTCTACATAGCCTACTGAATTCATTTTCATTTATAGTGTTCTGCTCAAGGGCAGGTATTTCATGCAAACCCAGCATTCTGTAGTCTTTCCTATTTTCTACCTTCCTTTTAGTCTCTACATATGATCCATATATCTTATTGTCGTCTATCATCTGATATCTTCTTCTGCCTCGAACTTTTTTCCCCGTTCACAGTTTCTTCCATTGCATCCTTCAGAAGGCAGTTTCTTCTTAGCCAGTGACCCAACCAGTTCCTTTTCCTCTTCCTGATCAGTTTCAGCATCATTCTTTCTTCACCTACTCTTTCCAACACAGCTTCGTTTTTTATTCTGTCTGTCCACTTCACATGCTCCATCCTTCTCCATATTCATATTTAAAATGCTTCTAGTCGCTTCTCTTCACTTCGTCGCAATGTCCATGTTTCTGCCCTATACATTGCTACACTCCACACAAAGCACTTCAATAGTCTCTTCCTTAGTTCTTTCTCCGGAAGTCCGCAGATGATGCTCCTTTTTCTATTAAAAGTTTCCTTTGCCATTGCTGTTCTCCTTTTGACTTCTTGGCAGCAGCTCATGTTACTGCTTATAATTAGTACATCCCAAGTATTTGAAGTTGTCTACTTGCTCTACTGTCTCATTTAGAATTCGCAAGTTCACCTTCTTTACTTTTCTTCCTATGACCATGGTCTTCGTCTTGTTGGCATTTATCTTCATTCCATACTGCTCACAGCTGTCATTTAGCTCCAGTAGCATATCCCTTACTATCATCTCCTCTTCTGTAACAACACCATATCATCAGTAAAGCTTATGCACTTTATTCTTCTTCCTCCTACTATCACTCCTCCCATGTTCTGAAAACAGTTTTTCACTAAATCCTCCAAGTAGAAGTTGAATAGGGTAGGTGATAAAGGGCATCCTTGTCGTACTCCTTTCCCCATTTTGCTTCCTTCTGACATTTCTTCTCCTATCCTGACTTTGACTTGTTTCATATAAAGGTTACTGAACAGCCTCCTCTCTTTCCAGTCCACACCAATTTTCTTGAGGATGTCTATCAGTTTGTTGCAATCCACTCTGTCAAATGCCTTTTTTAGGTCCACAAATACTAGATATACTTCTTTATTCTTCTCTAGGTATCTTTTGTCGACTGTTCATAGCAGTTCAATTGTATCTCTCGTACCTTTTCCCTTTCTGAATCCAAACTGTATTGTTATTCCATGTTGAATCTTTCGTACACTACTTTTTACACTTGAATATAAATAATTGATTAAATAGCGATCTTAAACACGAGTAAGATCGCCATTTAATCAATTATTTGTACGGTATTGTTATTGTTGAAATATATTATTATTGCACTATACTTCATTATAGCAGATATTTACACTTAATATGTTCCAATAGGAGCACACTGTACAATTTGGCCCAAGAACGACTTTTTTTCACGAATTCCCTTCCCCTCTCCTTCCCTTTAACTGTTAACTTTAACAGTAAGATTCAGCATTGCCAATGCTGTCTTTTTTAAATAGCAATTTATTTCTTACTTCGTAGGCCTACCTGTTTTGTAATCCCGTTTACATTTTCTGACAAAACCTATTACAGTCATGCCCAGTATCATTATCGAAAGAAAATTTCATTAGCAATTTTTCTAAGTAACCTCTTGATATACTGGTAATAGAGAGGCAGATACTGTACCTCATTCTTTGTTTTATGTGAGATAAAGTTACCTGTCAGAGTAATGACTAGACCTTGGATTTTTAGGTTCAAAAAATCTTACTTCACTTACCTAAAATAGGTCCTCAATGCAAATTTTGTTCTAAAATGACAAAATAGATTTTTGAAAAGCCTGATTACATTAATAAAATTATCATCAATTAAAATAAAACAATGTAAGATGTAATATAATAGTACTGATGACAAAGTAACACATCAGCACTTCTGTAGCAATTAACTTTTAGAAGTCCTGATATATTTCTTAATGTTCCAATTAGGTTATGTCGTTACTGCCTGTTATTTTACATGCACACAGATAAATAGAAAATAATAGGCTTATGCACTGTACAGAAAGAAATGGGATGTGCGGTAAGAGTCGTGGTTAAGATAAAGCATTTCAGAGCCAGAAGGTCACGGGTTCGATTCCGGCTTTTATTATTAATGAAATATCCATTTACCTTTCTCTTCATATCATGAGCCTACTTGTAAAAGAAATGTGACAATAAAAAAAACACATTGTATAATAAATTTTACTGTTTTATTTTTATAGCATTGTTAAGTGTATCAGATAAGGCAGGTCTGTTGCCTCTTGCTGAGAAACTTCATGCTCTTGGGCTTACTCTTGTGGCATCTGGAGGCACTGCGAAGGCCTTGAGAGATGCAAAGCTTGCTGTCAAGGATGTAGCAGAAATCACAGGAGCACCAGAACTTCTGGGAGGAAGAGTCAAGACTCTTCATCCAGCTGTACATGCAGGTTAGTTACTGCTACATGAGGTCAGCACTAGAAAGTATATGAAGTTCCAAGAACACAATGAATAATTTTTTATAAAGCAAGTCTTTTCAAATTTAATAATATCACTGTAATGTAATGCAATAAATAATAGTTTACTTCTTTAATCAGAAATATTTAGATGATTCATTACATCTTTTAGCAAATGTTTGTTTTTAATCTTGATAAAAATGAACAGATGATTGCAGGAAGTACTAAGCATAAATTCAGACTGATATTTTATATATCTGCGTAAGTAGGTTGTCACCCTTATCTTCAATCATAATCACCACCACCTCGACCATCGTTATCACTATCTTCATCATTACAACTTGCAATATTTCCATATCCATTTTTGTCACTGCCACTACCACTGCATCATCACATGATGGAATTGTCAGAGTTTATGTGCCTAATGACCTGTTCTGGCCTCAGTTATGGTTGTCCAAGAATAATTTTAGAGAGTGTCTTTTATTTCGGCTGTTTATTTTGTGTTTGAAACTAGGGTTGAGATTGAGAAAAACACAAAATCTTTAAAAAGAAAACAATTGTTTTTGGTTAAAACTAGCTTTTGTTTAAATCAGTTATGTTTGTCGATATTGAGAATACACACTAGATAATCAAACAATAATTTATTTGTATGATTATACCTATTTAATTCTTTACAGTACTAGATAACGTACCATTGTCTAAAAAAATGAGAAAAAAATATAAATTTATTGTATGAATATGTTTGTACTTATTTCTTTCTCAATTCTTTTACTTTTCACAAAATAAATTGATGACATAAAGCTCCCATCCCCCAGTATGCAACTGAAATTGATAGTATTTCAATTAAAAATGACTTTAATTAGTTTCACTAATAAATACCAATTTTAATGTGTACTTTGTACCCATTGGGTGATATGCATAAAGTTGAAATAAATGCTATTGCGAAGGTTTTCGTGGTATACACGTGTACAGTGTTTATTAGAACAGCTGTTTCAGCACGCATTTTGGAAGAAAAATCTGAGGTAAAGCTATTTGGCAACAGTGATGTATTTCTAAAAATAAAAGTGCCCTGGTTCTCGGATTTCAAAGCTACTGGGTCATTCTATTTCAATAAAGAAAGTTTGTGACATGTAGCCATATAGATAACAAAATTGGAGTAACTTCCTCATAGAGAGATAAAGAGGTTGTTAGGTCTGAAGAGTAGACTTCACTATGAAATTGTTTACATATGAATAAAATATAACTTTTTATAAATGCAAAATTTGACGGTAATATGGAAAATCAGAAAAATACTCTGGTGTCGCCAGGCCTGAAATACAAGTGGATTGCAATATTGTTCGTTACATTCTCATTTTAAGAATGATTTAAGATGTATAAAATTATATTTTTACTTACTTACTTACTTACAAATGGCTTTTAAGGAACCCGAAGGTTCATTGCCGCCCTCATATAAGCTCGCCATCGGTCCCTATCCTGTGCAAGGTTAATCCAGTCTCTATCATCATATCCCACCTCCCTCAAATCCATTTTAATATTATCCCCCCATCTACGTCTCGGCCTCCCCAAAGGTCTTTTTCGCTCCAGTCTCCCAACTAACACTCTATATGCATTTCTGGATTCGCCCATACGTGCTATATGCCCTGCCCACCTCAAACGTCCTAATTATGTCAGGTGAAGAATACAATGCGTGCAGTTCTGCATTGTGTAACTTTCTCCATTCTCCTGTAACTTCATCCCTCTTAGCCCCAAATATTTTCCTTTACTTTACTGTACTTACTTTTGAGGGTTTCTCCACTATTCAGTGGTTACCCTGTATTCCCATCCGCCAGTCTTCCCAGTCGAACCATTCATCTCCTTCCAGGGACCTGTCACTCATCAATCTATGGATCTGTCCTCTCCAGGTTGTTCTTGGTCTACCCGCTTCCTTCTACCATGAGGTGACCATTCCAAAAGAGTTTTAGGCCACATACTTTCCTCCATTCTTCTAACATGTCCATACCATTGAAGAGTTCGTCTCTCAATTCTGTCCATCACTGTCTCCTCCATATCCATCATCCGTCTCACTTCTTCATTTCTCCTTCTTTCTAATCTGGAAACTCTGGCGCTACGTCATATTCCATCCATTTCCACTGCCAAAATCTTAGATTTTTTACTTTCTACCAACGTCCACCCCTCTGCACCATATGTCATTATACGAGGTCTGTCTAAAAAGTATCCGACCTTTAATTTTCCCGAGCAAAGTAGTGATTCTAAGGCGGCGCCACTGTGCATGGAGGAAGGAGGAACCGTAATGTGCATGCTTGAATTTTTTCACCGCATTCGCTTGTGCCAGTCACTGGCTGGTGGTCGCCAAGTAAGGTGCTGTTCTAAGTGTTTGTCGGATTTAGTTTTCTCGCAAGATGACTGAATGAATTGATCAAAGATACTGATCAAATTTTGTCAAAAGCTCGGTGATTCTCAAAGTCAAACAATTCGTAAGATTCAGCAGGTGTCTGGGGAAGATGCGATGGGTGTAACACAAATTAAGGAGTGGTTCAACCAATTCAAAGATGGCCGCACATCAGCGGAGAGTGAGCAGCGTTGTGGCAGGCCCCAAACTGCTCGGAGTGCAGCTGTTGTTGAGAGGGTGCGAAATTTGGTGATGGCAGATCGTCGTTTGACCGTGCGGGAGATTGCCGAAGAGGTTGGAGTGAGTAAAGATTCTGCACATGCAATTTTGCGTGATGATTTGAACATGAACCGAGTGGCTGCGAAATTCGTGCCCAAGTTGTTGTCCCCGGAACAAAAAGACCTCCATCGTGACGTTGCACAGGACCTTCTGGACACCGCCTACACTGATCCTGGGTTTCTGAACACCGTGATAACTGGAGATGAGTCATGGGTGTACGGGTACGACCCAGAAACAAAAAGACAGTCGTCGCAATGGAAGCATCCCGAGTCTCCAAGGCCGAAGAAAGCGTGGCAGGTGCGAAGCAAAATCAAGGTGATGCTGACTGTTTTCTTTGATGTCCGTGGAATTGTGCATCACGAATACGCACCGGAAGGACAAACGGTGACAAAGGAGTACTATCACGATGTTCTCTGGCGACTCCGTGATGCAGTTCGGCGCAAAAGACCAGACATGTGGACAGCGAACAACTGGCACTTGCATCACGACAACGACCTCGCACATTCATCTCAATTGATCCACACTTCCTTGGCCAAACATGGAATTACAACCGTTCGCCAACCTCCCTACGCTCCAGACTTGGCTCCTTGCAACTTCTGGTTGTTTCCAAAATTGAAGACACCACTGAAAGGATCCCGTTTTGAGAGTAGAGAAGAGATAATGCGGAACGCGACGACGGAGCTGAACACCATTCCAAAAGAAGACTTCCATAGGTGTCTCCGGCAGTGGAGGGATCGGTGGGCTAAGTGTGTGCAAGCACAAGGGGCCTACTTTGAAGGGGATTAGGGTCCCAACCCCGTCAGGTATTTGAAATATTTTTTCTGGCTAAAGGTCGGATACTTTTTAGACAGGCCTCGTACTTTCCACAACCGCCGTCAAAATCCTCTTCTTGGTGTCATTCAATATTGTCCTACTCCACAATATTCCGTTCAACATCCTTATGGCTTTTCTTGCTTGCACCAATCTACTATCTATTTCGGAATTACAACTCCCTAAATCATCAATATATGACCCCAAATATTTAAATTTTTGAAGAGCTCTAATAGTTCCTTGGTGTAAGGAGATGTCTCTTCCGTTACCACGATATTCAGTTTTTTTCATGTTTACTTGCAATCCACCTGCTTCAAATGAGTCCAGGAGTTTTCTCATCATATATTTCACATCCTCACGAGATTGAGCCATTACCACTTGATCATCTGCAAATATTAATGAATGTATTGTACCACCTTGAACTGATATTCCCATTCCTCCACAAGACTGATTCCATTGTTCTAATATTTGTTGTATATATATTTTAAAAACAGTAGGAGACATGCTACAACCTTGCCTCATTCCTTTATTCGTTCTGAATGGTTTAGACAATCTCTTCCCCACTTTAATAGATGCCTGACACTGCTGGTACATCCGTTGGATGAGTGACATAATTGGTAAATCAATACCAATACCCTCCATTGCATCCCAGAGTTTGGTGATAGGCACTGAGTCATAGGCCTTTTCTAAATCAACAAATATTAAATGAATTTCTTGACCCTTTGCGTATGATTTTTCAGTTATCTGTCTCAGACTAAAAATGTGATCCATAGATGATTTTCTTTTAGTGAAACCTGCTTGGTCCTCCGACATTTTCCCTTCTATAATGTGTTCAAGCCTGTTTGTGATAATGCTACTAAAAACTCTACTAATAGACGACATGACACTGATTCCTCTGTAATTTCCAGGATCTTTACTGTTCCCTTTCTTATATATAGGTGTTATATATGACATACACCAATCCTTCGGTATCTCATCACCTTCCAAAATCTGATTAAACAATTTACAAATAAGTCTTTTCAGCAACGGGGGTCCATATTTCCATAATTATGTCATTACTTCACAGGGACCACTGGCTTTACCATTCTTTGCTTTTTTTAATGCCTGATTCACTTCTTCCTGTAAAATAGGTTCCATATATGACAATGTATTATTAGTAAACTTGTATATGACTTGTTGTTCCATTCTTCTCTCAACTATTAGATTTTCAAAATATTTCTCCCATTGCTCCATACTGACAAGATTTAAGGCTGGTGATGGATTATTAGTTGTCCTCATCCTCCTTATAGCTCTCCATGCCTCTGCAGATCTTCTGTATCCTAATGAATGATCAATTTCAGCACAAACCTTTTCCCATGATTCTTCTTTACACTTTATTATAACCTTCTTTACTTGTTTCTTACACTCTCTATAGTTTTTTAGATCTTCTTCTCTCTTCGAGTTTAACCACTGAAGGTACAATCTCTTTTTTTCCTTAATAATTTCCAGTGCTTCTATAGTCATCCATTCTGTCCTTCGTCCACTCTTTTCCTCCCTTCCCAGAACTTCCTCAGCTACTCCTTTAACACAATGTTTTAAAAAGGAATATAGGTTTTCAGCATTCCAGTTCTCTTCTACTGCTTTTAGCATATCCATCATGATATAAATATCTTACACTGTCCTCCTGTAATAAATGTACCATATATCTGGTATCATTTACGGTATTCATTTCTTTATTTGTCTGAATTTCATTTGTAGTTTTAACTTTTCTTGGGAACGCAATTTTAGAAACAACAATATGATGATCCGACCCCATTCTAACTTCCTCCGTACTCTGACATCTTGTACTTTAATTAACCGTTGCTGTCTAACTATAACATAGTCTATAATAGACTTCAAATTCCAGGAGGGGTTTATCCAGGTATATTTATGAATATCTTTATGCTTAAATTTTGTATTCATAATAACACATTCTTGTTCCTTACAGAATTCAGTCAACCTTTTACCATGATCATTTTCTGTGTCCTCTTCCCAGTTTCCAAAAACGTCATCATTAATTTTCCTGCCAACACGTCCATTAAAATCTCCCATTAACAAGAGCTCATGTCCATCCAGGCATTCATCAACTACCTCCCTCAAATCATCATAAAAAGCTCTTTTCTCATCACCTGAAGCATCATTGTTAGGGGCATATACACCTATTACATCCACAATAGATTCATAAATGCGTATAGTTATGTGAATTATCCTGTCACTTATTTCTTTCCAATCAATTATTCCTGATTTCCATTTTTTCTTTATGAGGACAGCCACCCCAGATTTGCCCTCTCCGATTTTGGTACACCACTCCAAAAATGGATGTAGTTCCCAATCAATTCTTGCCCTTTTCCTTTTTTCTTTGTCTCATTTAGGATTACAATATCCATTTCTAGAGAGTCTATCTCTTTAACTACTTCTACTAATTTTCCACTTATTCCTTGTACATTCCAGGTTCCACATACCAAAGTCCGTTTACGTAGCCATAGTCTGTGCCTGTTAATCTGTCCGGGTATCATTCTCTTGGGAAACGTAATCATATATTTTAAGGTGAATAGGTGATTGGCCTCTTGCACCCGATTCTGGAATTAAAGAGTCCAGAACTGCCTCCCTGTTGTTCTGGGGATTAGTTAGGGTATTTCCCCCCTAATCAAAAAACTGTTAACCATACAGAACAACCGGTAATATAACTGTTTTATAAATTCTAACTTTCAGATTTTTTGACAGCAGACTAGATGTTGAAAGCTTCTCAACCGAATAATAACACACATTTCCCATATTTATTCTGCGTTTAATTTCCTCCTGAGTGTCATTTATATTTGTTACTGTTGCTCCAAGATATTTGAATTTTTCCACCTCTTCGAAGGATAAATCTCCAATTTTTATATTTCCATTTCGTACAATATTCTGATCATGAGACATAATCATATACTTTGTCTTTTCGGGATTTACTTCCAAACTGATTGCTTTACTTGCTTCAAGTAAAATTTTCGTGTTTTCCCTAATCGTTTGTGGATTTTCTCCTAACATATTCACGTCATCCGCATAGTCAAGAAGCTGATGTAACCCGTTCAATTCCAAACCCTGCCCGTTATCCTGAACTTTCCTAATGGCATATTCTAAAGCGAAGTTAAAAAGTAAAGGTGATAGTGCATCTCCCTGCTTTAGCCCGCAGTGAATTAGAAAAGCATCAGATAGAAACTGGCCTATACATTTTTACTTCCGAACATTTTATGTATATACATTGTGTCTCAGAAATAGATCAGCAAAATTTACTGGAATGTTCTTTAATTCAAAACAACACAAAAGTGGTTTCAGGCTTTCCAACTTATATAGTTCTTAAATATCAAATAAACATGATTTCTGATTAGGCAGTGTATTAGTGTACATACGTATTGGACGTTTGTTTATTACCTGGCATCGAACAATCAACTTCTAACTTACAGAGAACAGCTCTCCATACACTGTCTAATCACTCTGAGTTCGGTTAAATTTGCATAATTTTACCTGTTAGAAAGTGGAAATCATTTAATCAAAAAGAAACAAAACATTGGGAATGTCTTTCCTACATATAACACATAACCCTGTTCTTCTTTCGGCCTTTCAGAGTTCGTCTAACTTTAGTTATTGGGACTGTAGAAAATTGCAAAATTGTAAAATTGTAATTGTAATTGTAATCTTATAAAATTTTGACTTGTTCAAACTTTTAAAGCTTCATTGCTAATGTAAGATCTATGGAATATAATAAATGAAATGAAAAAAAAAAAAAAAATTCACAGAATGATAACTTGAAAAATTAAAAAAAAAAAAGAACTGTGGGGTTTTCACTGGCACGTTTCTGTACACTTTGGCCATTACCACAATTAATTTGTCGGTTTATTTTTGAGACACCCTGTATAAATACTTCTCTGTATAGCTGTATAAATACTTGGGTCTTGTTTGGTAAGTGTTTTATGCAGTTTGAAAATTTAATTGTTTATTTCTATATTTATAGGTATATTGTGAATTTTGTTGTAATTATTTTCTTGTTCAGAATAACAATGAAGATCCAAAAGATTAAAAACAATCTGTTTGATAAACACAACCAGTTCTATGGAAAAGGATTTCAATTTTTATATGTATTCATATTTTATGTTACAGGAATCTTGGCTCGTCTCACTGAGAGTGATCAGAATGACCTATCGAAGATGAGTTACAGTATGATTAAAGTAGTTGTGTGCAACTTATATCCATTTGTTGACACAATTTCCAAACCTGGAGTTACTATTGCTGATGCAGTGGAGAACATTGATATTGGTATGTTGATACTGACATTGGTCATGCTAATGTTATATTATGTAATGTATACTGTAATATGTTTTTTTCTGTTGAACTCCCTTTGACCTGTAGTACTGCTATGGAACCCTTGCAATCCATTTTCTTTGTATTATTATTATTATTATTATTATTATTATTATTATTATTATTATCATCATCATCATCATCATCGTCATCATCATCATTATCAGAATTTACTAATTGTTGGATGGAAGAGTATTATCTTTCATTGGTGTCTTTCTAGTCTGTTTATTTTTCATAAAATTATAAAAACATTGCTCTTCTGTACAGGTGGTGTAACTCTTCTGAGAGCTGCCGCTAAGAATCATGCAAGAGTCACAGTAATCTGTGATCCTTCAGATTATGATCTAGTGGTAAACGAAATACAGTCTTCACCAAACAAAGACACTACATTGGCTACCAGGTAAAGCAATCATTAAAAAGTTTAAGTAAAAGAAATTCCTGGAAAAATAAGTGCACTGTAGGTATTACATTATTATTAACATCTAAAGATGAAGTTACATCATTGTTACACGAAAATTTACCTAATGACCTCCGAATAACATTATTCAACGTTAAAAGGATATTAAGCAATGTGTGTGTGTGTGTATATATATATATATATATAACACAATATATGGTAAAAAAATGGAAAATGTTTAGACTGATTTTTTTTAGAAGAATAAGTAATTTCTTACAATTTACGTATATTGCAACACTATACCATCTCAATCAAGAAACAATTGTATAGTAATGAAAATATTACTTCCATAGAAATCCAGCTGTGATGGGATGTTAGGTACATCCTCTGAAGAAGTACAGATATATGAATGTACAAATCTTGTTGAATCTGTAATTATGTGCACAGTTGGAACAAAACCTGTTAACAAGATAACTAAAAGATTATTAAATTTATATATGAAATTTCTAATCTGCACACAAATCAGTCAGATTACCCGAAAATCATAATACTAACATAAGAGAGATTGATTTACCAGTATGTAGAATAATTCATTGCCCCTTTATTCTTCATAGTGATCAATTGATATACTGAAGCATTTCTCTTTGTTATGTATACATATATTGAAATCATAATTGGCTTTCTTCTGACAAAGGAAAAAATTTTACAGTCAGCACAAAAGAAACCAAATGACCTGGAAATGTACAAAAACTTGCCCAGACATTTTCAAACACTTTTAACAAGAGCTAGAACAGGTCACTTTGTCACACAATTGTACCTAGACCGATTTCACCATTCTGATACTGTAATCCTACTTGTCTGTGATGTAATAATCATGATGAAGATCTGAAACACATTCTTCTATACTGTCCATCAATAAACCACAAAAGAAGTAAATTAAAATCATCAGTACCAGTTGCAGAAGAGACAATCCTGCAGTATATATTGACTACACCCCAACTCTGGCTACTAGCAACAGGCATTTATAATGAACACTGATAAAAATACCCCTCATTTCTCATGAAAAACAAAAACTAAATAGACTACAGTGGACTTTATGTTGTCAGCAAATAGCTGGATACATTAAGAAGATTGATTGATACATTGAAATCATAAATTTGAGTTAGTTTTAACATAGTAATAGTGTATAATAATTATGGTAATAAATATGATTTTGGATGTTTTGAAACCTGAAGAATCCAAAAATAGAAAATTAAGCACATGGGTCATTAAAAATGTTCAAAATATTCTTTTTTTTTTCATTCCCTATAACTTTTATATACAAAGTTTCTTCATAAAATTAAAAATAGGAAAGCTATAAGCAATCTTCCATACTGTTTACTCACCTGGTGTGTGTGTGTGTGTGTGTGTGTGTGTGTGTGTGTGTGTGTGTGTGTGTGTGTGTGTGTGTGTGTGTGTGTGTGTGTGTGTGTGTGTGTGTGTGTGTGTGTGTGTGTGTGTGTGTGTGTGTGTGTGTGTGTGTGTGTGTGTGTGTGTGTGTGTGTGTGTGTGTGTGTGTGTGTGTGTGTGTGTGTGTGTGTGTGTGTGTGTGTGTGTGTGTGTGTGTGTGTGTGTGTGTGTGTGTGTGTGTGTGTGTGTGTGTGTGTGTGTGTGTGTGTGTGTGTGTGTGTGTGTGTGTGTGTGTGTGTGTGTGTGTGTGTGTGTGTGTGTGTGTGTGTGTGTGTGTGTGTGTGTGTGTGTGTGTGTGTGTGTGTGTGTGTGTGTGTGTGTGTGTGTGTGTGTGTGTGTGTGTGTGTGTGTGTGTGTGTGTGTGTGTGTGTGTGTGTGTGTGTGTGTGTGTGTGTGTGTGTGTGTGTGTGTGTGTGTGTGTGTGTGTGTGTGTGTGTGTGTGTGTGTGTGTGTGTGTGTGTGTGTGTGTGTGTGTGTGTGTGTGTGTGTGTGTGTGTGTGTGTGTGTGTGTGTGTGTGTGTGTGTGTGTGTGTGTGTGTGTGTGTGTGTGTGTGTGTGTGTGTGTGTGTGTGTGTGTGTGTGTGTGTGTGTGTGTGTGTGTGTGTGTGTGTGTGTGTGTGTGTGTGTGTGTGTGTGTGTGTGTGTGTGTGTGTGTGTGTGTGTGTGTGTGTGTGTGTGTGTGTGTGTGTGTGTGTGTGTGTGTGTGTGTGTGTGTGTGTGTGTGTGTGTGTGTGTGTGTGTGTGTGTGTGTGTGTGTGTGTGTGTGTGTGTGTGTGTGTGTGTGTGTGTGTGTGTGTGTGTGTGTGTGTGTGTGTGTGTGTGTGTGTGTGTGTGTGTGTGTGTGTGTGTGTGTGTGTGTGTGTGTGTGTGTGTGTGTGTGTGTGTGTGTGTGTGTGTGTGTGTGTGTGTGTGTGTGTGTGTGTGTGTGTGTGTGTGTGTGTGTGTGTGTGTGTGTGTGTGTGTGTGTGTGTGTGTGTGTGTGTGTGTGTGTGTGTGTGTGTGTGTGTGTGTGTGTGTGTGTGTGTGTGTGTGTGTGTGTGTGTGTGTGTGTGTGTGTGTGTGTGTGTGTGTGTGTGTGTGTGTGTGTGTGTGTGTGTGTGTGTGTGTGTGTGTGTGTGTGTGTGTGTGTGTGTGTGTGTGTGTGTGTGTGTGTGTGTGTGTGTGTGTGTGTGTGTGTGTGTGTGTGTGTGTGTGTGTGTGTGTGTGTGTGTGTGTGTGTGTGTGTGTGTGTGTGTGTGTGTGTGTGTGTGTGTGTGTGTGTGTGTGTGTGTGTGTGTGTGTGTGTGTGTGTGTGTGTGTGTGTGTGTGTGTGTGTGTGTGTGTGTGTGTGTGTGTGTGTGTGTGTGTGTGTGTGTGTGTGTGTGTGTGTGTGTGTGTGTGTGTGTGTGTGTGTGTGTGTGTGTGTGTGTGTGTGTGTGTGTGTGTGTGTGTGTGTGTGTGTGTGTGTGTGTGTGTGTGTGTGTGTGTGTGTGTGTGTGTGTGTGTGTGTGTGTGTGTGTGTGTGTGTGTGTGTGTGTGTGTGTGTGTGTGTGTGTGTGTGTGTGTGTGTGTGTGTGTGTGTGTGTGTGTGTGTGTGTGTGTGTGTGTGTGTGTGTGTGTGTGTGTGTGTGTGTGTGTGTGTGTGTGTGTGTGTGTGTGTGTGTGTGTGTGTGTGTGTGTGTGTGTGTGTGTGTGTGTGTGTGTGTGTGTGTGTGTGTGTGTGTGTGTGTGTGTGTGTGTGTGTGTGTGTGTGTGTTTTTTTTTTTTCTTCATTTAGAGAGAACTAGAGATTAAATGTATGTGAGGAGAATTTGAGTTGTTTGCAGAAATCATTCTGGCAATGGCAAGGAAGTGAGTACATGTCCATTTGTTGACATCAGAATTAAAAATAGAGTGAATACACTTTACAGTATTTGTAGTAGAGATCCCAGTTGGTGTTAGGGATGATTATAAATGTCAGAGAAATGGTGAAATGGCGGCATAAGAAACAGAAATACTATGAGTGAATTTGCCCAGTTCCACTTAGATATGCTGGGATTTGAAGTAGAGTTTCCAGCTTGAAATAGCACATTCCAGTCATTCGTCTATGTGTGAGGAATTTTCTCTCGAAGTATTGTTTGCCCTCAATTTGTTCTGAATCTGATAACTTGAGCATTAATGGCGTGCATTTGTAATAAACATTTTTTATCCTTATTCTGAATTTCTAAAAATTGTAAGTCTTACAAATATGAGTAATATTTATTTTTACAGGGAAAGGCTTGCATTGAAAGCATTCACTCACACTTCTGAATATGATCTGGCCATCTCGGACTACTTCCGAAAGCAGTACAGTGCTGGTGTTTCACAGCTAACACTCCGCTATGGAATGAATCCACACCAGAAACCAGCTCAAATTTTCACGACCCTTTCTCAGCTTCCTCTTAAAGGTAACAAACAAATATAAATATGAATAATTTCAAGGGAAAAATTGTTCCGGGGCCAGGTATCGATCCCGGGACCTCTGGTTGAACATACCAGCGCTCTACCACTGAGATACCCGGGAACTCCACCCAACACCGTCTCAACTTTTCCCTTTATATCCACACAACTCGCGTGGGCTGACGAAATGCCAGAGACCCACGAGTGCACACAATCTCTGTGTGACTTGGAATTGTGGTTTTCTGTTAACGTACACAGTAACGTATATATTATGCAAATCTAGTCTTTCAGGTGAAGCTCCCTGTAAAGCAGACAGGGAGCTTCACCTGAAAGACTAGATTTGCAAAATATAAATATATTGAATATATTGACTTCGGTGTCTTGGTGATAAGAAATAAATATACAGCAATTTTTTCCATATATATTGTTTATCATTACTGTAATAACATATTATTTTAGAGAAAAACTGCTTTATAATTTGGTCACCCTTTTTTTTTACATAGCAGCTCTAAATTAAATTCGTAACTACAAAGATTTGTTCTCTAAAATGGGATTCATGCATTTAATACAGATAAAACCATTTCCACAATCTTGTAACAAATCTAGTGTTTGTATAAATACGAGTAGTTATACTCGCGATGCTGTTATTCCGGGCGTGACTCCTCCTCTTTGCTTACGTCTTAGGAAGTAAAGGCTCTATAAAGTCTAGGTAGGAAGTATCGTTCGCCATTTTTGTTCTTTCGTTGCCGAGCTACCATACGAGGAATCTATTTGCCACATTGTTAAACATTATCATGTCGTAGCTCCTATGATAATAAATCAAATGCACTGAATTCAGCAAATAATTGAATGGCAAATAACGTCTTCATGTGCTTTCTGCGAACGCCAATGAAAGAGCCAAAATGGCGGGCGATTATATTAAGTATTTATCGAGCCTTAAGAAATGAATAACGTCTTCCTCAGCGAATCACAAGATGCACACGTTTAAATGTAGCCGACCTGCACCGCGGTTGGCTGCCGGAAATTAGAGCGACGGGACTATAGTTATTACTGCTTGCAAAATTGGAGTTCATTTTCCTTATGGCTTCCCAGTAGTAATTTACAAGTTGTGTTGGTGTATCAGCTTGGATCTTCGGAATGGCTTTGCATTGGAGGAGATGATCTCCCTCTTCATTTTAGATTCTGGCCTAGAGTGACCAGGTGACTGCTAAAAAAAAAAGACATTAAGAGACTTGAAATGTAGGAATTTGCATCAAATTTTGGGACACTTTATCCAGCAATAAAATTTTACCTCTAACACTGCTTAATTTTAAACTATTTCAGTGGTAAATGGTTCACCTGGATTTATTAACTTGTGTGATGCTCTGAATGGATGGCAGCTTGTGAAAGAACTGAAGTCTGCACTTGGTTTGCCAGCTGCAACGTCTTTCAAGCATGTGAGCCCTGCAGGAGCAGCTGTTGCTGTGCCTCTTAGCCCAGAACAGGCAAGTCATACAGATTATTTTTATGAACAAGAAAAAATAATAAATTCATTTATTAATATTAATGTGTTAACCAATGCTGAGTAGCCAATAATAAGTTATACTGGTAATACAACAACAACGATGACGACGACAAGGAGCTGAACGTCTTAGCCTCTTCTCTGTGTCCTCATAAGATCTCCAGACACAAAATTCTTCTTAATTTTAAAGCTTTCACCCCATAACAAAGGTATACTGAGTTGCAATTGCAATTGATCCCAGCTTCTTAACGATCCCGAAGAGTAGGTTTCATCTCACCTGATGATGATAGAACCAATCTTCGAAACATCGTGAAACTATATTTTATCCATTGATTAAAGTTCACATTAACACTTTGTTTGTTAAAAACATAAAATTACTTAGTCACATGTTAAAAAGTGTTAAAATTTTTCAAAAAGGTATATATTTTATCACTAGCAATGAAAAAACGTCCACTCCACTCTGTCAACAAATTCTTTTAAAACTTTTTTTAAAACTTCAATTAGTGATCGTTTTCACATATTCAGTTGTATGTATTCGATTTTAAATGAGAAAATAATATGTGGTCGAATTCAACTCTCCTAATGAGATGACACCAATCAGGAATAAAAGTTAAAAAAAATGAAGTTGAAAACAATGGAGGATATTTACATTTGATAGATAGGATTTTAAGGGGACACTTCTGTGAGTTTTAAAACAATTTTCATCCAAAATTTATGACTTTTAAACTACATAAATATACCTACAATACTATCAACTGTACAAAATTTTGTGCCATTAGGGCTAATAGTTTCGAAATTATATTTTTTAAATATATTTTATATTGGCGTCACTAAAAAGGCTCGTTGCATCACAATTTTTAATTCATATTAGCTCAAAAGTTTGAAAATAGTCATGGGAATATAAATTAATTAGCTTTTTGAGCTCGGTCTAAATAGAGAGCCACAATAAATTTTTTAATAAATTTTCTTAATTTTTCACCATTATTTCACCATAGTGTCCCCTTAAAATGTAGAAGATTATAAAACTAAATCAGCACTTCACTAGGATGTAATCTTAACATTTAGAAAACTGAAATTTTTGATCAGATTCACCCTGTGTTGTAGTACTATAATATAACTTACAAATTGAATTGCAGGCTAAGGTGTGTATGGTGGATGACCTGATGGAGCAGCTTACTCCTCTTGCTGTGGCTTATGCCCGTGCTCGCGGAGCAGATAGGATGTCTTCTTTTGGAGACTTCGTAGCACTGTCAGATCCATGTGATGCTGCCACTGCTCGTATTATTTCTCGAGAAGTGTCTGATGGAATTATTGCGCCTGGCTATTCACCAGAGGCACTTGAGCTTCTCAAGAAAAAGAAAGGTGGTGGCTATTGTGTGCTACAAATAGACCCAGAATATGAACCCAGACCAATTGAGCAGAAAGTTTTGTTTGGACTTACCATGGAGCAACAGCGTAACAATGCTGCCATCAACAAACAGCTGTTCAGCAACATTGTGTCTCAGAAGAAAGAGGTATGTAAAGCACTTATCTATTACAAAAGACATGAAGCTACTATATACTTTTATATCAAATGTTTATTGTTGAGAACTATATGAAATTAATTGACATACGTAGGGTGACCAGACATTCTCTTTTGTCTGGACATGTCCTCCTTTTTAGGCCTTTGTCCCGGGTCCGGACAGATTTAAAAAAAATCAAGAATTGTCCTCCTTTTCGTATCTTGTATGCCTGATATTTTGAAGTTATCTGATTTGATGCCTTTTTCAAGTAATTTGCCTGTAGATGGCAGCAGCATCGACAGAATATACACTTTCTGTCCTCTTTAATTTGATTTTCATATGTAGCTAACTGTAAAATCATTATTATTTTTATTATAATTATTTTGTAATAAAATAGATATTAACATACTTTTAAGTATGATATAAGCCTAAATCTATACTGTGAATATTTTGTAATAAAATAGAAATTGACGTAATTTTAAGTATAATATAGACTTAAGTCTAAATCTAAATAGCCACTGACGTAGCTGAGTCGGCTAAGGCACGGGTTCAATTCTCACTTGGGTTGATTACCTGGTTGGGTTTTTTTCCAAGGTTTTTTTCCAACCATAAGGCAAATGTCTGGTAATCTATGACGAATCCTGGGCCTCATCTCGCGAAATATCATCTTGCTATCACCAATCTCATCGACGCTAAATAACCTAGAAGTTGATAAGCATCGTTAAATTGAAGCTTTGTGTCCTCTTTTTTATCGATGTGAATCTGGTCACCCTAGACATACACCAATATAAGAAATAACCAGTTAGATAAGCCTTGTACATGTATGGCCTTTTGGTCCCTGAGACATTGAAAGGATAGAGTTAGTAAATAAGTATGAAAATTTAATCTGTTTTAGAAGCCTACAGTACATTATTGTGTGTAATTTCCTTTGTTTGTTTGTTTGTTTGTTTGTTTGTTTGTACTTTCGATTTATGATTCCAAATACTTGTATCTTTAATGATGCACTGAATCATATCATACAGAGTGGAAGTAATATAACTCTGTAGATTTTAATAGCTTATTCCTTGGATACAGTACAGCAAAAATTGTAATGCAGTTTTAGTCCCAGATTAATGCCTGCTGCTCATGGTCAAATTTTTCTTCAAATTTATTGTACAAGAAATTTAATTCAATTGAATTATATCAAATTCCTGTTGCTCACGATCAAATTTTATTAAGACCGAGTTTGATTAAATGTTGGACACAACTTTTCCCAAATAGAGCAGGTTCTGTTTTCGTCAAATATTGGATGAAACTAACCAATCACGAAGTGGGTGTGTGGTAACAGCTATATCTGGTGTGCAGATTGTGAAGTTCGAACATAAACATTAAACATGGCTGACTCTAGGTGGAACAAAGAAGTTGTGAGTCATTTTACTTGATGAATGGCAATCACAGATTTCATGTGAAAAACAGTACAAAATTTTACTCACAGATGGCAGAAAACTATGAGCAAGGAACCATTTTCATAAAATATTTATCAGAACTTTCATAATATTTATTGTACAATAAATTTAAGGAAAAATTTGACCATAAGCAACAGGCATAATACTTTTCTCAGAAAAGATATTTTTCCCTTAAATGTTAACACTGTTTTACTCTATACATATTATTCATACAATTCTGATTTTTACTTGTATCATTAGAGAAAATGATAAGGAATGATTTATCCCCTTGCAGTTTTTCAATAAAATGGACAGTTTTCTTGCAAATTAATACAAGGATTAATGCATGCCATTATTTCCTGCCATTAGGAAGTCTGGCAGCCCTATGCAATGTGTAAAGGATGGACTGCTGCTATTCATACCGAATGCATGTGTGTTTTCAAAGGTCAACTGGTGATATGCTGTTGCCAAACTATGCAAACTAATTTTCTAATAATTAATCATGCTCTTAATTACAAAATACATAATAGATTTTTATTTCTGTTAATATATTCCATTGCCCCCTTCATTCTGGATAGTTATATCACTTCCACCCTGTATAGAATATAGAATGTACAAGTGAGGTGACCTGTTGTTCTTGTTCACAAAACTTACTCTTGGTGTTTTCATAATTGAATTCTGTTCTGTGCTTGTGATTTCTATGGGGTGTAATGCCCGTTAGTAAACCCTTTATAATCTTCTAGTTGGTGGTTACATGGTATTAGTAAATAGCCAACTAAATTTGTGGAGACAAATTTATCAAGCCTCTGTCCGACATTATTGCTCCAGTATGTATCACGTGTTATTAAGCCAGAAGTTTATGTAGTATTAGTGTGTGTGTGTGTGTGTGTCTAATGCCTACCCACTTCACTTACATGATTCGGGTTCCGCATATTGCAGATGGCAGAACTGTAACCCATTTTCAGGTTGTACACCACTTCGGTGGACCACGTTATACATAATGTGTACCCGTGAAGAGTAATATCGTGTATTAGGGTGAGTGTATGTGTAAGTGTAGTGTAGGGAATGGGTGAAGATGATGATGAAGGTGAGGAAACCCGATGCTGGCACGTAGCCTACTTCTGTCGAATAGCACCAAGAAGACTGCCAGGCTCAACATCCCCATCTGACAGACGAATCACTATCAACAGTGACATATGCCTTCTCTTTATACACACTGCGGAGAGATTTGGGATTTAACCCAGGCATAGTGGTGCACAATTTAGTACGTAGCATTAGTCAAATGACTAATATGTACCTAAGAGACCTGTTTCAAGTTTCTTTAAATCCAAATGGAATTTCTGATGCACAGAGACTGAATTGGGATTGACTTCTATGGTGTACTTATGTTTCTGCTACTTTGTCATCATAATGATGCACTGCATTTCCTTTTTATATTTCAGCTTCCAGAGAGTGCTGTGAGAGATCTGATAGTTGCAACAATTGCTTTGAAATACACCCAGAGTAATTCTGTGTGTTATGCACGTGATGGTCAGGTCATTGGAATTGGAGCAGGTCAGCAATCTCGTATCCATTGCACTCGTCTTGCTGGTGACAAGGCTGACAACTGGTGAGTTGTGCTATGGCTTCATATTTGCTTAATGAATAAACGATTACCGTATACTTTGATAGTACATCCCGATTTTAATCGCTTCTAAACATTAAGAATGAAAGTAGACTGTAACTATAGGGTGGTTAAATGAAATTTCTTCTCTTATGAACCTTTTTCTTTCCTTTAGTGCAAATCTGTGTATATGTTATGGATACGCCATAGCATAAAATTGTGCTTGTCTGAATTATTCAGTACCAGATCATTAACCACGTAACCTTGGCTATGACGTACAATAGTTCATTAACCATAAGACAGGCTTCGGCACGAATCAGAGTAACGTGGTTATCATGGTCTAGTCATGGCCATCTTGACAATCGTCTAATATAAATACATGTTCAGAGTTCTAAAAAGCAAAGGAATTGCTATATTAAACTTATGTTTAACATGCATTTGTATATAATGTTGGCCATGTTATGACTAAGAATGTGATGTCGCGCCGTAGCCTGTCTTTCTCGTTAGCCATGGTAACCTTGGCTGTGATGTACAATCCTGTTAATAGAACCAAGTCAGGATGCTTTGGCGTTAAACTTACTTTCCCAAAGATGTACCTTTTGCGAGCCAAAGCCTCACAGGAACAAATAATGTGATGAGATGTTTCAGTCTCCATTCTGTTGAATTTATACCTCAAGTTTCCCTCAACCAAACCCACAATGTTGAGCTGTTTTTTTGCAGGAGCGTGATCTGTGTGAAAAGCTGTAATTGTCAAAATTTATGTGTAGGTTATGTTATTTTATTTTTGTCATCTCCTTTTTTTCAAAGATGATTAGTATTTGTTTCATATATTACTTACAATCATTATTGTTGAAATTGCTTATATTTGAAATTTTAAATATATTTCTGCTTTAACTTATTTCAACTAAACTAGAATGCTACATGGAATTTTACTGTATTCTTAAGCACTCTTTCAGAACAAATGTTTTAATAGCATCTTATTATGTAGCTGTTTAAAAAGTGTTATATGAAGTTACAGAATAATGTGTTATTAAAATAATGCATTTGATGCAGCAACAATAACTTTCACACAACACATTTTTTCGAAATACATTTTTCTTTTAATATTCTCAATCTGATGATTTTTTTCTCGAGTAATTATTAGATGTGAGGATGGTTACTGTATGATGAAGGATATTTTGCGTTGTTGTTTGACTTTTACTCCACAGAGCGATGATAGTGGGGGTGTTGTTGGAAAATTGAAGGGTTCAGAGCCATAGTGGGCCAAGTGCCATTTATTAAAAATGGAGAAAACAAGGGTTAAAATTAAGTGATTATCATAATTTAACGAAACATGTAGCAGTAAAATAAAGTATGCACATTAAAATTAAATGATATGTCAATCTTCATTAAATGAAACCTTGCTTTCTCTGTTTTTAATAAATGGCGCTTGGCCCGCTATGGCTCTGAACCCTTCAATTGGTGTTGTTTTTAAATTTTGGATCTTTTTACTGAAAAGCAATTTAATGGTTCCTGTTCTGAAGCTGGTTTTTTCTTTAGTTAGGGTTATATCTTAAGTTTGTTAATGTTACAAATATATTGGCGATGTAGTGGAAGTTAAAAAAGGAACGTATTTTTGGGAAAATGATTTAAGAGGTGTAATTCTGAGCATGTTTTATATTTTACAGGTGGTTGCGGCAGCATCCAAATGTGATCAATATGAAGTTCAAGAAAGGCGTGAAACGTGCTGAAATATCAAATGCTATTGATAACTATGTGAATGGGACTATCGGAAAGGACATGGACCAGGCCACATGGGCAGCTATGTATGAGACTGTTCCCAGTCTGCTGACGGACAAGGATCGTGCAGATTGGAGCAGCAAGTTGTCAGGAGTAGCACTTGGATCAGATGCTTTCTTCCCATTTAGAGACAATGTTGATCGTGCAAGACAGGTAAATATCTTGTGAATAAATAAACACTTAGGACGAAATTGTGGAAGATTATTTGTTTGCCATTTTTTTTTTTTTTACTTCGAATCATTTACATAAAAGTCAAATGTGAATGAATATTTAGAATGATAAATATCTGTAGTATAACACTCTTCAGAAGGAGGTAAAGTTGAGGGAATAAACTCTACTAGTTGTCACCCTCATCCATCATATTTTTATCATTGAGGTAATGAATTTTGGCTCACAGGTGCCCCCCACCTCAGTCAGACTAGCAGAGCCAGGAGAATCCTACTTGATTGTATCTTAAAGCAACTAGTAATTGATATGATAGTCTTATTTATGTCACTTCAAGAATGGTGAACTTGACTTAAAACATAAGTTTGTTGAATTAAATTTAATAAGCCTAATTAGTGATAAATTTTTAGCTTAAATTTGAAAATAATGTAATTTTAAGATCTGTTAGACAGTGTATTGACGTTGCTAAATGTTCCATTTTTGTTCGTTATTTCAGAGTGGTGTACATTATATAGCTAGCCCTGCTGGTTCAACAAATGATGAAGATGTCACTAATGCTTGTAATGAACACGGCATCACTTTGGTTCACACAAATCTCCGTTTATTCCATCACTAATCTGTGAAGTCCGACAAAAGCACCACAAGCAAGTTATTAAAGGTTAAACTTGTACTAGTGCTTTGACATGTATTTGTAATCTCAAGAAATTTAAGATTTTATCTTGCACATTCTGTAGTCAAATTATATTGAAATTGTCATAATTTCAAAGTTTTTTTTTTGTGATTAAATTCTTTCTGTATTATTATTCATAATAATCTTAGAAACGCATTTTCCAATTCAATTAAAACTTATAGGATTGGAATTTTAAAATTATAATATTGGCACGTTTTGTTGCATTTTTTTTGTCATATAATTCATATTTTGCTCTTTCTTGATACTTTAACATTGATTCCGCATTGTATACTTTTCACCGTAATATTAATTACATTTATTTTTACAAGTATAAAAGTTTGCTCAACAGCTGAAGAGTATAGTGTATAAAAAAAATTAAATATGAATGAGCTGATGAAAGTTAATTATAGTTTAAAGATATGTTTAGTGCCTTCTAGAAATTAGAATGAAAGAAAAATATACAGGAATTGAAGAGTAGGTACAAATAGTACAGCAGCATACATAAGAAAATCAAATATGAAGTGAAAGGAAAATATGTATACAGTGTCTGAAGGATAGGCCTGAATAGTACATAAGAAAATGAAATATGAATTAGCTCGTGTTATTGTCTCGACATATTCTGTAGGCTTAGTGTGATTAGTAGGTCTAGTATTAATACACCTGTTGGAAGTTAATGATAATTTAAAGCTCATGTTATTGTCTCGACAGATCCTGTAGACCTAGTGTGATTAATACCAGGGGTGGCCAGTCCTTAGGGGCCACTGGGACCTTGCCCCACCAATATTTCGTCCCCGATAATTTTTTTTTTTTCGCATTTAAAATACGTATTGTTCAAGACAATGTACTGGATTCATAACTGTTTCAGTAAATTTCATCACATTACGCGATGTGTGTCAGTAAAGCATCAAAGATTGTATGCAGCTTGGGCCCGCGTCAAAAGGCCCCACAACTTGAATCACTTTAGCGGTCAACTGCCATGGTGCATGGCGTACAATGTCGCATTTGCTACCGATGGAAATTCACGAAGTGTTGTGAAGTTACCGGTAGGAGTATATGCTTCGTTGGGGTCCATCCAAGCTGGTCTGCGTGATGAACTGAAGCAATTGTTGCAGATATTTGTTTTGTGAACAACCGCATGGCTAAAGGTCTGAGTGAGGTTCTGAAACAAAGTCTACAGCCTTCCAATTTAGAAAATAAACTCATGGCTCAAGCATATGATGGTGCTGCAATAATGAGTGGAAACCAGAGTGGGATCCAGACTTTGATGCAGAAAACATTTCCTTATGCGAAATTTGTTCACTGCTATGCCCACCAACTTAATTTAGTTATAAAAAATACATGTTCAAATGCATTAAATCAGTGAAGTTGTTTTTTTGCAAATATTACTGGATTCATAGCATTCTTCTCCACTTCATCTAAACATAGTGACCTACTGTGATCTGTGTGCAGTAAGCATATACCAACCATTTCAGCAGTACGTTGGAACTTTCAGTTCCGAGTTGTATTCTCCATTAAGGGAAATGCTTCGAAAGGATTGAAGAGGGAGATGACTCAAATGAATGGAGTGATATAACAGTGAGAGAAGCTTTTGGCCTAAAAACTTGTTAAATAATGATGAATTTTTGTTTTTCTAAATTACTTTTATGACTTGATGAAACATGTTAATATATTATACAGTATTTGGTAACAAGAAGGGATATCAGTCATTTCAGCAGCATAATACTGGGTGAACAATATAGAGCAGAACAGGTTTCATGGCTGGCCAGCCAACCGGCTATGCGAGCAGAGGTGGGAGACTTAAGGCCGCGCAAAGTTTCATTGTGAGTTGAACTCTTGCAAATGTGGCACGTGTTTGTTAGGTGACGCAATATAGTACATATTAAGTGAAATGGTTCAATTCGGGTACCGGTATTCTGTTCCCCAAAAAGTATGATTCATACATCCATACAGAATCTGCGAGTGCCATAAGGATATTATTTCAAGAGAGAGTTTCTGATGTTAAGTTCCAGGTCGAACTATAATTCATAGATTAGTAAAAAAGTTACGTGAAACGAGAAGTCTTCTTGATAAGAAACATAATAAACCACGTACAGTACTCAAAGAAGTATAATGCGCACATTGTCTTAGAGAAGTTTCATACAAAAAATCTATTTTGTACAAAATTTGGACTTCTGCCCTTATTTTACGGACTGACTCAAGTGTTATACAGTAATGTTAATTTGCCATTTGTGCTTTAAGAATATGATTTCAGCGAGATGATTGCATGCTGGAAATCAGAAACGGTAGTGTTAATTCAACATATTGTAAACATTGTAGTAAAAATGTCAATTCAGATATAGACTGGACTTTCTCCCAATTTTTCGAGATAGTTGTTTTCATAGTAACATGGAACATTATCACCATGAATCACAATCATAAGTTGCGGCCTTGGAGGAATGTGGATTTTATTGTTCTGCCACAGTCTAGTATATACAGTCGAGAAGCTCAGTACGTAGTAAATATGCAAACATTAGGTAGTTGCTCACCACTAGGATCGCTAATATCGCCTCATTACAGGCAATGCAAAATAGTACCATCACAGTCTATTGTTTCTAGCACCCTCACAACTCAAGCTTCGTGACTGTATATAGTAGACTGTGGTTCTGTCTTACATTGTGTGAGTTGGCTTTAAAGAACATTGTTCGTGTTCTCAAGTAATTAATTATTCGAAGTTATTCACAACAATATAAGTAATGTATTAAAAACAAGTTGAGCAGCTTTTAAAACACAGTGAATACTTTTTATAAGATTTCACCAGTGGATAGCAATTATTGCTTTATGTATGCTTTGTTAGGATTGTGATAATATGATAAACTTCTGTAAAAAAAGGTCTTAAATGGAAAACACTATAATTTGAATTCACTGTGAAAAATCATCATTCCATGCATTTTTTTATGCATATAAAGAAACAAAGAGTATTTTTATATGACTTTCTTGTTGAGAACTTGTTTTTATATTTTTCATGAACTTTTATATGAGAGATTTGAGTATGTTCTATGTTGTATTTGTTAAAAGAAAATTAGCAAGGAAAAGTCATTGCGCTTCTTTACGATAGTATGTAAAGACTGAAAACCCACGAGTTATTTGTACTTCCTTGTGCCATGTAATTCGAATAAAAATTATGAATTTTTATACTATTTTGTGTGCATATTTTCATTTCATCAAACTAATGCCATTCCACTATGATATTAAAAATTATTACAAATAAGAATAAACATTGAATGGGAACAAAAATAATGATTTCAAAACATTAGTACAGACAAGAATTATCTGAATTGGAAAGAACGTGCAGTACTTGACTGTCTGCGAAAAAAAAAGAGCATGGTTGCTTTGTGTAGTTGCTTATCAACATGAATTCAGCAGCTGCTCTTAATTCCAATGATCCCTTTGCAAACAGATACAATGATTGCTAGGAAATGCTGTCTTCAATCTGAAGTAATGAGGAAAATTCAGAAGACTAACTCAACTAACGAAGTGTCAGTGGTTGGAGAACAGAACAAATTCAAGATATAGAACATTAGTAAGCAACATTCAAATTCCATTTAATTGTATGTGGTAATTATTAGTTTTATTAGCAATTGTGCAGTCCTTTGCATATATAATACATTTGCATATATAATACATTTTTAATCTGAAACCAACCAAGTTATAAATAATAGTGGAATGCAAGCAGAATTGCTAGTGGAAAAAGATTATATGTAATCTTGATCTAAATAAAGAAGAAAGCAATGGTGAATTGTTCAGAAGAAGTATAGATTGGGTCCACACCTGTGAAGTAACAGCGTGTATGGCCGCGAAACCAGGTGGCCCGGGTTTGATTCCCAGTTGGGGCAAGTTACCTGGTTGAGGTTTTTTTCCGGGGTTTTCCCTCAACCCAGTATGAGCAAATGCTGGGTAACTTTTGGTGCTGAACCTCGGATTCATTTCACCGGCATTATCACCATCTCATTCATATGCTAAATAACCTAAGATGTTGATAAAGAATCGTAAAATAACCTACTAAAGAAAAAAGTATAGATTGGGCTTTTTCCATTACTGGTTATGAAAAAGGAAATGAGAATGTTTCGAAGATTGATTCTATCTCTATCTTCAGGTGGTTAAATGATTCTATCTGTATCTTCAGGTGGTTAAAAAAATAGAGTGAGGAGGGGTTTCTGTTCAGTGGAGATGTTACAAACAGCTAAACCTTCTTGACTGTAGTGTAACTGCATGCTTTGCATATGTCTTGATTCTTCAATGCATTTTGTGGTTATGTTCATGTTATGTTTTCAGGTGATGGAATGCTAGTGACTGTTTACTTATCAACTGCTTTAGTTATACAACAAAGAACAAAATGTCGACTTAAAAAAAAGAAAGGTGCTGGGTCAAAGAGTAAATAAAAATATGAAGTTACAACTTCCTTTGAGATGAAGGGAGGTATAATGTTATAAAGAACTTTTGTGAAGTTAACAACTTTTTTTTTTAGAACTTTTGTGAAGTCAGCAACATTTTTAAAAATTTTTCTTTACTGCATTAAGCCCAAAGGGTGTGCAATTTATTTTTAACATCATCTCCCTTTTGCATTGCATTAGCAATTTTTTCATCCTTGCTGATCTTGCGTTTACAAGGCTGACCTTTGGATCCAAGGCTATAGGTTCTGACCTGGATGAGGACGATGGATTTTAAAGGATGAAAAATCTTTAGCATAACTCCCTCCAGAAGTAAAGTGAAGTTGGGAGTCCTGTGTCATAGATTTATGGCATGTAAAAGAACCTCCTCTGAAAGCAAAATAATTTGTCAGCCATTTTTCTCCCACATTGAACTTAGATGCTGAATGTCCTCTGTTCAAAGCATTATTAAATGAACTATGAACACCTTGGGGGGGGGGGGGAAAGGTAAATTATATCTGAACAAAACCACCAAGCCACCGGCATAACTCATTTGGCTACAGCGCTTGCCTACCGATCCGGAGTTGAACTCGGGCACGGGTTCAATATCCTCTTGGTTTGATTACTTGGTTGGATTTTTCCCAACTGTAAGGCAAGTGTCAGGTAATCTATGGCGAATCCTCGTCAAATATCTCGCTGTTAGCAATCACATTGATGCTTAATAATTTCGTAGTTGATACAGTGTCGTTAAATAACCAAGTAAAAAAACACCACTTGACCACTTTAGGGACAGCTGCGATTCTATTAATTTAGTACATTTATATTTTATCTCTCTTTTTTCAGATGTTTAAATAAAAAGAAATTAATGTACAGAGAATCTTGGAAAATGTTGACGGAATGTACGTTGGGTGACAGGCAGATCATTGGACAAGCAGTTGCCACTGTGAGCTGTCCTGCTCTACTGGCAGGTACAGACATGTGCAGCTTGGTTTTGATAAGTACATACATGCAAGCCAGTTGTGATGCAGCTGTGATTCAATGCAGTTTATTTTTGGTCTATTCTAGTGTGTTGTGCATTAGTTACATATTCACTCATATTCAAAACATAGCTAAAGAACAAGCAATGACAAACAAGACTGAAATTTAGACGCAAATTTTCTGATATCCCAGGTCTTTGTGTTTAAATGGAATGTTAAATTTAGTGGCTAGACTCAATAAAACAGATTCTGTGAATAACTGGAAGAGCCAACGAAAACCTCGTGTGCATACTCGAGAAAAGAAGATGTGAATTGAAGACCTAACATTCTAAAGGGACTAAGCTCCAAAAATAAGTTTCTGAGATATTGATGAAAAACACATTGCCAAATGCATGTTTAGATATCCTCCAACACCATCTTTTGGCGCATGAATGAGTCACAGTTGAATTAATGCAGCTCATTTAGTGTGATATGCTCATATGGATGTACTGTACCACCATTAGATTGAATAAAATGGAATTTGAAAAATTGGCGCTTTCCCCCTTTAGAAAGTTAAGTCTTCAATTATGTGTCAGTGAAAATGGGCAACATTTCCAGCAGCTACTGTAAGAAGGTTGAGTACTGAATTCTGTTATTTTTAATTTGTAGTATGGTACCTACTTTTAATTTGGTGTAGTTGAGCATATGGAAACAAACTTGTTGGGGGTCTTACCTCTGGTCAGCCGATGTACATTGTGTCAACATTTGCTGAGACTCTCTCTAGTCGAATGGGTGCATGGAAGTACACTATATTGCTGTCCGATTTATTGGAAAAGGCTGGGATAAATTCTCATTAAAGATTAAATGATCACTTGTTGGTAAAAAAATATTTATTTTTGTAACTCCTAAACAAAGGTAATAATTATTCTACATGTTCACAAACCATTCTGACATATAAAATGCGAAAATGTAAATAGGGTTGGCAATTATTCATGTTCATTTTTACACTTTTATTTCCTAGTTTTTTCTAGGCTAGATTATTTAAGAATGTTACAATAATTTCACTTTCATTGTGTGTTACATTAATGTGCTGCAGAGCTTGTCACTCATCATAGTCTTATTGTTAAAGGTTGATCATATTTTACACCTTATTTCTTTTCTAAACTTTGGTCCTTTAGTGTGTTTCAAAAAATTTGACAAATTTTGGCCAATTTGAATATTTATGTCAAATAGTAAGTGGAAATTTTTAGGACTGACAGTTGCGATAACATATATTGTTAGATATGTGAAGTTTTGCAGCATAGGTTCCTTGACTTGTTCATCCTTTGAAAAAGAAATCTGTAGAACTAGGTATGGTTTTCCTGTTTTATATTTCCATAGATACTGTCTTCCTGTATCCCCTAATGCCATACCACTGTTATAATCAAAAGTATAAACTTGTAAATTTTAATACTTAAGAAGTAGGTAGTATTTACAAAGTAATTGTTTCTCTTTGAGAGAAAATCTTTTTGTAACAATTGGTTCCTGTCTTTTGCGAAGATTTCAAATCAGTTCATTTACTGAAGTGATTGAAGGGTTATCAATGAGTATTTGAGTATTTGAAAGATTGGCCATTTATTAAATTGGGATTGCGAATATTTAATATGAGATGTTCATTTTTTTACTTACACATTTCTACAAACTTTAGTGTAAAGCATGAAAATACACACGCTCGCACACACATACACACAGAATATAATATATTATATTTCTGAAAGAGAAAACATGAAAATATATAGGCTTATATATTGCTACAATTTATTATCATTAAAATGTACCCTTTTCACATTAATTTTTGAGTAGCAGCTTATAAACAGAAATACAGTACCTACCAAGTCAGAATATGAAAAGGTCATATTTCCCAGAAATCGAATGGGATTAATTGTTAGACAATTTTATTCAATTATCTCTACCAACATTGCATTGAAATTTTGATTAACAATGATTGATGTCTTTCTTTAAATGATTTACCATAATATTTGAGTGCCAAACCTAGTTACAAAAATTTACATTCACTGTAATATAGTGTAAATGCGTATGTACAAAGCATAGTTTGTGACTTACAATATGAATTACTTAAATCATATTGTGATAATTCTAGTAATATTACGTAATAAAAATGCTCTTGTCATGATAAAAGCATCTCGGTGGGAGTTCATTACTCCTGCCAACTCTTCTCTTCTTCCATTTTAGTGGGCATTACTGCTAAATATTCACCTTATTATTACTTCTAATAAAAGCTGTAGAAATTTAAAGATACAGTACAGAGAGAAATATTTTTATAAGTGCTGAGAAGCTTATTACATTGTAAATGGTTATTACTTGCAAATTCAGACACCAGGCAGAGCAGGATAAATTGGTCCTTTGTAAACTCTCTTTAATTTTCTTTCAACATTAAAGGAATGATGTACAATTAAAATTAAAAAAATTATTAGTTCAATAATTAACAAACAAATGACACAAATACTATAATAATTTAGAAACTGTCAAGTGTACTGGTATCACCTATATTTAAAATAAATTAAATCATTTTAAATGAATGAATAAATAAAAACTGAAATATGTGGGGAAAAGTTTAGAATTTATTTTAATCCTGGTACTTTTATTTTGTTCTAAACACTTAATTTTTTTTACATTTCCTTTACTATTGAAAATTTATGATTTATAACGCGTTTTTTACAGATTTGTGCTAGTTTCTATTCTACGATTAGTATTTGATTGTTTATATTGCTAATTTAGACCCAATTAATTTGGTTATTATGATTATTAGAAGAGAAAAATTTCGCTCTGGTGCCGGGGATCGAACCCGGGTCCTTGGTTCTATGTACAAGTGCTCTAACCACTGAGCTATGCCGAAGTTCAATCCACAGCACCGGATCGAATCATTCTTCTCTAGTGTTTTTCCTTTGTGGCCTGACTCCAAGTTCGACATATATATTGACATAATATTAAGTCAACTGCCATTATACAAGGAGCACACTCAATTGAGTGACTTGGTGGCCGGGATTCCAAGTATTATGCACTGTTGGGCGAAGAATCTACGTAAAGATTAATTTTTGGTCCTACAGAATGTATCTGTTATGGTAACAATGGTAATTAAGAAGAGAAAAATTCTCCAGTGCCGGAGCGAATTTTTCTCTTCTAATAACCATTGTTACCATAACAGATATATTCTGTAGGACCAAAAATTAATCTTTACGTAGCCAGTGCCGGAGCGAATTTTTCTCTTCTAATAACCATTGTTACCATAACAGATATATTCTGTAGGACCAAAAATTAATCTTTATGCAGCCAATTAATCTGGTTCAGATTTCTATGCAAAGGTTGTCTTCCTGAGTCAAGCTTGGACGAGAACGAACTTCAAGCTGAGACAGGTCACTACCAGGTTTACAATCCATGGTTTTCACTGGAAGATGTACAGATGGAAGACTTATTATGAACCTGACAAGAAATATATGTGCGAACTATGTGACAGATAGTGTAAAAAGTACCACCCCAACGAACTAAACCAATTACTGTATGTAGCATAGACATCTAACTCTATATTACAATATGTGCACATTTGTGCTCAATTCTTTATTATTATTATTATTATTATTATTATTATTATTATTATTATTATTATTATTATCATTATCATTATTATTATTATCAATATTATTATTATTATCATTATCAATATTATTATTATTATTATTATTATTATTATTATTATTATTATTATTATTATTATTATTATTATTATTTTGATTGAAATGTAATAAACTTGGCTTCTGTTAATTAACTAAACAATATAAAATTTCTCTGTTCAGAATGATGCCAGATTGTTTTGTGCATTTGACTTCATTTGTCAAGGACATTAAAGTTAGTGATAAGTAGCAACAGAAATGTTCAGTAAATAATTGAACTTGCAGACTGATTTTTTTTTACAAAAGCAGAATTTTTTTGTTTATAGGAGGAGGAAAAGTTTAGGTAAGATTATTATTTATCATTGACTGTCTGATGCCTGATGCAAGTCTATTCCAGGATATTAAAAACAGAAATACAGAGATACAGCGCAACAAGCTGTAAAATGGCTTGTTTCTCTATGTTAAACTATTTTGATATTGTATGTTTTACAGCAGAGGGACCACTACCATATCCCTGTGCACTTATATAATAGCCTCTTTTGCATTTCTTCTTGTCTTCCTTCATATTTTTGGCAATAACTTTTGATGAAATACATTATATTACAATAAAAGGAAACTATTTTTTCTATCTTTCCTAACATGTAATTTAAAATTAATTTTTACATTCATCATATAGTTATAATTTTTAAATCAGAGTAAAAATATATCAGAATACACTTTTCCACTACCAATATATTATGTATTATTACAAAGTGTTAGTACAGCATTTACAACTTTGCTAAACTTCATACCTATATCTGTATATTCAAAAATAAAAAGATTTTGCACCATATAAAATTCGAGTCTCGAATTTCAGCGCACCTTATGTCTTACTTGGCAGATAAAGGCTGAGAAAAATATTAAATAGAATTTACATAATCACATCCAAATGTTACTGGCACCGATAATCACTATACCGGTAACCACTCTATCTGCAGCGTTTGCATGAAATATCGATCAGTAGCTAAACATATATTGCGTTAAATATATAAATTTGGAGATTTATTTTATACTTATTCCAGAAGTTAAGCATGATACTTAGCCTCATGATACTTAAATTATTGTTACTACAGTTTTAATTAAATGCTGTATAATTATATGTAATGTATATATTTTTTATCTCAATTACATAATTACTGCATTATCATCCAGAAAAATAACTTGTGACTGCAAACGCCACTGCACCTCACGTATTCACTGACTCGGCTGCCACTAGTTGATCACAATTTTGCTTTCTGTGAAAATGCTACTATTATGGCAAATGAAAAGAGAGACATTAAAACATTATGTTTAAACTCTGCTGAATGCTATAAAACTAAAAGCTGAGAGGTTCATAATTTTCTAAACTATTTATTGAAAATAAAGTAAAATTAAAAGATTGTTAATAAAATGCTTCATATGCGTAATAAACTATAGTGACTGAGAACGTTATCTGTGAATGCTGTGAAATGCGACATTAATACTGTAAATGAAACTGATATAACATTTCTATACTGTATTTACTTCAGAACTATTGATACTAAATTGAGTGGAATGGATGGATATCACTTTAAGACGCTCTTCATTTTTACTGAATTGGTGTTAGTTGACACTTATTTATAAACATAATGATTCGATTTTTAGAAATTCTTGTCTGTTATAAAATCTTTACACAACATTTGTTTGATTCTTTCTAAAATTGATAAAATGTAACTAATTTATGTATACAGTAGAACCTCTATTATCCGAGGTAATGAAGGGAGTGTACTGGATGGTTAATCGAAAAAAATCGGATAATCCTTACCATAAAATATTTTCATGAATTAAGTACATATTACAGTTTTGTAATTTCCTCCGTAATGTTGTGTTTGACATTCTAGATAGTGGACCAGAAGTTCATTAATTTAAGTCTTGTTGCCAACGATGGGTTTATAAGGGCCAAGGAAATTCTCTGTGATGTTTTTTTTTTTTTCACGGAAACATTGGAATTGTAGAGATCTTCTGTTGTAAATTTACATACTTTGTACACTTTATCCTTGTTTTTCATTAAATCGCACACAGTTTTAACGCCAATCTTGTATTCTGATGCAAAATGAACTACAGTTGCTCTTTTGCCAAAGCTCTCAATTATTTGCATTTTTATTTTGATACTTAGTAAAACACTTTTGACACCCGTGGAAGATACATTTGCATAGAAGATGTAAAGTACGGGCACTCGAACAGTAGGACAAGGACTGAATGCAGGACGGATTTGCTATAAATTGTGCTGAAGTGGGGCCATTTCTTTGAAAGTAGATAGTGACTATTTTACAATTCGGGAAAAACACCTTCAGGTAACTGTTCTTACTGCCGGCAGTAGTACTGTGTAAGGATAAAGGCTTTTAATAATACACTCTAGAAAGAATAGCTAATAATATAAGGTATAATACTACATTTTTTTCTGCAGCAAAGAAAGAGAAAGTAAAGAGCGAGAGAAAGGCAATTGGATAATCTGCCGATCAGTTAATAGGATGGCGGATAATCGGGGTTCTACTGTATTTTACAAAAAGGTAATGAGAAGAAAACCCATCTCATTTCTATTGTATTTATGCTAGCACAGGAAATTTAACTTCGAAGAAATTTCTCTTTATTATTATGACTTATAGCAGGTACGGGTATTTCGTAATTTTGTACTACATTGGCAACATCTAATAATATTAGGCTATTACGTTAAAGTGATAAAAGACAATTTACTATTATGTTATAATGTAATGAATAAGGCACATAAATAACAACAGATGATCAATCTATACTTTATAATATTAACTATTTCCAATCAGTTCATTTTTAATCACCAATATGAAATGCTCGTTAAATATAGGCCTATTGCTTAGTTATGAATAATGAAATTAAGTCAGCTTCAAATATATATACTGTACAAGAAAAGGTACAGAGACATTATTATGACGTGAAACGAGAAAATGGCGGGTTACTGGCGGCCCTCTCCTTGCGTGATCTGCGATGTGCGGGCTGTTAGAGATGCGGCATGTAGATCCTCAGTCACCATATGGCATTCGCTGTAGTCACAAGTCGTGTTACAAAAGCCTTGATTCTTCAAGTGTACAAAGTTAGTGTATAAAGTTTAGTGATTATTGTGTATTTAGGTAATGCCAACAAATTCTCATTGCGTGAACGTGTATATACGAACATAAAAGGCAGAAGGTCGTGTGCGAAAACAAGACGTAAATTTCGAATGAAATTTCCAAACAGACCTGTGCCTTCTGCCGAAACAATTAAAAGACTTCCTACAAGATTTAAAGAAACAGGCTCAATGAACAATCGAAAATCAAACAGAAAACATAGTGTTCTTGCAGAAGAAAAATTAGATGAGAAGAAATCGAGGCTATCAATGATGTGGAACTTCAGAGTGTTGTTCATTCGTTTATCAGAAGATGTTAATTATGTCTGACGGCAAATGGGGGCCATTTTCAGCAACAACTGTGAGCATGGTAAGTCTATATTATTGAACATTTATTTTTAGTACTGTTATGTATTGTAGAAGTACAGTACCGGAGAAATGGTTACGTGCTCGGCGGAAACAAAGCTAGCAGTGGGCCACGAGTCACCCACCGTTTTCTCATCTCATGTCATAATAACACAGTCTAGTATATACAGTCACGAAGCTCAATACGTAGTAAATATGCATTCATAGATAGTTGCTAACCACTAGGATCCCTATTATCACCTCATTACAGACAATGTGAAATAGTACCGGCACAGTCTATTGTTCTTAGCACCCTCACAACTCAAGATTCATGACTATATACTAGACTGTGGTAATAGTGTCTCTGTATATACAGAGTGGAAATGATATAACTCTGCAGACAGAAGAGGGCATAGAATTAATTAAAATAAATAAGAAAACTATCATGCATTTTATAATAAAGTTAATTACAAAATTAAGCTGAAAGTCTGGCAACAGTGCATCGACATACGAAAAACACAAGCACTCGGTTTGAACAGCAGAGTTCCGTACCTTAGTCACTCAAGTAGGGTTGCCAGACTTCCTAATGACAAGAAATAATGATGCATGTTAATATTTTTATTTCATTTGCAAAAAAACAGTTCATTTTATTGAAAAACTGCAAAGGGATGAATCATTCCTTATTATCAGTTTATGGATAGAACTTATGGAGTAAAACAGTGTTAACTTTTAGGAGAAAATTATTTTTTGTCTGAGAAAGAATATGATATTAGAATTTTTTGTTGTATTCTATCCAAAGAATACGCTGTTAAAAATCTACACAGTTATATTACTTCCACTCTGTATATTCATCAACCTGGAAAAAAAAATCTTTGGACCCATATTATAGGTAAGAAATTCAAAATGATCAGTTATAATTCTTTTCATTTTTTACTAAAATGGAAAAGCATATGTACTTCGAATTTAGAAATAAAAAGTCAGTACCTAGTGACGTTGAGAGATATGCAGTTCCTGCTATCCATTGCTGGGAAGCTAATTACAACCCTGACTTTTTCACTCAAAAGAAAGCAAATTGTGTTTTCATTGATAGCCTGAAACATTACAGTGCGACTTTTCCTATTGAATGTGTACTCAGGGTGTCCACATTCTGGAACATCACTGAAGTCAGGGAAGTTAAATTTGTTCATGGAAAGTCATGGATATCGTTCTAATTCTTGAAAAGTTAGTGAAATTTCCCCAATGATGAAACTTGAGGGGAAAATTTTATGCTCTAACCTGTCATAACCTTGGTTATAGCACAGTCTAGCATATACAGTGGCGAAGCTCAATACATAGGGAGTATGCATCCATAGATAGTTGCTAACCACTAGGATCGCTACAATCGCCTCATCACAGACAATGCGAAATAGTACAGGACAGTTATTGTTCCTGGTACCCTCACAACTCGTGACTGTGTATACTAGAGTGTGGTTATAGTAGCAATTTTTTTTCAGGTGTGCGACGAAAGTGAATATTCATATGGTCACTTTGACCGTATGAATGCACTTGTACTTCTACTTCACTTATACAATATTTTTTAATTTGTTTCAGGTTTTCATTATGGCTCAGTAGTAGGCCTATATATTTTTTAATTATCTTTATTTCTAGACCTCTTCAGTATTTATTACTCCTAAAATCGGAGTCAAAACTTGTGAGGTGACATAGTGTCACTTGTTCTCTATCATGTTTTAACATTTTCCTGAAAAAAGTTACTTAACAGTGTTATTTTTGGTAGCCATTCAACTTTTGCTGTGTTAATTTTAATTTAAAATTGTTTTATAATTTTCATGAAGTTTGTAAAATAAATATAAAAACAAATTAAAAAGAAAAATGAAAGCCAGGAAGTGGAGAGAGCTAGGCCAGCTATGGGGTTGATGGTTTCCTTGCTTTCTTTTTTTTATGGAAAAAAAAAAAAAAACATTCAGAGCAGAGAGCTTAACATTCTTCATTCAGGTCACTGGTTGGTCAGGAAAACCTAAAATTTTGGTCAGGGGAAGTCAGGGTTTTTTTTGCAAATTGAAGTGGTCTCCCTGGTAGTTCTTAAAAATCGTTTTCGTGAGGATAAGATGCATTTGCCTCAGGTTGCTGATGCATATTGATGTTGTCTACTAAAAATTTCATGCTCAGACGTACTTTTATGTGCTCATAAGGTGTAATTCGTTGGAATTTTACTGCATAATAATTATGGGGATGGGTTTAAAATTGAGAGATATTTCTCGTTCCTAATTTAAAATGTTGACTCATATTTGCAGTATCCATTCTGTTTAGCATTCTGAATGGACATTAATATGCTGAGCATACTATGTAAAACTTTACAATCAAAGACTCTATTAACTTAAATTGCTTATATTATGATTGCAACCTGTTCTGGTTAAAGGTTTTTTCTCTACAAGAGGATTATGTTTTAAAACATGTTATGCAGTAAATGCCAGTTACAAGAATCCACAGTATGTTTTTATAATATATTGTGATTGTTCAACAAAGTATAGGCCTACTCAATTTAATGGAACTGGAATTTTTTATTAATTTGTAAGATAAGAATACCAGTAAATCAGTAATACTTTTTATGGTATTTACGTCATAAAAGCTCGATGTAAATGGTTGGCCAAACCTGCCATACAGTCTTAATTTAGCAACAACTTCTCAGTAATATGAGTAACTGGAAAACAACTTTCTCTATATATAAATTTGTCACTAGAAACATGAAATGTTACTGTTACTTTTTACCGAACTCGAACTTATGTCGAAACATCTGATTATATACCATGCGTGAAAGTTCACTGTTAATGCAGATCTCCAATAGATGTTACCTGGCTATCAGAAAACAGTATGTATATATATATAATTCCGAGGTATCGATATTCCCTTGTTAATTACTATTTTAGTATTTCTTAAACTGTAGCACAAGGCGGAAGTGTCCATTACTACCAACTCTTTCCAATATATTGTATTGACGAAATTGTACATCTTGGAAGGTGGAATTAAAATGGTATTTAATGTCCAAGCTACATTTAGTACCGATATATAACTGTTATCAGTCACATTACTCTGCCGAGCTAAGAAAATGAAATAACAATCAATGGGTATCAAGCTAAATACCGGTAATAAGTAATAATTACAAATTGAAATTATATATGTCTTAATAAGAATAGAAGCCTTTAGAGTCTGATTCAATCAAGACGAAAATATTTTTTTATCGAAGGTAAATATTTAGAATAAATTAATCAATTTAAATAGCTCTGCTTTACTGTGTTATATCTTAAAAGTGAAGACATTATCAATAGAATAATTTTCTATGTTGAAGAATTAAATTAATTTTAAAGAGAACATTTTTTAAAGTTCTATAAAGTCATGGCAGTTCCGATGTTTCTGTAGACTTTGAAACATATAGAAAATCTGAGGGCAGGCACAGTTAAATCTATGCTATAGTGTATTTTGATCTGGATAATGAACTAACTCCCAAGTAGAAATGGCTGATTGAAGTAAAAAATTACAAAACTTGATGGACAGTTTTTCAGTGGGAAATATGAAGGAACATTGATGAAGGATTCAGGAAGACGTAATCCAATTATCAGGTACAGATTAATTTATTGTGGCTACCTTCGTGTGGAAGAGAATTAGGTACAGTACTTATTTATGTTAGGCGAAAATAGTGGCATCAAGTCCACAAGATAGACACCGGTATGAGGTCTTCTTGGACAGTTACTTTGTTTTTTTTTATGTTGTGAGATAATTATAAAATAAAACTTGCTTTTTTGACGCGAATATATCTTTACAATCACTGCCGTACTGGGTGCCATGTAGTGAAACCTGATGTAACGATTTTACTAGTGATTTGTTGCATTCACTATTGAACTGAAAGGAATGGTGATATTGAGGTTAAGTAACCAAAGAACTAACATTATTTTGTTATGCTATGCATCACTCTCCACTCTCCTTTTCTGCCGCTGTGAGTCACTGCGTACCTGCTCCAAATGACCTTGCAGCGCAATGTTCCTCGAACTCCACAGGCCCATACCTCGTCAGACTGTATGCGATCTATGTATCGTCAGTGGACGGTCGTATGGATATTTTCGTATGTGCTCCCTTTTAAATACAGGTACAGCCAACATAGTGGGTAATTAGAAAATGTAAACACGCCGTAGCCTCTTCCTTCCACCTACAGGCCAACCACACTGGGAGCTAAAGAGCATGTGACCTTGCGTGACTGTTTACATTCTGCAACTATCCACTGCGCTGACTGTATAACTCAGTATTACGTAAACACAATTCTCAGAACATGATCAGTGTTCCTCATGTAAGACGAATATAATATTCTTGACTAAATCTATGTACTGTATTATCGATTGGATGTGGTGATCGCGAGTGAATGTGATTAGCATATTATTAGCAGCCATAGGGATAATGATCATAATATTGACAGACGATTCAAATTCGCTTTCCATTAGAAATTAAAAAATGACGAACGCAAATGAAGTGCAGAATAACAAACTGCACAGAAAATCTTTATAACTTAGGAGAAGATAACATAAATATTTAAACGCAATTGGTTCACAGTCACAATCTTGGTATCCTTACGAGACTAAAATGCTCTCATTTTATGAGGAAACTTCGCATCATTTCGTCACCGGCCGATTTCCTGCTCTCCCGACCGCAGCATGGAAAACCAGTTCTATAAAACATCCCGCATTTAGTTGCTTCTGAGAATTGTACCGGAACGTGTGTGTGAGACTGTTGTTTGTGTATTAATTAATCGATTGGAAAATGAGGTATAGGGTTGAACTGCGAATTTATTTGGTGGAGTGTTACGTAAAAAAAATAACTATAGAAGATGCGTTCGGGGATTTGCTCGTAAGTATCCTGACCTCAGTATTCCTACAAAACTTGCGTTCCGAAGTTGATGAAAAAGTGGCGTTCAGTTTGTGATATACAGAGAAAGCGGTAAAGATACGTTTTAACTGAAGATAAACTTGATATTCGGGCGCGGTTAGAAGAAAGTCCCACAAAACCACTTAATCGTCTAGCGCAGGAAACAAACATATCCATAGGGTCGGCACACAAAGCGATCAAACTGCTGAAATTTCGACCATGTAAACAAAGGTTTGTGCAGGAACTTCACCGCCGCAAGAATAAGGTTCTGTAATTGGTTTCGTGAAAGTATTTACAATGGGAATTTGGATCCACAGCTAATGTTTATGTCTGACGAGGCATGTTCCATCTTTGTGGACATGTAAATTCTCAAAATGTGCGAATGTTGTGTACTGAGAACCCGTATATTGCATCCCATTAAAACAGGAGTATGGTGTGCATTAAGCGCGCGTCGGATAATTGGGCCTATATATTTCGAAGACCACGTGAATTCAGATATGAATGTGAGAACAATGTTGCGTCCATTTCTTAATGAACTGACAGGAAGAAAAGGATATAGGCTTAGTTATTTTCAACAGGACGGTGGGATAGCTCATACCGCTCATAATTCTATAGACGCTTTACGCCCAGTTTTTGATGACTGGATAAGTACTGGTTTATGGTCCCCTAGATCAGCCGACTAACTTAATGTGGTAGAAGACACGACACGCAGGAAATTGTATGCCGAAGTTCTGCTGTAATCTAGTAGTTTCCTTGTAAAATGGAAAATATGTGCCACAGACACCGATGAGATGAGATTACAAGGAACGATATACTGGGTGTTCATTTCAAAGTGTGTCATGACGTCACTGTTGATGAGTCAGCGATTTGAAGCGAGTTTCAGCTTTTATGTCAGAGAAGTTGTCTATTAATCAAGGCGTTCAATCTGAACTTGAGAACGTGTACGGTATAACTTGAACGTCGTAGCAACAGATGACGGTCTGTACGGTCTGTGTGCTACCATAATCTCTTTCGAACTGTATTTTGCGAAGCCAAGTCGTACACAGGGTATTTGTTATCATCGGTTGCATACAGCAACTTTCCACAACACAAATCAAATGCTCCGTGTCCATGTTGACCGTCGAAGTTAATGTAAACAAATACGTAAGTAATCGTCTTAACCCTCTCCCCATATCTCGACAGTAAGAAAAAAACTCACCTCAGTACATGTTTCGAAACAGTTCACATTCCTGCCACAACCGGCGTCACCGTACGTATCGGTAAGTACTCTTCAGAATGAACGCCGTACTTGCTAGGCAACTTCTCTCGCACATAGGTAATACGCCTCTGCGGAAGTGTAGGAAGATTGAATTCTCTAGGCTCATCGACTAGCCACATGACGGCATACAGCGAGCCATGACACACTTTGAACTGAACACCCAGTATATAATTCATTAAACGTGCAGTGAAAGAAGATAAACATTTCCAGTGCTCTCAGTCTTACAAAATAAGGTGTAATTAGCTTTTTAATAAATGGCTCGGATAAAAACTAGTCGCTAATTTTTTTTTACTAGTACTGATTCAAATCCTATGTATTAATATAATTAATATTATATTCTTGTTATAGCAATTTAAGACATTTGTTCGAAAGTGATACAATTTTTGTAGACTGAATATTTAACTACTGTCCTAAATTCTATATCAAACTACTGTACATAGGTAATACATCCCTTCCGTATTTTGTGTGTTCCCGGACAAAAGCACTCATATTTAGCCTATATAATTGTTTTACAATACATTATTAGTGAATGTGAAAAATCAACATTGTCGTTTCTCCGAAAGAAGTATAGCATTTGTTGCTATATTGGCAACCATAGAGACGGCATGCGAATTCCATCTTTTTTAAGCATGGTGGCGCGGCATAAGATCAAATCATACGGAACAGTCAATGAGAAATCGATCGGAATGAAGTCGAAAGTAGGCCTGCTTCTGCAGTTACCATCGGAAGACGTGGGACACGCTTTCCTCTCAGAATTACATTCAATACAACCAGTGGATGAACAGGTCAGTGAAATTTTCGGATTATTTAGTAGGTTACTACATATCATAAGAGATTATCTTTCTTCCGTCTGTAAAATTGGACTACTGGTTCGGTTAGTACAAATCTCATAACCAACATATGCCAACTCTCTCAGGCAACAATTTTAACTACAAACATTCATATTTTATGCTCTCACTCAAGAATGAAAATAAATTCAACCTGAAGTATATGCGAAACTCCAAATCAGAACACAGCCATTTGTTAAACGTCACGCAAGGAGGAACTATGAGGAATATAATGTATGAGAAAACTAATAAGCATAAAGGGAGGAAAATTTCCATGTTACATTTTTTTTGTTTCTGGATTTCCCTACGATGTTTTTTTTTTTTTTGCCAGGTGCAATACTTCCCTAATAGATGGCAGGCCTATTGCGGTAGATGATGAGTAGGGCCGTGACACCGGTATATTTGTATTAGTCTGAGGTGAACATACGACGCCCCGGACAGAATGTAGTCTACGTGTTTCAAGTACAGGCAGCGGAAGCGAATTTGACACACCTAAGCAAGCACGTTCCGTGTTTTGTATACGTTTATTGTGTTTTATAAAATCAAGACAATACAATTATTGTATAATTTATTTATTTATTATTTTGCTAATAATTATAACATAACATATAATATATACATAAAAACTTTAGCTCGCCCCTGAAAGAGGAGGCTAATATCGGAAAGGTCTAAAATGCTGATGAGATTGAGAAATAATACTTAAATTGTCACAAATGTGGTAAAACATAAGTCTGAAAAGATGTTTTTTATATTTAGAATTTTGCATTACAGTTTAAGAAAGTCGGAAACGTATATGGCGTACAATTTTGCTTTCTCTATATTTAACTGTTACATTAATTTATTTATCACATCAATTTAGTACCTTACTTTTTTGCATGTTGTTCGCTTAGTTTCGGTTGCTGCTGCAATAAACAACAACATTCATTTTCAAAATTTCAAATTAAAATGACCGCCGAGTGTCGGATAGTGTAACCTTGTATGCGGAAAAACTGCGTGAAACCAAGGGCGCATATGTAAAATATTTCATATTATCAATTTCATTTCTATATCACACAGTAATACAAAAAAAATGTTGGTTTCAATTCATTATGCAAAATTGCGAAAGTTTTATCAGATGACAAGTGCGAGTGTTATAAACTTGATGTAGAAATGAACTGATGATGTGAAATATTTTACATATGCGCCCTTGATTTCAGCTGATGTAGAACGCAGTTTTTCATTTGGGCTACCTGAATTTTGTTTCTGGATCTACTAACACAATCCAGCCGAATATTGATACATTAGTGCAAAACAAGAGGTGTCTGCGATAAGTTAATCACTAAATGTTCAATAGTTTGTATGTGGATTCAACAATCTTATCCTAATTTATTTTATAGTGGTGATTGTTTTTACAACATGAGTTTATGTACTATCGCTACTGAAGCAAGTTTTTGATTGAAAGCGGTGCATGGACGTCAATCGTGTCTAAAAGTTTTGGAGTGAGGTTTCTGTCATTCTTTCCCCTCCAACTGAGTCTGGCATGCCTGTGATAGTGTATGGATTTCCCGCTAGTTTTCTTTCTTGTAGATAGTGTACTTGATTATATTCCGCGAAACTAGATCATATTATTATTATTATTATTATTATTATTATTATTATTATTATTATTATTATTATGGTTAACGGTCATGGAGGAGGCAGGACCCAATGTAGTGACGATTGTCAATGAACGATTTTGAAATTTTCAAAGGAACTATTGTTGAATATTGAAGAACTGCGATCTTATTTGTTAAGACTTGAGACGTGTAGTTGGAAAATCAGATAAATCACTTTTTTTTCGAAATGAGTTAATGTTATATTCCATATTTTCATGATTCTACAACTGCTATAGCACTGTTATGCTCCAAAGCCAATTACAGTACATAGATTTATATGATGAAAAATAGTATTGGTTGCAAATCCTTGGTTCCTTGCAAACGTTTTTCCTTCATACTGAAAGATTATGTTTTAGTGATGTATCTGATTTTGCAACTAAACGCCTCACTTGGCGTATTATCTGATAAATGTGTTTGTGCAAATTGTGGGACTGTGGAATAATTCAGTTTTCGTAATGTCGAGAATCAGTGATAGGTTAGGTTTGGTGTATTCAGGCTTTTGGTGTGCCTTGGATATACGATTTTTGGTAGATAGGTAGAAAGCGAGGTTTCGTAAGGTCCAGGATCAGTGATAGCTTAGATTTGGGTCAGGATTTTGGTGTACCTTGGATATATCTACGTTTTTTAGTAGATAGGTATAGCCAGGTAACATACATTCCAAAGTGTGCAGAAACTAAATGCACCTACCAGTCAGAATGGAGTTGGGATTAAGTAATTTGTCTTGAGTCTCATGAAGAGTAAAGTACGGTTTACTCTAGAGAGTGTAAGATAGCATTGTTCTATTTTTACTATGTTAGCGTATTTCAGACCAATCTTAAAGTGTAAAATGGTCTATCTCTGTCACGCCTCTCGTTATCAGTTAGTGGGTGTGGAACAATGACGTCATGCGAGACTTATTCAGTGGCAGGTTAGGTTTGGTTTGTTCAGGCTGTAAGTGTGCCTTGGATATACGTTTTTTGGAAGATAAGTAGATAGATAGTGCATTTTCGCAAGGTCGAGGATCAGGACAGGTTAGATATTTGTTCAGGCCTATGGTGTGCCTTATATATATGCTTTTGATAGATAGGTACACAGATAGAAGTATAATTGTGCTACGTTTATTAGAAGTAAATTTTTCTTTTCGTACAAATAATCCAGTTTAGTCATTTTTTAAATTTGGAGTTTTTAATATTTAATTAAGTTTCAGATATATGAATAGTGTTTTCCGCCATTTTTCAGTAATTTTCGTTTATGAAAAGTCATGAAATATGGTCTTCTTTGAAAGAAAAAAAAAAAAAAAAAAGACGCCTTCATGACTGGCAACAGTTTTACCTAGTATAAATATAAATTATATATTTTAAGTACTAACGTTGCTGCAATGTAACTCCAAAAAGTGGCGTTTTCGAGTCACGTGATATTTTAATTTCTCTGTTTCCTCCGATTTATTTTCATGTCTTATCAGGACAGACAGAAGTTTTTTACTTTTTCGAATCTATATTATGAGCTTATATCACATTTATCGCCAAAAGAACCCACTTTTGACAGAAAATACGAATAAAATCCATTCGTATTCCCCTTTTTATTGATATGCTTAACTTTAACGAAAACTTCAGTATGTTCACGAGTAATATATATATATATATATATATATATATATATATATATATATATATATATATATATATATATATATATATATAACTGAATCAAGGAAGATGGTGTGACTGGCATTTACTGTCTTATGGCGTATAGAAAAATAAACACTGGAACATCAACACTAGAACATCTAATACATTGAGTTCATCAGTCATACAAACACTACGCTTTATCGTCACGCGATTGTTTATTATTTTCGTCATTTCTCCGGTCCATTCGACGAGTTTTCTTCCTTTTGTCTTGTTGGTTGGCGTTACTGCCATCCCTGCGCCTGTGCTCGTGCTTCTTGGTACATTTACACCTCTTGACCACCTTTACGTGATAAATGCGCCGTGATCCATCTTTACAGATGAGCTTGACTCTCCGTTTCTTGGCGGCCCCATCGACGCACCTCCACTTCTCCGGCGCCAGTGTAGCCAGGGTAGCGTTGTTTGTTGGGAACACGGGGGATGGCATGTTGGAGCCTGATTTCTTTTGCTTCTGCCGTGTTGTCCATTCTCGCCAGTCTATTTTTGACATGTAAGTCGGCGATTGCTGTCCGGGCTGCTGTCCTGGTGGCATAACGCACCAATCTGCACACACGACCTCGTTAATTGGCCGCGGCGTCGTGCACAGGCCGTCGGAAATGTAGCGTTTCGATCTGAGTTCATGGCACCCCAACTCCAGACCTGACGACAGAGAAAAAACAAATGCTTACCGTGAGCACAATCAATGATATTCAGAGCCCTAGGGATGAGGCAGGTCAGGTTACATAGGAACATTTTTTCTTCCATTCTGTTCAGTGATAAAGCAAATTTTTACATAAATTACAAAGTCAATAAGCAAGATTGGTGGTATTGGAGCAGTGTTGCCAACCTGTTTAAACTAAAAGTTCCTAAATAGCTCCTATATTTTCCCCTAGATTCGAATAAAAATCCCTAATTTCAAAATATAATTTCAGATTAAAATTGGATAGTAGGCCTATTCCTCATTAGTAGAACTTATACAGTAATAACAACTAGAGCAAAATTAAACGGTCAATATAAGCCTTTAATAAACTATTTTTGCACTCATTAGCGCTCATAAGGCCCGTTACACACTTGAAGAGTTCTCGCCAGCGAGAAATGTGTTGCGAGAAAATTCGAAGACTGATAACTTGGATTCAAATGGACGTCCACACACTGAAAGAGATTCTCGTTGGAGGCGAAAATTAATTATAATAATTAATTATAACATTTGAAATAATGTATCTACATATATGTCTTAACAGTTTACGTAATTTTAATCAGAACATAGCAAACAATCCTCTATCATATTATGAGTGGCAAAAGAACTGAGGTCTATTCAACCTGGAATAGCTCCTAAACGTATCATCATCCAAATCGAAATCAGTGACCGAAACTCGCCCTTATCTTCGTGAGATACAATGTGATTTCCAGATATTTCTGGCTTTAATTTTAGGCCTACTTTTTCTTTTCATTAACAAACTATGTTCATGTAACTCCATATCGTCCACACCTGTGGAGTAACGGTCAGCGTGTCTGGCCGCGAAACCAGGTGGTCCGGGTTCGAATCCCGGTCGGCGAAAGTTACCTGGTTGAGGTTTTTACCGGGGTTTTCCCTCAACCCAATACGAGCAAATGCTGGGTAACTTTCGGTGCTGGACCCCGGACTCATTTCACCGGCATTATCACCTTCATATCATTCAGACGCTAAATAACCTATATGTTGATACAGCGTCGTAAAATAACCCAGTAAAATAAATAACTCCATATCCTCATCATCTGAATATTCAGATTCAACATAGCGTTCGTACGTAATTTGTAAAGTATACTTACAGGTTACCTATATATTTAAGTACGACAATATACGTAAATACATAACCTGTAATATTTTCCCCAACGAGTGATTACTATAATCAGAAAAACGCTTTCTGCATGAAGGCAGTGCATAGATGATCATAGCGAGGTGATCTGTGATAGCGAGAACTCGCCAAGTGTGTGGAGGAAGGCTCTTCGCCTCTTTCTCGCAACACATTTCTCGCTGGCGAGAACTCTTCAAGTGTGTAACGGGCCTAAAGTAGGTAATGTCAACCAAGGGGAACTTTTAAGTTATTATTTCATGAATATCCCTAATCTCCTTCCCCTCACTATAAATTTCTGGAATGATGAAACATTACTATCTTCTCATACAAAGAAAACTTTTCATAATAAATGTTTATTTGCTTCAGTTTTAAAGGGAAGATAATTGTCAGCAGCTTCTCAGGGCCTACTCATGCACACAAATATACACTTTTTTACTTAATCTTAAATATAATATCTGCCCAAGTCACAAATCACAAAATCACTTCACCGTAATCTACTCAACTCAACTCAACTCAACTCAACTCAACTCAACTCAACTCAACTCAACTCAACTCAACTCAACTCAACTCAACTCAACTCAACTCAACTCGAGCAATACAGTTTGAGTTTCCCCGTAAGGAAGTTCAGTAGAGAAAAGGGCATGACCCCACATACAAAAACACTCATACAACTGCCACATCCAATTAACTTACGAGAAAAAGATGCGATTAAAGAAAACTGGGAAGAACCGTCACATAATCTCTGGTGACACTGTTTCTTCTCTAATAGCAATGTGGAAAAGGATAAAAATGAAAAGTCGCATTATTTTTATCCTGGTTAGGAAATACTGTATAATAATTTTAAGAAAATATTTAACTCAAATTTTAAATATATCAAAACTGAAATAGAAGAAAAAGTTAAAGAAAATATATTTTTTAAAGGGAAGATAAAAAAATTCCTAGAAACAATGAATTTAGGATAAATTATCCCTATATCCCCAGATAACACTTAAATTCTCTAGAACTAGGGATAAATCCCTAGGGTTGGCAACATTATTGGAATGATACAGCCAGTGAGCTCACTGGATACAGCTCAGTTGGATGGATTCGTCCAAAATGCAGGGAGCAGGAGGAAAGTTATGGTTTGGTGTGGCACATGGGGAACAGCAATCGTTGGGCCTGTCTTCATCGAAGGTAATCTCACTGTTGAAAAGTAGTAGCCTACATGAAAATGCTTGAAGAGAGTATGGATATTTATTAATAATGGTTCACAAAAAGTACATAAACTTAATTACAATTAACATATAGGTACACGAATAGCAGCTTGAAGAGAGTATTTTCCCGAGCATCCTGAATGCACAAGGGGATTTAAATTTTTTTCGATAAGTTTCAACAAGACTGTGTTCCATCCAGTGAGCTATATATGGAGTTCACTGGTTTCATCCCATTAAGGCCAGCAAGTTCGAATCTGGGTAACTACAATGAAAAGTCCCTGTTATGAAGGAAGCCAAGGCTGAAGTGGTGAATGTTACTTATGTCCCGCCCACTATAGGAGACATAGGCCAGTTTTACACTAATCCTAAACATCTTAATGTTAATGTTATGTTTTATTTAACGACGCTCGCAACTGCAGAGGTTATATCAGCGTCGCCGGATGTGCCGGAATTTTGTCCCGCAGGAGTTCTTTTACATGCCAGTAAATCTACTGACATGAGCCTGTCACATTTAAGCACACTTAAATGCCATCGACCTGGCCCGGGATCGAACCCGCAACCTTGGGCATAGAAGGCCAGCGCTATACCAACTTGCCAACCAGGGCGACCCTAAACATCTTGACGGGATAATAAAAACCTAAACTAACCTAATCTAAGTGCGTCGGTGTCTATTCCAAAATCGGCGGAAGTCGCTCAACGCTCGTTTAACCAATATTCGTTCAGTGGGCGGTGGATACTCTACATTGACCGCTGAAGTAAAAGGACCATAATATTATTGACAATAGAAGACATATTATAATACATGTGACTTTAGACTAGTCTTGTGTGTGTCTCTATTATATAGGCCCACTATGTATACTGTATACTTTTCTTAAGGAAAAGCCGACTAATATCACATTATGGGAGTTCGTAGCACACATCTCGTCTCATAGTTACACGGCTGTCTACTAGATGGCAGGTGCTTGGCTCTGCCAGCCCCTTGCATGGCTGTAGCGCAATGAAGTTTAGTTTTCTAATGTAGCAGCATTAACTGTGATGGTTCTCTACATCAGTAGTACTCAATCTATGGTACGCATACCTCCGCGGGTTGTCTCAAGGGGCACGCATCCCACAGACTAGGTATGTAAAAATGCTGACATTTATTTCATTATACTTGTTGATAACACTGGTCAACAAAATTAAACATATTTTTTGTTAAAATATAAAGAATGGGTGAGTCTTATAGCATTTTTCGTGCCGATTTCAGATCTATTTTCAAATTTTTTTTATCACCCAGGGTTTTTGAGTAATTATATCTAGTATTGATACCTTGTAATATTTTACCTAAAATCATATTCATTTACCTAAAATGTGTGTGAAATAGATTTTAGGCTATACTTCGCTTGAGAAACATCTCTTTTGAGTGCCCAGCAGTAGTCTGACAGAATATTTGGGCTCCATTTTTCCTGGTAGCGCCTTTCCAATTCAGAAAATTCCTGATGAAAACGCTCCCCACGTTCGTCGCTCACTACCTGAAGGTTTTTAGGAAAGAAAAAATGGTGAGAATCCAAGAAATTATTTTGAGAGATACATGACACCCCACAACGTTATACTTCTGAATCAGCTCGCTGAAAAGTTCTCTGTAATCTTCTGATCTGTGGTTCCTAGAAAGTAACTGTCTGTTGAATGATCCTTAGGTTCCCGGCATATCATTGGAATTGGAAAAGGCATATGACGGGATCCTTTTAGCCAACCAGTTAGGCTAATAGAATTACATGGAGCACAACAGATTTCAGGGGCACAGTTCCTATCCTCATCTATTTTGCAATCAAAAAAACACTCGTAAGCTCTTTTAAATAGTGTAGCAAAATTCACCTGTGTGCTTCCAGAGTTAATTAAATTTGTTGTGATTTACACAGTATTTCGAGGTATGTTTCACTTCACAAGATACTATTACCACACGTAAAATTAGGACAAAGAAAACATGGGTTATGAAACTTGTTTCACAGGCAACAGTGCTCTAAAATTATTTGTCAATTGTTACAGCAATAAAATGAAATATTTGAAATATTTTCTTTCCATTAGCATGTTAAGGACTGTATATAGCAATAAAAATAAATATTTTTTTTCTAAAATTACAAAAAAATGGTGGGTGGTAGAAAAATTCTGGCTTCATTTTTGGAATCAGCAGATGGTATTACATAAGAAACAGCAAAAATTGTACTTTTAACAAAATCATTGTTGACCAGTATAATTAGTGCAGTTTACATATTTTCTTTTACAATATCAGCTCTTGTTTTTACTTTCTTCAATAAAATTTAACGTAATCCACTACTATTATAATTACATCAATAACTATTGTTGCTTTGTGTAGTACAATAATAATAATAATAATAATAATAATAATAATAATAATAATAATAATAATAATATATTTTGCATATATCATTTTGTTGTTTCTTATATAACTGCAATGCAGTTTGAAGGTACGAAGGTAAAAAGAAATGCATTTTGGGGGTACGCTAGCAAAAAAGACTGAATACCACTGCTCTATATAATGTCTTTGGTGGTGCTGATGGTGACTGTGGCATCAGCAGCAGAAAAGCTGCAGTCAACTTTTCTAGATTTGAATGTAGAGAAAGAGAAAGAAGAAGGTGGGCAGTGAGGCAACTTCACCTAAGTACGAATGTAAGGTAGAAGAAGAAAAGAGGAAGAGAGGCAACTATCTAAAGAGATATGTATGCGAATAAAACGAATATGAAGCGGAAAGAGAAAAAGAAGAATTTAAACAAATCTACCTGGGATCGCATTCCGAACTTTTCCGAATCTATAATTGCTATAACTTATGGAATTTCTCAGTGATAGAAATGTAACTTGTAACGCGTTGCCAAAGTTGAAAAGTTGCGTATCATGAGGTGCGTCGCATAAAGCAACACGGATTCCAAATTGTTGTGCAGACTGTCGTATCGCGTGGCGCACACAAACAGGTTGTGTGTGAGTTACCAATTTGCATGTCAAAAGCCAGGACCAGAAAAACACACGCATCGCTCCTTCTGACAACTTGTTAATAAAAGTCGTCCAAGTGTTTTGCTCCTCTACACAATAAACGATCTGTTTTTACAGAGATCCGCACCAACCCAATGGACACTCGATGTTAGTATCAGTACGCAGACCGGTTCCGGGTTCAAGACCCTGTAGGGATGTAGAAATTGTCACCATTTTCCTTTATTTAGCTCTAGTCTTTTATATGTGATCCAACTTTTTTTTTCCACAATGAGCATAGCCCACTATTCAGCAGAAGATATATAAAGACTTAGGTTTTCCTCTTCTCAAGCATCATCTACGACGACATGGTTAGATAACCAACAGAATATAGAAAGAACCGAATACTGCCAGTTATTGATAATTCATTGTACATAAGCTTTCGTATACATATGAACACTCTTCAGAAAGGTACGACATGTTATTCACTATTACAGGTTACATACTCGTATTTTGAATACTTCCTCTTCTCACCTTGTTTATGTGTTTTTTTAGTATTATATTTTATCACTTTAAGAATGCTGTAAAGTGTAGAGGTTAGTCAGGTTCAATGTTGCTAGTGATAAATTAAAGATAATTATTACTGTATTACTATTATTATTATTATTATTATTATTATTATTATTATTATTATTATTATTATTATTATTATTATCATCATCATCATCATCATCATCATCATTTTGAGACAGGAACAGAGGTTAAGGGTGTTTGAGAATAAGGTGTTTAGGAAAGTATTTGGAGCTAAGAGGGATGAAGTTACAGAAGTATGGAGAAAGTTACACAACGCAAAACTGCACTCATTGTATCCTTCATCTGATATAATTAAAACATTAAATCCAGAGTTTGAAATAGACAGGGCATGTAGCACGTATGGGCGAATACAGGAATGCATATAGAGTGTAATTTGGAAGGCCGGAGGGAAAAGACCTTGGAGGCCGAGGCGTAGATGGGAGGATAATAGTATTAAAATGGATTTGAGGGAGATGGGATATGATTGTAGAGACTGGATTAATCTTGTCAGAATAGAGACCGATGGCGGGCTTATGTGAGAGCGGCAATGAACCTCCGGGTTTTTAAAAAGCCATAAGTATTATTATTATTATTATTATTATTATTATTATTATTATTATTATTATTATTATTATTATTATCCGGACTTTTGAGATGGGCAGGGCATGTAGCACTTATGGGCGAATCCAGAAATTCATATAGAGTGTTAGTTGGTAGGCTGGAGGGAAAAAGACCTTTGGGGAGGCCGAGACGTAGATGGGAAGATAATATTAAAATGGATTTGAGGGAGGTGGGATATGATGATATAGACTGGATTGATCTTGCTCAGGATAGGGACCTATGGCGGGCTTATGTGAGGGCGGCAATGAACCTCCGGGTTCCTTAAAAGCCAGTATGTAAGTAAGTAAGTAAGTAAGTAAGTAAGTAAGTAAGTAAGTAAGTAAGTAAGTAAGTATTATTATAATTATTATTATTATCATTATTATTGTTACTACCCGTTCAATTATTCTTCATAATTACTAAGGTTCGGATAAAGTAGCTGTATCAGGATAGGCATCCTGGTCCGTGCGTTTTGTTTACAAACATTAACTAGTTGTTGCGTTGTCCTCCAGCCGACAGTAGTGACGACAAATATTCAGTTTCCATCGGCTGTACTTCCATTCACTGATGTTTTAGTTAGGAGTGGGACTAATAAATTGTAATTGGAAATAAATGATACGTTACCTTCTGTCCTACATTTAATTTCTTGTTGCTTCGCGCGTAGAAGCGATAACTAAGATAAGATAGCAAGCGTTCCGGTATTACGTCATAGCAAATACGTCATTGCTTTCATCGGCACGCGTGCTATAATAATCCAATTACACACGGTTTTTGGATGCAGTACCAACCTGTTTATATTGCTAGGATAGCATAATAAAATGTTAATTCATTTTTGGTATGCTTATTATACATTGTCTGCATGATACACAGATATATTTAATTTAATTTATTTAACTAGCTAGCTAGTTAGTGAGTACAAATTAAAATTATAAAACAAAAATGTTTCCAGCCGCTACCGTAAGAGCCAGGTTCGTGTAGGGTGTGGTTTTAGTCAATAATATAACATAAAATTTACAAGGACAGTTTACTAAATATAGTAAGTAACTTAATTCAAACCAATAAATAACATACAAAAAAAAGAGAGAGAGAGAAAAACACATTTAATATAAATTGACAAGCATACAGAAGCCAGTGATATTCAATAAAAACATGAATATAGTCGACAGAAATAAAATGTAAAAAAATACACACATTTGTTAATATTATATATCATGAATAATTTTATAAATGCCTTTTTTAAAAGCTTCATTTTAAAATATTTCAAATTTGGAAAATGGTTTGTAATTTTATTATAAAGTCTTGGGCCGAAACTAACACCATGTTTAGGCCTAAATAGATTTGCTTACCTAAATAGTGTATGTATACGAGTATACAGAATGGAATAATATAACTGTGCAGAATTTAGCAACTTACGGATGAGTGATTGAATGAATAAGCCCATTGTGTCCTATGAAAGGCTTAGGCCTCCTGCGAGAGGAAGGAGCTCGTTCTATTAACTCAAGCGGAGAACGCAACAAAAAATTCTAACACCATATTATTAGTCTCAAAGAAATATTTTTCTGAGAAAAAAATTCCCCTAAATGTTAACACTGTTTTACTCGATAAGTACTATTCATACGATTCTGATTTTTACTCTTGTTATTAGAGAAACTGCTAAGGAATGATTTATCCCTTTGCAGTTTTTCAATAAAATGGAAAAAATAGCAAATTAAAATCCAGTAGATTTCCCTTGGAAAAACCTCTACGCCGACAAGGTAGAAGAGTAAGCGAGTAAATAAGTAAGTTCTTGCAAATTAAATTAAAAGATTAACACGTGTCGTTATTTCCCACCATTTGAAAATCTGGCAATCCTATTGCTATGACAAAGAGGCTGAACGCTGGTATTCAGACCAAGAACGTGCGCGTTTTCGTAGGTAAGTCGGCGATGCGCTGTTGTCAAACTACACAGATTTTCAGCCTAATTTTCTAATTAACCATGCACTTAATTCAAAACGCATAATTGGTTTCTTATTTATTTTATTGTAGCTTATTATATTGTCCCTTTCAATCTGCAGTTATATAATTTTCACTCTGTATTTATGTATGTTTATACAGGGTGTTTAAAAATACGGGGCATAATTTCAGGTATGTATTTCCCACATGTAGACAATCAAAATAGTTCATTACAACATGTGTCCGGAAATGCTTTATTTCCGAGTTATGGCCTTCACAACATTGAAATTCACCGGAACGTTTTTCTTTCTACAGCAGGTCGTTGCCGTCAAAGGAGACATTAAGAGGGCACTCTGACAGTTCATTCCGAGGCGAAGGTTACATTCAGTGTTGTGTAGGCGTTAGACTGTGCGACATGTATTCAAATCAAGAGCTGGCAGAGATACACTTCATGTACGGTAAGACGAACAGCAATGCTGCCCTGGCTCGTCGTTTGTACCAGGAGAGGTACCCACAGCAACAATGTCCAGATCGGAAGACATTTGTACGTCTCCATTACCGTCTGTGCGAGTATGGAAAATTTAACTCTCCTGGTTTGGGAAGGGGACGACCAAGATCTACAACTCCAGAAGTACAGGAGGAGATTCTGGAGGCTGTGAACATGACTCCTTCTATAAGCACACGAAGGGTAGCGTTGCAAGTCAATGTTCCTCATACGACTGTCTGGAGACTGTTGAAAGAGTAACAATTGTATCCTTATCATTTGCAACGTGTACAGGCTCTGTCACCATCAGATTACCCTGCACGAGTTAGGTTCTGTCAGTGGTTCTTGCAGCAGTGTGGTGTAAATCCGAACTTTCCTGCCTTATTGTTAGTATTATTTACAGATGAAGCACAGTTCACACGAGATGGCATAACAAATTATCACAATCAGCAACATTTGGGCGTATGAAAACCCACGTGCAACTGTTCCATCTCATCACCAGGTGCGGTTTTCCCTCAACATGTGGGCCGGTAGCCTATCATTGGTGATCGATTAGTTGGACCCCATGTACTTGTAAACAGACTTACGGGGCAGGCGTACACAAACTTCCTGGAAAACACCATACCTCATGTTTTAGAAGACACTCCACTGATCAATCGTCAACACATTCACTTCTTGCATGATGGCGCTCCTGCACACTTCAGTCGTACGGCTCGCCGGTACTTGGATCGAAGGTTTCCTGATCGATGGATAGGTAGAGGTGGCCCAATTGTTTGGCCTCCACGCTCACCTGATCTGAACCCTCTCGATTTCTACTTGTGGGGCCATTTAAAGTCATTGGTTTATTCGTCTCCGGTGCCTGATTTGGAATCCCTTCGGAATCGAATTGTGGCATGTTCTGAGGACATACGCAATACTCCTGGAGTTTGGGATCGTGTTCCCAGGTCAATGAGACATCTATGTGAGGTCTGTATTCAAGCAGGAGGTGGACATTTTGAACATCTTCTGTAATGACAACGACCTGCGGAAAGAAAAAGGTTCCGGTGAATTTCAATGTTGTGAAGGCCATAACTCGGAAATGAAGCATTTCCGGACACATGTTGTAATGAACTATTTTGATTGTCTACATGTGGGAAATACATACCTGAAATTATGCCCCGTATTTTTGAAACACTCTGTATATTTGGGTGTATAGTTTACCTGTGTCTGGGTGTACGTATGCTTTCACATCTGCATGTACAGTATATTATACAAATTTTTTGTGTGTATGTTTAATTTTAGCGGAATTGAAAACTTATAGCGGAACCATCTCGAAGTTCTTACTTGTAAAACCGTATCATAAAAAACTTGTAAATCATAAAAAGTAATTTTTCCATTTTCGATAAACGCGATCAAAACTTCATGTTCTTCCATAGTCGTGTATTTCTTTTAACGAAAACTATAAATTATCATGGAGGTATGTACTGACGTTTATAAGTACAAGTGATATACAGGGTATAAGGGGTATAAATGTCGTCCTTTTCACAGTCGTCGGAGACGGTCTACAGCAGGCCTGCACAAGGTTTGCGCTCTCCGAGCCGGCTCACAGCTCATGAGCAGAATGCAGATATTAGCTGCGCTCTGTATAAGGGTGGACTGGAAGAAGCGGTGATCTCGTACAAAATATACACAAAAGAGTACTATTACGAGTGTTTATGAAATGAATTCCCGTTCAGTGTTTGCAAGACTATCTTGGATTATTATTAATTAATAAAGAAATTAGTATTTATTTCACAGAAATAATAGACATTCTGTAGCTACTTAAGTTTACAATATCATTGTGTTATATTTTTATTTATCAGTACGTCAAAACGAGTTTTTATGCTCTTGGCAGATGAAAGGAACAGTAGCCTACTGATCGTAATGAAACATCAGTTACAGATATTCGATATCTGCCTTTATTAAAGTTGATTATAGAAAACAGTTGCTCACAAATGTAAATGTTGAGCCAAACATAGCAATCATTTTCACAGCCAGCCTGTGTAATCTTGGATATTATTGCTAATGTTTAATCTTGTAAAACTCAACCAGGCTTGTAGTATTATTCAAACGATCTTTACCCCTTAGGTTACATTGAAAATCAATAAGTTCGAGCTGTAAATCGTTAAATGTTAAATGTTGTGTTCCGTCATTTAGATTCCTACTGTAGCAGTAGGTAAGCAACATGAAACAGTTACTGAGAACAGGCCTGCACACTGCACTCCACTAGATAACTTAGTGGTCGTATCCCTCTCCTCTACCTATAGCAAGTCTATGCCATTCTGACGTATCTTCCTCTCCGTTTCGGCGAGCGGTAAATACGGTTCTCCCGCTCCGAAGGAGCGCGCGCGCTCGTTGAGCGCTGTTTGTGCAGGTATGGTCTACAGAATAAAAAAAATGTCAATACAACATAGGGTCAAAACTTGATAGTTTTCCCAGAAAAAAATATTTATTTTCTTATTTTATTTGCGTTATACTGCTTATATCGTTAGTAAAATTACGAAAACAATTACATCAGTAGGTATATCTAGAAAAGAGTTAATATTAGTTTAAATAAATATTTGTATGTTCTATTACGTTTTCTTGAAATTAAATAAAAATGCATGCTTAAATTTGTTAATATTCTGGCGTGAGAAACGTGGCAACGTGTTCAGCAGGCATTACTCTGCACAGACATAAGTATGAATCAGCTGAGTTCAAGCTCCCTGTCCATAGCTCTATTGCCGAGCGGATGGCAGTTCAGTACAGGGTATTCGATAAACAACTTATAATGTCATTCACAGTTCAGGAATATCATATGTCATTAATTTATGGAGAAAGTCGTCGTACTTCAAGTGAGGCAAGAAGGATGTACCGTCAACGTTTTCCTCAAAGAAGGTTACCTAATCGGCGAACTTTTGTAGCAGTTTCTCAACGATTATTAGAAACTATAAGTCTCTTACCCCGTTTAGACAATCATACAACCAGAAATGATACTGCTTTACGGACGCGGGGGAGATTAAAATGTTTTTTTACTTGGTTATTTAACGACGCTGTATCAACTACGAGGTTATTTAGCGTCGATGAGATTGGTAATAGTGAGATGATATTTGGCGAGATGAGGCCGAGGATTCGCCATAGATTACAACCTCGGAAAAAATCAACCAGGTAATGAGCCCAAGCGGGAATCAAACCTACGCCCGAACGCAACTCCGGATCGGCAGGCAAGCGCCTTACCCGACAGAGCTACGCCGGTGTCTATTAAAATGTTGCATTAGAAAAAAAAAGTTCGTGTGATTTTGTACAGAAAAACATTATTGTTTATTTTTTAGACGTATAATAAAAATTGGAGCAATACTGTTACATAAAATGTAAATTTACCATAATGTTCTATTAATGAGATTGCAAGTTTGTATTTGCTGCTCGTTTTATGTAAACAACAGTATTGTTATGGTCGCTCCTGCATTAGAAGAGAGGATTTGTTTTGTACCGGTATGTCTGCACCCGCTTGAGCTGTACTGTGTACTTCTAAATCCCCTCCTCCTCCGCTTGAGCTGTACTGTGTACTTCTAAACTTCCTCCTCTCCATCCAGCAACGTTGTAAAAGGTCTATTATTGTAAACTTTAATAATTAGTTAAATATTGCAATTATAAAAAAATTGTAAGGACATTTTGTCTTTCTTATGATATGATCATCAGTTAAAATAATGGCATACAGTGACCCGAGCATCAACGGAGTTTGCAAGACATCGAGCACATTGAAAAATGCGTTCTTTTTCCAGTAAATTTGTTACATAGGACATCAGTAAGGCAGAGTACGGATAATGGTTTTAAACCGCCGCTTGTCCGTCGCTTCACTTTGATTTACCATTTGTTAACCCGCAGTCCGTCACGTATCTACATTTAATTTGGCCACAGGAAATACGTATATTATTTAAACACAAACAATTCTTCCAACTTTTTATGTTGTATGAGATACACAACTGCGAGCCTAGTTAAGACAAGTTATGTTCGGTGCTTGGCAGGCTCATTTAGACTATTGGGGTTTTGCGGTTTACATCTCTCAAGCATGTCTCTGTGATTATTTCTGCCGGCGCAAGGAGACGACAAGTACTGTAATTGGCAGACCGCTTTTCGCAATATCGTTAAAGATAGTAATCATTATGTTGCTTTTTTGTTCATACAGTCATTTCATTAATGCTAAATGTTCGCAGTTCTGGATAGAGATCATCAGTAGAGTCAGGATGCTAGCGTCGTGTTTTATGCGGTACATTATCTGTGGTAAGAAAACTAAAGGCACACCGTTAGCCGAATAGCTAGAGCAGCGGTGACCAAACTGGGTATCTTGATTACATCGTGTAATCAAAGACATTCATACTGGTAAGGGGAGATTCCTGTACATTGCTTTCTGTCTCGCTCAGGTACTGATGGTAAGCAGTGTCGATACCATGTTGCTCTACAAACCCTCTGTCTCTACGAGTAGGAACAGAAGGTTTCGTACAGATTGGAAAGAGGAATTTATTCGCTGTTCTGTCGGAGAAAATGTAATATGTTGCTTTGTTCAACGGTTCAATTAGTAGTAGTACATAGAAGCGACATTACAGAGCATTACGCTGAATACACAGGCATAACAGGTATTATTATTATTATTATTATTATTATTATTATTATTATTATTATTATTATTATTATTATTATTGACAGATAATGGAGAAAAAATGGGAGTATAAGGGTACAGTACATCAGTTATTCATAGATTTCAAAAAGGCATATGACTCGGTTAAGAGGGAAGTATTATATGATATTCTTATTGAATTTGGTATTCCCAAGAAAGTAGTTCGATTAATTAAAATGTGTCTCAGTGAAACATACAGCAGAGTCCGTATAGGTCAGTTTCTATCTGATGCTTTTCCAATTCACTGCGGGCTAAAGCAGGGAGATGCACTATCACCTTTACTTTTTAACTTCGCTTTAGAATATGCCATTAGGAAAGTTCAGGATAACAGGCAGGGTTTGGAATTGAACGGGTTACATCAGCTTCTTGTCTATGCAGATGACGTAAATATGTTAGGAGAAAATACACAAACGATTAGGGAAAACACGGAAATTTTACTTGAAGCAAGTAAAGCGATCGGTTTGGAAGTAAATCCCGAAAAGACAAAGTATATGATTATGTCTCGTGATCAGAATATTGTACGAAATGGAAATATAAAAATTGGAGATTTATCCTTCGAAGAGGTGGAAAAATTCAAATATCTTGGAGCTACAGTAACAAATATAAACGACACTCGGGAGGAAATTAAACGCAGAATAAATATGGGAAATGCGTGTTATTATTCGGTTGAGAAGCTCTTATCATCCAGTTTGCTGTCCAAAAATCTGAAAGTTAGAATTTATAAAACAGTTATATTACCGGTTCTTCTGTATGGTTGTGAAACTTGGACTCTCACTCTGAGAGAGGAACATAGGTTAAAGGTGTTTGAGAATAAGGTTCTTAGGAAAATATTTGGGGCTAAGCGGGATGAAGTTACAGGAGAATGGAGAAAGATACACAACGCAGAACTGCACGCATTGTATTCTTCACCTAACATAATTAGAAACAGTAAATCCAGACGTTTGAGATGGGCAGGGCATGTAGCACGAATGGGCGAATCCAGAAATGCATATAGAGTGTTAGTTGGGAGACCGGAGGGAAAAAGACCTTTGGGGAGGCCGAGACGTGGATGGGAGGATAATATTAAAATGGATTTGAGGGAGGTGGGGAGTGATGATAGAGACTGGATTAATCTTGCACAGGATAGGGACCGCTGGCGGGCTTATGTGAGGGCGGCAATGAACCTTCGGGTTCCTTAAAAGCCATTTTGTTGTATTATTATTATTATTTTATTATTATTACTATTATTATTATTATTATTATTTATCAGCAAGTGTTATCATAATTCTTATATACGTGCCTCAATATATAGGCCTACATCTTCCCTTAAATGATAAAATAATTACTACGCTATATTTCCGTTTTAAATTCTTTTTTAAATCTTTTGATGACTATTATTAGTTATTTACTAGTTATTGATTGAATAATAATAATAATAATAATAATAATAATAATAATAATAATAATACTGATAGCTTTATCAGTAGTAGTAGTAGTAGTAATAATAATAATAATAATAATAATAATAATAATAATAATAATAATAATAATAATAATAATAATATAGAGAAGTAATTGAATATTACGTGCTAGTGTAGTAATGAAGTGAGCTATTAAACTCCAAGAACTCCAGCCTTCAATCATCGTCATGAAGAGAAAGATGACATAAATAAATGTAAGGAAGCCAGCTATCTAGTGGCGAACGAAATAGCTCGTTCTCTTAAGCCTTCCAACGAAGGAGAGTTTTATAAAAGCGTAATGATCAAGGTGGCTGAAATAATTTGTCCAATGAAAATTGTTAATTAATTTTGAAAAACTGCGCATTTCTCCACTAAATATCCAGAAGAGAATTCAGAAAATTTCTGATTGTGTTCATTAAGGAATATTTAAAAAAGCAAGAAAATTTGTATATATTTTTTACTGGTTCTTGACGACAGTAGTGACATTACTGATACAGCAAAGCTTGCTATTTTTATTCGCGGGGTTGTTGAAGAAATCAATGTTAGTGCACGAACCACTGGTTGTAGTTTTCATGCCAAGTACCTCTCCTCCGTCTCCTTACTTCTTAGACTGTCTCTCGCGTGTAATCACTGCCGTTCGAGTTTTGGTCACCGCTGAGCTAGAGCGTCAATTTTCTATGTTAGAAATCGGAGTTTAAATCCCGACCACTTCAGGAGAAAAGCAGTACATGTAGATAGCGTTTCTGATTCTTTGTATTATTCCACTATTTCTCTAAAATTCACCAATCGGTATCACCGGGACAGTAAAGAGAAAGTATTGTCTTCTGAAAGCGACTAACTCCTCACGATTGTATCAAATTCGCAACGGGCCTTGCTACTCTAATGCATTCGAGATCAAAGAGAACTTTTAATTAAAAAATCGTGAATATGTATTTTAGTTTGTTGACATGTTTGCCACTGTTCAATGTTTAATGCTACTTTGTTACTATACTTACAGGAAGATTATTTAAAAAGATACTGTAGCAGTGAAGGAATTGTCGAATAATGCCCCGTGTATACAAAAGCAAGTGTTTTTCCTATATGTAATTATGATACGAAACGTCTTAAATTATGAGCACATAATATATCAAATCCGGAAAGAATATTTTGTAGAAAGACATCCATTTCGCAGCATATTTCTTCCTTAATCTTGAAAAATGAAATGAACATGAAAACCCCGGAAGCATGTGGTGATCGGACTTTGTTATCAACAAATGGAAAGAAAAATTTTGTGTTAATTTATTAGGAATTTGCTCTTATTTGAAATGAAATTTAGTGAAACACTATCTGCATAAATATGATTGGAAAGAAATGGCAAGGACATAATGAGGAGTTTAATGGGTACATCAGTTTTGTAAGAGACAGTTGAAAATGTTATAGGTATCGTGCAGAATATTAGAGGACAACGGCAAAGAATATAGCAGTTCAATTCTTAATATATATGTATCATCATATCAAGTCAGTCTTAGTTTTCCAATAAGTATCATACGAAGATATTGTAACAGAGAATCAGATTTACAAGATATTGCCACAGTCTAGTATATACAGTCACGAAGCTTAATACGTGGTAAATATGCATCCATAGATAGTTGCTAACCACTAGGATCGCTACTACCGCATCATTACAGACAATGCGCAATAGTACCTGCACAGTCTGTTGTTCCTAGTACCCTCATAAACTCAAGCTTCGTGACTATATATACTAGACTGTGATATTGCCATGTCTATTGAAAGCAGAAAGAAAAATGTAATACACAAGCCTGTGACTAAAACTAGGAGGATGAGAACTAATCTTTCACATAGTTCATTTTAATCAACTTAAAGGTCATTATCTGTTCCATATAATATGAATTTATTATTAACGAAACTTTGTTTCTAACAATTCATTAGCATAGGTAGGTACCGGTACGCAAGATTTGTAATTTGAGAAATTGTAATCAAATAGTTTATTCTTGACATCAATTCTCTTTACTATCCTGCGTCAAAAGTCTTTTACTAAAAACGTTACACTTAGCTTGACTTTTCGAGGGCTGGACCCGGCCGATTTTTGCACTTTGGCAATCTTCGGCTGAGCATTGCGCCCGCTATAAAGTTGCGTTGATTTTTCAAATACCACTGTGTTCCGGGTGACATTCGTGAATTCTTTGTTGACACATGGGCCATCCTGACAACCCATTATTCTCCAATCTTTTCTATTTTCCGTCTTCCTCTTAGACCAGCAGCATAATGCATCAGACATTCTGTCTCGAACAGGACGGTTTTGTCTCGAAGAGGACGGTTTTGTCTCGGACAGGACGGTTTTGTCTCGGACAGGACAGCTTTGTCTCGGACAGGGCAGCTTTGTCTCGGATAGGACGGTTTTGTCTCGGACAGGACGGTTTTGACTCGGACCATTCGATGTGACGGACGAATAGACGAATGTCCGATGCAGTATAATGCAGGGTCACAAGAACACGTGTGATCTTTTTCACATCGAACGGTCCGAGACAAAACCGTCCTGCTCGTGGTAAAACCGTCCTGTTCGAGACAAAACCGTCCTGTCCGAGACATGTCCGATACAGTATGCTGTAGCCTCATAAGAACACGTGTAATCTTCACATCGAACGGTTCGAGACAAAACCGTCCTGTTCGAGATAAAACCGTCCTGTCCGAGACAAAACCGTCCTGTTCGAGACAAAACCGTCCTGTCCGATACAATGTCCGATACAGTATGCTGCAGCCTCATAAGAACACGTGTGATCTTCTTCACATCGAACGGTCCGAGACAAAACCATCCTGTTCGAGACAATGTCCATGCAGTATGCTGCCGGCCTTGGTCTCCGCATATGATCCATATATCTTAATGGTGTCTCATCTGATGCCTTTTTCTGCATCGATCTTAACTCCCGTTTGCCATTCCTTCTAGTGCATCCTTCAGTAGGTAATTTCTTCTTAGCCAGTGGCACAGCCAATTTCTTGTTCTCTTCCTGATCAGTTTCAGCATTAATCTTTCTTCACCTACTCCTTCTAGCAAATCTTCATTTCTTATCCTGTCTGTCTGTCCGTTTAAAAATGTGACATAATAGACGTGCCGTACTGATATTCGCAATATCTTTTAGCATGATAGAAATCTAATCACATATTATTTAAAAAACTACTAAGGGCATCAACTATGAGTGAATAATGCAATGCGCTAGTAACACCTCGCGATATAGAGTAAAGCCTAAGTTGTGGTTAGTTATGAAACCGATAAAAAAAACCTTTGAAGGTATAGAATCCATGAAAATCTCCTAGTGAGGTCCACAAGACCACAGAATGGACTCATCAAGCTGACAGCATGTCGTGTCCAATATTCGGTACTCGAATGTGCACTGGAGGGTGAACCATACGCAATAATGAAGATGGTAATGAAGGGAGTGTCTTTAAGAATCTATTTAAAAAGCACTTTGTGGTTCTTGTTATCTGAGGCGTGACCAAACAAAAAACAAATGAACAGATTAAGATATAGGGGCTACTCTCACCGGATTCGGAACTGGTCCAACAGGCTGGGGAAACCTACCTCTCATGTCAATTCCACTTTGGTGGACAGTGCTTTTTTGTCAAAGAGTTCGCCTCGCAGAAGAAAAGTGACGATCTCTGTCAGTCGGCCATCCATGATACGAATGTAACTCAGAGTTTCAGGAAGAAGAAAGAAATTCTAGAATGAGCCAATAATTGTTATAATCAATTTGTTAAAACAGTGTTAGGAAACATCCTTCAATGTAATCTGTCTGCTTTCAACGTATTTTCTCCATAGTTAGACATTATATGCCCTCAGAAAAACGTTCTTGCTTCGGAGATAGACATATATACGAGTATAAAGCTGATTTTAGTTCTTGTTTTATGTAAAATAGGTACCCTCATATGACTTCTTTCAGAGGTAGCATCCGTACTTCAAAATTAAACTTGAGGAGAGTGTCATCAATGTTAGAACGGATATGAGAAAGGTATTTTCTCATTGTTTCTGTGAACTATCTTGGAATGCATCTTACACAAACTTAGTTGTAGCTAAGTATCCTGTGAACGATGTCAAATCATTGCTTTGAATTAAGGAGAGAATATGAAGATATTTTATTTAGTTCGTCACTAGGCGAAGTTCCGATATTTTCTAGTTTTGAGTTATGCTGCTGTCGTGTTAGTTAATTATTACAAATAAAATGTTAATTGTGAGTTTAAGCTTCGTGTAAATTATGAATAAGTTATAATGGAATTACTAGTATATTTATTTATTTATTTTTTTGGAGGTTAGGTTCACGTGATTTTTTTTTTATTTTTTTTTATTGGGTTATTTTACGACGCTGTATCAACATCTGGGTTATTTAGCGTCTGAATGAAATGAAGGTGATAACGCCGGTGAAATGAGTCCGGGGTCCAGCACCGAAAGTTACCCAGCATTTACTCGTATTGGGTTGAGGGAAAACCCCGGAAAAAACCTCAACCAGGTAACTTGCCCCGACCGGGATTCGAACCCGGGCCACCTGGTTTCGCAGCCAGACGCGCTGACCGTTACTCCACAGGTGTGGACAGGTTCACGTGATATATGTTAATTGTTGCATTATTATAAAATTACAGAAACGGCACAAAAATACGAGAAATGTATTTCGATTAAACTTAATGTATTATCGAATTATATTTTTATACAGACGCAAATCGTAATTCTGCAAATTGAAACATGAAATATCAATAACAATATTTTTTTCAAAGATTCACTGTTTTAAGTTAAAAATTTACCATGACTTTTACACTTATACTATGTCATACTACTTTGACCAATAAAACGGTATGAAAAAACGTCTTTGAACCAATCATGGCTGCTTATCGCACACATTTTTCACTTCCCTAGCATTTGTTTATTTTTATCACTTCCCTAACATTCTTTTCTTTGTTTGCCAACATTTCAAACTGCAAATTCTTTACGGTACTATAAAACATGTTTTGCGATCTTCATTTGTTTCCCGCATAGATAGTCTACTGAAAATGGCCGCTCCCTTCAAACGGTTTGGTGAAGGGAACATTAGTGAAATAGAGTTTTAGTAAGTCAATTAATAGCTATTTTATTGTATTATAGTACTTTATTTCTTCTAATCTTTATATACTTTCTTCTGTTTTATCACCTCCTCACCATTTGTTTATTTGTTTGCCAACATTTCAAACTGCAAGTCCTTTACGACACTATAAAACATGCTTTGCGATCGTCATTTGTTTCTCGCATAGATAGTCAACTGAAAATGGCGGCTCCGTTCAAACGTTTTAGTGAAGCTAACTTTAGTGGAGTAGAATTTTAATAAGTCAATTAATACTTTATTTTATTAGAGTACTTTATTTCTTCTAATCTTTATATACTTTCTTCTAATCGTGTAATAGTCAATTAAATCTCACTCGAGTTTTGTTTTTCTGCTGATAAATCAAAACCTCTAGTGAGATTATTGTTGATAGTTATACACATTGTATTCTTTATATTTTAGAGGAAATTTAGGGATATGTTTATAATAACAACTTTTATGTGTTAAAATGAAAACTAAGTTGTAAATTACCTAGTTGACTAGTTCCGACTTCGTATTAACCATCTTCAGAACTAGTGAGGTCCTTGCTTCTTCCTGTTTCTTCAGTTATTTCGCTCGGGAAGGGGGTGCGTTTGTGTTTGGTAGTGTGGAGTCAAATAGGGTGTATGTTCTGAAATTTACCAAGCAGAAACACATACCCCAGCAAAATAACTGAAGGAACCGGAAGAAGCAAGGACCTCACTAGTTTTGAAGATGGCTGATACAAAGTCGAAACTAGTCAACTAGGCAATTTAGAACTTAGTTTTCATTTCAACACATAAACGTTATTATTATAACATATGCCTAAGTGATATAAAGTGTTGAAAGTGTGTACTCAAGATGTAAAATTAGAGAAAACGTTTTCTCCTAAAATTTATGGGGAACTTGAAAAAGAAGCAATTCGTTCAGTTTTCAATGTTGTACTTTAGATAGATCTAAGCTATGTCATACCTTATTTGGAAATGTATTTAATGCATATGTAGTAGTAAATCGTAAAATATCTATAGGCCTATAACATAAAACATAAACTAACTACATATCACGTGAAATTCAATATTATTAATAATATTGGGTTCTCGCCATTTTGATTTTGAAAAGTGTGTTCCTCACATTATGCGAGGACCGATTTCATTAATAAGAGGTCCGGGAGTAAAACATGATACGTGACGTTTTAGTGTTTTGAAGTTATTAGGTTGGTAAACATTTATACATGTAAAACAGTTTGTATAATTACCAGGAAAGTAAAATTTGTATACTTCCGCCATCTGTTGAGATGTTAGAAAACTAACTACTGCATTAGGCGCAGAATGTAAGATACCATATTATACGCTACATATCTCATTTTGATCAAAATGCCAGTTACCATGTTTTACGCCCGAGTCCCTCATTTAGCAACATATTGCCTAAATAATGTAATTTATCTCCTAATCTTACATAAGAAATGCAATTTAAAAAATCGTTAAGGCCGATTTCGAGTAAATCACCATTTTGCGTGTTTTCTTTCAAATAAAACTTGTCAGTTTTAAATTAAAGTGATTATATTTCATTTATACTGTAGACCTATCAGATTGAATTGAATCTCAGATACTAAATATGAACGAAACTGCCTGATAGTTTATGAGAAATCGTAGTGCAGACAGACAGACAGACAGACAGACAGATATCGCAAACGAAATTTTGTTTTCAGGAACGCCGAAAATGTTAACTTCCGTGAAATTTATAAATATGAATTCTTCAAGAATAAAAACTTTCTTTTTGTGTAATGAAAAATAATATGAATTACTGGTCACTGTTATTTTGGCATGCACATAAAAATAAGAACGACATTTTTAAGAGGTAGTTATATTCACCTGACATATTAAGAAATATTAAATCAGACGTTTGAGATGAGCAGAGCATATAGCATGTATGGACGAATTCAGAAATGCATATAGAGTGTTAGTTGGGAGCCCGGAGAGAAAAAGACCTTTGGTGAGGCCGAGACGTAGATGGAAGGATAATATTAAAATGGATTTAAGGAACGTGGGATATGATGTTAGAGACTGAATTAATCTTGGTCAGGATAGCAATCGACGGCAGGCTTATGTGAAGACGGCAATGAACCCCCGGGTTCCTTAAAAGCCATTTGTAAATAAGTAAATAAATTAAATGGTCAAGAACAGCGAAAGACCTACAACAATGGAAGCTCATCACAAAGTGACTTGCAACCCAAGCAGTGACTATTGAACAGTAGACCCTTCAATGTTAACCCAGACAGCATCTTAAAACAAAGGTGACCATCAGTCCCGGAGTGGTTAACCTGGAACTACTTGACAAGCCACCCTGCATAGTCAGGAGGTCCTTGCCTTTCACGGGATTTTGTGGCTAATTCTTAATTCTTAAAGTACGAGTAAGTTGTACAGAAAATGGAACATGCACATAAAGTTGGCATCTGTAGAATATGTCCAAGGCAAAGAAAATAACTTTATTGAGAATAATATTTTACTTTTTCTCGTAAATTATGTTGTGATATAGGCCTACTACTGCTACTGCTACTGCTACATAATTTGTTTCATTTTTACATTATGATATTTTTCATATCAATAACAAACGTAGTTAGTTAGGTAATGATATGTTATCATCATTGAGATATTTTCTGTCAATGTAGAAATTAACAAGTGCAAACCCTGAAATACTGGAAGCAGGTGTTTGGAATCATTGGTTTTAGTGCCTGAAGTCTGGAGGTTGAAATGATGCCTGAAGGCATTATTACAGGAAATATGGGTTCTCTTTATTTTTCATGTTCTTTTTTCACTGAACTCCACGCATTTGCTGATTTTGTTGCGTGTTGACTTGTTAATATGGTATAAAATCGCAGTCACTTCAATTATATAATTATATTCTTGTTATAAAATATGATCAGCGCAAAATACGACATGGAAGTCAATATTGAAAAAACAAAAATCATGGCATTTCGTGGAAATACCCGGTCACAAGCAAACTTTGTTTAAACAACAAATTAATAGAAAGAGTAAATGAGTTTACGTATTTTGGCTATAATTTAACATTTTTTGGTGAAACAGACATAACTTCTGAAATTCGCAAATACAATAAAACAATGGAAATAATTAACAAAATTATGAAGCCTTCCCAAATACTGCGACACACAAGAATGTGGTGAAATGTGTCTGTACCATATGTAAATGCAAGGTAACAGCATAAGAACGTATTTGTATAAGTCTAACCATGTCAATTGATGTACTAAGCTAGTATAATGTATCATGTAAAATTAGGAAGTAAGATGGACTCTTCTTGCACGCAGCTAAAGCAACCCTTAAAATGCAGTTTCTTGCAGGAAATATCCGTTTTGCTTCACGGTACATATGTGGTGAGAGAGGTGGAATAGCCTTTCACACGATCCTAAGCATATCTAATTCCCCTTGAGACTGTCTCCCCTTGAGAAAACATTTTATTACTCAAGAAAATAATTAAAGGGTCGAAAAGTTATATCACATCCTGACCCAATATTATAAAAGTGGAGGGACATTGTATCCCGAGTGTGATTTCTCTCTGGACCTTGGTTCAGGCAAGTTCACTTAAATTGTAACATTTATACCAGAATAAAACATCTATCTACTGACTATTGAATCTTCGTTACTGCTTTTCGTCGATGCTAGGACCTAAGTGTCCAACCCACGTGACTAAAAAGTAAAGACTGTTCTACACTACACCACAAGAATACGTTTGTATAAAACCTTATTAAATAACATTAAATTCATATGGATACCAAATCACAGAGGGATTCAGGACAATGAAAGTGTCGATCTACTGGCAAAGGACGCAACGATAAACCATAATAAACGGCAAACTATTACTATTGAAGATGCTATATCATCAAATGTCAGACGAATTTTACAAAATGATCTCAATCACAAACCTCCATGGTTTTTAAAACACCCAGCTCCCCGTCAAGAAATATCCCTACTCAACAAACTTAAGCTAAATGTAGCACTAACACTGAAATTTAGACACAAAATAGGTCTACAAGAATCTCCGCTGTGTGAATGTGGGGAACCGGTGACATCAATCATATTATTCTTTGTTGTACCCTACAAAAGAACAATAATTCTAAATTCTGGAACAAAATAATCGAATTAAAGGGCCATGGGCCATGGAATGTAGCTGCTATTGTTTATGATCAAGAACACATTATTTGCAAGGAACTTAAGAGACACATAGTAAACTGTAAAATGAAATTATAAAACTGACTCTGTGTATACTCTCTGGTTATCTCCTACAAAGATTCTATACTAACTGTGAATAACATAGACATCAAAATACCGACATCGTTGGATAGGACGTCTCTAAACCAAAGAACAACACACAATGAAACCTTAGCTAGACCTGTACTATGTTATGGAAGTGAAGCATGGACAATGAGAAGTACTGATATCATCAGAATAACGCCTGTGAAATGAAATTTATGAGAGCAACGTTAGGATATACTCGCTTGGACCGCAAAAGAAATGAGGATATCATGCAAGAACTTTAATTACAACCAGTCTCAAAGTTTATAAACAAGCAAGCACCAGCTGCAATGGAAAGACCATGTCCAACAAATGAATCCTAATAGACTTCCAAAAGCCATGCTTCAATACCGTCCCCAGGGGAAGAGATCTTTGGGCCGTCCAAAAAAAAGTTGGACCAGGAATGACTCACTGACACCGTAACAGGTCTTGTGCTTTATACTTCTTTGGATGATGATGATGATGATGATGATGATGATGATGATGATGTTGATATTCTTGTTATACCGGGACATCATTTTATTTTTACTAACATTTCTAATATTAACCTGGCTATACCTTTGGATCAACGATTAAGAACCGGAAACATCGTTTGCTATCCCCTTCCACGACTGGAGTTCGATGATACTGGTGTAATATATAAACAAATCACTTTACTAGGTATAGGAGGGAAGAAAAGTAGTTCATCCATTTACGTAAACTAGGAAATATCTTGAGTTTGATAATTTTCATTAGGTTTTTGTTTAATCAAAATACAGTACAGTATTAACAATGAGTGTTTTTACTCACGCTGAGTTTTCCATGCGGACGTATTCATTATGCAGCGTATATTATACTGTCTACAGCACATTAGCGTACACTATAGAGAATGAAGTTAAATTGAAAAATAATCATAATATGGATATTTAAACACTTTTGAAAATGGTGGCCGTTCATTTCGATACAGACTTCAGTTCTTTTGTGCATATTATCGCACTATAGACTATTGTACGTAATTCCAATTACCAGGTTCGTACTTCATATCAGTAACTCATGTTGAAATAATTCTGTACCTACTCTATAAAAGAGACCTTACGTACTGTAAATTCATCTTCACTTCTGCCCGATCCGAAAACATAAAATTATTCAGACACACTATCTACTGTCCGTCCAAGTGGTTATGTCGCATGATCGTATAAAGGGGGAAGGGGGGAAATCATGAGACAGTTAATTACTTGACGAGGCCCTTTTATTTAATTTATTTTAAACAGTTATATAATATTACGTAGACGTCCAATTCCTAACAGAAACTGTTGTCAGAAAAGAGCTAAGACAGCCCAGCCTCTAGCCTTTACAGAGGGGAGAGCAGAAGCGGGTGGGGGAAACCGAGATGCGACGTAAGCAAACGGTCGCACAGTATCTGTGCGAAAATATGACTAAATATTGAAAGCTCGTGTCTGCAAAACGCAACCATATTTCTGGTACGTACTATACTCACTCAGCACTGTATACAGTGACCGTAAGACGACATTGACTGGATATGCGGCTTTGGTTCTGTGTGGAGGACGTTTGGAATTTCATTAGTAGAAGGAGTGAGAGTGAATTACATTAAAAGTTCAGGTACAATAAAAATTGAAGTAAAAATAAAATGATGTCCCTTTACTATAGGCGAGGGTATTACTTTTTTAGCCTTGGGCTTTCGTCTATAAACAAATGCGACAACTTTACCATGGAAAATAATGTTATGTTGTTTTATGTAGTTACTCCATGTTTTGGCGATTAAAGTTGAGTCGATTATATACTAGAAATTAAAAAAATGGTCAGATAAAAAATTCGGCTCAATTCTCATCACTAGGACTAGGAAGTTCATGGATTAGCATATATTTTTCCATTGGCTGTAATTAATTGCTGATTAATTATCTTCACGAATAATAAAAATTTAAGCTTATCAAACAAAATTTTATGTTGCATATATTTGCATATTTTGGCTTTTTTTTATAAATACATAATATTTCATGATATTTATATTATTGTGGCATATTTTCGCGTTTAAGCTCAATAAAGCTGATTTTATGTTGCATAAAAATGCATAGTTTGCGTTTTTAAAATAAAACCATCATATTTTATTTTGAAAACTAGTATTGAGTGAAATTGTTATAATTATTTTTACTAGAAAAACATTGAAAGTTTCGCAGCGCACCTAGCGAATCTCACGGCACAGTACTATGCCGCTCTCAACAATAAATGAAAGTTTAATCTCATCTAGTTTGACCTATAATGTTTTTACATTTATTACTTGTTACTATTATTATTATTATTATTATTATTATTATTACTTACAAATGGCAACCCGCAGGTTCATTGCCGCCCTCACATAAGCCCGCCATTGGTCCCTATTCTGTGCAAGATTAATCCAGTCTCTATCATCATATCCCACATCCTTCAAATCCACTTTTATATTATTCTCCCATCTACGCCTCGGCTTCCCCAAAGATTTTTTTCCATCCGGCCTCCCAACTAACACTCTACATGCAGTTCTGGATTCGCGCATACGTGCTACATGCCCTGCCCATCTCAAACGTCTCGATTTATTGTTCCTAATTATGTCAGGTGAAGAATACAAAACGTGCAGTTCTGCGTTGTGTAACTTTCTCCATTCTCCTGTAACTTCACCCCTCTTAGCCCCAAATATTTTCCTAAGAACCTTATTCTCAAACACCCTTAATCTCTGTTCCCCTCTCAAAGTGAGACTCCAAGTTTCACAACCATACACAACAACCGGTAATATAACTGTTTTATAAATTATAACTCTCAGATTTTTTGACAGCAGAGTATAATATGACAAAAACTTCTCAACCGAATAATAACAGGTATTTCCCATAGACTATGAATTCTGCGTTTAATTTCCTCCCGAGTGTCATTTATATTTGTTACTGTTGCTCCAAAATATCTGAATTTCTCCACCTCTTCGAAGGATAAATCTCCAATTTTTATATTTCGATTTCATACAATATTCTGATCACGAGACATTAATAATATACTTTGTCTTTTCGGGATTTACTTTCAATTTTTTCTCTTTATTTGCTTCAAGAAAAACTTCCATGTTTTCCCTAATCGTTTGTGGATTTTCTCCTAACATATTCACGTCATCCGCATAGACAAGGTGATGTAACCCGTTCAATTCCAAATCCTCTGTGTTATCCTGAACTTTCCTAATGGCAATTTCTAGAGCGAAGTTAAAAAGTAAAGGTGATAATGCATCTCCTTGCTTTAGCCCGCAGTGAATTGGAAAAGCATCAGATAGAAACTGGCCTATACTGACTCTGCTGTAAGTTATTCCTTTGCTGTGGTCGTGCCAGAAAATCAGTCCCATTACGAGGCTTATTATATGGATTCGTAACAAGCATTTTTTTAAGGCGATGGGTTTTTAGCACTTCATCCAACCCCCAAGCTGGAGGACCACCCCTTATCGGCTGTCCACGACTGCTTATTCAATTTCGCAGCTACCCTACATATACCTGGAGGCCGTCTCCTCTATCCGCAACCTGAAGAATTATTATTATTGTTATTATTATTTATTTATTAGTGATAGGTATATCAAGAAATATAGAATTTTATTAGTGCATATTTATTGGCATAATTAAGGTTTTTAAAGGCATACTTGCATGCATATTTAGTAGGTTTTTAGAGCATGAACTTTCTGGCCCTACTCATCACCAATGCCAAATTCGCTTAGTTTTTTGCTACGGTTGAACACTTGAAGCTTGCAATTCTTCTACTAAATGAGGCAATGAACGTAATTTAAAGCAGCATCAAATAAGAAAGTGGCAGAAGTAGTGGGCGGTGTGCTCTCTTCAAAGCTCTCTAAAGTTCTTGCACGAAATCCTGGATACTCAGAGATGAATGACGAATCCTCAGCTCTCCAAGGAGAAGAAATAACTGGGTAATTACTATAGGGACTGGAAAGAGTGCCATCTATAAAATATGCACCAGTGACTTCATGTTAAGTGGAACAAAGATTTTCTTGTTACAAAAGTGTGTTGAGGTACAATATAAAATCTTTGACAACAAATAACTTGAAACTGTAGGCCTAGTTGTTCACCCCAAGAACTCATCTTAAAAAAGTGAGCATTTTATTTGTATACCGATTGAGCATCAGTCGATAACAAAGTACTTATTTTTAAAGGGTTTCGCGGTAGGAAAATTTATGTGTTTATGGAGTATACATTGAAGGATCATTAGCCTTCTTAAGCCACCTAAACTACTGAGTTGCGGAATTTAAGAAAGGGAGAACGGATCAAATACGGACACCGTGTTGGAAGACTTGTTTTCTGTGACCATTCCAGAAAATATCGATGCAATGCGTGACATAAATTTGGAGGATAGACGGTTTGGACTGTACGTATACTAGAAACTTTAGAATTTCCTCTAAATGTGTTCTTTACGAAGAACATAATGATTTGGGTATGAGAAAATTATTTGCTAAATGCATTCCTAAATGCCTGAACTCAGATCAGAAATGACTCAAGAGTGACAACTGCAAAGTCTCTTATAATTTTTATTCGATCGTTTTGTAACTATGAAAGAAACAGGATCCATCATTACAATCTCTCTGGTTCTCCTCGCCCAAAATATTTGCATTAAAAAACCGGCAAGAAAGGTTCTCGCATCAGTTTCTGTTTTTGGGGCAAGAACGGAATAATTAAAACAGACTATTTAGAAGAAATAGAACTGTAATGGGAGCGTATTATTCTTTATTATTGTCTGAGCTTTGGTAAAAAATTGTGAAGAAATGTTGTGGTAAAATTTTTAAAGTTGTGCTGTTCTTGCAAGACAGTGCATCCGCTCGCAAGTCTCTGATTACGTTGCAGAAAATTGAGGAAGTTGAGTATGAATTGTTTGACCAGCTTTATTCGGAGGATTTAGCTCCCCCAAACTATCACATATTTCCGAAACTAAAGATGAATGAATGAATAAATAAATAAATAAATAAATAAAGAAGGAAAGAAATAAGTAAAGAGTACAGAAATAAGTAAAGAGAGAAGGAAAGAAATAAGTGGGTATTGGATGAAGCAATGATAAGTTACTTTACCTTAAAACAAATTTTATTTATTCAACATAACCACATCTTAACTCTAAATACTTGGCACAATGGTTATAAAGCAGGTCTAAGTCTTTAAGGAAAATGTTTTTCTTGGTACTCTTGCATATACGTCGTCACTACTGTTGGCTGAGGGACACCATTCTTGTAATTCTTTAAGGCTGTACATTAGGATGCATAATTAAACTGTAAGGAATAAAGTTCCTAAAGTCGTATGATGTGTAATAGTTGTGATAAGTGTGTAAGAATGATGTAATTTTTAGTTAAAAATTGAAAAACAAAATTTGTAGAAAGCAATTAATAAAACATTTTTAGCTTCAGAACACTAGTCAGTTAAAGAAATAATATTTCTGAATAGTTCATTCTCTATTTGTAATATTCTTTTGCCCTAAAAACTAAAGAGAAAAGGTATTTTACTAACAACTTCAAATTAGTATAACTCTAACAATATTGAGATTAGGACACATGTTTAAATGATATTTTTTGCTCAGAATGTCTTCGGAAATAAGCTCCGTAAGAGGCAGTAAATCCTTGTGAATCACCCTGTATAGCAATAGGCTTAACCCCTGGAACAAGTTAGGTGCAGTTAAATGTTGTAATATTATTGCCAGAAGAAGAATGGAAAATCCGTTGAGTAATCGATTTGCCCACCATGAATTTCACAGTGTCGGATTTCAAACTCGGCTCCTCTTTTCTTTTAGTTGTTTATTTAACGACGCTATATCAACTACTGTACTAAATTATTTAGCGTTAATATAATTAAAGATAGCGAGATTATATTTGGCGAGATGAGTCGAGGATTCGCCATGTGTTTACCTGACATTCGAATTACAGTTGAGGAAGCCTCTGAAAAAGCCCAACTATGTAATCAGAGTAAGTGGGTTATCGAACCCACGGCCGAGAGCATCTCCCGATCAGCAGACAAACGAGCCTACCGTCAGAACTACTCCGGTGACTCCAGGGCCCTGTTATAGGAAAGTTTTATCTAAATGACTATCGCAATTGGAAGTAGGTGCATGAAGAAATGGAAGTATTTGGTTTCGAACCACCTGGTTGCACCCATCTCCTTGTAAATAGCTTCAATTAATAACGCGACCCATTTCTGATTATCTTCTTAGTCGTCCCGCTTGTAATTCATATGCATGCGCTGTCTGCTGGTCAGAATTAAGATTTTGTGTTCTTGTCTCTAATAGAAAATGGAGAAGGCCATGCATAACGTTGTCCATTCTTCTTTTTAATATTCCTTCGGCTCCGGCGCTGTCTCGTATTCATTTGTTACATTCTCAGCATGTGCTTCGTATCGAAGGAACGTGAGTGCGGAATACAAACAATGCGCGAGTGGGTTGTTGGTTCCTGACACATTTCCAAGCTACCATGTCAGATTCACCAAATTTATAACGTCATACTGTAAATGACAGATGCCATTCAGACTTCGCATAAAGACAGAAGTATCTGACTTAGTATTTATTAGTGTTGTCGGATTTAATCGATTAATCCAATCGATTAATCGATCAATTTCTGTTGTAAGATTAATCGATAAAATATTTAATCGAATAATCGAGTCGATTAAAATTAATCGGTTGTAGTTTATATTCATTATTATTTTGTTAATAAAGACTCATACTAAAAATTCCGACAATATTTCTCTCTCGGAACTTGCTTACTTAAAAGCACAATAGTACAGTTATTTTCTAACGGTAAACCAGGTAGCGTAGCGAAAATCTTTGCACAAACAGATTGAGATTGAGATATGAGGACAGTGACCTAATTTACCTCTATTGAAAGCTGAAACATAATGCGAAACCCTTATTAAGTTTTATGGTTTTCCAAGAAAATTTCCATCTTGTTGTCAGTTCATCTTCCTAGCATATAAAATACATACTTTTCTGGGATTCGTCCCCCCCATCCCTTACAAAATAGCCATGTCTACACTGTGTCACTGTGCAAGTGAGAGCGTAACTACCTTATTCTCTTTATAAAATCTGGTAATTCGATTACAATATGGGCCAGTCTTCTGTTTCGACCGCTATAATTTTGCAGTTGCAGTTTCTGTACTGAGTTTGTATATGAAGGTTGTGTGTTTAGTCTGATAAAGAAAAAAAAAAAACAGTTTTGTGTGGTTTGTGGAAAGTGTAAACTCCATTATGTCATATGAGAATTTGAGAGGTAAACTCGGTGAAACGTTTGGATTTAAATTGAACGATCGTGGAGAAGTGCTTAATATAAAAAAAAACGTTTTTTCGTGTTTAGTGATGCAGGAAACATCGTTACTAAACGTAGAGCGGCACTTAATTCGGAGCATGTGAATGCGCTCGCATGTTTAAAATCATGGTTGAAGCAGTATCAACTAGTTGAGTCTTCATACTTTTTGTTATTTATGTTTGTCTCAAAAATTCCCGGAGAAATTGACATAATAAATTATAAGCTTCATAATAAATATGTTAGTAAGTAATTAAAATAGTTGTTTTGTAATAAAACGATACAATATATACAGGTATACAACATTTAATACTTACGCTTTTCACCGAACACAAGTTAAATTTAACACTAATAGTGTATTAGAGTATATTAAAACATTTTTTCAACTCGATCAAAACTCGATTAATCGATTAAATTCAAATAGTTAATCGATTAAATATTTTGATCGATAAATAGCACTAGTATTTATTGTATATAATGTTGAAATTAGCTATTGTAAGAACGCGTCCATAGGTCCGAATTCCCCCGTATAATTGCACAACATTGTGAATGTGGTGTCCTGTTCTTTTTTATAGGTTAATTAGGCAACTGTAATGCGACACGTCGGTTACCAGATATATGGACGCATATAGTATTCATTTTTTTACATTTTTATTTTATAAGTGGTGGCGAATAGGGAAATGTTGAAATTATGGCAGAGGAAAAGGAAATGCCTCGAGAAAACATGACCGAATATTATCTTTTTGCACTAAAAATTCTAGAACAGAGTTTTCGGGATGGAAAATACGAGAAATATTATTTATTTCTTTATTTAATAACGTTGTATCAACTACTGGGTTATTTAGCGTCGATAGAATTTGTGATAATGAGACGGTAGATATGGTCAAGGATTCGCTGTGCGATTACATGACATTCGTTTCACTATTGGACAGAAACTCGGGAAATACCTTATAATTATACAATCCTAGTTGTGGTGTGTTGGCCTTTCTTGTAATTTATTTCATTTCTTATTTTCTCAATGATTGTATCTAGTACCGGCAAGCCCACGTTAAAATAAAAAAAATAATGAAAGGTAATTCTCGTGAAATTTCGTAATTTATTGTTATCACATCGCATTTCTTGGAAAAGTTCTGTCTTTTCTAATTAATTGTATATGTCCAAAGACGCTTATTTCCTTTATCCGTTTACTTATTTCTTTAGACAGTACCACAATAACATCTTCCACAGTCATAGCTACGACTGAGATATAACAAGCAGATATTTTTCTGCTTTTAGGAAAATCGTGAGCAAATGCGCTTTTGATAACATCAGTTTTGTTATATCGACTAATGTTCAATTAGCATTTAAAATGTCCCTTGAAATAATGTTAACTTTCTTTTTATGACAGTTTATGGTTTCGTACAAAATTTAGATTAAGCAACTTATTTCTTGAAAGAAAGTTGTTATCGAAGGGATCGGTTTCAATTTCTGGCAATTCTGAAAGGTTTTTAGGAAATTCGTTACTGTGAGCAAACTTCCTATTTTCCTCAAATATCTTTGCTTCTGTTAATGTTTTATTATACTCTATTCTGTTTTAAATTTTTAAAGAAAAGGTTTATAATACACAACCATAATATTCCTTAATATTAGTTTGTGTTCTACCTGAAATTACTTTTAATCAACAAGATGTTTATAATTTTATTCTCTTCAGTTCTAAACAACAATAACAACAATTCAGGTTACCAGACAACGATATAAAACAAAAGATGTGAAGCAAATAAATGAACTGTATAAACAATTGAATAGTCTTTCAAATTTTAATATAGCCTACAAATAAATATAGGGACGCCATTTGAAATTTCAAAGGGAAGTGGGGATATGAGGGGGTGAAACTTAAAATGTAATTAATACCGGTTTTAAACTTTCCCCTTCAAGATGTAAATAATTTAGACGTGTTTTCTGTTTAAATTAAATTTAATTGAAATAAATAGTTATTTAGACTGGAAAGTTTTGAAATGATAGCCCGGTATAGCCTATAATACATGAGTGGCAGAGTAATTTTAATTCACACTAATTTATTGTCCTCTGTTTTCATTCACGAAATCTGATTTTCATATTCGAAGTAGCTCATTTTGGCTAGTCATTCCGACATCAAAATTATTACTTTGTCATAAAAATAATACCACCAGCACCACCAATACCAATGTCGTCTTCGTGAACATCAGTACCCAACCCCAAATCTTATCTACAGTTTAAAATAACAACTTAACGAAGAAATAATTTTCATCTTGACAACTGGACCGCTCCATATTATTATGTAGTGATAATTAAATGCCATAATAAAAGTGATAGATAAGTTTAATACAAGTAAGTCTTCATAAAAGTGTATTATCTTCTAAGCGAATGACCATGGAACAACAACAACAATAATAATAATAATAATAATAATAATAATAATAATAATAATAATAATCATCGAGTGCTGGGGCTAAGTCATGGTAACTATTTTTTTTGCTAGGATATTAATACAATAATAATAATAGCCTAATAATAATAACAATAATATAATAATAATAATAATAATAATAATAATAATAATAATAATAATAATAATAATAATGCTGGGGCATAAGCCATGCCAAAAATTTGTTTTGGCCGATCGTGTTTTTTAACAACCTTACCGATGTTGTTGGTAGGTATTGTAAGTTAAACCCTAGTTAAACTTACAACACACGTGCGGTAAATAAATAAATCAAATCAACTTTTATGAGATGAACTTTTATTTATTTACTTAAATGTAACGAACTACCAGTGTCGCGCACCACTATGTGCTGTGAGGAAATAACTAAATGTCTTATTATACCCGTACTCTTTCTAAATTAATTTATTGGAGTGAAGATTTGTAAGAAAACAGGAATTAATGTAGATAAGACGTAAGCGTGAAGACCATTTCTGACGACTTCCGGTTGTTGCTCTGAGCGCCACTCGTGAGATCGTGGCTGAACGCGAAAACATCCATGGAGTAAAATACATATTCAAGCATTAACCTATTGCGGTATGCAATTTATTTACACTAATGAATAATTAATGTATCACCTATACACATTTTCTCTATGCTATTTATTTATATTGATGTATAATTAATACGAATTATATTATATCTTATTAAATTATATCTTTATCCCCTTTGCTGTGGAGACTTTCGGTCCTTGGAGTCATGACGCTAAAGTTTTGGTATCTCAAATCGGCCAAATTTTGATCTCCATTACTGGTGATCGTCGTTGTACTACTTATTTGCGTCAACGTTTAAGTACTCTTCCCGAGTCCAGCCCTTTGGATGAACAAATACGAATAATAACAAATTAATGACGCCTATCGACATATAACAAACGGCGATCAGAGATAAAAATGTTAGCGTCCAAAAACAAACTATTTATTTAAATTTAAAATGGTTAATAATATTTTATTTTTTATTAAGATCGGCCAAAAAATAATACGCAACGCAAGTGTTAAAGGCATAATCTCGGATATATTAAAGAAGACTCGACTTCGCCTCGTCTTCTGCAACTTTTCCTCGATTCTATTATAATGCACTTACCACGCTTGTATCGCTATATACTATCGTGAGGATGCGGTCGCTTTTCGAAATTTTGAAATATGCAAATGAAAGGGCAGGATATGTGTACCAGTAGGGTACAGTAGAGTAGGAATCAAACATCTACACACGACACAGCATCATCATGCTACATGAAAGGACAGGGATGTGTATATGCTATTTGAAAGAGCTGTAATATGTGTATTAGTGAATAGGGTGGGGTAGGCCAGCGATCAAATATACATAAATGACACAGCATTATGCTATTCGTGTTTATTACGGTAGTTGTAATAGCATTACAGCATACCCACCCAAAAAACCTATCGAGTCACATTCATTCCGCACCGGGTTCGACTCAAAACTGCATACGCGTAAAATCGCTCTTTGTGTGATAATCATATCACACTGCCATTTCCATAGTGATGCGACCACAAACTCGTCCTATAGATGCACGGCACAGCTGTCGACTCACAACTGAATTCACATTTCTGTCTGTACGATAACCATACATTACACTGCCATTTAGAGATGCGACATCATACTGTGGATGCCGTAAAGCATCTCGTGATACCACTGCTTAACTCTGAAACAAACAATAGTTGGCATGCTTTATGCCCCAAACTTCGTACTTCCTCACACCATTGTTGTTTTTATTGTTAAATATGTTTGCCAAATTATTAAGTCATAGACATGTGCAAGTAGCCAGATTCTACAACAAACGATAAACACAAGAAAATACAAACACATACACACACACCGCCTTTTCCAATCAAATCGAATCATTTCGACTTATAATCTGAAATGACACCATTAGGATCATAGGGAAGAACAGCATGAGTACAGCAGTCTGAAATTAATTGAGCACAAGAATGTAAACTTTCACGGACTATAACTCCGTAACATGAACGCATGTGCCGGATCTTTTGTCGTAAAATCTCTTAATTTGATTTAAAATCTGAGAGAAATATCCAAATGATCAGTTACTCTCTTACGTTAGATTTTTAACAACCTTGTTTAATATTCCTAAGATGCGGGTATGTTTATGTTGGAACTCGGTAGAATAAAAAAAAATATTAACATTTTTGCGTTAATGACGAGATTCATTTTTCTATGCAATTACTCGAAACATGCTTGATTACTTCATGCTATTAACTCAAAATTTATTTGACATTTTGAGTTTTACACAAGCTTTGTTTTCTTTTTATCGTACACGAAAAGTGTAGCTGTGAAATTTCAATAGTCTAAAGCCTAACTCTAGCACAGTTGTCTGACGTATTTCACCAGATGTGGTTTCGGGAATACTTCATAAGACTTTTGGTGAAGAAAGCAGCTTTGGAGAAAAGTTTTCTTCGAACGTTTCGACTTATTCTGCCAATCTCATTTTATCATTGTCTTTATCATCATAATAATCCTTCTCGAATGATAAATCAGATGATCAGTTTCGGTGAACAAATTAATTTCGGCTTTCAAATATTTTAGAGGCGATGGTATCATCTCTGCTGTTTTTGTCTTATTTCTAATAGGTCTAAATTTCACTGACATGCATTAGTGTTATAATTGACATGGTGCAGTCCCCCAGCCACGAGATCTCCTCTGAACACAACTACTGTCTACAGCACTCTTAACTAAAGAATACACGCGATATTATCTACTGTCTGTCCGAGTGGTTATGTCGCATCCCGGTTTCCCCCACCTTTTCTGCTGGCTAGTTTCTGTAATGTAAAGGCTAGTGGCTGGGTTATTAGGCTCTTTGATGAAAATATTTGCTGTACGGAATTGGAAGACAACGTAATATTATACAACAGTTTAAAATAACTTAAAGAAAAGGGCCCCGTTAATTAACTGTCGTCACCGGCGTAGCTCAGTCGGCTAAGGCGCTTGCCTGCCGATAGGGATTTGCGTTCGGGCGCGGATTCGATTCCCGTTTGGGCTGATTACTTGGTTGGGTTTTTTCAGAGGTTTTCCCCAACTAGAAGGCAAATTTCAGGTAATCTATGGCGAATCCTCCACCTCATCTCGCTATCACCAATGCCATCGACGCTAAATAACATCGTAGTTGATACAGCGTCATTAAATAACCAAGTAAAAAAAAGTATGATTTTCCTCGTTTCGACAACCCTGCGACATAACCACTCGGACGGACAGTACTGCACGTGTTCAGTTTGGATACACAATAGCTAAGCTTGTGATTTCTTTATCAAATCACATTGCCAGAATCCACCTGCTAGCGGAATGATCTCTCCCTCCCCCGCGCACAGTACCCAGGCAGTGGAGATCTAGTGGCTTTGGAACTATACTCGTAATGAGTACTTAATTCACGCGTTTTTCTAAGTAATTCAAGTTTGAAAACTTGAAAATTCATTACATTACTTCTTATACTGTAATATTAATTATTACCTTCGTCTGAATTTTTTCACCTTCATATGCTCATTAGTGTCACAGGTACTAGAACACATTTAATTTACCTAATATTTTATTATCTTTAAAAGTTTGCTTCATATGAGACTTTTCGAAAAGCTATTGTATGTATGAATGTGTGTATGTATATACGTACACACATACGCACACACACGCGACAACCTTTCAAGTGGGTTATCAGTAATCCCATAGTTCAACTATAATGTAGACCTGAATTCTGTCTGAATTTTCTCACAACACTGAATACTTCTTCTGTAGAAGAGTCACTGTGAGATACATTTAGTACTGCGAACACAACTACACCTACTCATTGTTTCATAGTGGCTTTCATTTGTGAAATTTACAATTTTGCATCTATTCTAGATCCATTTATAATGCATTCAGAAACAGTAACGAGTTGGTAAGCTGCAAATTCCTCTTCGAGTCGTCATGTCTGCCTTGAAAAGCTAGAGAATATTTGAATAGAATATTCAAAAGATGAATATGAAACAGTTTTTTCTGTGTTTGTGTTGTATATCTAGAACAAAATCTCCATGCTTGAGAAATTCCCCTCAATTGGAAATTTATTTACGCAATTTTCCCTCTGCTTGGAAGAAATATGTAGGCTACCAGGTGTATCTCTTGCCCCTATTTTCCGGAATGTAGACAACACTGAATTTTATGGGGTGCCATTGGAATTCAGGTGATCTTCGTAAAGAAAATCTTCGTGATTGCAGTCCAGAGTCCACATCTGTGGAGTAACGGTTAGCGCGTCTGGCCGCGGAACCAGGTGACTCGGGTTCGATTTCCGGTTGGGGCAAGTTACCTGGTTGAGGTTTTTTCCGGGGTTTTCCCTCAATCCAATACGAGCAAATGCTGGATAATTATCGGTGCTGGGCCTCGGACTCTTTTCACCGGCATTATCATCTTCATTTCATTCAAATTTTAAATAACCTAAGATGTTGATAAAGCGTCGTAAAGTAACCTACAATCCAGACGTTTTACCCCTACTCTACTGGTGACTTTAATAAGCAAGGAAACAGTTAGTTGTAGGTACGGAACTGCCTGTGCAAGTGATACGCATGCAGGCTCAAGGAGCACAGATTCGTATTTTTGGTACACTTGTAAATGTGTTTATAACTTAACGTAAAAAAATTAAGGGCGAGAGTTACACGCTGTAGATCTGTAATTTATTGTCGTGATAAATTTGCTTTTCTTAAAAAATTTACCTTTGGCCGTAATGTCGTAGTAATGGAATAACATTTAGGATTCGCATGCAGACTTGAAAATCACAATATATCATAATACTAAACGTAGGTGCATTCATTTGAACTTTGAGAAATGTGATGCAGCATCCATTGGTCAATGATACAACCTTTAAGAATACCTCCCAGAAATCTTGCAGGAGCACACTGCGTTGTGTAATAGTCCATATCAGACCTTTCGTAACAATCTAGAACTCTCCATAAAAGTGTACATACTTACTTACAAATGGCTTTTAGAGAACCCAGAAGTTCATTGCCGCCTTTACATAAGCCCGCCATCGATCCCTATCCTGAGCAAGATTAATCCAGTCCCTAGCATCATATCACACCTCCCTCAAATCTACTTTAATATTATCCTTCCATCTACATCTCCGCCTCCCCAAGGTCTTTTTCCCTCAGGTCTCCCAACTAATACTCTATATGCATTTCCGGATTTATCCATACATGCTACATGCCCTGCCTATCTTAAACGTCTGGATTTAATGTTTCTGATTATGTTAGGTGAAGAATATAATGCGTGCAGTTCTGCGTTGTGTAAATTTCTTCATTCTCCTGTAACTTCATCCTCTTAACTCCAACTATTTTTCTAAGCTCCTTATACTCGAACACTCTTAACTTCTGGAAAAATTATTCCGGAGACGGGTATCGATCCCGAGACCCTTCGCGAAGGGTATAGTTTCTGGGGTAGCTCAGTCGGAAGAACGTTCGCGCGCTAAGCGAAGGGTCCCGAGATCGATACCCGGCTCCGGAACAATTTTCCCTTGAAATTATTCAAACCTGCTTTACAGGGAGCTACTACCTGAAAGCCAGATTTGTATAATACATTCGTTACTGGAGGTACGCTAACAGAAAGCCACAATTTAAGTCACACAAGTATCTGTGTGCACTCATATTTGAGTTCTGGCGTCTTGTCAGCTCATTTGAATCGTATGGATACAAAGGAAAAATTGTGACGGTATCGTGTATAGTTCCTGGGGTAGCTCAGTCGGAAGAGCGTTCGCGCGCTAAGCGAAGGGTCCCGGGATCGATACCCGGCTCCGGAACAATTTTTCCTTGAAATTATTCAAACCTGCTTTACAGGGAGCTACTACCTGAAAGCCAGATTTGTATACTCTTAACCTCTATTCCTCTCTCAAAGTGAGAGTCCAAGTCTCACAATCATACGAAACAACCGGTAATATAACTGTTTTATAAATTCTAAATTTCAGTTTTTTGGAAAGCAGACTAGATGACAAAAGTTTCTCAACAGAATAATAGCAAGCATTTCCTATTTTTATTCTGCATTTAAATTCCTCTCGAATGTCATTTATATATTTTTTTACTTGGTTATTTAACAACGCTGTAATAACTAAGAGGTTATTTAGCGTCGTTGGAATTGATGATAGTGAGATGATATTTGGCGAGATGAGGCCGAGGATTCGTCTACCTGATATTTGCCTTACGGTTGAGGAAAACCTCGGAAAACTCAACCATTTAATCAGTCCAAGCGGGAATCGAATCCGCGCCTGCGCGCAACTTTTATATTTGTTACTGTTGCTCCAAGGTATTTGAATTTTTCCATCTCTTCAAAGGATACATTCCCAAATTTTATATTTCTATTTCGTACTATATTCTGTTCACGAGACATAATCATATGCTTTGTCTTTTCGGGATTTTTATTAGGTTATTTTACGACGCTGTATCAACATCTCAGGTTATTTAGTGTCTGAATGAAATGAGTCCGCGATTGACCACCGAAAGTTATCCAGCATTTGCTCGTATCGGGTTAAGGGAAAACCCGGGAATAATCTCAACTAGCTAACTTGCCCCGAGCGGGATTCGAATCCAGACCACCTAGCTTCGCGGTCAGACGCACTAACCTTTGTCCACATGTGTGGACTAGAGATGAACAAAACTAACTGCCGCTCTCGCTCGCTGTATTAGTTATTTGTCTTTCGAGTCTCGTCTCGTCTCGTCTCGTCTCGTCATTCTCGTGCACTTCGAGTCTCGCTCATCATTCTCGAAATAGCATTTGGTCGGCGTGGAAAGATTTCGTAACTTTGACTAATATACATCATTGAAATAAATAACATTATAAATGTTTAAATGAGACAAAAAGACAAAATAGAACAGTATCTTAGTTGTCAAAATGTTCTGGTTTATTATATGATATTACCTATGGTTATATAAATAGAAAAAAAAAATCTCAAATAAATTTGCATTTCTAAGAAACATAAAACATAACGTTATTATCTTTTTACTTGAGATTGCACACTTGATCTCAAACATATAAAAAGAAAAATCCTAGTCTTTTAATAAGGACCTAGTAATTAAATAAAGACTGGGGAACGGGTTATTATACACTAAAAGGTAGAGATGATGTTTCAAATAGGCTACTTGCTTGTTTATACAGACATAACAGTTGCCAAAGTAGATAAAAGTTTAGTCATATATAAACAACTGTGGGGATTCAAGGCTGCTTGACGTTTGGAACTTCGAGAGTGATCAATCTCGACGTCTCGAAACACTCACAAGCAGTCTTAACGTCAACGACACGACGTATACAACATTGTCGTGCGGATTTTCAGCTTTGCGGGCGCTGTTATAGGTATCCTACAAGCAAAACTCAGCTCGAACTCCTCGCGGAGCGCATGTTATACCCCTCTTACCCCCCTGCAGTAGGCTTGAGAGCATGCTGGGAACGGGAGCATACTACGTCATCTGCGCGAGACAGTCACGCCCGCTGGTTTCTGCTCACTGAGTTTTCCTTGTTGGATGCCTATAGTCTTGGTTTCTCGATCGTTTTTCATCTCTAGTGTGGACCTGTTGGGTTTTACTTCCAAACCTACTTTATTACTTGCTTCAAGTAAAATTCCCGTGTTTTCCCTAATAGTTACATAAGAAGAAATAATAGTAAGCTAATATATGACAGCAGTCACTTGACGTACGGCCGTTGTTATAGTCTCTCTGGAGTGAAACTGTTTTCAACACGAAAACTTGTCTATTTATGTATTTGACTATCCTTTAACATCATCGATAGTATCGTTTATTTCCGCTCCAAAATTTACGTACCCTAGGGATCGAACCCTGGACTTGTGAATACTCTCAATCTGTTGTATTCGGCAGATCAAAAGTTTCGGTAGTTGAATGCAGACAATAGCGCGCATCGCTGGCCATGCCACTGTAATTAGCTCGGTCACCTGTCGGCCTCCAGTTCCAACTGTGCATTTAATGGAGCATGTAACTGTCTGGTTCAGGTTCCCCCGGACTCCGTAATGATTTACTCAGGCCTCATAGTTAATGTTTGTACAAGCTGCTTTTTGATGGAATCCCATGCTAAAAAAATTGATGAAAAATAAAGAATACACAATAGCTGGCTTCTAGTTTGCATCTCCTAGACAGCGGTTCACTTTCTTGTTCTCTTTTTAAATCGGAGGTGAATAAACTTATTTTATTAATGGTGAAAACGTGATCTGAAAACGATAGCTGAAATCTCATTAGTTTGCTCAAATGCCATGCTTCATTTCTACAAACCGCTGGGGGCAAATTTTAAACTAACATGTTCCATATTCAAATGTTTTTAAATTTGGAAAACCTTTTTAGAATAACAAGTTTTATTTTACTTTAAACTAAAATGACGACCTGCAAGCCTCCGGGCACTCTTTCTTGTTTCAATTGGTAATACGGTACTTGCATCATTACACCTCTCGTACTACGACAGCCCGCCTGCGTGCTCAGTGACGCAATACAAATAAATGGCGCTCTCAGGTCTGTCTGTATTATCTAATCCGTTTTAAGTGTGAATTTTTCTTTCGTTATATTATTATTATTATTATATATTTTTTAACTTTTAATCGTTACAGATTATTGCATTGTGCTAAAAATTAAACTAGATTTCATGTGATTTTGAAGCAGACGGAGAAACTAAAGGGGTTAGATACAGCTTACAGCAGTAAAATTTTGGAAATATTCAACAATATTTTTTCCTGCATTACTGTATCTTGTACAATAATGAAAATTAGTATGTTAAAACACTGTCTTTCTACTACATGAAAAAAATTGCGATTAAAAAAAAATTACATTTTTTTTTTCAAAATTCATTTCACTGTTCAGTGATGAAGCGTTTCCCACATAACTCAAACACTATCCAACATTCTGTGATGAAATATTTTGTGTGTATTTATGCATGTCATATCAATAATATGATGCAAGATCACTTCTCTACCTTTGATAGATTGTCTGATAAAAAATAAATTCATTTTAAAAAATGGTCAAATATCAGTATTTTCTTCTAACACAAAAAAAAAATTATTTATTAAGGAATGTAGTTGAAAGAGCATGATATTGTAAACATGAGTTTCAGCAATAAAATAAAAGAGAGAGAACATGAAAAAGTTAACAAGTTTATGAGTTATGAGGGAAACGCTTCATCACTGCACAGTGAACTGCGAACATTCTGAATTTTGAAAAAAAAAAAAATATATATAAGCCATTTTTTAAAATCGTAAAAATATTTTTTTCGTATATCAGAAGGACATTATTTTACACATACCAGTTTTTATTATTTTACTAGATACAGTAATGTAGGGAAAAAATGTTGAATATTTCCAAAAATTTTACTGCTGTAAGCTGTGCCTAACCCCTTAAATAAAGCAACAACGATTTTAGTAGAATGCGTTTGAGTCTAAAGAAAGCAGTAAACGTTTAGTGACATGATGACTTACCGGTATGAGGGCGGATTCTTCTGACAACAGACCAAGTTGTACTGTTTACTGTTTTCTCTTTGTATTACAGGCAGTGCGAAGAATAATATAAAGGTAGGATATTCACTATTAAATCATGGTTCTTATTAATTAGGTCGAGTAAATTTGGCCATTAACCTTCACCCATCAGTAGAAGTGAGAATATTGTGTTCAGAAAGACTCTGTTTTTGTGACATTTGCATTCTTTAAGTTTAGTAAGCTGTTATGAATCAGAATTCAGACTTTGTGCGAAATTCTAATAAAGTTTATTCTTGTAGAGAAGTATTGTGAGCACACGGAATAGCTGTTATATTTATTTTTATAGCTGATTCGAAATTCAAACAATAAATGAGCGACACACATGGAAACATTGAAAGTAAAACCGTTGACCAGTTTCTGGCCACTAACAGCGAACAGTATCATTATCGTAAGATTCAAGTTTACACGAACAATAAATCGACTAGAATCGATAATTTATTCGATTGCAAATTTTGATTCGCATACGAGACGTATGAAATACGGATAATTTGCCTCCACGATTGAGCCAATTCCGGATCTCGTAGATATTTTGAGGAAATATTAGCCATGAACAAATTAAGAGCCTCCCTAACCGCGAGATAAGGCAGCATGTTGACACTGCACGAAGGGATTTTCTTTCGCTAAAACAGCCTTTCAGAGAAAAAGTGGTGTAAGTCAAAATTGTTTAAAGTAAAAATTCTGTAAAATACAGCGCAAAGTAGCAATTAATATATCCTTCTTGCTATCCACTGACTACTAATAGTTTAAATGAATTGAATATTAATTGCTACTTTGCGCTGTATTTTACAGAATGTTTACTTTAACCCTCATTACCAATTCTTGACTTCCACCACTTCTGCTCTGAACGGCTCAAATATTGAAGCTGTACGCTGCCATTGTTCCATAGTGGCGCTCTAAGACGTATAGAGAAATGTGAGTAGTTAAAATTGGAATAAACATTAATACAAAAATTACTATAATGCTACAAAATCCGATTTCGTTAGTTATAAAAATACGTATCTACAGCATTCGTTAAACCGAAAATAAAATGACACATGAGTATATCATTCTATTTTATTGACTGGTAGTGACTCACTGGCTGAATGATTGATAGAGAATACTGTCTGGGCGACTGATATCGACAGACACTGATTGATTGACTAATATTGGCTGCCACTAATTAATTATAGTTTATTTTTGTCCGATTTTAACTATTTTATTGTGATTGAAACTAACTAGATAATTTATATCTAGAGCTCTACATTTGGTTACCTAATGCCTCCAAGCGACCCGCAACAGTTTAGGTATGTATAGAGTACAGATCGGCGCATCCGGCCCTGCTACACAGTTCAGATCTGCTGTTCAGTGAACATGCGGAAACAAAACAAAGCTGGGCGCTTGGAGATCAGTTCCAAAATGGAAGAATTTGGTAGCCAACACTTCATTAGGAAAGAACATGTATTTTGTCAGCAAGAAAGAGAAATGTCTGATTTGAAACACTTAAAATGTTTACAGTCATTCATCGTAATATTTAGAGACTCGTAAAGCACACGCTCATAATTTGTTTTATTTTAAGTTTTTACTTACATTTATGTTTTTTTATTTGTTAATTGCAACCTTTAATGAAATATAAAGTATCTTAATGCGTTTTAATTATTGTAAAATCAAGGGTAGACAAATTCCGGGCAGCATGTAGCCATACATTCTCCCGGAGTTTCTCGGTTTAATTATTTTTCGCTCTGTATGTAATAAATTGTGCTATTTTAATGAATGCTTTTTTGTTTTATATTAAAGATTGATACAATTTTATATTGATTGACTTATACTCCAGATCACATATATAACAGATTGCTCATCCTTATGTTAAAATCACTTTGAAGAGAACAACCGCTAGGATCGCCACCCGTCTGCTGTAAACGAACACAAGATGGCAGTACAGTCGTTAATGCAATTCAAATGGGAGTTATGACGTGACTCCTTATGTAGCAACTAGATGGCAGCATAGTAAACCTGGCAAAAGTTGTTACCGTCAAAATTCTATAAGGCCGAGAAATCTGGGTATATATGATTTAGGCTTATACTGACTGATTTGTTAATATTTTAATTTAACTTAATTTAATTATTTAACTAGCTAGCTAGCAAGTACAAATTAAAATTATAAAACAAAAAAATAGTTTCTAGCTAATACCGTAAGAGCCAGGCTCGTATGTACGGTGTGATCTTAGCCAATATATAACATAAAATTTACAAGGACAGTTTACTAAATACAGTAACTTAATTCAAACCAATAAATAACACACAACAGCAAAAAAAAAAAAAGAATAAAGAGAAAAAGAGAGAAAAACACATCTAATATAAATTGACAATCGGACAGAAGCCAGTGATATTCAATAAAAACATGAATATAGTCGACAGAAATAAAAGGTAAAAATACACACATTTGTTAATATTATATATCATGAATAATTTTATGAATTTCTTTTTTAAAAGCTTCAATTTTAAAATATTTCAAATTTGGAAAATGGTTTGTAATTTTATCCATGTATTGTGGGTCCCTATCACGACTGCATGGCGCGTCCTCAGGTTGCGGATCGAGGAGTCGGCCTCCAGATATGGAGGGTAGCTGTGAATATATTGAATAAGCAGTCGCGGACAGTCGCGGTGGTCCTCCAGTTGGGAGTTGGACGAAGGACTAACAACCCATCACCGTAAAAAACAGTTTGTTACGAAACCTCAAAATAAGGCTCGGGTAGATGGGAAGATAATATTAAAATGGATTTGAGGGAGGTTGGATATGATGATAGAGACTGGATTAATCTTGCACAGGATAGGGACCAATGGCGGGCTTATGTGAGGGCGGCAATGAACCTCCGGGTTCCTTAAAAGCCAGTAAATAAGTAAGTAAGGTTTGTAATTTTATTATAAAGTCTTGGACCGAAACTAGCACCATGTTTAAGAGCTGTACTAACTTGACTAACATTGACAGCTATTGACACTGATACCTCACTCACTCACTCACTCACTCACTCACTCACTCACTCACTCACTCACTCACTCACTCACTCACTCACTCACTCACTCACTCACTCACTCACTCACTCACTCACTCACTCACTCACTCACTCAGCCAGTCAATCTCAGTCGGTCAGTCTGTCACTCTCTCTCACTCTCACTGTTGCTCATTGTCGGTCACTCACTCTTGTAATTCGTCTCAGAGCACGGTGTTACGTGGTGTACTACTGCCGACACCGGACACCCGTGATTGATTAAAGCCACAATCAAGGACCATTCCGACTGCTGTAGTTAAGTAAGTTGATTACGTCAAAGGAAACTGTGAACTAGTTTGGCCAGTCACGAAATTTCGAACGTTTCCTTTGTTTCCTCATAGTTGCTCTCTCCGTGGCGTCGTCTTGCTGTCACTTGATATCCGGATTGTCCAACAATGCCTGTGACAGGTAGCTGTGTCTGCTGTCTCAGATCGTTCGTCGATACAACTGCCATGTTAACTTTTGTGTTCAGGGCTGTACAAATTGGAAATTTGTGATCTTATTTTTCCACAATCGCCGGGAATGTTAGTGCAGGAATATAACACGTACTTTACGCTCCGACGGCCTGGGTTCGTTTCTTGTTCGGGTAGTAAGAATTTGTGGTAGTCCAAATCTCTTTCTTTTGTGTATTTTCACTGTACTTATCTAATTTTTTTAATACAGTGGTACTAAGAATGCCTGATTTTGACATTTATACAGGGTAATTCACAAGGATTTACCGTTCCTTACGTACTTATTTCCGAAGACACTCTGAGCAAAAAAGTCATATAAACATTTGTCCTAATGTCAATATTTTCAGAATTACACTAATTGAAGTTGTTTGTAAAATACCATTATTCTTTAGATGTTAGAGTAAAAGAATATTACAGATAAAGAATGAACTATTCAGGAGTATCATTTCTTCAATTAGCTAGTATTCTGAAGCTAAAAATTTGTTGTAAATTCCCTTTGTACGGATTTCTTTTTCGATTTTTAACTACAAAATTACATTTTCTTACGCATTTACCATAACAGTTGTTACAAATCATGCCACTCTTGTAAATTTTTTAAGACTGTACATTAGGATGCATAATTAAACTGTAAAAAAATTAAGTAACAATTTTATTTGTAACAATTTTTGTGATTAATGCGTAAGAATGATGTTATTTTTAGTTAAAAATTGAAAAATAAAATTTGTACAGAGTAATTAACAACACATTTTTAGCTTCAGACCTACCCAATTAAAGAAATGACACTTCTGAATAGTTTATTCTCTGTTTGAAATAATTTTTTACCCCTAAAATTAAGGGGGAAAAAAAGTATTTTACTAACAACTTCAAATTAATGTAACTTTTAAAATACTGAGATTAGGACAAATGTTTATGACATATTTTGCTCAGAATATCTTCAGAAATAAGCTCCGTTAGTGACGGTAAATCCTCGTGAATCACTGTGTATCAAAGGACTTTTACATTTTATCAACTACTGGAGAAGAACATAATTGCAAAGGTTGTCCGAAGAGTAGTATTCTGGATCTATACTAAGAACATTCTAGGCTCAATTCCTGATTATTTAACCGTTAAAGGAGTTTCGATATTTAACTTATAGTTCCAGTGAAATGTTTCCCTGAAGTAGACCACGAATTTCTTCTTCTTCCTCTTCCTCTTCTTCTTCTTCTTCTTCTTCTCCTCCTCCTCCTCCTCCTCCTCCTCCTCCTCCTCCTCAAAGCTATAGTTATCGTGTAAACAGTGACATGGAAAAGCTATTCCTTTGAAAATGTCGTTAAAGGAAGCAATAAAAATAATTTAATAAAATTCCTTCCTACATTGTTTCCATATCAGATATCAAGTCCTCACTGCGAGAAAAACCAACCATAACGAACGATAGGTTTGGAGTCACGCAAACACAAGTGGTGACCTATTTTTCAGAATGGAGATAATAGAAAAACATCCAGAACATCCAGAAAACTGTCATAAACCTTGAATTTGTCTACCATAAATACAATTTCATCATCGCCGAGATACGCATTCGGGTCTGCGGTCGTTGTACGTCGAAGTTCTGCATATTGAGCTACGAAGGAGGCTTACTTAAGAAAACATTACAAATGAAAAGTGATAAATCATACGGCTTACAGTTGCATTGTTAATGGCTTCTAATTGACAAACATGAATAAGATACGGTATGGTTTGCTGTTCCTTACTGAAGACACTTGCTACGACATTTTGTTCACTTCTCACATTTCTTCACATCAAGTTACTTGCAGATTCAGTTATTAAACTTTTAATCCACTACTTGAATAAGTTGGCTGAACTTTCAGCATAGTTAACAACGCTATCAGAATTAAGATTCAAGAAGAACTGACCACACGTCTGTTCTCAAAACTTACGTGCATCGCTCTATTGTACTCCGGAAAACAACCACAAGAAAATGCGACTGTTTCATCTAATCAAATAAGGGATTCCCCGTCACATACCACAACTTCATGTGAATAACTACAAGTCAGCGACCTAACTTATGATCTTCACGTATTATCACCTCAGAGATTCACATATTCTATCTCCCATGAACCGAATTGAATTGAATTTCGAGAGGGGGCGCTACGACCCAGCACTGCGACCTTTCAAGATCTTTGTGCTAACTCTCAAGCTAGGCGCATTCCCAAACCCACACTAAAATTCGCTGCGTATCCAGGTTTCGAGCAGGCAACCCCACCCGTTCCTAGGCCAGCCCCCCCGTGCGTTGTCAGCCGGCGTACGGGGAATGCTGTAAAATGATGACGGAGAATTGTACAGGGACATCATTTTATTTTTACTTCAATTTTTATTGTACCTGAGTTTTTGAATGTACTTCACTTCCACCCCGTCTACTAATGAAGTTCAACCTTCCTTCACACAGATCCAAGACCGCATATACAGTCGTAGTAGCCTTACGGTCATAGTAAACAGTACGTTCCAAAAATATGTTCGCGTTTTCTAGTGACGAAAGAGCTTTCAATATTGCATCATTTTCCATTTGCCTACGTCGCATCCCGGTTTCCCCCACCCGCTTCTATTCGCCTCTCTGTAAATGCTAGTGGCTGGGCTGTCTTAGCTCTTTTCTGGGAACATTAATTTCTGTTAGGAATTGGACGTCTACGTAATATTATACCCATAAAATTGTTTAAAATAACTTAAATAAAAGGGCCTCGTTAAGTAATTAACTGTCACGTGATTTCCTCCCTTTCTACGACGCTGCGACGTAACCACTTGGCCGGACAGTAGATAGCATGTCTGAGTAATTTTATCTTTTCGGATCGGGAAGAAGTGGAGATTGAATTTACAGTACATAAGGACTCTTTTATAGAGTAGGTACAGAATTATTTCAACATGAGTTACTGATATGAAGTACGAACCTGGTAATTGGAATTACGTACAATAGTCTATAGTGCGATAATTTTGCACAAAAGAACTGAAGTCTGTATCGAAATGAACGGCTACCATTTTCAAAATGTGTTTAAATATCCATATTATGATTATTTTTCAATTTAACTTCATTCTCTATAGTGTACGCTAATGTGCTGTAGACAGTATAATATACACTGCTTAATGAATACGTCCACATGGAAAGCTCAGTTCGTGAGTAAAAACACTCATTGTTAATACTGTACTGTATTTTGATTAAACAAAAACCTAATGAAAATGATCAAACTCAAGATCGCCATATTTCCTAGTTTACGTAAATGGATGAACTACTTTTCTTCCTTCCTATACCTAGTAAAGTGATTTGTTTATATATTACGCCAGTATCATCGAACTCCAGTCGTGGAAGGGGATAGCAAACGGTGTTTCCGGTTCTTAATCGTTGATCCAAAGGTATAGCCAGGTTAATATTAGAAATGTTAGTAAAAATAAAATGATGTCCCCGTAGATGCCTAATATGGGGAAACGGGAGGACCCCAAAAAAACCTAAACTGCTACCTTGTCCGCCACAAGTGTCACTATGCATTTTTCAGTGAAAAATTCCAGGCCTCACCGAGACTCGAACCTGGACAGACTGCGTGACAGACTGAAGGTTCGGTCAATCAGCCACTGTAGAAGATTGTATCCCCTATGCAACTACCTGCTTGTTTTCTTTCATGTGATGAGCTGGTGTGTTGATAAAGAGGACTTAGGATCGAAACAAGAAAAAGAAAACACGTAAATGTAGCTATAAATATGCCATATATACATTAATGTATATTTAAAATATGTTAGGTATATATAAAAATGGCGAAAATGTGCAATTATAAGTATATAACATAAAACCACGTTCAGTAAACTAAAAATTGTTAATTTATGTACATAGAGAGTTTATGAGCATTTAAATCTCAGTTATATATTACGCATCCACAATTTGTTCATCGATATTAATGGTTTCTCGCTTATGCTGTCTTCGTATTCTCGTTAAAAAGAGTTTGTGAATACGTCAGAGAAGTTCTTTAGTTAAAACATTTCTTCTAATAAATACACATTAAAAATAAGATAGGCTGCAAACAAAATTGCTAAGAATTGTTTTAAATCACTATTGAAAGAAAACATAAGTTGCCAGCAGGAAATGTAAGATATAGATTTGCTTTATTTTACTTAAAAAAAAAACACTTTGAAAATTTGTAACACTTTAAATCTACTGTGTTTCCTTAATCCTGAAATGTAGTCTCTATTTTAAGCAAACATGGCATACCAGAGTCAGGTTTTGTAGTGGGAGAGACAAATTGCCGAAACATTTTACTTGAAGCTGTCTCATTCACAGATCAGGTTATTTTATTTATCGTAAATCTGTGACACTGATCTCTTGGCTTTATTTCTCTTCGAAAAAAAAAGTTTTTATCGCTTTTCAGATTAATCTTTCTTGACCGAATTTAAACTTCGAATACAAGGAAGCATTAATAAGATTTAAGATTTATTAGGATTTGAGGTTGGTTTGAATTATCGATGAAACTTTATTATCGCTTCTAAGTTAACTGTAGTGCTCTCAGGGGAAATATAGGATTATAATATGTAGAAAGTTTTACTCAGAAGAATTAGCTTGGCTCTACAACTGAATTATATTTGAAAAATGAATAAATAAAGAATAATTAACAAGAAGTAATGAAAAGTAATAAATTATAATAAAAAGTAACGAATAATAATAAAAATTAATAAATAATACAAAGTAATAAAAATGTAATATATAGGCCCCTAAGTCATAAGATAAGCTTATTAAAGAAGTAATAGTCAGTAATAGTAAATGATAAATAAATAAGGAAGCAAGCAAAGAAACAAACAAACAAGAAAGCAAGCAAGCAAGAAAACAAGAAAGCAAACAAACAAACAAGAAAGCAAGCAAGAAAATAAGAAAGCAAACAAACAAGAAAGCAAAGGGAGACAACAAGCAAACAGAAAAGAAAGGAAGAAAGCACGGAAACAATTAAACAAGAAATGGAGAGAGGAAGAAAGCAAACAAACAAACAAACAAACAAGAAAGCAAGCAAGCAAGAAAACAAGAAAGCAAACAAACAAACAAGAAAGCAAGCAAGAAAACAAGAAAGCAAACAAACAAACAAACAAGAAAGCAAAGGCAGAAAACAACCAAACAGATAAGAAAGGAAGAAAGCACGGAAACAAACAAGAAATGAAGAGAGCAAGAAAGCAAACAAAAAAACAAACAAAGAAACAAACAAGAAAGCAAGCAAGAAAACAAGAAAGCAAGCAAGAAAACAAGAAAGCAAACAAACAAACAAACAAACAAACAAGAAAGCAAGCAAGAAAACAAGAAAGCAAACAAACAAAAAAGAAAGCAAAGGCAGCAAACAAGCAAACAGAAAAGAAAGGAAGAAAGCAATTAAACAAGAAATGGAGAGAGGAAGAAAGCAAACAAACAAACAAACAAACAAACAAGCAAGAAAACAAGAAAGCAAACAAACAAAAAAAGAAAGCAAAGGCAGAAAACAAGCAAACAGAAAAGAAAGGAAGAAAGCACGGAAATAATCAAACAAGAAATGAAGAGAGCAAGAAGGCAAAGAAAGAAACAAAGAAGAAAAGAAGAAAGCAAGGAAACAAACAAACAAAGAAGAAAGGAAGAAAGAAAATAGCAAGAAAACAAGCAAACAAGAAAAGAAAAAGCAAACAAACATAGGCAAATAGGCCTAAGTGTGAATGAATGACTTTAGAAGGAAATAAAGGAATAAAGAAATAAATAGCCTTTATTGTTCATTTCTTTTCAGCATCTCTGTTACGGCTTGTATTATAAATAATCATTAATGATGGCGTGTATTTTCGGCTGATATTGAATTTCTGCATCAACTACTGTTGATGTTCTATCGCCGCTTCTGTTCTTATCAGTCTTCTATTACCTTCTGGTTTCACATAGGCTACACAAAATGTATATTATGTCAACGCAGGAAGAATGTAGTCACCAACCAAATACGTCTCGCATAATAAAGCGTTTATATATATTGGTCCTTACTGGAAATAAAAATATGTGTGTTGGAAATTATTGATTTTTTTTTAGTTCTAGGCTATGTTTTAAGACTTTAAAGGGCTTTGCACTAGAAAATCTCATTGAACATCACTCGAAATGATCACGAGAGCCTAGGAACAAATTGCACTCTGCCGAAGTGGCCTACACCAACATCGAAATATCTGAAAAATCATTGAGTTTGAAGTTCGTAAGTCCGAACTTGACCGAAGATGATGCATTTTTAAGTGCGGTAGACGTCTTAGATATCTGAAAGATATCTAAAGCTGACGACTTCATGACCTATATTTACGACTTACAAAAGAAAGGTGAACGCTACGAAATGTTAATCACTCGTTTTTCATATTAAATTCTACTGTGATAGACCTCACTCATGCATATCATCTTACCATGCATATAGTAATGTATTCTTCTCTGCGAGTCTCAGCGTGAGATCTAAAACTCACAACGCCATGGTAGGAAATGTCGGAAAGGTACGCGTTACCATATCCGGAAGCGTTAAAAATTTAACCATAATAATAGTCACGCAGGTTTGTGTTATTTCTAAATACATAGACCTGATAGTTCCTAGTCCAGAAGATGTAGAATTTCATGCGATGATATGGGTACTTTTAAAAAGGACAAATTAGCAGTATTACTATTATTTTACTGTTTTCTTGAAGCATACTTAGCAGATAAAAAGAAAGGAGTGGCTGACGTTTGTACACGACAGTAGAACATTTATGCGCTTATATCTACTACTACTACAACCCATTGGAATATGTAATTCCTACGTAAATTATTACTACGGGAAGGATGGTGGCGCCTGTATGAACATTATGCTTAGCACCAATAAACTGGTGCTTGAAATGGCATGACGAATATGTTGTCAAACTATTGAGCAGATGCGCCAATGTGAAACGACCTTTTCATGACCTATGTTGTTGGGATCTGGATGAGAAGAAGCGTAATTTTTTTACATTTTTCTACCAATATCTCTATAATACTTCAATTTTACACAATACAAGAAACTAAATCTGCATCACAATTATGAGAGACGAGAAGGTAGATATTAGGAAAGAACATATTTCTATTACAATTCGTTATGTAATGCCGCATTTAATTACAGAAGCGGTTCAGGAATAATTGTATTCGGCGATAATGGAGCAATGGAAAAATGAAATGGCAAATGAAACAATAAATAAATGAACAGACAGATAAATAAATAAATAAATATGCGAGCCAGCAAGTAAGCAATTAAATAAATACATGGACGGATGGGATGGTCAGACGGACGGACGAAAGAGAGCAGTGTACCATCACCTGGCTTCGAGACTTTGGACCCGATACAATAAGTTTACTGTGCATCCACTATAGGTTGTTGACTCGCTGCAGGTAGTGAAAGGTAGAGATGTGTTGAGGTAACAACGTTGCTGTTTAGAGTAGAGTACGGTAGTATGGGGAAACACACACATGTACATTATGTACATTACACAATGACAATGTCAAAAGATTGTGAAAAGAATTTATTCTCCTGTCTTTTATAAGCATTTGTGTTTAATTATACACTGTGTTAATGGTGGAAATAAGCATGTAGCAATTTTAATTTTTTCATTTATCCTATTGGTCGTCTTTAGGAAGTGCAGTTACAGTACCGAATTGCAATGTACTACAAGATACATTCTCAGTGTCTCAAACGTAAATCTTTTTCGGTTATCTGCCAAAGTTTGTACTGTAGAAAGCTGCGCTCTACGTCGCATGACGTGATAGGAGCAAAACGAAAAAACCTAACATCATTGCAGTCTCTAAGAGACAGTCCTTTATTCTCGGGTGACTCTATGTCCACTAATTTGCTGTTTATGTTACACAATGTTCCATATCCGTTATTTTTACATAAAATTGATTTCCACTTCTGTTTTACATGTTCAGTAACCGGTGTACTTGATGTCTCATTAATTCTCTGCATCATTTTCTAAATTAATTTGAGGGCTTCCGACATCTTTTGCTCTGACTTTTCTAACCGTGTAATAGTTTCAGACACAGTTTGTATGAAAACCAAATTATTCGTTAAAACTTTCAAATCCAGAGCGCTTTCCTTTGCGTATTTGTTGGCATTCATTCTACAGTACCTCCACCCACTGTACGCTTTACCACTATACTCAATACGCCGTTATGTGGATTTCCCACTGAACTGCTCTATTGGGTCCGAAGACTTTATTCTGGTTAAATGCAGTCTTAGTTAACCATGTGAAAGTAACACAGAATTCCTGCATGAAAATGTCATATGTACTTCGGTACATCGCTATAGTATGATATGCATATATAATCACTTAGTGATTTAAGACAGCGCTCATTCCGTCGGATTCTGGCCACTTAGTCACGAGTGCACTTCTGCACATTAGTGTGTTGGACATTGTGCCACTGTCACACATCTGTGACACAGTGCATGAGGGTTGGCCACTAAAAGGAAACTATGAGATGGAACTTAAACTGAGAGGATTCAATCCGGCATCGGAATTGGAATCCGATATGGCTTAGTGGATAGAGCGTCAGCACGTAGAGCTGGAAACCCGAGTTCGAATCCCGGTGCCGGTGAGAATTTTTCTGCGCTGTACCGATCCTTCATCATATGATAACGCAGAATTCCTGCATGCAAATATCATATGGGCTATTCCATCTCAAATCGACCGAAATGTCCACACCTGTGGAGTAACGGTCAGCGCCTCTGGCCGCGAAACCAGGGTTCGGGGGCAAGTTACCTCGTTGAGGTTTTTTCCGGGGTTTTCCCTCAACCCAATACGAGCAAATGCTGGGTAACTTTCGGTGCTGGACCCCGGACTCATTTCACCGGCATTATCACCTTCATATCATTCAGACGCTAAATAACCTAGATGTTGATACAGCGTCATAAAATAACCCAATAAAAAAAAAAAATCGACCGAAATATAGCGAAAATTGACCTTGAAATTTTTTAATACAATGAAATATTTCTGTCCGTTGACACTGTGATACAATGCTTTGGGCAAAGTTTGAGGCATCAGAACTTCATACTGTTTAAATTAAAAATATTTAAATTTATAGTATTTTCATAAAATTAGCAACTTTAAACTGTTGTGGCTCCGAAACCCTTTCACCCAATGATCAAAATCATGGTTTATTTTGATGCTGAGAAATTAAAGCTTATATTGACATGTAAACAGTTTTTCTTACTTTTTATGGAAATGGACAAATTTAGATTTTTCTTCATTAAGACGTCTTTGCCCACGAAAAAATATTTTAAAAATATATGGTTAGATTCCACATTGAAAGTACAAATAAACACATATTTTTACTGTTGCACCGTTGATAAGAAAGTTTGAAAATATCAAATAAAGAAAATAAATAGTACACACGCGAACTAACCAGCTGACTGTAGGTAGTCCAGACAAGCAAGGTCAGGAGACAAACACGTGATGTGTCGTCTAGCAGTCATGGGTGGGCTAACTTTATCACAGTTTTCCATAAACACAGGAGTAAAATGACGCCCAATGCTCGCTTATCTTCAGCTCTCGGCCAGTGCGTGGGGTATTGCCCCGTTCAAGTCTAGGCGTGTGAAAATAAGTTATTTAATACCCTCGAAACTTATTGCCGAGCCACTAAGCAAACAATGCCGAATCCCTCTTAATGCAAGGTTTTTTTTTCAATATTTTTTACATTTTTACAAATGGGCAAAAAGCCTAAAAGTAAGTAATATCAGATTATCTGTCTCTCTGTATACAATAAAAATAAGTATTACTTCTTATCATAACCTACTAAATGTCAGCTTTAAAATGAGCTCCTGTTCAATGTTCTGCAGCAAATGGTTCCAGAGTTCTGAGCGCTGAAAGGGGCTTGTTTTTATAAAATACGCTAAATTTGTCGCTCAATAGTACGAAAACCGTTTGACTTTCGATAGTATATTTTTGAAAATGCACTCTCCTCAGCACCTTGTATAAATAGGGAAAGAATTAGAGTATTAAAAAATGCGAGTTTTTTACTGATCGATTTCATATGGAATAGCCCATATGTACTTCGGTGCATCACTATAATATGTGAAAGTAACTGGTGTTTGTGAATGGTGCACTGAAATTACATGTTTGGCCGATCGTGTTTTTTAACATCCTTACCGATGTTGTTGGTAGGCCTTGTAAGTTAAACTTACAGAACAACACACATGCGGGTAAGTAAATAAATCAAATCTTTTATTTATTTCTTAAAAGTAACGAACTATCAGTGCCGCACACCACTATGTGCTATGAGGAAATAACTAAATGTCTTATATGTGTACTTTTTCTAAATTAATTTATTGGAGTGGAGATTTGTAAGAAAACAGGAATTAATATATTAGTCTATAGATAAGACGTAAGCGTCAAAACCATTTCTGGCGACTTCCGGTTGTTGTTCTGAGCACCACTCGTGAGGTCGTAGCTGAACGCGAAAACATCCATGGAGTAAAATACATATTCAATCATTAACCCAGGAGTTCCCAACCGGTGTGTCGCGAAATTTTGGATTTGAAAAATAAATTTTATGGCATCCAGAAAGTCTCTTTACAACTCATTTTTTATTTGCAACGAAGTCTTTGATATGATACATTTTATTTTGAGACAGACTTTACCAATGAAACGTGAACACCTGCAACAATGCTCAGTTCAGTTTTTCAACCATAAGGCCACGTATAAGAAAACTCTGTGCAACCCACCAACCGCAGATTTCACATTAATTTAAATAGGCGAGTTTTCAAAAACGATAATCTTTGATCGTATATTTTTTTTATCGGACATCCATCGTAAATAGGTTGGGATGTTTGACACATACATTTGTTTTTTTTTTCAAGTTGCTACTTGTTCTTTTGGAATTTTCGATTGCGTGTTAACATCGACCTATCTACAACACTACATAGAAGTTGTTATCAATGCTTTTTTTCTGACGGAACGCACTGGAACGGTATTCTGGGACCTTTTTGTTGCATTTTTCATCATGGAACCGAAATATGTGTGAATAACTATGTTTTTAATATAATTTTTCTTTGAATTCCGCTTAGACCTTGAAAGTCTTAGTTGGACGAAAAGGAAGTTAAAAACGACAAAATTCCCGTGCAGTGAACAGTAACCTAATCATCTCCCCGTCCGCTATAAAATATTCTACACAGAGTTCCAGCACCTTTTTCTGCAGAAGAAATGAACTAGTTATTATTATTATTATTATTATTATTATTATTATTATTATTATTATTATTATTATTATTATTATTAATAAAATCAAGTGAAATGTGTCGCGATATCGTGGGCATTCAGTAAAGTGTATCGTTAGTCAGAAAAGGTTGAAAACCACTGCATTAACCTATACCGGTATGCAATTTATTTACACTCTTATATGCTATTTATTTATATTGATTTATAATAATTAATGTGTCACTTACCTACTTCTTTGAAGACAAAACTAAGCTTTCTATAATTTATTTTATTACAACATTTTTACAATTGCCGCCGAATAATAACAAATGAATGACAACAGCGAAAATGTTAGCGTCCAGAAGCAAACTATTTATTTACATTAAAATGATTAATAATAATTATTTTTTATTAAAATCGGGAAAAAATAATATGCAATACATGTGTTAAGTGCGTAAAAGAATCTCGGAAATAGAAAAGCCCCGACTTCGTCTCTTCTTCTCTAACTTTTCCTCGATTCTGATATAATGCACTTACCACGCTTGTACCGCAATTATATTATTTAACTACGGCTACTTTTTAACAATGGTGTCTACGTTTTTAACCGACGTTCATATACTGTACATCGGGATATGAGTATTTCTCTTGTTTAGGGTAATTGTTACGTCTGAGATCGATCGGATTCCCAAACGCACACGTTCATCAATTTGTTTAACTATGGTGAATATAATAATTATAGTAAGTAAATAAATGGGAAGTAACGACAAGAAGAACATGACACTGTTTTTTTGTGAACAGCAAATTGAACTTCGACTTTTCGGATTTGAGCTCCAGTCTTTGGCTTAGAAAATCAGTGTTCTAGTCATTTTGCTGAGCTCGCTTAAGACGAGAAATTATTAAATGTTTTTTTTTTTTTCTGAGAAAGCAAAAACCCGCGCAGGATTGTATGCTAATGGAAGAAGAGGGAGTCATATTCTTATTTGGATAATGATGCACCATAACCTATTGAATTTTTTGCCAGTATTATCCAAAAGTTAGGAGTTTATTTAAAAAAAAATATTTTATTTCCGAAATTACAATCTTATAATTTCAATTAAGATAATAATAGCTAGAGAGGACACTGAAATTTTACAACCATCCAATAATGGATTTATATTTTATTCTACAAAAGAACAAATCAAAAGTAAATTCAAATCGGCCCGAAAACAACAAAACTCGGATAGCGGAAAAGATAAATGTTGGGAAATTTTATTGACTATCCCCAAGATAATCCTCCAAGGGCCACGTAAATCTGCTGTTGCGATTTTCAGATCGATGACAGGTCATGATTATTTTACAAGCCACAGGATAGGAATTTCCCTTACATCCGCTTGTGTATTGTGTGAAGAAATAAACATGGAACACATCAAAATATGTACAACATTGCTACAAGAAGATGACCATACCAAAAATACTTAAGTACAAGACGGCGAATAACTTCATTGTCAAGTGCCTATGATTTGGATCAACAACAACAACAACAACAACAACAACAACAACAACAACAACAACAACACCAACACCAATAAATATCACCATTGCCACTATCATGTTAAAAAACGCTGTAAACATTTGAATAAAGAAACATTTATTAATATTAATATTAATATTAATATTAATACTAAAGCATGGTTGTAACACTTCATCCAGGGGCTTTACTTCCCACTAGAATTCAGGATGCATACGAATGAGCATGCTTTTCCATGTAAATGTCTTTTTTTTATGTCTGTTGTATTTTTCACAAACAAAACATTTTGCCTCATCCTTCACATTGGACATATAGGCTAATTCAGTAGATGCAATGCGAAGTCTTGAAACAAATCCAATAAGCAACAGAACGGTTTCATGGCACGCACAGCAGTGGTTTTCCTATTACTGCATTAAGCTGAACTGGAGGTATAAAAGTCGACCGAGAAAAATTTAACTATGTACATGTAGTCTATGCGGTTGGCTAGTGTTGCGGGTGATATTTGTTCTTGCAAATTGAAGTCGAATTTCCTTACTAACTAAGAAACGTGATTCACACATAGATGGATTTAGTTGAACATGCACTTAAAATATAGTACAGAAAACTGGTATATTATATCGCACCAGGAGTCCTATCTCTTGACAGATTTAATGGTATAGCAGCCAGTATGTCTCCGTAACGATAGGTAAGTTGCAATGTAGCTTGTGCAATGTAACGATAGGTAGGATGTACTGCGGTCTGTGCAAAGACATTAATTACTGGAAATTATGGAGTGTGTATACGCATACACACATACACACACAAAACCACATACACTCGAAAAAAGAAAGAAACGTAAATACATACATACATAAATTCATGCATGCATACATACATGCACACATACATACATACATACATACATACATACATACATACATACATACATACATACATACATACATACATACATACATACATACATACATACATACATACATACATATAACAAAATACCGAGAGATACCATATTAACAGAAGAGAGAGAAAAGACCTTAAGAAAATGGCAAGAGCAGTGGGCTATCTCAACTAAAGGCGCAATAACGAAATCATTCTTCCCATCAATTAAAGACAGATTGAAGATAAATTTACCTGTCGGGGCAGAATTTACTTCTATTGTGACAGGTCATGGCTTCACAAGATCGTACCTTCACAGATTCAAGTTTATTCCAACTCCAACGTGCCCTTGCAGACTAAAAGAAGAACAGACTGTCAACCATATAATATTAAGATGTGCCACACTGATAAAAGAAAGAAGAATCCTACGAGCTAATATAATATGCACAGGTCAAACCTGGCCTCCTCCTTTTGATCAGTTCACAACAACATACCTCAAAAGCTTCAGAAAATTTATAAAATTCATAGAATTTGGCAAAATGTAACAGTAATTGAAATTAGAAATAATATTAACAATGATGGTAACCTAAAATAGAAGAAGTACAATTAGGAAACACTTGTATCTATAAGAATTTCAAGATCTCAATCAAAATTGTAAATATCTTGTTCGTATGTCATAAATTATGTAACTAATTATTGTAATATTTTATGTAAAGTATGTAGTATTAGGGGAGAGTCGGGTAGTATCGGACAGTGCGTTTCTTTCATCTACCACCATATGGTAGTACCTAAATGACACCTTCACGTTTCTCTATGCGACATCATAGAAACGTAATCATGTCAGTCAGGTACTATCATCGTGTGGTATATGAAAGAAACTCACTGTCCGATATTACCCGATGTCCGATACTACCCGACTCTCCCCTACTCCAATGTAATGGAGCATGCTGATATACAAAAAAAAATACATACATACATACATACACACATACATACATACATACATACATACATACATACATACATACATACATACATACATACATAGGCTACATACCTACATCGATTCCCGTCTGAGTCACAAAGGAATTTGTGTTGAACAAGGAGGGCGCGAGGTATTTTCTTTGGGTTTTTCCCGTTTACCCTTACCATTATTACAATTCCACCATACTGCACCGTCATCCTCACTCTGAAAGGTTCCGAGCCAAACCTCCAAAAGAAATAAAAAGTGGCTGACCTGAAAGTTGTACACATTATTTGTGTTTTATAAAGACTATTATTAATGCTTCCACCTAGTCTACATAATCGGTAATATAATAGTAGAGATGCACAGTAAGTCCTGCGTAACTGCCTCATTTATCTGTAAGGATAAACCCTGGTATTCATTTCTGTTAGAGGCTGAATAAATCCCAGGTTCATAGTGCGGGCAGAAGAATTAGACCAATGGAGAAAATCCATTATCCCGTTAGGAATCCAACCCGCGACCTACGGGTTTGAAGCGCAAAATCTTAACTGCGGCTCTACTGCGCGCCCCAATAATAATAATAATAATAATAATAATAATAATAATAATAATAATAATATATTATGTATATTATCCAATCAACCTAGTGTTTTGTACTAAAGGCTTCAACTGTAATACATTTCGAGGATACATCGCTCATGCCAAAATGATTGGACTGTTTTCCGAAGCACTGGATTTCCCGGGAAAATAGGAAAAGGGCGGCGTTCACGATTGGGTTGCATGTAGCGGTGAGCGCGTGGTGCGAGTGCTTGATGCAAATGGACCAGACCAGACAGTTTATTGCCTGCTCGCCGCCCTGACCCTGACCGCCGCCGTGTCTGGCCCCTTTGCTTTTCCTTATAATTACAATCCCGGGTATCTTTCTTCTTCACGCTGACTGATTAACTACGTTCTTGTCAACTGCCAAAGTCGCGATAGTACTGGTTTCGTGCTACACTGCCACGTGCGACTCAAGGCAAGGGAGCGGCACCTTCACCTGTTGCTGTGACAAATACACAAAGACGAGAGATGAGCGTTCTTGAAGCTCAATCCAAACTTTTAGGATCTATGTAATATAGGTGTAAAGTATGTAATATAAATGGATGGGTATATGTAATGTATGTATCAGTGTAATGCAAAGTAACATGCCCATATACACACAAATGTGTATTTACCTTATATTTATAGAATGTTCAAATATACGACTAGAAGCATTTGGAATGTGAATAGGGATAAGAATGGAGCGTGTGAAGTGGACAGACAGAATAAGAAATGAAGCTGTAATGGAAAGAGTGGTTGAAGAAATTATGATGCTGAAACTGATCAAGAGGGGAAAAGGAATTTATTGAGTCACAGGCTGAGAAGAAACTGCCTACCGAAGGATTCACTGGAATAGGGTGACCATATTCACATCGATAAAAAAAAGAGGACACAAAGCTTAAAAAATTAGGACATTGTTCGAAAAAAGAAGACAGAAAATATGTATAGATTTAGGCTTAGGCCTATATTAAATACTTTAAGTTACGTCAATATATATTTTATTACAAAATATTTAAAGTACAGATTTAGGCTTATATCATATTAAAAGTAGCCTATGTTAATATCTATTTTATTACAAAATAGTTATGAAAAATTTAATAATTATTATTTTACTGTTACCTACGTATGAAAGTTATGGGAATTACAGTACAGCATCGATTATCCGAATATCGATCAATCGAAACGTCGGTTAACCGAAAGAGTTCCAGTCGGCAAATTCAAATTTGCGCGGCGCCATGTAGAAGTTTCGCTAGCGCTGTTTGCGAGATTTAGCGGCAAAAAAAAAAAAGTCTCAGTTCTGAAGTAAAAAGAAAAAAGGATTTCTTTTCCTAAACTCTATGCCTACTTTAACGACCGTTTTGAACTTGTCAAACTAGGATAGTCAGTTCTCCTTGTTATTTGTAAGGCGTGTGATACAAAATATATACTGTATGTACAGTTTGTGTTTAATGTCAGTGTTTCTTTGTTTCATACTGCTCCCATGACACCGGTACAATTTGTTTTCATGAATGATCGGTTATCCGAAAAATCAGTTATCCGAACACCCCCGTCCCCAATTGTTTCGGATAATCGATGCTCTACTGTATAATAAAATATTAAAGAGAACAGGAAATATCTATTTATAATAGATATACATTCACACCTCGATTTACTAGCTACCTCTGAGCAACGACCATAACAAGGAAGAGCAAACGGAGTTATGATCGTTGGCAAAGAGTATATTCCGTCGATGCTGCTGCCACCGACAGGCAAATTACTTGAAAAGGCGTCAAATCAGATAATTTCAAAATATCAGGCATAAAAGTTACGAAAAGGAGGACATTTCTTGATTTTTTAAAAATCCTCCCTGATCCCGGACAAAAGAGGACGTCCGGTCAGCCTACACTGGAACGAATGGTGAACGGGAGGAGAGTTCGAGGCAGAAGAAAATAGATGATATTAAGATATATGGATCTTTTGCGGAGACTAAGAGGAAGACGGAAAATAGAAAATATTGGATAATGCTGAGTTTGCAGTGAAAAAGTTGCCCATGGGCAGAAAACTATGAGTGAAAGAATGCGTATTTGTTCTCTTTCGTTGCAGAGGCATATCGAATTATCTGTTAATTTAAATCTATGCAGGTATGATTTTGTTTTTCCACGACTGCTGTAAACTGTGTTATTGTTGTCTTCAACTTTCATTTTTGTTCTATTGTTGAGAAGAAAGATCTGCAGATCTCGGGATTCTCCCATTGTATTAGGTATTCTGAGTTAGATCTTTTCGCCTTTGCTCAGTGGAGGCTGTAGATATTGGGACTTCTGCTTCATACTATGGTTATTTCTTGATCTTCTGCTGTCTTTTCGGCGAGTTTGCCTTTATCGATATGTGCCTTTAACTAATCGAAGTGTATCAACCAATTTTGTTCAGTGTGTTGCTGAATTGTATTTCTGTATGCAGTGGCGTTTCAGTTAGGCTAGAGTGATTTTTCTGTAGATATAAATTGTTACTGTTCTACTATTGTTTATTAGAATTGTGTCAATTTGCAACAATTCTTCCAGACACTTAAGAATATTACTACTTGTTCAGCTTGATACACTGTACAATACTGATTTCCTCACAGACATCAAATGCATCAATTACCATGTTTTCGAACCCATAGAATACGAAAATGATATTAATTTTTGCTTATCACCTAACAGGGTTGAGATATTGCTATCGCACCCTATAGCGAAGTGTTCTTGCGAGGAGACGGCCGGCGCTATTGTCTCTGAATCTGAATAACTCTCGCGGTTTATTACTCTTAGTGGCTGTTAAACCTCTAGAAATGTTCAGATATACAGAATTTGCTGGTATCTATATATTCATATATGAAACCCCGCCGCCCTCATTGAATAATCAAGACTATATGCGAATCGTTTACTGTAAAAACACCACAACAGACATTTTTTACAAAATGCGTTTTTTGGATTTTGATTGCCAGCATGAATGCGCATCTTTTGATATAAAAGCCATGACTGTAACATGTAAAAAATTGGACAAGAAATATGCATTTATTGTAAAAACCCCACAACTAGCATCACATATGGTGTTTTTCAAATAAACTAGTCGAAGGTGAATGAGTTTTTTCACTGCAATGGTGAAGTTCTTTGTAAAGAGTTCATTGACAGCATTGTACCGGTAGAAGTATTTACCATTCGAATTCCTGAGAAAAATGTTTGTGCTGAAAATTTACCGTTTGAACTGACAACAGACCTAGCTTATAACAGCTCGAGGCTACCAATTAATGTTAAAAAAATGGAAGACCTTAAGAAGATTTTGCAGTACATACCGGATGAAGTGAAATAATTCTACATACAACTGTACATATGACCTACCACTGACAAAGATAGTAATGACAGTGGAAGCGAAGACAAAAAATAATAAGTCCTGTTAAGAAAAATGTCTGTTGCAGCAGAAAAAAAAGTTTAATTTTTAGTGATTTTATATGTAGTTTTTTCATAGATTATAAAGTTTGTTCATACTTACTTTCATTCACTGTAATACTTGGAAAAAGGCAAAGCTTTGCTTAGTTTCAGTTTGTTTGTTGGATAAACCCCATGACATCATAATTAATTTAATTTTTTGGAAGACTTTATATGTATTATAAAACACAACGAATGGTGAATAAACCTCATATTTAGCACACTAATGTCATTTGTTAAATACAATTTGACAATTAAAATAAAATTAATGAAACTAAACAGTTTTTATTGGTTTCCCAAAAGTTTTGTTTTTGTCACTTGTGGGATTTTAGAAATAAACGATTCATGTAGTCAACATGCAGATACTTATTGTTGGAACAAAGCTGAGATGTCCTGGGTTCGATTTCCGGTGCCGGAACGAATTTTTCTCCAATAATAAGTTTCTGGTATCTATTGTGAATAACATGAAGTAGTGTCTTGTAATACCTCAATCTGTGCCGATCGTGCTTACATTGTAAGTAAATCACTGTGACTGTGTTATATTCTGAGTAAATCATTGTGTAGTGAAATGGTGTTTCATACAGTGCTGTGTAGCAGAATTAAGATATTACGCTAAAAAATCTGCCGTCTGATATAAGATATCATATAGAAGTTTCTATAATTTTTCAATGTCTCGTCGCTGTAAGAATTACCCTAATTTATTCTGTTATGTATGTGGAGAGTATAATACAAAATCTTAGCGCAGGACTATCACACCCCTACTTGTGAAGGCTTACAATTTATATTTTGGGAACTATAGTAGATTTGGAGATAAGGGTAAATATTGAGCGACGAACTCCTGCTTGGGTGACGTCAGCGACGAACGTGGGAAATGGTTTCATCAGGACATAATATTAGAAATCGAAAGGCGTTGCAAAGGCAAATCAGCAACCATCACACTTGCTGATTGCTGCTAGCAACTTATCACAGGTGTTTCTGAGCCATCTTATCGGTGTAAGTCATGCAGGAAAAAGTTTTGAAAAGGTGATAAATGTTGCTTTATTTTAGCTTACTTTGTTACATAAAATACAATTGTATCATTATTAGAAAAATATATTTGGTTGTTTTGGATAATATATGATTTGGTTAAGATAGATGGAGTGATTCCAGCAATATCATTGCAAAAACGTCTCTAGAAAACGAAATATGAATACACAATGACACTCGAAATGTTGCAAAAAATTGATTACATCCTCACACACACACACACACACACACACACACACACACACACACACACACACACACAAAAAGAAAACTGTTAGGTGATAGAGAAAAACGGACTCCAGATTTAAAATTAGCATATCCCAATTAACTAAAATCGCATATTTTCATTTCTGTGAGCGACAAAAAAGTTGAAATTTGTTTTACAGTGTTGTTTGAACAGATAGGTCTACTGTCTAATTTGTATTTGCATTTTTGACAAAATTCTTTCTAGGTTATAGATAGTGCTGCTCCTATGTTTTCTTCAGTTTTGCAGGCATCAGCAAAAATTTCCTTTGAATAGTCTTAAGTGATTTACTTCCTTTTTATTTGCTCTGTTTCCTAAGCAGTAATGGTACGTGACACTGCTGATCATATCCTGCTAATTATGCTTAGCTCTGTATAGGTATATTTTGTTCTCTATTGCAATTACCATGGCCTATTGGTAATACACACAGCCTTTACACAAGAGGCTTGATGAAATAGTTCTGTACTCCTTGGATATTATAATATTTATCAGTCTCTGTACTATTTTCAGGTTCCGAAAATTTCTTTGTTTCTCTAAAACTACTTCTCAGTGGAAGTAGAAAGTAGTGGAATCAGTGCTTCTTGATAAATTATTTAAGTGATTTATGATTCAGACCAGAGTGCTGCAGAACAGCGCTTAGAACCGGTTTATATTCGACTGGTCGCAGAACAATCGGCGAGCTTGAGCTTTCAATCGAATATCCGAACTTAAAGCGGTTGCATCTGCTAGCTAGACAGAACAACAGATATATATAGAACAGAATACCAAGCGCATTTCACCATACAGGAACTCTTATGACATTTTCTAACTACACAAATGTAGTAAGAATTGAAGGAAATTTACTTTTCCTAATTAAAAAATGTGTTAACTTGAAATAGGATTATAATTTTATTGATTGGACACTTTGGTACATTTATCTTCATAACTAATACATAAATCAACTAATGGACACCGATAACAACAAAGGAAATAAGCGTAATGCGTACATGACATCTGACATGTAAAGAAATACAAGAATAAAATAAATTACAATTACTTACAACATAGAAGAGCAAATAAGTACACACTTACTATTATAATGTTCATACTTTAAGCTTAAAATACATAGGCTACCTCTGAAATTGGAGTTGTTAATATAGCCTATGTCTTATAATTATTCCAAGTGGATGTATTATTATTATTTCAGTAATAAATTATTTTTAAGGAGATAACAAGTTATTAACAAAAATAAAAGCACTCTCAATCTTTAATAATTGTAGCTCCATGATGCGTGCTGTTGCAATATTTGGATTGATGAATGAATGAATGAGTCAGTCAGTCGGTCAGTCAGTGAGTCAGTGAGTGAGTGAGTGAGTCAGTCAGTCAGTCAGTCAGTCAGTCAGTCAGTCAGTCAGTCAGTCAGTCAGTCAATGGGGAGAGAGGAGAAAATATCAATTAAGATACAAAATGATAATCGCGACCTTGCAACGATTCTTGGAACTCCTGGAGGGCTCAATATTATCTGTCTTTCATGATCTAGAGCAGCCGCGGCGAAAATGTGATCGTGCGCCGAGCCACTGTGTAACCTGCAACGTGCATAGCACCTATGGAGGGAGGCGAACATCCGAAGAGGAAGTGAAGCAACTTAACGGATTTTCATTTTCCTTATGTCAATCACTTAAATATAATTTTATACAGTACAAGGTTACAAACTAATGTTTAGTACGTGTAACGAAGAAAGAAATGAACAAGAAAACATGGGACACATTATCACAACTTAAAATTAACTGTCTTCAGAATGTCTCTGCGACAGAGTTTCAGAGTTTAAAGTCAGGAATTATGTCACTTACTGCCAGTCGTTGATCACAAAGGTCTGTGACCTAAATTTGGTTTTTACTATTTTCATTGTTGAAAATAATTTGTCACAAACGTAAGTTGTAGCGAACATGATTTCAACAGAGCAAGCGGAAGGACGAAGCTTCGGTTATTTATTTTTTGGCAACGATTTGAAAAGTTCAACATTTGTCAAGTCCTTACATCTAGCTTTCATTTAACATCACATTGTAAATTGAAGATCTAACCGCATTATTCGTACATCTGCTAAAAAAGGATCGACGTAGAGAGATAATAATAATAATAATAATAATAATAATAATAATAATAATAAGAATACTTAATCTTTTAATGTTTCATGGGTGGCATGTAGTATAATGTTGTTTTATGTTATACGACCGTTTTCCTTGTAATACTTGTGAACAAATCATAAATTTAATATTCTCATCATATTGTCAGCAAAAAAATGCGTCCTCCCTACTTCAAACTTTCGTTTTTGCAGAGGTAATGGTTTCGAGAGAGACATTGCGACGATACGCCACTCGCAGGTCAGAGACAAATACAAATGGAACGGAGTTTGACTCCAGTGAGTGAGAGGGTGGGGGTTGGAGGAGGTAGGAAGCAAGAGAAATGCATAGCTATCATTGCGAGCCACAATGTGCTCGCGAGTCACATTTTCGCCACGGCTGATCTAGAGCCACCCACCCGAGAGAGACTCGGACATTCGTTAAACCGAACACTGGACCCCTCCGCGAGACGTAAGAGCTTCGCATACTGTCTATAGCGCCAGGCGTTCAGTAGCAATATGTCATTTCTCTCTTGTAACTGGTTGTGCACGATTCTAGTTCAGACCCCATTGTAGTTTTTTCCGATCTCCCTAGCATATGTATAGATTATGGTTTATTTAACGACACTCTTAACTGCCGAAGTTATATCAGCGTCGCCGATGTGCCAGAATTATGTTCCCCAGGAGTTCTTTTTCATGCTAGTAAATATACTGACATGAGCCTATCCCATTTAAACACATGTAAATGCCATCGACCTGGGTCGATATCGAACCCGCAACTCGAGCACAGAAGGCCAGTGCTATACCGACTACGCTACCCAGGCCGGCAGCATATGTATAAGCGTGGTGCATTTTTCAGGTACAAGTCTATTTGTTGAAGGTTAACTTGCTATCAGAGTGGATTCCGAAGGAGGTATTTACTTTAATTCGCTATTTCTAGTTTTCTATTGTTCATTTATATGTTAATGTTACCGATATCTATTTTTCTTCTTCTTCTTCTTCTTCTTCTTCTTCTTCTTCTTCCTGTTATAACGTGACTTCAGATGTAGGATCGTTGAACTGTATTTTTTTTTGGCCTCTAACCTCGATAGACGGGAATTTACATACACCTCGGTTTCAGACGGAGTGTTTTCTAGTGTTATAAGTAGGGACCGGATTTTTATGTAATATTAAGGTGTGAAATATGTACATATTTATGTAAGAGAAATAAGCTGAATATGTACCAAAATATGTAAAATCATGAAAATATCTGCGCTGGTTTGTATTGTTAAGTCTAGACATTTGCAGTCTGGTAAAATTTTTAATTTTCTGTTCTTCATGAAGATTTCTACTGTTTCTGGTAGTCCTCCGCCGTTTCAGAGTATCACCATTTCTGTCTTGTCCACATTTATATCAAGTTTGTTTTTATTGCACCATTTTACCATGATGTTTATTGTTTCTTGTAACTTTGTCAGGTCTTTAGACCCTACTACTATATCGTCTGCTTATGCGTATGAGATTATTCCCTTCTTGATTTTTACAATACAAAGTAGTTGTATGAGAAAGGTTGCCTTTTGTTTACTCATATTTCCAGTAGGCGGTAAGGGGCGAGTGCTTCTTTTACTTCTTGGAATTAAGATGTTATGTTCGTCCCGAAATATATCCTTTCTCAGGTAGGTGAAAAGGCTTTTTAAATCTGTGTATTTCAAATTGTAAACTTCCCCAGCAGAAGTTTTCTTTTTGCTTTTAAAGAAGTAAAAATGAATAAAACCCATAAATGTGTAGATTTATGTAATAGCAAGCCATAATATGTAATGTGGGGTAAATATGTAAAAATATGTAGTATCAAATTTTAATATATTAATAGTAATTACAAGATTCGCAAAGATTTGCTATTTATATACGGTTAGGTTGAAAGGAATATAATATGTAATTACATAAAAATCCGGTCCCTAGTTATAACTGCAGGATCGTCGGAAAATGCTATTACTTTTGTAGGCTAAATATAGCGTTGTGCACTGCCGTTCATTTTAATTCTTCGGAGATTATTGCATAATCTTTTAGGTATCCAGGGAATATGGGGGGACAGAGATTAATTCAGGATAAATAACCAGAATAAGAATAATATTTTACTACTATTTTTAATTATTATTCTCCGTTGTTGTACATTTTAAATGTATAAATCCTATTATAATAAACTTTTATTTTATAATACCAATTTAAAAACATGTTCGTAATTATTAACATAGATTAAAGGATGAACAATAAAACTTGAGACATAAAATAAATCCACAGAATAACAAAATAACACAAGTGCAGGCGCAGATTACGACAGGGAAGCAGAGAACAACTGATACTCTCCTGGTGGCCTTACTTTGAAGCTTAACATTTGAACATTTGAATGGGAATTTGTGGTTTGTTGATCATTTTTTACTTGGTTATTTAACGACGCTGTATCAACTACTAGGTTATTTCGCGTCGATGGAATTGGTGATAGCGAGATGATATTTGGCGAGATGAGACCGAGGATTTGCCATAGATTACCTGACATTCTAGTTACGGTTATGGAAAATCTCGGAAAAAAACTGAACTAGGTAATCAACCCGAGCGAAAATCGAACCCAGACCCGAGCGCAACTGCGAATCAGTAGAAAAACGCGCTACTGACCGAGCTACGCTGATGGCTGTTGGTCAAGTTATAACGATTGTTAAACATGAATGTTTTGTGTGTTTATGTTATTTAATTAAGAGATTAAGTAAAAATTTAATCAGAATAAGAATAAATACAAAGTTGTCCCAATGAAATTTTCACTTATTTGCTTAATGAAAACACAAACGACTCATAACATCTTTATGAGATTTTCATCTCGAAACAAATATGGTGGTTATTTTGCTATTTCTAACAGCGTCCATTCAGAAAATTCAATTGAAACGTTTAGCGCTACTGGTGGCCGGGCAACAAAGCAACGGCCTGGACAGTCTTGCTACCGGAAACTCCTAGCTCCTTATCCCCTTAAATAATCATTACCACTTATTATTTCAAATAATGGAACAAAAACAACAAATGAAATCTGATTTTCGATTGTTTAACTGCTACCAACACGTTAATTTTGAAAGCAAACATTAGCATAAACTGAATTGTGACATGTTGATAGATCAAAGGTTTGGTTTGTGATTGTGTAAAATTAGTTACCGTAGTTAAAATAATATACATACATGCATTTATGTAATGGCTCTTTTTTAGAGTGAAGTACGTACATGAAATATTTTTGAGTCTTTTGTTTTGCTGTGAGAAATATTTTTAGGCGCCACGTCGAGAACAACGAACTTGTGTTCTCTATTCTGAAACATAAATCAAGACATTGAACGCCTGAGTAGAGCGGCAACTTCTCCGTCACATGTGTAACAAATTCCATTAGGCGCAGAAGCATTAACTTGCAGTGTTGTAAACCCGAGGTTCAAGTACGACACCGCGTGTAGAGAACACGGGTTTATCCAACTCGGCAGTTTCTAGGAAGCTGACTCCTATCGGGTAGAGATCAGAGCAATGTGACCAACATCCTGGTGAGGCCATTGAGAAGGGCTATCGAATTACTTTAGTTGGGAGTCTTGTTTTCGTTGGAGAGTAAACAATAATTACCACGCATAAAGGAAGAGCCAAGCGGTGCGCTTCTAAGAACTGTGACACTACAAATATAGCCGCTAGCAGTTTGTGCGACTCTGCGTAATGCGAATCTAACGCCAATTAAAAGTTTGCGTCAACGCCTGACAAGGACTCTGAACAGCAGTTCTGACTACGTTCTAGCTTAGAACAAGAGTCTTCAGCATTTTCACGATCGCCACCATCAGCATCGCGTAGTTGTCATCGTAATCAGAATAATTACGAACTGGCTGAATTGAGAATTCAATATATTATAAATATTTTAAATCGGCTATTCAACAATGCTGTATCAATTGTAAGATCATATAGCATCGCTATAATTTGTGACACCGATGATATTTTTCGAGATTCGTCAGAGAACTCGCCATAGTCTCTGTTTTTCCTTCGAGAAGGGCAAGCAGGCAAGCACCGCAACCTTAGGTTTATTGTACAACTTCCTTATGTTGTAATGATTGTTGAAGTCCATTAGGATTGCTTCTTCAAGCGAATGATTCACTGCATGGTGTCATCATATCGATTCAGCCACAGCATTCAGTTCTGACTGAAGACCTGATTCTCCGTCTGCCTGTGATATTATTCTGCGGCCTCCTCAGATCGATGGAATCTGTTCGCAATTCATGTGTCTGAATCTGCTTCATTCTCAACCAGAAGAACATACTGGCCGTCGATTCCACGACTCACCAAGGTGCCATCTATCCAAGGGAGCTGCACTCCCACGGTCACCCGCAGTCCGCTTATTAAAGCCCCTGCGGCCTCTCTGGATATGTGCAGCTCCCGCAGACAGATGCCGCCTACAGGCGGATCCTGGAACCAGTCCCCCATGTTCATGAAGATGATTAATGAAATAATACTAATAAAGACGAAATGAGTCCGAGGTCCAACGCCGAAAGTTACCAAGCAATTCTGCTTCGTGTGGTTGGGATTTTTTCTGACGTTTTTCCTCAACCAGGTAACTTGTCCCGACCAGGATTTGAACCCTGGCCCGCTCGTTTCACGGTCAAGAAGGCTAACAGTTACTCCACAGCGGTGGACCGAAATTGGCTTACTTTAAATCCACTTTTACAGTTAGAGAAAATCTTAGAAAATCTCCGAATAGGCAATCAGTCCAAGCGGTATTTGAACCCTCGCTAGAACGCAGCTTCAGATAACAAGCCAAACTCGCTACCCCTCTCCGGTTACTCTATAGATACAGATGTTGCAAGTAAGCGTACTATGCAGTAATTGAACCTGTTTATTTTTATGCCTCTGACTAGCTGGCTTTACGAGTGCTGAACCCGGGATGAGTCCATACACTTAGCCACACTTTGCCCATTACGCCACTATATGTACGATGCTTATCCGAGTCCGACAGCTGGTCTGAGTGGCATTCGTGGGACATCCTGTCTCAGCTCCTGATAGAATGACGTCCCATCCTCACACGAATAGCCTGATAAGCTCCAGGGGCTTCGGGCTCCCAAACACTTCCTGTCATCGTTGGCTGACAGGTGGGCCATCCTGCTAGTGAGGCCCCATCCCCACACGAATAGCCTGATAAGCGTCAGGGGCCCGGAGCCCCAAGCCCGTTTAATATGAGCATCAGAAATCCCTACTACCCTCAAGATTCACTTCAGCCTGTTTTTACTATTGTAGATGATAGATAAAATAAGAGGGAGGTGGAGAGTGTTGATGGAATAGAGGGAAACGGGAGTATCCTGAGAAAACCTTGCAACGTCTGGTTTGTCTACTGTAAATTTCATCAAGACCTTGCCAGAGTTCGATCCCGAGCCGCCTGGATGGAAGACATCGTACCACACACACTGATCTAGATTTCACAAGACAATTTCTTCCTTCAGGAGGACTCGAATCAGCCCTCATTCCGTATCTTTAGTCAGGACATGGCGCCTTAGACCGTGCAGCTACAGCGAGGAATTGTATACAGATTTTAGAATGAAGATTTTCACGATCGGCGTCTATAGATAGATGATCCTTCGGGCTGAGAAGTTTCGTCTACAGGTACGGTAGACGAAACATCTGGATGCAACACCGCCAGTAGACCACGGCCTCTCAGCCCAAAGGATCTTTTATCTGTACAGGTTCTACCAGAAGCTTAAGGACACCTCTCTATAAGTGATGTTTCACTCCTGTCTAATACTTATGTGAAACTCCCTGATGTTTATAAAGGGACCAAATGCCTGTGAAAAGTGAAGTTTTTACTGCAAACCCAGTCTGTCTATTTTCCAAACTGTAGATTTATATAACAATTTTTCTGTTGTGAAACTTTTTGAAAAAATTACATATGTCGTGGGAAAAAATTAATTACTGCAGAGTGGGTTGACTTAGATCAATGAATTTTGGGTCAGAGTTAGATAATATCTCCAGTCATTCTTTTACATCCCAATAATCTGCGACTTCACGTCCACACTCACTGAATTTTTTTTTCAAGGAAGAAATTCAACTTTTCCATATTGTAACAAACTTCACAGCTGATTACTAAAAATGGAGGGAATAAGCTGATTGACCAATGTTACCAACTCCCAATGTTATGATGTAAATGGCAGTGGCGGACCCGGGTTCATTTGCCGCGAATTTGAAGCTAAAAATGGTATTTTTTTTCTAAAGGAAAAAAAAATCTGAAAATTGTTATCTGCAGGGTGAATCATGAGGAGCTACCGTCCCTTAAGGAGCTTATTTCCGAAGACATTCTGAGCAAAAAATCTAATATAAACATTTGTCGTAATCTCAATATTTTCAATGTTACATTAATTTGAAGTTGTTAGTAAAATACCTTTTTCTTTAGTTTTAAGGATAAAAAAATATTACAAATAGAGAATGAACTATTCAGAAGTGTCATTTCTTTAATTGGCTAATGTTCTTAAGCTAAAAATGTGTTATTAATTGTTTTGCACAGATTTTATTTTTCAATTTTTAACTAAAAATGATATCATTCTTACGCACTTATCAAAAAAATTGTTGCAAATCATACAGCTTTAGGAACTTGATTCTTTACAGTTTAATTATGCATCCTACTATACAGTCTTAAAGAATTTACAAGAGTGGCGTGATTTGTAACAATTGTTGTGATAAATGCGTAAGAAAATGTAATTTTATAGTTAAAAATCGAAAAAAAAAATTCTGTACGAAGCAACTATGGAATTCACAACACATTTTTAGCTTCAGAATATTAAAGAAATGATACTCCTGAATAGTTCCTTCTTTATCTGTAATATTCTTTTGCCCTTAAAACTCAGGAATAATGGTACTTTACAAAAACTTCAAATTAGTGTAATTCTAAAAATATTGAGATTAGGACAAATGTTTATATGAAATTTTTTACTCAGAATGTCTTAGGAAATAAGCTCCATAAGGGACGGTAAATCCTCGTGAATCACCCTGTACAATCCACGGTTTGAAAGGTAAACACATTGGGTTTACAGTAAAACTTAAATTTTCACAGGCATTTGGTCCCTGTATAAACATCAGGGAGTTTCACATTAAGTTTAAGGACAGGAGTGAAACATCACTTATAGAGTGATGTCCTTAAATGTTTGGTAGAACCTGTACACAGATTAATTGATGAAAAGAACTAACTCCGTAAGAAACTGAACACTTTTAAACTTGCAAGATGATAGTGAATTATAGGAAAACCTAGTATGGTAATATGCAAGGGATATCTTATAAAAATGTTCTATGTATAAAGTCATAGAAATAAAAAAAATATCTACTAAAGTATATCAACTAGCTTTAAATGAGCCATTCAGAGCAGAAGTGGTGTAAGTCAAAATTGAGTAATGAGGTTTAAAGTAAAAATTCTGTAAAATACAGCGCAAAGTAGCAATTAATTTGTCCTTCGTGCTGTCCACTGACTACTAATAGTTTAAATAAATTCAATATTAATTGCTACTTTGCGCTGTATTTTACAGAATGTATACTTTAACCCTCATTACCCATTTTTGACTTACACCACTTCTGCTCTGAACGGCTCAAATTGAAATTATGTTTTGGAGCTGGAAATGGTTTTGAATGTATTTCTTGAGCCATTATTTGAAGACGTTGATGTTTCTTGTTGTCGAACAAAATGTTCAACTAACACTGGATTTTCAGTACGCCTACTGGTAGCGATTTACATACTCCGATAACATGCTCAGTTTGGAGCAACACAACACATGTCCCCTACGGAAGTATATACTGTAGATCTTCTTTCCTTGCCGAAAACCCGTTGAATTCATGGATCGAAAAGTGTACTGTTTGAACCCCACAGTGAACGAACGACGTCTTATAAAATAGTATGTTCGTGTGGATTTTCCTTGTAACTTCGATGACTTCTTTTTTGTTGGTTTATAGTTTGGACAGCCCTACTCTGACAAGAATGAATTCAGTGTTGAATCACTCACCGCAATCTCTAGCAATTCAACTATTATTATTGTTATTGCTTCAGCAATTGCTGTTTTTATAATGAAAGAATAGAATAAAAAAAGGTTGCGGAAAAAATAGATTTATTCGCTATGGAGGTAAGTTTGGGAATCTCTGATCGCACACAGGCAGTCAAATTGAAATCAGTCACGAGCCGGCAACCTTTGAAGGGAGTATGATTCACGCGAGCCTTAAAATAGGCCGTGACCGTTGGTTCCCAGAAGCGGCGGTGGTCGCATCGTCCTGGTGCAGGATTACAGAACGACCAGGTCGGTCGGAATGTGAAGCGGCCGTCACCGGAAGCTGTGCGAGCCCGTTCCCACACAGGTGCACTGCGCGGCTTCCCAGGCTTGCTCACTTCTCTCTCGCTCTAGGTTTTCGCCAGTCACGCCCGGAAGAGTAAAAACACACTTGCACAGCCACATCAATCACGACAATAGCAGCTATTCTTTGGCTTGAAGAACATGTGATTAATTCAAATGACAGTTAACAAACTTGTATCATTAAAGTGAATCAGAGTTCGATTTTCGGCATCAAATGAAAATTCATCTATATTTTCCGATTTCCGTACGTTTTTCTTTGGCTTCTCTTCCTCATTATGCGAAGTATATATAGGGTAAAAGTTTGTAATATTGTGATACGAGTAATATTGTGATAGTTCTTTTTGAGAATTTATTACAATTTTACAGAGCGAGAGAAGGACCATTTTTATACAGAAACTTGTCCACGAACATTCCCTTAATATGTTGACGCAAGAAACCGATCTTCCTCTCGCTCAGTAAAATTGTAATAAATTCTCAAAAAGAACTATCACAATATTACTCATATTACAATATGATCAACCTTTACCCTATGTATTATTATGATGCTGTAGAAATAGATAATGGAATTTTTGCAAAAATACAAGTTTTTCGCATTCGTAAAAAGTTGTTTCTACAATATCTATGAGGCTTTTATTCCGTCCTTTTGTCAACGACGTATTTTGTTTGAATTCATTATCCGAAACATTTGCAAATGATAATATAACAATTTTTACCCGAAAAGTAACATTGCTTGTATTAAGGTCGTAGGCCTATGATAAAATTTCACAAAGTAGTAATATACGACACAAATTATTGCCAATCTGCTGTCCACGTTTTCCTAGCAACGAAGTATTTATTTATTCTATGTCAAAGTTTAACATATTGTGAATTCAGTGTTGTGTTGAATTCTGCAATTATGGTTCTCACAACAGAGGAGAAGATGTTTATTGTCGAGCATTATTTCCGGTCATATGGAGTGGGGCGTCAGAATGGGCCGAGCTTGCGCCACTTTAAAGAGCAGTACCAGGAGCGATTTAACAATGCGACACCAAATAACACAACAATGTTAGCTGTCGTCGAGAAGTTTCGTCGTACGGGATCAGTTTTATGTTACCTTGCATGTTATAATGACTTATCTTGATTTTCAGAATAGCTATGTTTGTAATTTCAGTACTCTTATGATCGGAAATAATGCTCGGCAATAAACACCTTCTCCTCTGTTGTGAGAACCATAATTGCAGAAATCAAAGCTACATTGAATTCACAATATGTCAAACTTTTACATCTAATAAATAAATAGCCTACTTCGTTGCTAGGGAAACTTTGACAGCAGATGAATGACAAGTTCAATGTTGTTTGTTTTGCCGTATATTGTATTTAAAATAGGCTCTTATAATTTTCTCCTTCATTTTTATAGATAGTAGTGTCTAATGAAGCAGAAGATACAGTATGTTTTAAATAATGTTTGACTGATAATAGTAAAGTTATTGATCTCCACCAATTCAGGAAGCCACCGGCGTAGCTCAGTCTGCTTAGGCGTTTGGCTTCTGATCCGCAGTAGCGCTCGGACGTGGCTTCGATTTCCGCTTGGGCTGATTACCTGATTGGGTTTCTTCCAAGGTTTTCCCCAACTAAAATGCGAATGTCGAATCCTTGACCTCATCTCGCTATCACCAATTTCATCGACGTTAAATAACCGAGTAATTGATACAGCGTCGTTAAATAACCATCTTAAAAAAAAGCAATTCAGGGCTTAAGCATACCTGTTGACCGTCTCATTGATGACCACGCGCATCAACGTCTGTTATTGTAACCACCGGTTAAAATTTAACTCCTGGTTAAGCATTTTTACCGTGCATCAACCTCGATTAGGACTTACTCACAAACAGGAGGCAATCACGGTAATGCCTAGCTGCCATAACTTGGATTACTCGGACAGGGATGATGGTGAGCGTTATGTTTCATTAGTAGAAAGAGAGAATTATTGTAAGGAATTAGTAACAGAAAATTTCAGGAGAGATTTCGTTAATCAAAATCTACCGTTTCGTTTCTGCTGCAAGAAATGTATTACTTGAAATAACTCAGAAACAACCCTATTTCTTCTATGAATCGGCTGCTTACATTACGATGTTATGCAACTGATATTTACAGTACTGTATTTTAAGAGGGAACACTCGAGTAACTCTTTTCCTACGTCGCAAGCTGAACGAAGAGGACTTATGAATGGCTCTTACTGCTAGGATATTGCACAGTTTCCAGGTATAGAAGTGAGGCTCTGGGTTGTACACACATTCGTACTAATCTTCTGTATCCTCTTCCTTAATGGATATTCCATTTTTTAAATATAACATATTTAAATCTAGTAACTAATTCGATCAATATTTCAGGCTCATATTAAGATATAATAATTTTCGCTTTTTATTTTCCATTTTGTAAGATTTTAACCTGACAGCACTGAAAAACAAAGTAATGCAACCTGGAAACACAACAACCCGCCGAAAGTCAAACGCAACACGAACAGTATAGGATACGTTCGTTTCGATGTAGAGTAAGCACAGTCGTTCTTAGACATGGAAAAGACGTTTGACTATCGTCTTTGCAGAGGTATGGGTGCTTTCCTTTCTTCACTTTGTAGAAACAGTGTACCATCACAGACTTTACTCTCGTTAAATGAGATGTCAGCTAACCAGGTGTGAGTAACCGGTAATTACGTATTCATTCATTCATAGTGTTCTGCCCAAGGGCAAGTCTTTCATTGCAAACCCAGCATTCTCCAGTCTTTCCTATTTTCTGCCTTCCTCTTTGTCTCTTCATATCTTAATGTAGTCTATTATCTGATTTATTCTGCCCCGAACTCTTCTCCCGTTCACCATTCCTTCCAGTGAATCCTTCTGAAGGAGGCAGTTTCTTCTCAACCAGTGACCCAGCCAATTCCTTTTCCTCTTTCTGATCAGTTTCAGCATCATTCTTTCTTCAACCACTCTTACCAACACAGGTTCTTTTCTTATCCTCTCTGTCCATTTCACACATCCATCCTTCTCCATATCCACATTTTCAAGTGCTTCTAGTCGCTTCTCTTCACTTCGTCGTAATATTCATGTTTCTGCACCATACAATGCCACACTCCATACAAAGCACTTCAGTAGTCTCTTCCTTAGTTCTTTCTCCAGAGGTCCGCAGAAGATGCTCGTTTTTCTATTAAAAACTTCCTTTGCCATTACTAATCTCTTTTGACTCTTGGCAGCAGCTCATGTTACTGCTTATAGTATTTGAAGCTGTCCACTTCCTCTAATACCTCATTTAGAATTCGCAAGTTGACCTTCTTTGCTTTTCTTCCTATGATCATGCTCTTCGTCTTGTTGGCATTTATCTTCATTCCATATTGCTCACAGCTGTCATTTAGCTCCAGTTGCATATCCCTTAGTATCATCTCTTCTTCTGCTAACAGCGCTATATCATCAGAAAATCTTATACACGTTATTCTCGTTCCTCCTACTATCACTCCTCCCATGTTCCGAAAACAGTTCTTCACTAAATCCTCCAAATAGATGTTGAACAGGGTAGGTGATAAAAATGGTATCCTTATCGTACTCCTCTCTCTATTTCACTTCCTTCAGACATTTCTTCTCCTATCCTGACTTTGACTCGTTTCATATAAAGGTTACCGAACAGCCTCCTCTCTTTATAATCCACGCCAATTTTCTTTAGGATCCCCATCAGTTTATTACAATCCACTCTGTCAAACGCCTTTTCTAGGTTCACAAATACTATATACACTTCTCTATTCTTCTCTAGGTATCTTTCGCCGATTGTTCGTAGCAGTCCAGTTGCATTCTCGTACCTTTTCCCTTCCTGAAGAATTACGTATGGTGCACAAAAATTACATTTTAACGATATTTACTTATTTACCCGTGCTTTCGTAATCCATGGTTGCTACGTTAACCGATGTTTATGAATATTGCTACGAGTATCTTTCTATCCTCTGTTTGTCTTCACATATCTCGTTTTTCTCTACGTTACAATTTAGAACTTGTTCAGAAACGCAGGCTTCATCCATTCTTTTGAGATGATCGTTCACTACCCTCTATTCATTAGTTTCTTTTCAGTGGACCCGGGTTCGATCCCTGGCATATTCCCCGATTTATAACTTGTGTTGGGCACACCCGTAGTCCAGGTAACACAGAGAGTTTCTCCAGGAGCTCCGGTTTCCCTGTGGAATTCCAAAAAATCTCCATCATCTAATCATCGCGAGTGTAGCCTGGACCAGCCTCCTATGGCACACCCTAGACAACGACACTGTCAGTAAATTGATCTACAGAATTGGCTTCATATGGGTGAATGATGAACAGTCAAGTTCCCGCCATTTATAAAAGAAAAGTTTCTTTTCATTCATGGAAGCCACCAGCGTAGCTCTAGCGGTAGCGCGTTTTCCTCGTGATCAGAGACTGCTCGAGCCCGGGTTTCAATTTTGCTTGGGCTGATTGCCGGGTTGCTTTTATCATAACTGTAAGGCGAATATCAGATAATATTATGACAAATATACTTTATAAAACAGTTATTTATAATTTCTTCAAAAGATTGATGGTGTGTACTGTTGAAATAATTCTGTTGTCGAAGATAAGACTCATTGCTGGCAGATTGCTTTACGTAGACTACAGGGTTGTTTCCGATCTCTGATAATGAATTTGAATGACATCATGTGCGTCAGGAGTCAGACGACAGTTGAACTGTGGCGCGAGGTGACAGACCAGTAGTGGGTGATCTCATAGTCAGAGTGCACGGCGACTGACAGAAATTCCCAAGAAAATCAAGCCTTTTTGGGAGGGGCACATAATAACCCTTTCCGATGCCAAGTACAGTTAAGTAAAAATAAAAGAAGCCTGCAATAAATGAGGTTTCGTTATTTCCAAGAAAGGCATCTTCTGTGTACTTAATAAATTGGTAAAGCTCGAATGGAATTAATTTGTATCATCTCGTGGGGTGCGGCGACTTGTGACGGGGGGTGGATTTGTTTGCTTTTTCCACTCTGGAATTAATCCCAGCCGAGTTTTGCCAGTCTTATTAGGCACACACAAGATGCCTTTCTTGGAAATAAAGACGCAACTTTTTTTCTAGGCTCCTGTGATTTCCACGTAACCGTACTTGGCATCGGAAAGAGTTGTTATGTACCCCTCCCAAAAAGGCTCCATTTTCTTGGGCATTGCTACTGTGATACACCGTGCACTCTGATTATGAAAGCACTCACTACTGGTCTGTCACCTCTCGCCGCAATTCAGCTGTCGTCGTGATTCCTAACGCACATGTCGTCATTCTAATTCGTTATCAGAGATCGAAAACAACCCTGTATTAATGAGTTTTCATTATGCCTTAAAAGGAAGAAGCATAATTTATTCTGTTACCAAGAAGACTACATAGATTAAAATATACGCCTACTTTAGCTTTGGGCCATAGGATACAACTTCGAATTGTAACATAAGTTAAAATAACTTATCTATAGGCTACTAATAATAAATCTGTAGCCGAAATTTTTCTGGTAATTTTCGATTTTCCAAAAATAATTGGTCCTAACATATATAATTAACCACCCTGAAACCGAAAATCACTTTTTTGAAATTTTTGTTTGTATGTCTGTCTGTATGTTTGTTACCTTTTCGCGCGATAATGGCTGAACCGATTTCGATGAAAATTGGAATATAAATTAAGTTCGTTGTAGCTTAGATTTTAGGCTATATGGCATTCAAAATACATTATTTAAAAGGGGGGTTATAAGGGGGCCTGAATTAAATAAATCGAAATATCTCGCTTATTATTGATTTTTGTGAAAAATGTTACATAGCAAAACTTTCTTTAAAAATCATTTCCGATAAGTTTTATTCTTTGAAAAATTTTGATAGGACTGATATTTAATGAGATAAATGAGTTTCAAAATTAAAATAACTGCCATCTAAGGCGCTGTAATGAAATAAACAAATGACTTTGTCTATAAGGAGCCTTCGTGAACAACAATCGAAAGCTGTAAATCATAGCTACAGAGAATGTTTCTGTGTTTGTATGAAGTAATATCGGAAGCTAAATTAACCGATTTGTGTAATTAATTATTATTTCACCATTGGAAAGTGTAGTTTCTCTATAAGGACATAATGCTATAATGTTATTACAATAACTTCGGAGTGAATTGAGGACAGGTAAGATTAAAATAGCTTCTTATGCACAAACAACTTGATAGGCTATTCTGTGTATTCGTTTCCTGTATTTCTTAAAATAATGTTTATCTCAGAGAATTAACGAACCACAAGAGTGTATTGATTTAATATGCAGTAATAATATGTTAGCTTAGCATTCCATTATTTTATAATCCAAATTTTAACTATGCTCAATTGAATCGTGTTAAAATACATAAAATACATATGCATTAAATGCATTGCAAAAAAAATTGGGTAATGAGCCAAGCAGATTATGTTGCGCTGTTGTAAAATAAAATTTGTTTCTCCTGAGATTCAAGAGCCCCCATAACAAATTAAAAACTTACTTATCGGTGTACATCCGTTATCAACACATTTTTTATGTAATATAATATAATATAATATAATATAATATAATATAATATAATATAATATAATACAATACAATACAATACAATACAATACAATACAATACAATACAATACAATACAATACAATACAATACAATACAATACAATACAATACAATACAATACAATACAATACAATATAATACAATATAATATAATATAATATAATATAATATAATATAATATAATATAATATAATATAATATAATTTAAGTTATTTAAGTTATTTGAAGGGTTCAGAACCATAGTGGCCCAAGTGCCATTTACTGAATACTTAGAAAACAAGGGTTAAAATTAAGTTATTATCATAATTCAATGGAAACATTGGCTATAGCAAGTAAAATAAAGTATACACATTAAATCTAAATGATATGTCAGTCTTCATTAAAGTATGGATGCATGTAATAAAAATTAAGAAACATGTTAAAGGAATTGTCGTTGCACCAAATGAGTGGTCTCTGGACCAAAATGATCGCATTTTAATTATTTAAATACAATTTAAATTAAGTAATATATTAAACGATTTATCCTTCTGTCAAACACGAATCTTCCCTGGACCAAATGTCCTATTTTAATTATGTAATTACTTTATATTTACTTCTAACGGGTGCAGCGGAGCGCACGGGTACGGCTAGTTATTTAATAATTTAAATGATCTCACGTTTAAGAAACACGATTTGGGAATATTATTGTAAGAATTTCGAAATTTCACAAATTTGTCTTTTTTATGTTATGTTTGATCTATATTTTCTCAAGGTTTGGTGTTTTTCAATGCTGACGTTATGGCCAGATAGAAATAATGTCTCTTTTTATTTACACTTGTGCTTAAGTCTCACTAGTTTTGTGGCGGAGAAAGTGATTTATACATAGTATTGTGAGAACTATTGAAGGTTGACGCCTTTCAGTTACTCCGAGAACACACTCTCTTCCGAGATTAATAGTAGGTAAATGGTACTACGACGAAAACAATATCGAGGAAAAAATAAACAATAGAATTGTTATGGCAAATAAAGCATATTTTGCAAATCTCAACCTATTCAAAAGCAAATATGCATCCAAACAAGCAAAATTAAGACTATATTTAACAGTAATAAGACCAATTGCAGTATATGCAAGTGAAACCTAGATCCTGACTGAATTGTCTAAGCAAAAACTCCTGGTCTTTGGAAGGAAAATACTAAGGAGAATATTTGGCCCAATAAAAGATGCAAACGATGAGTGGAGAATTAGAAATAATAAAGAGTTAAATATTTTAATACAAAACCAACACATAGTAAACTATATCAAAGCGCAAAGGATGGCGTATGGACGAAGGTAAAACAGTTAAGAAAATATATAAATGGAACCCCATCAGTAAAAGACCAAAAGGAAGACCAAAAAGTAGATGGAAGGAAAACATAACCAATGATTTGAAAATACTGAAAGTAATGAATTGGCCAAATCTTGTTCATAACAGAAAGGAATGGCGTAAATTAATTGAAGGGCTGGGTGCAAGAAGGGCATTTTAGAGGATATGACCTTTTTGAGCAAAACGCTTTATTGTGTTCCCTGATCTGTTATGCATATGATCACCAAGTTGTAGTTCAGTACTGTGATCATAGAGGCCAGGAGTACCCAAAATGTAAAGGCGTGCATAGATAATATTATTACGGTTTGAATTTTCAACATCAATTTTCTCAAAACTTGCATTTGAGAGAAGTGCCTTTCTTGCACCCAACCCCTCAATTGAGAAGGTCAAAACTTCGACGGAGTTGTAGCACCTACTGAAGAAGAAGAGAAGAAGAAATGATACTACATAGTTATTCCTAAATGAAAATCAGAAAGTGCAATAAGGAACTCATCATCTCAGAATACATTTAAATGAACAATATCGTTTAAAAATGTAAATTCTGTTTGAATAATAAAATTATGTCAAATAACATCAATCGATTTTATGGTACGAACATAAATACTGAAAGAGTGCTATTTTATTGCCAACTACGTGTTCCAAGTACTGAAGCTTATTCTGTTACGATCATGTAAAGTTTATCTTTATGGCTTCCTGCGTTTCATTTAATGCCTAACGACAGATATACACGTATTTATTGTGTAAAATAGTGTAATAATATGTGTATCTGCGATATATTATACACGCAGTTTAATTCTTAAAAATTCTTCTACCTGGCAGCGTTGCGGAAATGTTTACATGAAGCTACAAAATAAACAAAGTGAGACAATATCTAGAGTGTGTTTATTATGCAACTTTGACTCACATGCGCCATTCCTTCATTACAGACATATGGTTATATCTTGTCATTAGTTTCCGAAATTTAAAAGAAACTGCAATTGGACCTAGAATAGAAGAACTAATGAAAATCGCAAAAACAAAAAGTGAACACCTCGAAAATACAGAATGTCCCAGAAGGAATGTAAAATACATAATGATAATGTAGTTTGGGTTAACCTACATCGATTTAACCTGCTTGCACAGACAGTATTGCACAAACAGTATTATATGCCTACAACCCTTTACAAACTCTTGGCTCATGGACAGAAGGTCATAGGACACTATTATACCTGCTGGCAAACTATCTGAGGAAGCTCAGAAAACAAATAACAAATACTATATCAGACTTTTCAGAGAAGTCTTCGCAAGGAAAACATCAAGAAAGACACAAATACCGATCTTTTACTCAGGCTACTTATTTCTTTGGACCCTTACATCACCAGCTTAAAGAAATTAAGAAGAGAAAATCGCGGTTAGTATTAATAGTAGTGCTGCAGTTGTATCCGAGCCTCCATTACTCGGTGATGCCGAAGGAGAGACTAGCAGCGAGGATATAGATTCTGATAAGGATGTATCTGACGTTTGAACGAGTAAGATATGTAGCAATATTCCTTCGTCTTACGCTTCCACATTATGAACATTAATTTATTTTTTCACTCAAATCGAATTTTTTACATTACTAATTTTATTTTCAGTAAAAATAGTTGCTATTTTCATTTTCATTATTAAAAACTTATCCACTTCAATAATTCAAGGTACATACCAAATTTTATGAAAATTGAGCGATTAGTTTTCGAGAAATGATTTTTGGCCGGCTAGACTCGCTAAATTACACACTGTGCGTCGCAAGAAAAGATGCTGGTTTTTTATAGCGGCTATCCGATCTTCACTAGTAGTGGTCTGTGGTTACCATGCTTGCCATTGGACACGAGGTTCGCGGGTTCATGCCACAGAGTTGATGAAATTTTAAGGGTAAGAAAGTTTTTAACATGGCTTTCTCCGGAGAAATATAAAGTTGGGGTGCCCGTGTCGTAGATTAGGATTAATGACTTGGTTCCATCCACCCATCCAAATAAGAAAAAAATACTACCTTCGATGTGATCTGTTCAGAATAAACATTTACACCTTAAAAAGTTGATAAGCGGTAACTGTTTTTGTTTTTTCGCGTTAAATGGGGGATCAAAGCGAGAAAAATGTTGAGAAAGAATGGAATTTACTTCTAAAAGTGGTCGCCACTCAAAATCTATACTGATTTTCTAGTTAAGAGCGTTTTCGCTTGGCGTAGTACTCACGAATCAACCGTTTTCTTTTGTTGGAATCTTAACTAAAAATACTTTTCTGAGCTTTTTTATACTTCGGCTTGAATAATTTATCCATCTTGAACAGCTGTTCTAAGTAGATGAATATCATCCACAGGATTCTTAAGTGACCTTGAAACACCTTTGCTTAATCTTGTGCCTCACTATGACAATACTGTTATTTTAGGCGATTTCAATACAAACTTATTAAATTCAAGTAATTACGCTACAGTTCAACTTAAGAACATGTTTGAGTCTTACAATATATCCATCCTTCCTTCCGCAGCTACCCACCACACCCAGGAATCGGAGACACTTCTTGACATTATTGCCACGACTAATCCTCAGCTAGTATTAACGAATGGACAACTACCAGCGCCGGGTATCTCAGCACACGACATAATCTTTTTAGAATATTCCTTGTATTGTCCAAAATATAAACCTCGCATCACATCATACCGGGACTTAAAGCATATTGAGCATGATGAATTAATCAATGACGCACTTAGCCTGCCTTGGACTGAAGTGTGGAACTTACCAGACATTGACGACAAAATCGAAAAATTTAACGACCTAGTAATTCAGTTATACGATAAACACGCACCCTTGAAAACCAGACGAGTTGGTAGACACCCTGCGCCTTGGATGTGCGATGCCATAAAATTACTCATGACAGACAGAGACACTGCTTATCGTAAATACAGACGGAGCAAGGACGAATTAGATTTTAATACTTACAAAGTTTTAAGAAATAAATGTAATCAAGCAGTAAGAAATGCTAAATTACGCCATGCACATTCCCTTATTCTACCTTCGGTCAGTGCGAAAGAATTGTGGCGTAACCTTAATAACCTGGGTCTAACAAAAGCAAAGCCTCGGGTAGATAACATCAACTTGTCACTCAATAGTCTAAATGAACATTTTGTCACTGCTCCACCTGAACCATTACATAAGCAAGAGACTCTTGAATTTCTCAGATCTTACCCCCAACCTGTGTGGGATAAATTCTTCTTTAAATACATTAACCCGACTGACGTAATGAAGACGCTGCGACGTATGAAATCTAAAGCCCAAGGTATAGACAATATAAATATCACTCTCCTGTATAAAATAATAGATGTGATCCTGCCGACCGTCACCCATATATTCAATGCATCTATTATGACTGGGTCCTACCCCTCTCTCTGGAAAATGGCATTAGTGAAACCTTTACCTAAATCTAACACACCTTCTACAGTAAACCAATACAGACCGATATCAATTCTTCCCACTCTTTCAAAAGCATTAGAACATATTGTACATGGAAAACTTATGAACTATCTCGACGAACACAAACTCCTTGATGACTATCAATCGGGTTTTAGACATGGACACAGCACTTCTACAGCCCTACTTAAAGTGACTGAGGACATCCGTGAAGCTATGGATAGGGGTGAAGTAACGGCACTAACTCTTCTCGATTTCAGCAATGCCTTTGGTTCTGTTGATATCGACTTGCTTCTTGCAAAGATGAAGGCTTTGCACCTGTCAGACAATACCTTGAGCTGGATGGACTCCTACCTACGTGACCGCCAACAGTGTGTTTCACTTGATAATCAATTCTCCCAATGGAGATGCACAAAGGCGGGAGTGCCGCAGGGCTCCGTATTAGGACCACTACTTTTCTCTATCTACATTAATGACGTATCAAAGAACTTACAGTATTGCCGATATCACCTCTATGCCGACGACCTACAACTTTACATACATTCCAGACCCAATACGATCAATGAATCGATTGACAAGTTAAATTGTGACCTAGCCACTGTCTCCACTTGGGCGGCCAATTTCGGACTCGCACTTAATCCAAGTAAGACTCAAGCCATAATTATTGGACATAAGCGTTTAGTTAACTCCCTTAATAACAGTAATCTTTCAGTTGTTACCCTTAACAACACGCTAATCCCTTATTCATCTGTCGTAAAAAATCTTGGCTTCTTTTTTGATAATAATCTAAGTTGGAATTTTCAAGTTAAAGAAACGATAAAAAAAATCTGTTCCTCCATTCACTGTTTGAGTCGCTTGAGAAACTTCTTGCCCCAGCAACTAAAACTTACCCTAGTGCAAACCCTAGTAACGCCGCACTTCGATTATTGTGACGTTTTGTTAAGTGACCTAAGTTCTGAATTGTCAGTCAAGTTACAGCGAGCTCAGAATATGTGCGTCAGATACGTGTGCAACATCCGACGGTATGATCACATATCACCGTCCTTCGCAAGTCTCTCGTGGCTCCGACTTAAAGAACGTAGAACTTTACACTCTTTGTCTTTACTCTTTCGAATTCTGCACACTTCAACACCAAATTACCTTTCGTCTCGTTTCTCTTATCTGTACTCTAACCACGACGTAAATACCAGATCACTTATCTGTGGCACGCTAAGTATACCTCTTCATAGAACATCTTGTTATTCATCATCTTTTACAATATCCACCTCGCGTCAATGGAATTCCTTGTCACAAAGTATTAGGGGCTGCAAGACAATAAACACCTTTAAGAACAGCTTTTTAAGCTTATTAGCATTTCACTCCAATCATACTGATTTAAACTATCACTGACTACATTGTTACTTTTTTCTTTAGACATCATCCTGATTGTGCTGTATTTTAATTGTCTCGTAATAATCTCTTTCTATTATCTAATATTATTTGAAATATATTAACATTCTATGTATTTTAGTTTAATTCTGCTACACAGTTTATTTCAGTGTTTAATTAATAGTTCATAGTATTTTGTTGTTTAATTTGTAAATAACTTTTGTATACATGTAACTCTCATCTAAATCAAATTGTTGGATTCTTTGTAAGTTCATGCATATGTATATACACTTTTTGCTGGTTGAGTGGAAGAGAAGGCCTTACGGCCTTAACTCTGCCAGCTAAAGTAAATAATAATAATAATAATAATAATAATAATTATTATTATTATTATTATTATTATTAAATTCAAAATGAGATATCATGTCTTAACACTGAATTATGCCTACAGTAATCTTTATTCACGTTCACGTTATTCGGCTAGAGATAGCGGGTTCCACTACTGAAATAACGTGAAGTAGATGGCACTAATTGGTTCTTTCATCAATGACGTCAACAGAGCGTTAGACGTTCAGCGGGCATCTAGAGTGCGAAAAATCTTTAGTCTTTGAGGCGGAGTAGACTTAAAACCTATACTTGAGGCAGAAGAAGGAGATATAAAATGGAATTAATTACCCTAGATGAGTATGATGAATAATAAAGTTGAATTCTCACTTGGGATAGAAATATCAAGATATTTTCCTCCTAAGTTCTCTCATTCAGATTCTTTCAGATGTCGTAAATCTATGACACATCTGGTTGAGGAGTCTTATAGCTCTCGGCAGAGTTTGAATGAGCGACGTTCGAATTTAGTAACTGCTATGTTAACCACCCAACTCTTAAGGATAACACTGTTCCGAAATAATGACAATGTATCACGGACATTTCTTTATTTTGGTATAAATGTTGTGCAACACAGTTTTGGTAGTCAAATGAAGCTGAAATATTGCGAAGTTGTTTTGCCAGTGGCACGTGCGTGTGATAAGAGCCATGTTGCTGCGTCATGAACTGTCATTTGTATCGTATGCAGCTAGCATTTGTACGTGTCAGTTGCATTAAGAATCGGATATGAGGCTGTAAATTGCTAACTTATTTATATGTTACGTTTACAAAGAGAGCATGGCAAACGTTTGATCAAACCATGCAGTTCTCTCTCATGCATGCAGAGGTATGAAATAACTACACTACTTTCTCATTTGCAACTCAGAGAACTCCTTTCTTCCTTTGCCCATCTCAAAAGAATCCGTATAGCAGTAGCCCCAGCAAAATATTTTAGATTTCTCAACCTCATACAAAAGTCTTAATTTTCGCACAAGACTATAATCCAGTCGTCGGCAGAATTGTACTCATGATGACATCAGGCAATGCAACCAGCAATACACATGATATGGCATGTTGTGGGTAGGGTTGAGGGCCCACTCAGACATCAGTGGCGTGCAGCCATCACAAACTTCATATTTACTGTACCGTAACTTTCAAGGTTCCACAGAATTCTAAGTTTATGTCACAAGTAGCCAATCTCAAGGTAGCGAATAAACTTTCATCTTCCCGCCACGATCTTTGTTTTGATTTCGCAAGTTTCAATTTTGAAAAAAAAAAATGTTCGCAACTGTAAGTGGAATCAAACATAGCCGCTATATTGGCGGCAAATAAACTAAGGGAAGCATATATTTCCGTAGACAGAATTTTAAAGAAATTTAAACCACACGTGTCTTTGCACCGCGTTTGTAAATATGTATCACTTTGTAAATCAGCTACTACTTGCTGTTTATGTCTATGTTCAAAGGATTCGCAAAAAGTAAGAAATCATTTGAAATATTTATAAAATCTCTGTTGTTGAAATTCTGTTTTTAGATTTAGATAAGCATAATTATTTAAATTTGATTCAGAAATATCAGAAAGATATTTAAGTATGGGAAATGATGGAATTGATTTTCCCTCATACTTGATTTCCAAATATCTACCATTGTAATGGATGATCGCACCATATCGTACATATCTACTTAGTTTTGCTGTTGTCCTTCATACTGCAATTTGGATTTAAAATGTTCACAAGAAAAATACGTCTCCTCCCATTCTTCTTTCAATACACGTTTCCTACATTTGGACAGAGCCACTGGTAACTGCTTGTACAATGTACCAACAAAGGCTTGGTTGGGAGGGGGTGACGTCTATTCCTTGTCTGCCCCTGCAACGTCACTTAGTAACAGGCATCGCGATGACAATCCTGCCGACGGCTACTATAATCTATAAAGTGCAGTATAGATAATCTTATTGAGTTAATTCCTGTCTTCATTTCTGTTTATACAGCTTAGTAAAATCTACATTTCTACAATGAAATAAAAGTAACTTATATGCACATTAATAACGTATAAAAAATCTCATGGACACCACATTGAAATTAAAAAAAAACGCAACTTAATTGATATTGGTGACTACTGGAAGGGGCGGATTGATCCCTATGCCAAGTAGGTTTATTGTATATCTTCTGTGGGAAGATTTGTGTACCAATTATGCTGCCCGCGAATCTGTTTCCACCATAGATCGCATCTGCAGCCAAAAAGGCCGAATACCATATCTCTGGCGAGTGCCTACAGTATCTCAGAGTTTCACTTAATCCACTCTCCGCCAAAAAGTTCCTGTTCCTTTCCGAAAATCTCCTAGTCCTCAGGAGACACCACTACTGCCTTCTACCAACATTCGGTCAAACCAAGAGGAATGTCCGTCACGGTGGACAGCCGAGCCGACACCGAAGAAACTGAACTGTCGATGAAATGAAACTTACCATTCGGACCACGTGTCTGATCTTGAGATCATCGCCTGGAGATCATCGCATGTATAGGTGGCACAAAGGGCCAAAGCAAACATAAGTGCAATGATCTATCTCGGGTCGAAAAGCCAAGCCGAGCAATAAGTCTTAACGAGAGACGCCTTAAGTGCACAGTCGTAAACGCACAGGAAAGCAGTAACTGGCTGACTGTCCCCATTCGGCATCACAGAAGGTTGTTCATCGAACTCTGAAACCATGTACTATTACTATATTGATTTGTTCCTTGGGTCGAAGATAGGGTTTCGACAAACATCATCAGAAGACTCTTGTTTCGGGATATTGCCTTCATCTTTTCTGTTCCTCTGTCTCCTCCATGTTAGTTTTGGTCTGCCTCTTCTGCTCTGTTCTTGTGAATTACAATTTGAGCTTGTCTCTCTACCGCGGTCTGACTCGTACGGTTTTTGTCCAACCTATTGCCTATTGATCTACACGTCCATAGTCTTTTCATTTTTACGCTTCCACAGATTTCGTTTGATACAATATTTGACCAAAATACTTCCAAATTTTTCCGTGATCACCTGTTGATGAAGGTCTGATTTTTCTTGGTAATTGATTTTGTTGACATCCAGGTCTCAACACCATGAAACAACACCGATTTTTACATTACTATTCAATATCCTCAATTTTGTTGGTATGAATTTCTCACTGCTTCTCCTAATTGGGTACAATTCGTTGAAAGCCACATTTGCCTTTCTGGCCCCACTGCACTGCATACGTAAATTTAGCATCTTCAGTTTTTGAAACAACGCTTCCGAGATATGCAAAGTTTTTTTTATCCACTTTGATTATGTAATGTGGACTTTACATCACTAATAAAAATGTTTTTAAGACATTGATTACGCAACTAGTTAGGTAATGATACTTCTATTACGAAACTAGTTAGGTAATGATTCTGCTATTACCTAACTGGTTGCGTAATGTGAACCACACATAAAATAAAATAAAATGGAATTGATTTGATTTATTATAAACATTAACAACAATATGTTCGACACACTTCTTACATTTTTCTTGGAACACCAGTCTTCAAATTGTTTATATTGCGCTTAATATTTTACGCTGGATTTCGATGATACTAAACATTCCATTGTAGAATTTGCAGGATTTTAAATATCTGAATCCTCATTTGAACTCATTTTAACAATGTTTGTTTTTTATCCTAGTACTGCTGTTCTTCTGTTATAAACAAAGCCTGTAGTGTTCAAAATACACGAGTACTTGAAAGTTGTCCCGATTTCTCTGAACTGCTGTATCTCAGTGTATGAGATTGATATACTGATGCTGTAGTTTTTAAACATTCAACACACATTCATGTAAGATATATTTCATATCGTTAAACTAGCTTGTCTGATGTATTTTCATGCAAATTATTTGCTCACCCCGATAGAGATTTTTCGCAAATTATGAATAGGCCTAAAATTATATATAAATGTATCATAGGACATTATGTGCACTCTTTATTAGAGTGCGATATGTGTGAAGTTGGGTATGCGATTGTTTTGATCACCTTAGTACTGTAGTTGATAGCTGGCCTATCTGTCTTGGTAACTTAGACAGGCTAGCAAGGAAAGCTGATTTTGCAATAAACTGTCTTTTTTATTCTGATTGCACCCTACAGTTAACAACTGCTCGTCACCGTTGATGTTCTCTGTGTTGCGTAGAGGCAGACAGACTTCGTTCAAGGCCAGGACTCGTTGGTCTGGTCACCGATCATAAAACTGTCTGCACGATCCTAAGAGTGTCACTTGTTTCGGAGGGCAGTGGATCGAACTTCAAAACTAATAAACATCGAGGAGGAAGTTTCGAGAAAAGCTACAAGTACCTAGCAAGGAAGATATTTTGCTGGTGAGTTCATATCTTACTTATATTCATAAACCTCTTGTAATTATTTAGAATATCTCTTCTACATTTGTAGGCATTATTATTAGTGTTGTAATCTCACATTCAATATTAGTGGCAACATAGCACAAAATGAATGGATTGAACCATGTGTGCAGAGAATTTGAAAATAATGAACTTCATGAAATAATTAGCACTTGTATGTTTGTATAAGAATTAAACACATTAATTCTTTTAAAAATTTAAGTAAACGATAGGATATTTCCTGAACAAGTGAAAGGATACACTTTTAAGGACCGAAAAGAGAATGGTTGAGAAAACATAAATTGGTTAGTAACTAAAGTACTGTTTTAATACAGATCTAAACGAAGAACAGGAGTTGAGTATTACTGCAGTGAAGTTACCAATTTTTTGGTATAATAAATGCAAAACTTTAGAATAAGCCTAGTTAATTTTATTTTTACTTGTGGGGACGTTAAAGATATTTCCACTTTTGTTAGTGACAGATATTACATTACTTGAACACTTCTGGAAGAGGCAAGACTAAAGAAAGACACTTTTGAATGCATTCCTGATATCTGAGTAGAAAACTTTGAGCAACATGGAAGTAGGAAATAGACACAGCTGTGAGAGAAAGGGTTATGATACGTACAGTTAGTGTATTGACAATCGGAATATACGAGTATTGTAAGAGTTAAATAACTAAATACAGACAGGTAGATGGTAGGTAGGAGACTAGGAATTTAAAAAGGAAGGCAGGAAGCTAGCTAGAGATAGGTAGGGAGGAGGCTAGGTAGAGAAATAGCTCGATTGGTAGGGAGGAGGCTAGGTAGAGATATTGGTAGACAGGAGGCCAAGTAGAGAGAAAGGCAAGAGGCTAGATAGAGAGATAGGAGGCTATGTGAGAGATAGGTAGGCAGGAGATTAGGTTGAGAGATAGGTAGACAGGAGGTAGATAGAGAGATAGATAGACAGGAGGCTAAGTAGAGAGATAGGTAGACTGGAGCTAAGTAGAAAGAAAGGTAGGTAGGAGGCTACTAGAGAAATAGGTAGACAGGAGGCTAGGTAGAGAGTTAGATAGGCAGGAGGCTATGGGAAGAGGTTCGCAGGCAAGAGACCAGATAGAGAGATGGTTAGACAGGAGGGTGGGTAGCGAGATAGGTATGTAGGAGGCTAGGTAGAGAGATAGATATGTAGGGTAAGAAGCTAAATATAGAGATGGAGGCTAGATAGAAAGATAGGTAGACAGGAGACTAGCTAGAGAGATAGTCAGGGGACTAGGTAGAGAGATAGGTAGGCAGAAGTCTAGGTAGAGAGATAAGTAGGTAGGAGGCTAGGTAGATAGATGGGCATGTAGGGTAGGAGGCTAGGTAGAGAGATAGGTAGCGCTAGGGGGAAATTGATACATTTTTTATGACGGTTCGGAATGGCTAGTTTGATGTCTTTCATAATAAATAATGTCGCTTTTAAAGTTTTATATTACTTTAGTTAGCGCTTTTGGGTTTTGAAGAATTGAAGATTATGATTTTGTAGGCTATGTCTACGTTATTAGCATAGTTAAGAACCATTAAATTTCGTCAACAGAGTAGGAGAGCCAACATGGGCTAGAAAGAGATAAAAGGTGATCGATTTTATACAACATATTGTTAGGTCTTATTGAGTAAAATAATACTAGTCTTCATGGGACTCCAGTCCCTTCGGACCTACTGCTGATTTAAGCATAAGTGTTACACCATTTTCTCCAAGACCGATCGAGTTCTGTATCCTCCAAGTTAATGAAATTTGATTGCAAGTTTAGAAATATTTTGTTAATTCATTTTCATTTGGTTGGTACTTGCGTATGTGACTCTGTACACCTGATAAGGTTTCTGGTCTCACATCAAGACCTATCCCCAACTGCATTAGTGAATCCTCCAATACTCGTAGTTGCTAAATCTTGATGAATTTGATCTCTCAACCTAAGTCTTCGTTCTGAATCAAAGGAAGTCTTTAACACTGTTAAGTTTCTTCTTCACGCGAAATATGGCTTAGCCAACTTGAACTTCTAGTTTTGACTATGGCTGTGACATCAGATTCATTGAAAAGACTTACGATTTGGCCATTTTTTACTATAAGGCCAACAATTCTTCGAATTGTTTTATTTTCAAACGTATGGATATTACGTACTCATAACTATCTCACGTAACTTAACTCATGTGTTTAAAGATGAAATGTCAATATATATTTTTTGTGGAATTCATTTTTGTTAATTTCGCAATAATTTTTGCCTTTTTCTAAATATCTTATTTCTCAGACTTAATTGTAGACATATTTTCACAATGTTCATGTAGTAGAGTTGTTGTAAAATAGGAAAGATTACGACTTTATAAAATTTTAATATTGTTCTTTTTCTAACGTTGTTTATTTAAAATTATGTTATAATTATATATGATATGATATGGTACAGTGATATTATACCTCTACTCCATCAATAAGATATTTGTAAATTAAGGAGGTATCACCAAAAAAACCAGCCCCTAATATTAATTTTGTCCTGCAGAAATTCCACTAGGTCTCGCAAGACTTCGAACTGTGGTCTTCAACTCGGAAGGCGACTCCAGTCGCCCAGCTAACGTTGCATCAATTTTCTCTCATTCATTGCAACTTTGAGGCTGAAGTTTTCCTACAATCCCTTCGCCTTTCGTTTCATTCTTTGACGAGCGTTAGGAAGGCTTCACCACCGTGTGAAGAACCCAAGCGCTCTCGATCTCGGAACGTAAAGAGAGAGGAACAGAACTCCCGTCCCCCGTCCTGCGAGCTGCGCGCATCAGTTTTGTTCCCACGTAGAAACCCGATCCGTTATTTATCGGTCATGTATTGGCCGACCTGGTGACCTGCTCCGGCCTCGAACCTGCGACGTCTGTCTTGCTTGTGGTTGGTCAAGGTTTTCAATAACAATGCGAGAAATTTCGTGATATTCAATGACCTTTAAGATGCTGTACGTTCTTAGTCCACTTTTACACCAGTTTACCTCACTCTTTGCCATCGGACAAGCTGGTGGTCTATTAGCAAAGCTTTAGTTTTTAGCATTTAGCAACTGACCGGCAGGATTGCACCAATTGTGGTTATCATCCAGCTCGTACACTACCGTTTTAAAATAAGTTATTTCCTTTGTTTGTTTTTCTTTTCGGTCTTCCTTCTTCTCTCGGTTTATTTTTTTCCTTTGTAACCTGTTTTTTTTTATTTTCGTGTATATTGTTGTTTCAGTTTTGTTATTTGTTTTCCGCCTTTTCTTTTGTTTCTTCTTCATTTCTTTCATTCGTTCTTTGTTTTACTTTGAGGTTTCTTCTTTTCGTCTGTTTTCTTCCTCCACTTCTCTTTTCGTTATAACTTTTCCATTCCTTTATTATTTTTAGTTATTTCTTTTTGTTTTCTTTCGTCTTTCTTATTATTTTTCCTTTATTTGTCCTATTCTATCTTGACTTGCCGAGGTTAAGACCAACCAATGCAGATTATACAGGGTGTTTAAAAAGTATCCAATATTTTTATGAGGTGATAGTATGCAACAATGTGTAATAAACATGAGTCCTACGACACATACTTTCTCATATCTGAACACTTGTTCATAGGAGGTGCTGAATGTGACATCCATTTATGGTAATGCATTTCTCTGCCCTACAATACAGCAGACTAGCAGATAATCATACCGTAGTTGATACCCTTGACATGGAATAATGATACGTCGCAAGGAATACTGAAAACAAAAGTCTGGTTGCGGATATGACCGGGGTTCAGCAGAGATGGTGTTGTGAATTTTCGTAATCAACAAGTGTGAGCTGATGAAAATCCCCATGCAGTTGAAGAAACAAGGCATCAGCACCGATTCTCAATCAACGTATGGGCAGGCGTTCTTGGTGATAGATTAATAGGACCATACGTGCTAACATAGAGATTAACTGGGGCTCGTTATCAGGACTTCCTTATTAATGTATTAACAACAAATTTCAAAGAATGCGTGATTCCTTACGCCAAAGGGCAGAGAACTGCATTGCCATTAATGGACGTGAGATTGAGCACCTCTTATGAACAAGTGTTCAGATCTCAGAAAGTATGTGTTGTAGGACCCATGTTTGTTATACATTATTTTCTTATTTTGATGCATACTAGCAGCTCTTAAAATATTGGATACTTTTTTTAACACTCTGTATTTTTAGCCTGTTACAAACTTTATTATAATCACTAGATTATTTCTATGGTGCATGGTAAAAGGACGTAAGTACGAGTTACGATCCCAATGTGAGAAAAAAAAGGAACTTCTTCAGATGGTATAAAGGACCTATGTCTATTTTCTTCCATAATGCTGTAGAATTGTAGAGCGTCAGATTTCCAGCCTATCATAATGCTATTGGTCCTTATTTCAAACTTTGCTTTTGCTATACTGAAAACTTGCAATTTGTGATTTAGTCCTTTTTACCGCGCATCATAGATTTAGCTTCGATCAAATTGGTGATAAACAGGGCCAGTTTTTTTGGCAAAAATATTTGAAAAAATTCGTGAACAATGAATAAAATATCGTACTTAAGGTTAAAAATGTGACAGTAACCCTAATTTCGTGAAAATTTTGTAATTTTTTTCATCATGTATGTCATGCACTGAAACTGAAAGGATTCCTTGTTGAAGACCTTAAAACAGCACAGTTAAGATGGTTTGGCCATATAAAAAGATGACGAAAGACAGATTTATGAATGGATTCCGACAGGAAGAAGAAAGAGAGGAAGACCGAACTTAACCTGGACAGAGGGAATAGATAGAACATTGAGTGAGAGAGGTTTAGAGGAGGGAGATTGAGAGAAAAGAGGTGAGTGGCTATAAATTCTTGAAATCGCTGGCTGAGAACCAGTTTGTTCTATCTCCATTTCTTTACTTTCTGGAAAATTGAATTTAAAAGTTTCAGTTAGCCTATAGTTTAACACGCAAGAACAAATATATTACATATTTCTTCATATCATAGAATTTTGAGTATTGAAGACAATAAAAATGTGTAATGCTTCCCTTCCTCACATTTACTGAAGACGAAATTCAGAAGGGGCAGGAATGGAAACATGGCTTTGACTTTTCAACGTTTGTGTTAGAACCATATTATTCTATCTGCATTTGATGTTCAACATTGTGAAATATACTTAACATTTCACAAGTTATGTAACGTTATTTTACTCTTTACTTAGGATACACTCTTTTGCAAATCTGTGATACATTTAACCAACAATAGGTCTAGAATGGCCTTTGAAAATGGTTTCAAAAAATGAATGTGAACTGGTGAAAAGTATGAAAAGAGAACTCTGATATCTTTTTCCTTTTCAATGGAAATCAGTCAATTTTGTCTTTTTACTACATTTAGCTTCATTGGCAATCCGTTTACAGCAGACCTAGAGTTTCTTCTTGCAGAGCGAGGTTTGTGTACAGCAACAGTTGTTACAAGGCTGGTTTTATAAACTACAGAATCTTGGAATAATCGAGGAGCTTCACAGAACAATATGGAACCGTTGACAAATTTGTGAATTGTAGGTACGACACAGGGCTTTGCAGTTCATATTACACCTTCAGCTTCCTGCCAATAGCAGAGTGCATATTGTCCACTTCTTGAGCTGCATTGTGACCTGACTCTTGAAATTTCTGTGCGAAACTGGCGCCTGGCATTTCTTTCATTAACCATAGCAAAGCAGTACTCATTACTGAATTTCTGTTTTGAGCCACTCATGAATCAGACCACAAAATTATTTTTTTGATATATGGAAATTCTGAAATGTAATTCTTCAATAGAACACAAAGAGCACTAGCAATTTCATTTAGTCCTCTACCTGCTAATTATTCATACCAAATATCACAATATCACTTTTTAATCTTTATTGCTTTAGCAGTCAGGTTACAAACAGCCAAGTTCCTTGAATAATAGAACACTGGTGTATCAGATTCTGGACATTGCATAACACTTTGCAAATCAAAGGAAATAACTTCCGTGTTTTTATCAACGTTTTCGGTGTCCAGTTTTTTTCTTCCCTGACTGCAACCTTCTCAGTTTCATGAATGTTGTGTTATTGATTTTAACATGCATAATAATAAAATTAATGTTTACTCATCTAGATTTGTCTTCATCAGATGTAATACTACTTCGATCAGATATATCAACATAATCTGGACCGTCAATATCTTCCTCAATATCACTCATTATTACTTTTTTCTTGAATAAACAAACTTCTTATATTGGTGAAGTTGTATCCTAACAACGAATAACAACTAGTGACGTTATTAGAAATGGGTGTCTCATTGGTTCAGGTAATTGTTGCAGTCCGCGCGGAGATAGAACAAATTGGTACTAACAGATTCTAATCGCGTGAACATGGAACAAATGAATTCTTACGATATTGACTTCTACAGTGCAGATAGAATAAATTGGGTACGAAGGAATATGTAGAATGGTATATAGAACAAATTGCCTCCAAAATCTAAAAAAAGGCCAATTTGGACATAGAACAAAATGGTTCTCAGCCAGCGAAATGTGTACAGAAAGATGTCAAAGACATTGTAAACCTGTGAAATAAAAAAAAAATCATACACAATCTTAATTAGAAATAATCTTATACACGACATTGTATTTGCAACATTCAGGCGAAATAGAAGCTATCCATAATACTAATCAGATTCCAGATGCATATAAACAATTGTTTTTCCTCTGACACACATTGTCAAGTCAGGTGTACTGCCTGAAAATAGATATAGAGACTACATATCAGACAGAACCTCAATCAGAGGCATAATAATAATAATAATAATAATAATAATAATAATAATAATAATAATAATAGGCATAATAATAATAATAATAATAATAATAATAATAATAATAATAATAATAATAATAATAATAATAATAATTTCACCCTTTGTAAATCAACCTTATCAGTTTTATACATAAGCCAATCATCAATGGACTTGTAGGCCATTAAAGGAAGTAATAGAATTCCCAAGTAATTTGTTTCCAAATACTTATGCGATTAACGTCTTCGAAATTAATATACCGGTACTGTATTTTCTTACAGTAATTAAAAAAAAAATTTCCGTTTTTATAGCAGAAATGAAAATTTTTCTCAGAAACAACCAATTTTCGCTAAAATTTGCGAGAAATTTACGGTCATAAATCAGTCACATTTATGATAAAGCTACATATATACTTCTTGGAGCATCTCTGCCACATTTCTGGTTTATAGGTTAAAAAAACCGGACCAGGAACCCATTCCACAGCCGTGGGACTGAAGCCGGGTGGTCTATGGCGAGTCTATGGCGAGTCCTTGGCATCAACCCCTTTGATTTGATTACCCCCTTTGATTTGATTACCTGGTTGGGGTTTTCCGAGGTTTTACCCCAACCAAAAGGCAAATTCCGGGTAATATTTTGGCGGATCCTCGGACCTCATCTCATCCTACTACATCTCGCCAAAATATTGTAAAAAATTGCACAAAATTGTAAAAATTGTAGAAAATTACTAAATTGTAAAACTATAAAAATTTGTAAAAATTGTAATTGTAATATTGTAAAATTTTGACTTGTTCCACATCTTAAAGTTTCATTGCTCATGTAAGATTTATGGAATAAAGTAAATGAATGAATGAATGAATGAATGAATGAATGAATGAATGAATGAATGTATGGTGTTGTACATTACAAATTACTGATGAAAGTTGTTGTATAGTATAGAGTTACATCTTTCTGTTCCAAGAAAGAATTAAAGTGTGTTGTACATCACCAATGAATCCTTACAAGTGACGTCATATCAATAAACATATTACGTCATAACATGAAACAGCTGATTATTTTTGTATTTTATTAATCGAATTAGGTTATGATTGTCTCCTTTTCATATCCATCTATTCACACATTCATAATGTATACTCTATGTACTGTACATCCTCCAACTTCTCACTCACTCACTCACTCACTCACTCACTCACTCACTCACTCACTCACTCACTCACTCACTCACTCACTCACTCACTCACTCACTCGTAATAGGTCTATAGGTAAACAGCATACCTGTCTGTCGTAAAATGTCTGCGCCAGGCCGTAGCTTCTTAGCCCTGACCTAGGCTATTTAACTGCAACCCACACCCCAGTCCATTTGTTGAAAGTGATGCCGCACGTAACTTTATGGTCTTCATAAAGTGGCCACTTTCCTCTTTCGACCGTATGAGAAACGGTCGGACATTTAAACCCCTACGACTGTTAATCTTGCGCTTCGAATTTACAGTCCCTGCTCCTAGAAAATCCATAAGCCGAGACATTTACAATAAACACCGAGGAACTAATGATCCATCTCCGCATAAAGCAACGTCTCTTTTATTTCACGACCAATGCAAATTCTGTATACATGTGCATTTGTATGTAAGATGTATTATTTCCGTTTATCTTTGTATTATTTAATATTTCTCAGTTATTGAGAAGTTTTAAATAAAGACTGTCATGTAATTCTTGACAAAAGCCGCTCTTGAATTTTATTCCGTTCAAAAAAATAAAAAAAAACTCTGCTCTCTGATGGAATGCTTCGGCGTCGGTGCGAACTTGAAAAGTTCCCAAGGCTACTCGATCCACGAAATTCACCGTACGAATCCAATCGAGTTGATCTCCTGAGAAAGGTGACACCACAGTCTAGTACATACAGTCACGAAGCTCAGTAGGTAGGGAATATGCATCCAATGACAGTTGAACTTTAGTTGCTAGCCATTAGGATCGTTACTATCACCTCATCACAGACAATGCTAAATAGTACCACAGTCTAGTATATACAGTCACGAAGCTCAATACGTAGGGAATATGCATCCATAGATAGTTGCTAACCACTAGGATCGCTACTATCGCCTCATCACAGACAATGCGAAATAGTACCGGCACAGTCTATTGTTCCTAGTACCCTCACAACTCAAGCTTCGTGACTGTATATAATTACTAGACTGTGATAGTACCGGCACAATCTACTGTTCCTAGTACTCTCAGTTTCTAACTGCTTGGAGCGCTGTATCGCGAGAAATTATAAGAAAATCACCTCAAGCTTCGTGACTGCATGATATTAGACTGTGGTGACAATGTGATGATTATTAGGCTTATGAACTAATACAGAATAAGTGAAAAAATGGAAGTATAACAAGAGAATGCCTTAATACAGTGGTCGTCAGCACTCGCTGAAATGTGCAAAGGGTATGCGGTGCTGTTCCATGTGCACTGTCGTGCAACAGGGAGAGATAGAGAGCATACCCGCTAGCAGCTACGGAGTGCACCCTAGTGCATTGCGTTTTCCGCGAGTAAGAGAGACTAGCCTCAGCGTGCTCTGTGCTGACGACCCCTGCCTTATTATCTTTGTCTATCCACTTGCCCGGATTTGTAGCATCCAACGCTTTGGCTATTACGAGTACGTCCAAAATCTCTTCCACTGAACAAAAATTATCGAAGTCGCTAGTTGAAGATGATTGGAAAGAATTAAGTTGGAAAATAGGCGCCAGACTACTTCTGTGAAGAGTACAAACATACCTCGATATGATTACGTTGTAATAAACATAAATATTAGAAATATTTACATACGATTACAAGTAATACGAACTCGTTTCTGGAAGCTCCTTATGTTTACTTATTTAAGCCATAAATCCCCAATGAAGCAAGGCGTCCTGTGATTAGGGAAAGCTCGCGAGATAACGATAGCACAAAATACTGCCAGTCAAAACCCCCACGAAGAGAAGTCTGGGGATACTAAAACATAACTTAATCCTACATAAATGTTCACTGTTGTTTCTTACACAAATGTTATTTATTAATATCTGACTCTTACTAAGTTATCATCATCACCATCATCATAATCATCAGTAGCATAATCTTCATTACCGAAATCAAGGTTTAGGCCTTTTGAAATCTGTTCCGATGCTAAATTTGGCCCTTCCATCTTCTCCCAGGTCTTCCGACATCTCTATGTCTAGATGGCTTGTAGAGCAATGCTTGCCTAGGATATCTTGAAGGAATTATTCTCAACACAATTAGCATGATCTCTCCATTGTCTGATATATTTGAATATAATCAACTATATGCTCTTTTTCCAATTGGTCTCGGATATTATAAACATTTTTAAGTTTGTCTCTCCTCTTCAAACCAATATATAAAAATATCATATGTGCCGCCTCAAATTTTGATTTATTTGAAGCTCTGAGTGCCCATATTTCGCGGAAATATTTTTGTGCCGATTTTGATATTATATTTTATATAGTTATTTTATTTCTTTTCTTATGCTTTATTGATACAGCCATTTAATTGATTGAATTTTACTATATCCTCTTCCATATCTGCATTAGCATTGTTAGCTGAAATCGTGGAACCTAAATAGGATTTGAATGTTGAGACCTTATAAACCAGTCTACATCACTTCATTGCACTTTATATAACTTATCTCCCTTATTTTCACTGTATATTGACATCATACTTTACCCCATTGGCCATCTAAATGTATCTTAAGTTCTGTGGCCTACTAGGATTTTTTATGCCCACTGTTCCTCTGTTGTATTCTTGGGTCCCATCATGTTGACTTGTACATCCATCTGGATGGGTCCAGTCTTAACACATGTCCTTCCCAGTAGCATTTGATCTTTTGAGCTCTTTTGCCACATCATCTAAGCCCCTTTTTATTATTTCTTCGTTTTTTGATCTTTTTAATTTTACCTTTAATACTTTTCGTTCTATTTTACGTTGGCTTATGCTTTAGACTTACGCTTTTTCGTAAGAGGCCAAGTTTGCACTCCGTAAACGAGTACAGATAAAATGCAACTACTTGAGACTGAAATTGTGATACAATTTTGTCTTCTATCAATCAGGATGAAGGATAAACTCCAGAATCTTTGCCACGCTGAAGAGATTATTCGATTTTCATATCCAACTCTACTGAAAAGATGTAACTTGTTCAAGATATACTTAATGTGAAACTGATTCGGTTATCTCGTTGTTCACTTTTACTGGGTCTCATATAATTTTTCTTTTCTTTCAGTCTAGCGATAATCCCACTTCTTTACTTTTTATGTAGGGTAATTGAAGGTATTAACGCCATGCAGGTTATAACGCCATCTAATATTTTATAATTAGCTACGTGCAAATCTGTGTTGGCAGCCCTAGTCAGAAAAGTGTGGTGCCTTTCTTAAACATCTAGAATCAACAGTGAAACGGATTTCTGTCTTTAGTGCGAGTTTAACAAGTGAAGAAGTTAGCGCTTGAATTGTTCGTCCAATCACGTGAATATTGTATTCTACATAAAATAAGTACATATAATTGAATTTTAAATATAGTGAATGATAAAATGCTATGAGAAATTCGTTTATATGTGTTGTTAAGTTTAGTGGAGTGGTGTTGTTTTAACATTTATAATATAATATTATGGTAATTATTCATTTAAATAGAATTTGCCACTGCAGGTACTAACGCCATCTCGCTGCGAGAATAAACTTTGATTTAGTATGTAATAATAGCAATTAGTTTAATCGTCTCTAAATTAAGGATAATCGACCGGATTTGGGTACATTTGGTATATTTCTGAACAATTGCAGGTTTGAAATAATAATAATAATAATGATAATAATAATAACATAATAAATATATAATAAATGCAGACTAATAATTACAAATTATATTACAGAAGTTAATAATAGCCCAGTTTCCTTGGACTTGATCGAGTCTTGTTGGAAGACTCTCGTTCAAGTATTGGAAAAACTCACCTTCCGTTGTAAAGTCGTATGTCAGGTTAAAGGCTACTAGAATAGACTATACAGTGACAGGCTATTACCATAACATGGTGTTAATTTCACATAGTTGGATAGAGATGTTAAGAAAATATATCAAACATAATAATTATGTGAACGCTGACAACGCAACTGAAAAAAAGAAATAGAAAATGAAGTCTCTGTGTTTGCACGTTAGCCGTCTGCATGGTAATAGACAGGCTGCGTCTGACTCAAGTACTGGTGCGTTCGTCTTCTGTCCAGGCGGCCGGGTTTGATTCCGGGCCAGGTCGTGATGGATTTTATGGTAGACAAAGCAGCCATTGCAGAAAGTTTATGTCGAGATACTTCCGTTTTCCTCCATCCTTCCGTCAACACTCTCTACCTCTTCCTAATTTCATTTATCATCTGTAATAGTAAAAATTGGCTGAGGGGGTATGGTATTGCGGGTTTCTTATGTTGATATAGAAAGCGTTATGGGCTCTATGTCCCTGGGGCTTATCAGGCTACTCGTACGAGTATACCAGGGACTGAGGCAGGATGACCTATCTACCAGCGTCGGTTTTACGATGCTGATTCAGGAAGGGTATGGGGTTCCGGACTGTTGGAGCTTATCAGGTTATTCGTATGCGAATGAGATTGCGTCTACTAGAGTCTGAAGTAGGATGGCATACCTGTCAGCGTCGGATTCAGGAATGTCATCCAGTCCACATGTCGGATTTGAACAATCATCCCATATACAGTGCGCAAAAGGGCGAAAGCATGCCTCAGTGTAAGGATCTTCGAAAAGTGAAGCCAATTTGTAAGCACGAATAGCATTAATGCAATACATGAACAAACTTATGATTGGACACAGGATCACAACCACTTTTTCGGTATCAGGAAGAAACGCATGGATTCTTCACAGTATCTACAGTATCACAATAATTTTATTACTAATGAGACAATATAAGTGAATTAATGTTTTTAGGTAGCCTATTTTCTTATTTTTGTTCCATTGTCACATAAGTTTCGAGCTGCTGTCAGGAAGTGAAAAGGAGGGTAGCAATGGCCAAGGAAGCTTTTAATAGAAAAAGGAGCATTTTCTGCGGACCTATGGAAGAACTAAGGAAGAGACTAGTGAAGTGCTTTGTATGGAGTGTGGCATTGTATGGGTCACGACGAAGTGAAGAGAAGCGAATAGAAGCATTTTAAATGTGGATATGGAGAAGAATGGAACGTGTGAAGTGGACAGATAGAATAAGAAATGAAGCTGTGTTGGAAAGAGTGGATGAAGAAAGAATGATGCTGAAACTGATAAAGAAGAGGAAAAGGAATTGGTTGGGTCACTGGCTGAGAAGAAACTGTCTACTGAAGGATGCACTGGAAGGAATGGCGAATGGTAGAAGAGTTCGGAATATATACTTCGCACGAAAACATGACGACCTTCCCTCATACCCTTCACCAATTAACTGCAGGCACGCGCAAGGGATAAACCCTTAGCCGAGTTGCCAATTCTTCAAGTCACTGTGATTTGCCAACGTTTTTCAAATTGTGTTCCGTGAAACCGCGATTTTCAGCGAGACTATATTATCTTTGTAAATATACCTTAATTTATAATTACTAAAACAAAATTGGTATAAAAATGAACAAGCTCATTTTAAAAACACATTATATTTATATTTCCACTGACATGTTTTGCCTAAATTAACAAAGAAATGCAGAGTTATATAATAAGTGTTAAATTCTCATGTTATTGAAGAAGTTCCAGAATTTTATACTTAATTAAGGATGTTGCGCTGGTAAAATTTTCGGAAACTGTGATCATTGAATAGCAATTTATAGTACAAGAGAGTAAAATTAGATTTTATCCGCTTCGCCTTGGGTGATAATTTCCACGAGCGCATAAAATCCGTTTACTTTAGTATGCTATACAATATTTTAATCATTACTGGTATGTAAATTTAATTTTAAAGTATAGGTCTTTTCTTTGTAATGTGTTGTTGGCGAAGAAGTTCATATATATTCATTTTAATTAATGCTAATATGTTGGTTGTCATGTAGAGAGTGATTTAAAAAGATTTAATTCACTGCTGTAAGTTAGAAAACTTTTAAGCACTGCTGGGAATAATGTCATTATTTAGGTTGCTAAGGACGGTGAAATAAAGACCAGTTTAGATACCGCTCATGGATAAATGTATTCCTTTTACATCATTTTTTCATAACATGAAAATCATATTAAAGCACAAAAGAATAGGCCTATATTTGTTTCTCTGCCAGTTTACTTGCTGATTCGATGCAAATTTTCTGTAGGCCTAAGGAACGTTATAAGATACGAAATATGATTGAATTAATTAAGGGGGCATGTACACTTCTTATACCTTAAAATTATGTTATGTGAAATATAGGCCTAATATAAAATTTAAATTTATACACCAACTATTGAAGTTCATTCAGGTAAAACAACCTGTATTAGTTTTTTTAGTTATTTAACGACACTGTATAAATTACTAGGTTATTTGGTGTCGATGGGATTGGTGATAGAAAAATGGTATTTGGCGAGATGAGGCCGAGGATTCGCTATAGATTACCCGACATTCGCCTTACTGTTGAGAAAAACCTCGGAAAACCCCCAATCAGATAAATCAGCCAAAGCGGGAATTGAACCCACGCCCGAGTGCAACTTCGGATCGGCAATCAACTAAGCCAACTAAGCTATGCCAGTGGCTCTGTATTAGTTCTGAAGTTATGATTTGTAATGTAAAGTGCGGCATTGGCTATAATAGCTGTTAAGTGGAAAACGGCATGAGCTCTTTTTTCTTCTTCGCAAACTAGGCCTATATTCCTTAAAAACCCTTTTCCTGGTAATTCCGAAAGTACTGGATAGAATCGAAGATGCTATCAGATGAAAGACGACATTAAGATACATGGTTCATATGAGGAAACAAAGAGGAAAGCGGAAAATAGGAAAGATTGGAGAAAACTGGGTTTGCAGTGAAAGACCTGCCCTTGACAGAACACTAAATGAAATGACATAAGTTTCGCTGACATATGTATCTACCAGTTATGCCTGTAGGTCTCTAAACAGTAACACATACTTCTGGGCAGTGCCGTATTTAGGCTAGAAGAATTAAGGAAGCTGGTACTTAGGACGGCACGCTCACAAAGGGCGGCGATAGTTCATACTATTTTTACCTCCATTTATTATTATTTTTCTTCATTTTATTTGCTTTTATTTGTTACGCATTCGTTTTGGGGGAGGGGTGACTTGGACAGTTTCCTACTATACTAAAGGTAAACAAGTTATATATGCATTTTAGATCCAAGGTCGGAGGCTGATGCTGTTTATTTTTTCTTGTCTTTGCTACACTACAAGAATAATGATAACTGTTGTTTTTCATGATACTTCCGAAAGATACACAATTAGATTTGAGGAATCGGATTTCTTTTTTATGTACTCAGATAGTTAAACTTTCACTACACTTCAACAGTGATCATCAAAGGACATAACCACCTTCGAGATTGTTAAAAAAAAACACTCCGTTTCACTCTGCCAGCGATTCACGTGGTTGATGTTTGCGATCGCGAATATTGAAATGCATTGCATCGTTGTATCGTATCGTTCATTATTTGGATCTTATGTTTTGTTATGGAGAATGGGAGACCATAATGCTTAGCGGTGCATAATTGTGTAAAAAGGCAAAAGAAAAACGAGAAAATGTTAAGGATTTATTAACGCAAAGACATAAATTAGATAGGTAGGTCTATTTATTTTAACGTTTCTTCTGAGGAAACTTTTAAATAAAATAATAATATAAGGTATAAGTTAGTGATACTGTTGCACCTGTTCCTACAAATTCTGACGACACTGAACATATACCCTAATGCTCGATCAGTGATTTAAAATAATGTGTCCGAAAGTCAGAATTCCTAAATATTAAATGTAGATCCAGAACCACCCACATATTCAGGATGAACCGTAAGTTTTGTCATTAATTTCAGGTGGTTATTCTTTGAGATATTTCAAACTGAAAAGTTTAATAGAATTTTGTTCGTTTTTGCTTTTTTCCGAGATAAAAATTGTTTTATATGAAACATTTCATAGCGTGTTTTGAAAAAGTCATTCATTTAATTCCCAATATGCTCAGTCAATTTAAGAGAGCATTGTTTTTTAATTGTTATTTTACGACGTTTTATCAACTGCTGTGGTTATCTTGCGTGCTATTAACAACGTAATGAAAGTGTAGCGATACGCACATAATATTTTCATGTGCAAATGGGTACCAACAGTATAAGAGCTAAATAAAAGTAAATAGAAGTAGAGGTTTGGAAAGTCTTCTGAATTTGACTGTTATGTTACATTTACTACAAACGTTCTTGTTCATTATCCTTACGGGCACAATAACATAAATGCAACGGAACAGCCATGTACCTCGGTTACCATTCCGTAGCTGTTAACTTTTTAATCATAGTTTACATAATAATGTACTTGGGTGCGACTGAAAATCATTACCATATGCAAACCGACCTCATTGGCACATTGGTCGCAGTGTTTGGAGTTCTTTCTCTCACGCGTTGGTTACATATTGATTTACTCCACGTCAAGTTCAAATACATGGTCGCCCAGAAAGTAACGCACGTTGGCGAATATCGTCCGTGCAGCTGGAACCATTCACTTACTCCATGTCTGATAGCCACAGAGCAGTTTCTGCTGTCTGCTGATGTGTTTCGCACTCTGGTTTTTAAAGTTTAAACACTCGTTAACAATGAACAAGAAAACTGATAATCCCGGCAATTCTCAGGTGAGGTCTCTTATTCACTTCTTAAACGAATAAAATGTTCGAACAGTTGAAATTCAATGGCAACTTGTTGCAGTTTATGGAGAAGTAGTGGTGGGGTGTGATTTGAAGACTTTTGATTTTGCTGCTGTGACAGGTTTGTCGCTGGTTCCGACTGTGACTATAGTTCCAAAATCACAGCTACGAGAAATCGCCAACTCGATCAATATGTGACTCATAGTAATGACGACTGAAGTAAGTATAATATGCGACAACTCCAGAGTCCAGACAACTGTAAGGCAGAAGATCAACTTGAAGGACAACATAAATGGGATTTAATTAATTTTCGTTCCACTCAAAAGCTTAACGTCGGCAACTCTTTGATACTCAAGCTATAATGCACTCGCTATATTCTTTCACGAATGATTTCACCCAATCATTCTTAACCATTGTTAAGAGAATATACGCACTCGTACATCGCGATAACGCAGCTCAGAGCGTGTTTGTTTAATACTTGCCGCGCTAATTAGTAGGCCAATTGTTGGTAATAAAACATGGCACCCGTACATAAATTCGCAGAAGAGAGATAAACATAAATATCTGTCGGCTCGTAATAAGAAACATTCACAATTGCCAAGAATCATCCGAACACGAAAAACATACTGTGACAAAATCACTATTATCTGTCGCAGCGATTTTTACGGAGCTGTCACAGTTCGGAGTTGTGAGGGCAAAACGCTATTACATCCCATCTCTAAGGAGGAGTAATGCACGAAGTTAGTAGGTCTATATGAAGATTGTCAAATGTTTAACAAAGTGTAAGTCCATTTGTCATCAGTGAAGGACTCAATCAGTAGTTAAATCAACTTATCCCAAGCAACAGCTACGTCACTATCGACGAGTTGCATGAACAATGTCCTAAAATTCATGAAATTGTTAGTTAACTCCATTACTGCAAGATTTGTGTGAGATAGGAACCGCGAAAGCTAACTGACGAATACTAGAAACAGAGAGTGGATGTGGTATTAACATTTTTTTACCTTAATGAGGAAGAAAGCAACAGACAGTGGGTGCATCATTACCTATTTCGGGCCTTAATGTGCTAGAATGCCTCAGTTTTTGGACAGAGTCCTTACTGGGAATGAAACCTGGGTGTCACACTACACATCAGAATGAAAACATAAATCTCGTGAGTGAAACCATGTTCAGTCGCCTAACAAACCAAAAAATAATTTGAATTAATCGTCAGCACGAAACGTGATGGTGTTTTGGGATGGAAAATATAATTTTATATTGCTGCTTTACGATAACGCTTCTGCGAATGCTACAGCCAGAATTCACGTTTTTACTTAAAGAATTTTGTTAGGAAGTGTTCGACCATTCTCCATACAGTTCTCACGTGGTGCCGAGTAACAACCACTCGTTCACTCACTAGAAAGTTTTTTTTTTTGGATGGATTACGTACCCTGGACGACGAGCTGCAGGACACGATGGCCAACTGGTTGAATGGACTGACTGCAGACATGTGTCATGAAGGCACTTTGAAGTTAGTCATTCGATACGACAGTACCTCATTGCTTAGGTGACTATGGGGAGTTGAAAAGCAAGATCAATTATATAACTATTATATAACGATTTTGCGTTTAAAAATTATTTAAATAAGATGTATAACGTAAATAATGTAACAACACAACAGACTTAGGGATGTAACATTTGTGAGTTTAATTAATAATTTAGTAACAAACGAAAACATTGATTGGTGGCATCAGTGTCATAAAGTAAGAAGTAGAGATCAAAATAGAATCTTCGTTTAATAACAAAGTTTATTACGTATAAGTTTCTGCAACATACACAAATGATGAATTATTACACAGTTTTATTGTACACTGATCCACAATAAATTATACACATAATTAATTGTGCATATAAATTCACATTTTGATAATAGTAGGGTCTATATAATTCGTGTACATTTTCATATTCATAGAAAATAAAGCCAATATAACATCTTTTCAGAATTCAAATTTATTTCATTTGGGTTTACAGAAATAATTACTGGAAACAAAATCATTGCTTTTTCAGTACTTGTTGCTTACGTAAAAATGGCAAACTCACTGTTCTATCTATCTGTAACGCCTTCTAACGCAGAAAGAAGATTTTTACTCAACAGCTGATATTCTATGATGTTGCTCCTTGAAGAGGAACAATTCAGTCATTTGCTCATATTCTCTATTCCCCACGAGGTCAAGATATGCAAGAGAACCCCTATTCTGACCTAGCATCGAGGGTGATAGATATTTTCTTCGGAGAATCTCTGTTTCTTAACAATGCGCTAGAATGTGTTCCCAAGACTCCTTATCCACACATAATGGACAGATGCTGTCTCCTACGTTGAAAATTTTATGATCCTTCCATGCTCCCAATCTTAGCCACGCCAAACCCGCTCTACCATCTTTGTTGCAAGAATTTATATACTCACCCTTCCCCCAGTTAAGCATGTGGTATGATTGTAAATGCAGTGAGGATTTTTCCGAACATTGAAGCTCAGTCTCTTGCCTCTCGATTAAGCGCATCTTACTCTTTCCTTTAAGTATAAAACATCTAACTTCTTTGTTCAAATCTACCAAACGTCATTTCTGGGCTTGACCGGCTTTTTGCACCGAGGTTCAATTATACTAGAACTTGAACTTAAACGCAGATGAAATAAATAGCTTATATAAATCTAACCTATAACTAATATAACAATAATAAAACTGAATAAATAAATTAATTAGTTTAGCGATATTGAATATACCATACAGTTTGTCAGTAGAGTGAAAAAATGTAGACCTATATTAGAGGAATTTAATTTATAATTCAAAGACAAGTTTACTTTATGAAGGATTCACTAACAATGCGTAGCCATTTATACAGATGTAATAATTTTTTTTTAATCAATTCAATTATTTTAGCCAAGTTTAATAGTGTTAATGTTACAGGAATATCTCACATAAAAATACTAAGTGTTTCATTTACAAATATTCCATAATGTTTTGTAAAACAGTGGAAAACTTTCCTACATTTTTATTGGCTATACTATTCTTTCAACAGTTAATAAAACGCCGTTAAACAATAACTAAGGAAACAGCAACATAAAACTTGCAACAAAACTGTGGGACGTAAATAAACAAAAGAACAGCAACATAAAACCATAGAAACAAACAAGCACACTGCGTGTGTTCGCTATACGACATGAATTGAAGATTAGTTTTGTATTAAAAAGACATAGAACCGGACTCGCGAGTACAGCACCGGCTGAAACAAATGCGTATCTTGCTCGGCTGTCTTCGATATTGTGTAGCCTTTGATGACAATAAGAGAGCACTGTTCTGTTATTGAATCCCAGCTGTATGATGGTAATTTTTGTTTTACACTCAAACTACGTTTATTCTACATACATAATAAGTAGGGAACGGATTTCTAGGTGATAAAAGAGAGATTTAGGACTTTATAAAATCTAATTTCGGACTTTTAGGAGTTTATGTATATAAAATTAACAATTAATAAATTTAATGTCAGTAAATATTTCATTTTAGGTTGACTTTAAGTACAAAGAACTGGTGCTGACAATGAGTGCTACTTAGGCTTGCCAACTTTCGTAGGTAAAAATTAGGGACACAAACGTTACTGAAATAATATTGTACTAATTATTATTTCCACCTAACAATCCACATATTCAACAGTAGTACTCTTATAACAGTATATGTATATTTTAACAACCACATCATTTCATATGTAAAAAAAACTACAAACACTTGCCAAAATGATCACAAAACAAGTTGAAAAACAGTATAAATTGCTTCTAAAAGAAATGGAAACTAGGAACCATCTTATTGAAGTAATTACTAACCTAATATGAACTAACCTAACTTAACGTAATCTGAACTAACCCGAACTAACCTAACCTACCTACACAAAAGATTCCAGCCACTCTCTCGGAAAATACAGAGACGTTCACCAGAGCCATTAGGGGCTGCGGTATTTTACAAGTCTTTGTTGTTGTCCTCGCTTGTATCTAATCTAATCTAATCTAATCTAATCTAATCTAATCTAATCTAATCTAATCTAATCTAATCTAATCTAATCTAATCTAATCTAATCTAATCTATCGCAGAAGTGGTAGTATAAATTCTTCTTTCTTTCCACTTTTTCACCGAAATCAATGAATGACGCATCACGTGGAACAAAGTGGATATAATACTGAATGGCGCCAAACTAAAGTCAAAGTGCATAAAATGAGCACAGAGAATAGATGATTCAGCAAGTATCCCGTGATCAAATCTACCCTAACTTGTATATTATGATCATTGCACCCGTCACTCTGCTGACATATAAACGAGAATTAAATTTCTCCCTTGAGCATGCGTACTAGAGTCAATTCTCCATTTCGTAAGCATGTCTGTATGAGACTGTGCGGAATTATCTTCCAATCCAGACTAAATCCAACAATCTGATAGAAACGAAAATCAGTTGTAAATGCCTAATATGTCATGAAATCAGGAAATTTTGATACATGAGCAAATTATTTCGGGACGCGGGACGCAATAATCGAAATCGGGATTGTCCAGGAAAAAACGAGACGGTTGGCATGCCTAATGCTATTGAACTGAAAACTCAAATTATAGTGAAAAATACTTATTGCAGATTGGTCACTTTCATTTCGTATAACGGGGGTATACTGAAGTGAAAACTAATTTGTAAGCTCTCGCCTAACATGAATAATCTACCACACCTTTTGTGCTAGATGACTTTTTCAAATGAACTTCAGTTCCAGGAAATTAGATAAAATCTTCTTATCTTCCATTTTAACCCCTTCAGGCCTGTTGTACATTATAGTGTACATTGTTTCTCTTTTTCTTTTTTGGCATGTCTTCGATACTTTTAAATATTTTGAAAAATTCAATGTGCTAGAAATGGAGAACATTATTTTTGAAACATTTCTACATTTGAATTAAAAATAAAATTAAAAAATTTGGGGCCCCAGGGGTCAAAATTGTCCCCAAATTTGATTTCCTGTGAAAACTTGATTTGGGAATTTTGGATCCCCAGAATGTTTGTGTGACCAGTTTTTTTTTTTTTCCATTTTGTTTAACATAAATTCAGGTCTGAAGGGGTTAAGACCAATATGGGACAAATTTTCCAGACCAGTGTTTGTAATATATGTTTAAAATTTTGAACAGCATTTTTGTGGTTATCTTGGCATTTTTTTTAAGTTTTAGTACTGACATTTTTATTTTGACACGCAAAATATCAAAAAGGCGCTTTTCAGACTCAAACATAGTTTTAGGCATTTATAGGTGTTTATGGTTCATTTAGACGTTTTAGGTCCTCTAGAATTTTAATAGGGGTATACTGTGTACATGAAACGTAGAAATATCTGATTAAGATACATACGTCTAGGACGCAGCAAACAAAATAATTACGAAACTAAAAATCCGTTCCCTAATAATAAGCCTCTGGGAGAAACTATCATTGTGGCGGACGAAGCGTTCTCGGAGAGGTTTTCTTAGAATATTGGCATTTCTGTTTCCTTTTGGCGTTTATATTCTATCATTGCGTTATTTCATATCACCTATTATTTTCTAAGTTAATTTCACTGTTAAAAAGCAACGACAAATAATTACACTGGACAACAAATTTAAACTTTGTTTCTGTCCTTTAGATGAAACTATGTAATATTAACTAAATGAGAAGTGCTGAGTTCATTTCTGAAAACCAAAATTTTCTAACACATACCATTTTATGCTACACGCACTTCACTTGTTTACACAAATTTGTTACATTAGCACACAAAGTAACCTTTGTTTGGCCAAAATTCACAAATTAAAATGTCTTTTTGATCTTTTACGTTTGTAGACAGCATCTGCAGTCTCTCTGATGAGTGACCTGCAATATTGAGCCAGCATAGTTGCATTCCATCTTCCACTGAAGCGCATTACGAAGGTAGATATTTCTCCCCGTATTCATCGCTTACAGCACCAAGTTTTCTTTGGAAAGAAGTTCAGATGGCTGTTAAGAAAATGTACTGTCAGTGACATGTTGCATCCCATAAGGTGAAAGTAGTGCAACATTTCACTAACATTAAAATTCATTTTGGAGAAACAGTACGTGTTGGGCAAAAACTAACTGCAGATTCGTTTTTACCATCACAAAATATATCTTATATACATATTTCTATAAAAAGGACAAATTTCGTGTTGTACAGTGTTATCTAAGCTTACATCTGTTAGTCTTTATAAATGAATTTTTATCTTTACTTTAACTTTATTTTTTTCTTATTTTTCTCCGTTTCTTTCTCTCCTCTCAGATTTTCTTCTGCATCTTTCTGGTTTTCTGTTCCCTCCCTTCTTCTGCTTTTCTATTTCATTTTCTCTCTCTCTTTTTCGCTTTCTATCGTTTTATTTTAATTTATTTAACTTTACTTTTATCTTTTTCTACCTTCTTTTCTTATCTCTCTATACTTTTCTTTTCTCCCCTCTCTTTTTATTTGTATCCTTTTCATATTCTTTTTTTTTCTCAGCTTTTCCTCTTCCTATGTTTTATCTTCCTCTTTTCCTTCTTCCTCTTCTTCCATTTCTTTTTCTTTGCTTTTTCTCCTCCGTTATTACATTTGTCACTGCATTTTTCTCTGTTTTCCTTTTCCGTTGTTAACGTTTTCCTCTCCTTTTTCTATTTTCCACTTTTATTTTTTCTTTTCTTTTCATTTGGATCTTCTACTCTTCGTCTTTTATCTTCCTCATCATTTTCCTTTATCTCATAGTGATCGTCTTATATCTTGCTTCTCTTCTGTTTCATTTCCCTGCTCACCAATTTTTCTCCTTTGCTCTTTTTGCCTTCCCCTCATTTTCTAGTGTCAACCTTTCCTTCTCAATTATCTTCTGTAGTTTTGTCATATCTTCTCTTCATTTCCTTATCCCTTCTACAGTGCGTCTGCAAACTCACTCCGCAGGGAGGAGATGGCGATGTATACGCTAAGAGCTGCAGTTATGTTGGTAGTTGGGATTCACCGCTAGCGGATGCAGTTATGTTGGGAGGATTCACTCCACTCGAAGGTCAACACTGAACACGTGTGAAAGATTTTGCTGCCAACTTAAAACTTCCTGCTAGGAGATCGAGCGTCTCTCCTCGCTGCGGAGTGAGTTTGCGGACACATTGTATTTCTTCGGAATATAACGGTCTCGATTTGCGTGCACATCACAGAACACAATGGCTTTTTCCTTACTTCTGTGTCTATGTTATGGATGATAGCAAATTACGTATAAATGATGGATTGGGGGCAGCAGAAAAGTGAGTTCTATGAACAATTTATTTCGAAAAACTTCTTTCATCACAAATTTCGATAATTTTAAGTCTCCAGGATATTGATTCTTATCTGTACTATGGAAAACTCACGAATCTTCAGGACTTATATCCGAACACACAAAATCACAAAATGACTCTAACTACTCATTCTCTTATCGTGGTAACATTTAAAAAGTAAGGATTACAATCGTATGTAGTAGCGCTGTGCATTACAGGCGCTATGCTCGGTTCAAGTTTGTCGAGTATGGCGAAGTTCGATATTCGTTCTGCAGAAGGCGGACTGTCATGTTTGTTCGGTCTTGATATGAAAATATTTGCTGTCTACCACTCCCATCCCTTCATGTTTTAACAGCGTAAGAATTTTAGCAATTCAGTTCTTCATATGGAATAAGACGAATTTTGTAATATCTCGATTGTCTCTCTTATGTTCGAACATTGCAGGACACTAGACTATGCAGGTATGTGCAGCATATAATGATTGATTTTTGTTTTCAGATTCTACCGTTTGGTCATGCCATTCAATATTTGATATGAACAGGTAACAGCAAGTCTATTTTATGGGGCAGTCATAAATGCAAATAATTAAATACTGCAATCTCTCACAGCAATTACTCCACGGGAAGGAGATTTCTTTGCATTTGTGTAAACTTTATTATTAAAGACGTTTGTGTACATGAAAGTATCTATCACTTTTACAACCTTGCTCTAGACTTTAGAGAGAGAGGGGGGTAGAGGGTGAGATAGCGAGAAAGGGTGGGGAGGGAGGGAGAGACGGAGGGTGGAAGGGGGAAGGGGAGAAGGTGAAAAAGAGAGAGCTGATTTAAAGTTATTCACAAAGCTGCGCGTCTGCCTCCAGATTAGCCGGCTCTACCTCGGGAGTAGGGAAGATGGCAGTGCACGACTTCTAACCACTAAATTGTGTACCAATATGGCTGGGTTAAATCCCAAATCTCTCCGCAGTGTATATGAAGGAAAGGCATGTGTACTGTTGATTTTAATGATTCGTCCGTCGGATGGGGACGTTAAGCCTGGCGGCCCCCTTGGTGCTATTCGAAGGAGTAGACTAGGTGTCGGCACCGAGTTTCCCTTTCTCCCTTCCTCACCTTCATCATCATTCTCATCCATTCCCTACACTACACTTACACGAACACTTACACATATACTCACCCTGGTACACGACATACTTCTTCACAGATACACATCATGAATAACGTCGCCCGCCGAAGTGATGTGCAACTTAAAATTGATCAAAGTCCTGACATCTATCCACAGTATGCGGAACCCGAATTATGCAAGTGAAGAGGATAGGCATTAGACACACACACACACTATACAGAGGCGTTTTTTTTCGGACGGTACTTCGATTTCTTGTAGCATTACTGCTCAACCAAGGCACATCGTGTTTCCGAACAGTCTCTATGTTTGAAAAATAGTGTCACGAAGATGACGCGGACCTTCTCATACGTTTTACGGGTTCACAAAAATTCAGTTCCATTAACACATTGCGAATGATATTAATCATAGTTTATGCTTTTGAACTATTATACTATGGACATACACAAATGAAATAATTCAGTATGCAATAAAAAAAATGAACTTCGAGTTCTGGATTGCACATAAAAAAATCTTTATAAACCCAGAAGTAATACATTTGAATACCTATACATTTATAGGCCTAAATTGTATAATGCAAGTAACTTGATATGTGCAATAGATTTTGCATATATTTACAGAAAGTGTACATATGGTTCAATTTTTTCTCGTATGTAACTTAAATTTCATTATGCACTGGAAAAAATCGAATCGTGTGAATACTACTGTCCGAACAAAAACGATTATAATAAATGCCCGTTTCGAGAAATTCTCGCACTGTATGAACGGGCCCTTAGGCCTCATCAGACGGTATGGGAATTTCTAGAAACAGACATTTATTGAAATCGATTTTTTGCAGGTAGCAGTGTACAGGTTATACCAAAAGTTTAAGGACACCCCTCCATAAGTGATGTTTCAGTCCTGTTCTTATTCTTATGTGAAACCCCCCTGATGTTTATACAGGGACCAAATGCCTATGAAAAGTCAAGTTTTTACTGCAAATCCAATGTATCTTCCGGACTGTGGATTATGTAACAATTTTTGTGTTATGAAACTTATTGAAAAATTAAATGTTTTGTAGAAACAATTAATTACTCCAGAATGAGTTTAACTTAGATAAGTGAATTTTGGAATAGAGTTATACATATCTGTGCAATTATTGCTTTTTGTTAAATAAATTGTGACAGTTCGTGCAGGGATTGTAATCCAGTTTTTTTTTCTTTTATGAAAAATTGCAATTTTCTAAAATTCTCTTGAGCTTGAAATTAGCGACAAATAGACTCAGATCCGCCACTGGCATTCACATCATAACATTGGGAGGTGAATCAGCTTATTCCCTCCATTTTAGTAACCAGCTGTGAAGTTTGCTACAATTGTGGAAAGGTTGGCTTTCTTAGTTGAAAAAAAAATGAAAACAGGTCGAAATTCAGTTAGTGCGGACGTGAAGTCGCAGATTATTGGGATGTGGAAGAATGACTGGAGATAATATCTAACTCCATTCCAATATTCATTGATCTAACTCAACCCATTCTGGAGTAAGGTAACTAATTTTTTTCCTGCAAAACTCTCGGTTAGGCTTGACTTTGATTTAACTTAATGTTTAGATTAACCGTATTTATAATACCGGGCCTAAATAAATTTATACAAGATCCTGCGAGTTTATAATGTCTTTACTTGTCACTACAACAGGGCCGAAACTAAGGTCATGTGCCACATCCGGCTAGACATGGCTTTTTATGTGGTCCGCCTTTGTTCTTGTAAAATTTGGAAATTACTAAATTAGTAACGCTTTCAGATATTTGCTCTTGAACACGACTGTTTCAGCGTGTCTCGACAAAGAAACCTGCTCTAGCAGCGCGGGACGATTACTTAATTTTCTTATTACATTTCACACAGAAGTTACTCTAAGGAATGTGGGAGGGTGTTGCTTAGAGTTTCAATTCAATGCTATTTTATTTTATTTTACGACGCTTTATCAACATCTTAGGTTATTTAGCGTCTGAATGAGACGAAGGTGATAATGCCGTTGAAATGAGTCCGGTGTCCAGCACCGAAAGTTACCCAGCATTTGCTCATGTTGGGTTGAGGGAAACCCCCGGGAAAAACCTCAACCAGGTAACTTGCTCCGACCGGGAATCGAATCCGAGCCACCTGGTTTCGTGGCCAGAAGCGCTAAGCGTTATTCCATAGGTGTGGACTCAATTCAATATATTTTAACAAATATCCGTCGTCCACTCCCAATGAGGCATGTCAGTCAAGGATATCCTGAACAGATGATTCATCCCTTACATACCGTTATACCTCTGTTCAAAAAGTTTCCGGAATATATATTTTATCGTCGAAATGAATAATGTTATACTGTATATGTCTGTTTCTGGTGTTGGTATCATTCATGACGTCACTTCCGTAGACGTTTCATGATCATAGTCATTGTTGTATGGTAAGTGGCTGTTGTTGATTGTGTGATCCCACTCATTTAGAAATGAATAGGCCTATTGTGATTCATTGCCATGGCAGTAATAGCAGGCAGAACATATAGGAATTGAAAGTACTAAACAAAAATAAAATTTAATTATCTCGCTGTTGTGTTAATATTTGAAGTTCGTTGTTATATATTTTTAGTCATGAAAGTAGATTATCCAATGTTTACTCAATGCTTATTTTGATTCTTCAGTAGGTCTACCCATTTTGTCTTTATAAGTGCCTATTTTTGGCGGCGCCTAAATACATAGTTTTAATACCTAAACATCCGAGGTGTACCCATGATAGATCATTCTTGTAGTTCTGGCCATCCAAATTAAAATGTTTGGGCGCCATTGCATTAGAAGAACTTGACGGTTAGGATTACTCTCCTGCAGCCTTTTACTCCTGAGAAAGAAACAGGTGTTGCATTTTATAGGACGCTGAGTGGATCCGCTGAGCCGTACTGGAAGTTATGACGAGATAAATAATCCTGATTCCAGCCTGGCTTGAACTAGTGCTCTTCTAGTTCGTTATATCTCTCTGCCAGAGGAGCGACTCAGTTCTTGTTGTCTTGTAGCAGTAGGAATTTTATTGGATTGCCATTCGTTAATAATTAACACCGAATACCCAGCGACGAGGCTGTGAACAGCATGGTTGGGATGCTGGCATCCAGTTGCGGTCGTGTAGGCAGGCAGTTTCCCATCGCGCGACCGGACGGCCGGTTCGAAGCCTAGATATTGCAGTTGATACTACAAACGCTTCTGCGTAGGCCACGAACATAATATTGAAAATTTTGCTCAACATTTCACGGGAGGCGACAGCGGGATGACCTTGGTATCCAGTTGGCGATTTATTTTATTCTCTCAAGTCAATTATAATCCCAGATACAGATCTTGCGGATGTTGTATGTAACCTTACCCCGTCTAGACATCTATTTTTTATTAATATCAACAACTCTTGCAGTGGAATCGAAGTAAATTCTTTATTTCTCTCTTATAAAACGACTAGCAGGGCTTATCCTCTTGATCTATAGCTACTATTTTTTATAAATTGGAAGTGAAGTAACTTGAAAAGTGACTTTATTTTTCTGGAAACCAGAACCTACTACTTTATTTTTATACACAGCTTCAAATATACTTGTACATAAAGAAAGTGAGCCTGCAACCACTACTTGAAGCTACAAACTACGCTACAGAACTGTGCAGAAGAGTTCGCACATCTCGAGACACCGTGCTGTTCTCCGTATGTTCGTTTTGAGTATGTGTATTTATTTACATCATATCTTGCCAGGAGAAAACTTGACTCCGATGGAATATATTTTAAAAAACTTGCTATTTGTTATTCGTGCATATAAATGTAAGATTTAAATTTAACCTTATTTAAATTCAGAAAAAAAGTATTTTATTTAAGAAAGATTTTGAAATGTGTAATTTTCCTATTGAGTTGACATTATTAATAACAGCAACTTATATAAATGTCATAAAATACACTACTGCTTCGTAGCTTGCGTTAATTTTTAAATGTTTGGTCTTGTGATATTAGCAAAGACTAATCCAAAATATTCAATTACATTTTTGTTATTTTATAAACATAACAATAAGGCAACTTTAGTAAAACATATTTTTGTGACGTTACGTTTATTTGAATACCTGAGGAACAAGAATATTAATTTGGAGCTCTATCGAGGCCAATTTTTCACCACTCAGTACCTGTTTACGAAAGCGCTTTGAATGAGGAAGTACACACACAATACCGAAATACATATTCATAATAACACACAGAAGGAGATACCTGATTTTTGTCATCCAGTCTGCTTAAAAAACTGGAAGTTAGAATTTATAAAACAGTTATATTCACGGCTGTTTGTATGGTTGTGAAGCTTGGACTCTCACTTTGAGAAACAGAGAATAAGGTGTTCAGGAAAATATTTGGGACTAAAGAGGGACGAAGTTACAGGAGAATGGAGAAAGTTACAAAACGCAAAACTGCATGAATTATATTCCTGACCTAATATAATTAGAAACATTAAATCCAGACGTTTGTGATGGGCAGGGCATGTATGGTGAATCCAGAAATGGATATAGAGGTCACGGAAGCATGGAGTTCAACCTCCGTGTTCCCATGCATCTTGATGGCATGTAAAGGAGATATACAGAGTGATCCGTTTGGCTATGGATAAAATAAAAACATCGTAAAACATTTACTACTAAACTTTATTTGTTGAAACTTTGTGCATACAACACTGAAAGATGGGAGATTCCTCAGAGCTCAACATGACCCTCATTGCGCACCCTGCACAACTCATAACGGTGATGCAGTTCAACCCATGTCCGTTGTAACATAAGATGGGTGATTTGTTGAAAAGCTTGAGTAACTTTCACTCTCAGATCATCAATGTTCTTGGATTTCTATGGATAGACACTATCTTTAACAAAATCCTACATGGAGAAATCAGGAAGGGTTAGATCTGGAGAGTCTAGGGACCAAGCCAAGAGATAACTGCTTCTCGTACTGGGTTTCGCCTGCGATCTTCTGCACGTTTTTTTTTACACAGAATCTGTTTATACAAATGTTCGATACCACAACATTATGGAATCGTATTTAGGTGCATTACGCACACTATACTCACGTCGAAATTCCCTTTGAACTCTTTCAACACTTTCAAATTTAGCATCCCAAAGAACATATTGTGCCCGCTGTTGATTTGTAGTAGCCATTTTAATCATCTACGAATTTCATTTGTCCTTTCAGATTATGCATGGTTGATTGTCATATATGGAAACTCCCATCTTTTAATCATAATATAATCAGCAAGAAATTTTTCCTATTACTATAATAACGTTATAATAATAAATTAATATTATCCATACCCAAACGCATCAGACTGTATTTTTAATAATAATGATGATAATAATAATAATCATAATAATAATAATAATAATAATAATAATAATAATAATAATGCAATAAATTAAATGTTCATTTTTCCGCCTAGCACACCAGGTACCAAAGAGAAATTAATTTCTTAAAGGATTACAAATGTAGACAGAAAGGAACATTAATTCTCAATACTGGAACAGCAGGTTCAAATCGTTGTGGCCGAAGTCAGAATTTGTGATGAACAACACACTTTTAGGCACCAGCGTATTTGACGGTTTTCGAAACCGTTAAGAATCTTGGTTTTCTTATGGACAATGACCTAAATTGGAATAGTCAGGTAACATACGTATGTAGGAAAATATTCTCATTGCTTCATTCTTTAAACCACATGAAGAAATTTCTACATTTACTCTAAAAAAGATTCTTATTCAGACTCTTATGATGCCTCACTTTGATTATTGTGTTTCTTTGCTGACAAATGTAGCTCACAACCTAGCTGAGAGACTGCAGTGTGCTCGTAATATGTGTATAAGATTCATCAGCAACACGCGCAAATTTGATCATGTAACACCATTGATTTGAGGGAGGTGGGATACGATGATAGAGGCTGGATTGATCTTGCTCAGGATAGGGACCGATGGCGGTCTTATGTGAGGGCGGCAATGAACCTCCGGGTTCCTTAAAAGCCAGTAAGTAAGTAAGTAAGTAAGTAAGTAAGTAAGTAAGTAAGTAAGTAAGTAAGTAAGTAAGTAAGTAAGTAAGTAAGTAAGTAAGTAACACCATCCCTCGAGCTCTTATCAATGGTTCGCCTGAAGGAACGAAGAATAATGAATTCACTGACACTGCTATTTAAACTCTACTTATGTAGCGGCACGTTTTCAGTTTCTCACAAGGGTCCGGAATTAGAATCAAACATTTCTTTCCATCCCTGATCACAGAACGTCATTATATTCGTCCTCCTATACAGTATCATTACCTCGTCTATGGATTCTCTACCTAGTGACAACAGGGATTGCCGAACTTAACGAAATCCAAAATTAAGTTAGAAACTCATTTTTTATCTAATGAAATTTATTATTATTATTATTATTATTATTATTATTATTATTATTATTATGTCACTGTTTCGTATAAGACAAAAATGAAAGGTTGTTGTTAAAGTCCCAGACAGTGCTCGCATAGCAATCTCTATTCAGGTCTCGTTCCCTTCCATTCGAAGTACGAGGAGAGCCTACTAATATGTACTGCTGTTAATTTATGTGTTAGGAACTTCAACACCGTGAAAAGTGGCTCATAAATAACTTTACGAAACATCTAAATGTATGGATCTGTAATCAATGTATCAGCAATAACATGGATAAATTACGACGCATATATTACATTTTGAATTCTCACACCAGTATAAATGTCAATATTAATTTATAAATGTATAATTTAACCAATGATGTGTAAGTTTAGTAATAAATTTTATTAAAGTTTCTACATAAAATCACAGAATTATAACTTACTATAAGCATTAAGAGTGTGGAGTCTCGTCAGATGCTTTTGAATCACAGATTCCAAATACAAAAGTGTGTGTTATTAAGTTATATTTTCTTATTATACTACTTCCTAGTAATTAAGTAAGTTGATGGTATTGCAACAACCTCCTATTAGGGGTTTCATCTAACAATAACATTTTTATGATAATAACAACAGTGTATTATGATAATAACATATTATTGAAGGAATGTTAATTTTGTCCTTCAAATGTGCAGAAATTTGATCCGAAAAAAAGTAACTTTTCGTTCTGCAAAGGAATGTTACAATGTGACATTTGTTCGGATCAAATTTTTTCACATTTGAAGGACAAAACTAAAATTATTTCAATCATTTATTATCAAAATTCATTGCTTTCTTAAACTGACTGATCAGCAGTTAAATCAATGGCTTTCCCAAAACACGATATTAAACATTTCATATAAAACAATTTTTATCTCAAAAAGGAAACAAAGACGAGCAAAATTCTATTACACTTTTTTGTTTGAAATATCTCGTAGAATAACCCCCTGAAATTAATGACATTACGTACGGTTCACCCTGTATATACAGTGAAACCTCTATAATGCGAACTTATTGGAACATATTATAAATGATAGAATAATAAGAGAAATTTATTATTTATTGGAATGAGGGTACATAGATAACTTATCTTTGACCTAAACACAGCTTCAAGATTAAAACAATATAACTTGATACAACTTAAAATTAAATCTAATAAAGTAATTAAACAAAATTCTTAAGGAACTAAAAACTAAGAACTGAACAGAGGCATGAGGTTTCTCGCTTCCTAGTATCTGACACATTCTGTCAGTGATTTTAGAGCTCGGCAGCGTTGAAGATGATCCCTAATCATCGCTTCTTGAAGGTCACAAGGGGTACAGGTTGGATTTTGAAAACGGTGGAGATGCTGCGCCAAGCAGTCATGTCCAGTTGCAAGGCGGAAATGCGCGACTGCCAATCTTCTTGGTCTGTTAGGTAATGATAGAAGGTCCCTTCTCCAGTGTTTGTAATATGTTTTTTCTGCAATCTCGTGGGAGTGGATGTTGTGGGCAACTTCTTTGATGTATAATTTTATTGTCTGGAAGGGTGTTGGTTTAGGAGATGTTTGTAAAATTTTAGCACCTTTTTTTGCCAAGACATCGGCCAGCTCATTGCCAAATAAGTTGCAGTGTCCGGGAACCCACTGTAGTACCACGATTGTGTGTTTTGCTTGTAACGATATTCTTGAATTTAGTTTGATGACGTATCAGTTGAGTTAAGGCTACCCTGGTTGCTTCAGTTTCGCCGTCATAAGCTGACCTATGGGTGCCTACCGCTGTATAGAAAGCAAAGATATCGCTGTATACACCAGCACCAACATTAATATCATCCACCATTTTGGATCCGTCTGTATAGACACGAAGCCAATCAGTTTCTGGATAATTGAAGTTAATATAAGAAGAGAAATAAAAGTTCAAAATTCAGTTTTAGATTTTGTGAAATTTAAGCAGTTAGAATGTTATGGGAATGTTCGACGAATGTTAGATCAGCGGCTAACGAGAAAAATCCTAGACTGGATACCACCTGGAAGAGGAAAGTTAGGTCGTTCCAAAAGCACTTGGATTGATGTTATTATTAGATGGTTGAGAGAAATATGTTTATAATAAATGAACTGGGAAGACAGATCAGAATGGAGGAAGAAAATTAAAATAAAAGTGGAACAAACTTTGGACACAGGAAGATGTATTTACATTGAATAGAGATCTGTTCATGACGATTATATTTTCATACTAATATACTATTATGCTGTTATCTTAATATGATTTCGTTATCTCTGGAAAGCATCTTTACTCGAAAAAGGATATTCATTTAAGGAACTATCAAATTCCGCTTTGATACACATTTTTTTACTTCATATCCAATAGGATGAGTCCGGGCAATTTGGATATTGTGAGGTAATTTGGGTGTAAGTTACAATTTATTCAATACAATTTTACCTAATCTTGAAACATACGCCAATTTAATATATTTCATAATGCCTATTGTGGACTATTAGAAATTTGTGTTGACCAGACCAGCTAAGATACAGCAATAAAATTCATATATGTGTACATTAAAAAAGTTTAGAAATAAATTTAGTAATATATCATTAATAGTTTGTTAGTAAATTACAATTTACAAACGTGGGGTAATTAGGGTATAATTATTATGAGTCGCTTAAGAAACTTCTTGCCCCAATAACTAAAACTTATCCTAGTACAAACCCTAGTAATGCCGCACTTCGATTATTGTGACGTTGTGGTAAGTGACCTAAGTTCTGAACTGTCAGTCAAGTTACAGCGAGTTCAGAATATGTGCGTCAGATACGTGTGCAACATCCGACGATAAGATAACATATAACCGTCCTTAGCAAGTCTTTCGTGGCTCCGACTTAAAGAACGTATAACTTTACACTCTTTGTCTTTACTCTTTCGAATTCTGCACACCTCAACACCAACTTACCTTTTGTCTCGTTTCTCTTACCTATACTCTAACCACGACGTAAATACCAGAACACTTATCCGTGGCACACTAAGTATACCTCTTCATAGAACATCTTGTTATTCATCATCTTTTACAGTATCCAGTTAACGACAATGGAATTCCTTGTCACAAAGTATTAGGGGCTTCAAGGCAATAAATATATATATATATATATATATATATATATATATATATATATATATATAAACAGATTAAAGGATAACTTTCTTAGCAATTCACTCCAATCATACTGAATTAAACTATCACTGACTACATTGTTACTTCTTCCTTTAGATATCATCCTGACAGCACTGTATTTTCAAAATTGTCTCATAATAATCTCTTTCTATTATCTAACATTATTTGAAATATATTACAATTCTATGTATTTTAGCTTAATTCTGCTACACAGTTTGTATTTCATTGTTTAATTAATAGTCCGGAGTATATTGCTGTTTAATTCATAAATAACTCTTGTATACATGTAACTCTTATCTAAATCAAATTGTTGAATTCTTTCTAGCTTGTAAGTTCATACATATGTATATACTTCTTGCTGGTTGAGTGGAAGAGAAGGCCTTACGGCCTTAACTCTACCAGCTAAAATAAATTATTATTATTATTATTATTATTATTATTATTATTATTATTATTATTATTATTATTATTATTATTATTATTATTATTATAGGTTAATTTGTAGCTGAACTAATTTTCTTTCCAGATAATGCCACGTACACAAACTCTGGATTGGTGAAAGACAAATAAATATCCGAAGTGTTTCCTGACCCTGATTTACAAAATAAACCATATCAAGAACTTAAGAATTGGCTGATTTTTTTATATTGTTAGGTCCAATTAAAATTTTTGAATAGGCCACCTACCTAATCTCTACGTTCTGTTCTAGGATACATACGCTAACCTATGCTCGGAGTGATTTGATTTTGCGAGTATATGGACTTTAAAGCATATTTTACTTCAATAACACATATTCCTACCGAAATTTCCCCATCCACGGGGTAAATTGAGTATAGTTAAACTTAGGGTTATTATAAGAGGGCAACATGAAAATGCAATAGAATCATTCTAGAAGGCCACAGTGCTAAAATATAAAAAACTGACTGGAAAATTTTATCATGTTAACAGGCTTTTTTTTTTACCCAAATTACCCCAACCTACCCTATATTTTCGCATTTGTCGAAACCTCAATCTTATCTTCTACGCAGCTTCATCAGTTTATCTTCGCCGTTGCGTAATTGATAGCGGATTAAATATACGTTTTATTGTACTAAATATTCTATTGTTTGTGAAAGAGCAAGGAATAAGCTAGTGAACCTATTTCAGAGCAGGAACAAACATGTCTTGTTCCTGCTTAATTTAGCAGTAGACATGGTTAAGTGCTAAGAATTAGAATATGTCTACTAAATCACTGGGTGCGGCTTTATTATTTTATTACTGTTTGGAAAACAAACCGTATCTAGTTCCCTGTGTGGTCTCTAAAGCAATTATTTAATCCTTTACACGCAAGTCTCTGTTTTCGAGAATCTGGAAAGGCACAACAGATTAATCCGTAGTTATTTACATATTCATTGCGTTCAAGTTCGAGCAAGGTATTAAACATCCTTGTTCGAATTTGCATTAAAACTACCGTAAAACAGTACTTATAAATTTTGAAGCGATGAATTGTGTTATGGGGCAAGCGAGTAACAGCTACGTGACAACAGAATTTCCTTGTAGGTTGTCTTCTGACTGCTAATAAAGTAAGAAAGTATGTATGAAGTTTTTCTTTCTGTGAAGAGTTCTCGTTTGTTTGCCTTAAGTTCTTAATTTGGCATACTTTGTAGGCCTACTTGCATTAAACGGATATAAATTAGAATTGATGGAATATGAAGACAGCACCTAAGACAACACTGTACACAAAACTGTAACATTCCGTGACTTAAAACGTGTTGACGATACAGCATTAGCTGCAGACGCGCTGAAAGTACCGTAGCATACTATCTGGACATTATGGACAGTAGACGAAAAAATTGACCGACTTAATTAATATATATTATCGTTATTCGACAATCACGCGCCCATTCAGACGAGACGTGTTAAGAGAGCTCCTGCCCCCTGGATGACTACTGAAATCAAGACCCTAATGACTTCTAGAGACGTGGCACATCGTAAGTACAGACATGATAAAACTGACGCAAATCTTCAACATTATAGACAGTTACGAAACAAAACGACTCAGGCAATAAGAAATCCAAAACTAAGGTTTTTCCATGAACTTATAACACCGGACTCAGATTCAGCCGACCTGTGGAAGAACTTACGAACAATAGGCTTAGGGCGCAGCAAGACTCAGATAGACGGGACACCATTCACAGTAGGCGCACTGAATGACCACTTTGTTTTGACACAAACAACGGGCGTGAACGAAACAACAAAACAACATACAATTGACGAACTAAACAGTATTATTCTACCAGAGAGGGAAAAGTTCACTTTCTGTACCTCTCACATGATGACGTAATGAAGGCAATAGGGCGTATTTCGACCAAAGCTGAAGGATCAGATCGGATTGGAATAAAACTGCTCCAGAAAATTATTGACGTAATACTACCAACCTTGACCCACATTTTTAACGCCTCACTCATAACCTCTACATATCCTCGACTTTGGAAATAAGCCATGATTAGACCTATCCCGAAAAATAAAATTCCTGAATCCCCAAACGACTATAGACCAATTAGCATCTTGCCAGCTCTGTCAAAAGCACTGGAGCGCCTAGTACATAAGGAACTGACTGACTACCTCAATGAGTATTGCTTACTTGATGATTACCAATCTGGTTTCCGTGCAGGACATAATACTACTACTGCCCTTTTAAAAGTGATTGAAGATGCTCGAGAAGCCAGCGACAGAGTAGAATTAACACTACTGACATTACTAGACTTCAGCAAAGCTTTCGACACAGTTGACACGGATCTCCTTTTATGTAAACTAAAAAACTACAATCTTTCTAACAGTGCCGTTGCTTGGTTCGATTCCTACCTTCGCGAACGCCAACAATGTGCATCAACCGGTGGTCATTCTTCCAATTGGCGTAACGTCAAGGCCGGAATCCCTCAGGGCTCGGTTCTTGGGCCATTACTTTTTACGCTTTATATAAACGACGTAACAAAGATCTTAAAATATTCTAAACACCACCTGTACGCTGACGACTTACAACTTTACATTCATTCCCGAACTTGTGCAATCAATGACTCTGTGATCAGAATTAATGAAGATCTAGCATCTGTAGCTCAATGGGTGCAAAAATTTGGACTCAGACTAAATCCAGACAAATCACAAGCTATAATAATGGGCCACCAACGAGCATTAAACAAAATAGATCTAGCCACTGTATCAAATACAAAAATAAATAATACTACAATTATATATAGTAAGACAGTAAAAAATTTAGGGGTATATTTAGATTCAAATTTAAATTTTCAAAGTCAAGTGACCTACATATGTAAGAAAACTTTTTCCATAATTCATTCCCCCAGACACTTAACCAACGTTTTACCTCTCAGTTTTAAAAAGAACCTGATCCAAACTTTAGTGATGCCCCACTTCGATTATTGCGATTCTCTATTCACGAATCTAAATACTGATCTTGCCCATAGACTACAGCGTGTTCACAATATCTGCGTTCGTTTCGTTTGTAACATTAGAAAATTCGATCATGTAACACCGTCACTAGAATTGTTGTCTTGGAGTCCACTTAAAGAAAGAAGATTCTTCAACTCTCTCTTATTACTATTTAAAATCATCCACACCTCCACACCCTCTTACCTAGCATCTCGTTTTGTTTACCTTTCACTACCTCGAACCCGGAACATGTACCTTCTCTCTATTCCTCTGCACAGAACATCCTTCTACTCATCATCTTTCAGCATATCTATTCCACGTCTCTGCCTGACCATATCAGAGACTGTCGGACAATATCAAAATTCAAATTTAAGTTAAAAAATCACATTCTAGTTCATAGAATTACTTGTTGAACACCTGTCAGGTTGCGCAACTTCGCCTTAACTCATGACATATAGTAAATATTGTAACTATGCTGTTGTAAAATTGAGAATTAATATGTAATATATTATTATTATTATTATTATTATTATTATTATTATTATTATTATCAGTTATCAGTGTTATCACTATCATCATTGCTATCTCTGTTTTCTTTCTTTTTTCTTGTATTAGCTCGATGAGAGCTCTATAGTGTTCTTTTGACTCTGTTGACCCTCTATAGGGCTTTAACTTAATTTGTATTATTTTCATCAGTGTTTGTATTTTTTTTTTGTATTTATATGTGCTATCTGGTAGGATGGAAGAGAAGGCCTTATGGCCTTAATCCTGTCAGATTAAATAAATAAATAAATAAATAAATAAATAAATAAATAAATAAATAAATAAATAAATAAATAAATATAGGATTAAAATATTGTTCTTGATGTATCTGGATACAATAGAATCCAACAAATCCCAACTAATTGAAACCGTGACCTGTTCAGTTTGAAAATTTTCATTATCTGGAATTATTACTAGAATATAGATTGGCAATATAACAAAACTTAACGACAACTAGACTGTAGACTTGACTGGAAATTGAATTGTTATGCGCACGCGCGAGCGTTTGTGTCCGACAAATGATGGGTTGATATTTGTAATGAAGTGATCTCTACTGTAGGTAACCAAAGAACGATGAAAACTGTAATCGTAAATGTTAACAAACTCTTTTGATTATATCCTCTCCTCTCCTCTCCTCTCCTCTCCTCTCCTCTCCTCTCCTCTCCTCTCCTCTCCTCTCCTCTCCTCTCCTCTCCTCTCCTCTCCTCTCCTCTCCTCTCCTCTCCTCTCCTCTTATCTCCTCTCCTCTCCTCTCCTCTCCTCTCCTCTCCTCTCCTATCCTCTCCTCTCCTCTCCTCTCCTATCCTCTCCTCTCCTCTCCTCTCCTGTTGTAATTATCCCAATCCAATTCAATGTAATGTAATTCAATATGAATGTAATGTAATATACTATAATCTAATCCAATGCAATGTAATTGTTTGATATCGGACTTGGTTAGACTTTTCCATGTTCTAAACATTTCCCAACAAATAGATGGTGGGGCTCCCGTAGAGTTGAATGGTTGTACATCCATCTAGATGCATTTATTCAGCAATATTATACATACAGATGCATTACGCTATCAGAATTTGCTCTTAAATCCAATGCACGGGTCTTTTGTTCGTACGTGCTTTACAAAATAAGTCCTACTTTGTAGGTTTCACACACACTCACACCTATGATTAAATCCAACCAAAAAATAACAAATAAAAAAAAAAAGAACACACACAGATTAATATGAAAATGGTACAAACATAACACATTATATCATATATCCTAACCTAACATACAAACAGGCATAAAAGTGTGTAATTCAATAGTTACCATTATCCCTTCGTCAGTTCATATCATAAACTACAACAGCTGATGTTCTAAGCTGTCTCGCCTTCAAGAGGAACAACCCAGTCTTTTGTTCGCATTCTCTATTCGCCATGAAGTCAAAATGTGCAAGCGAACCCCTATTCTTACTTTTTTTATTTAAGTAGGTTATTTCACGACGCTGTATCAACATCTTAGGTTATTTAGCGTCTTAATGAGATGAGGGTGATAATGCCGGTGAAATGAGTCCGGGGTCCAGCACCGAAAGTTACCCAGTATTTACTCAAATTGGGTTAAGGGAAAACTCCAGAAAGAAACCTCAACCAGGTAACTTGTCCTGACCGGGATTCGAACCCGGGCTACCTGGTTTCGCGGCCAGACGCGCTAGCCGTTACTCCACAGGTGTGGACCCCTATTCCTACTTAGCATCAAGGATGGTAGATATTTTCTCCGGAGATGTTCTGTTTTTTCATAATAGGCTAAAATGCGTGTCCAAGAATCCTTTTCCACACATAATGGACAGATGCGGTCTCCTTCGGTGACAATTTTATTAATCTTCCATGCCCCCCAATCTTAACCACGCTAAACCTGCTTTACTATCTTACCTCTATCTATTCACCGGAGTGGCTCAGTCGATTAAGGCGCTTGCCTGCCGGTCTGAAGTTGCGCTCGGGCGCGGGTTCGATCCCCGCTTAGGCTGATTACCTGGTTGGGTTATTTACGAGATTTTCCCCAACCGTAAGGTGAATGCCAGGTAATCTATGGCGAATCCTCGGCCTCATCTCGCCAAATACCATCTCGCTATCACCAATCTCATCGACGCTAAAGAGGATACAGCGTCGTTAAATAACCAACTTAAAAAAAACCTCCATCTAAGACATACATGTTCAAAATAGTTTTAAATTCCCTAAGTGAGAGTCAAACTTACGACAATGGCTTCAATGCAGCAAAAATAGCGTTCTGTAGCATTGGGCTATTGGAGAGACATCCTTGTCTACGTATGTTCTTCGGTGAATATCGCCAATGATTTACCATTATAAAATTCTTTCTCTTGAATGGTTGGCTTTTATAGTAGGTACTGTTAGTTGCTTGAGAAGTACTATAGTTAAAGGTAAGGATAAAGTCCTCTCCATTACAGGCCATGAAGACCACAGGATGGAGAGAGGTTAAGGTTCTCGCCTTTAGAAACGATCGGTACTAATGGCAATAGGGATGTCAGCCTTACATGCCCGCCGTTTTAAATTCTCAAGAAAATGTCCTGGGAATTATTAAAAAATCTATCAATGGAGAAGATCCATGACCCGCAACCTTTCGACTTGCAGCTCCCGCGTGTCTCCGTAATACAGTCATAATAGTTGGTAAGTGTAACTTACCACGACTTACTTCGTCATCGGATAGAAGTCGAAGTTAAGACTTATTGCATAAAAATCCATATGCCTCGATCCAACTGCAGTCACACCGTCTAGTAGGTCTACTACTGGGGCAGGGATATTTAATAGCAATTAAGAATTCAGCGGAAGGGCGGATATAATATATAAAATTATTATAAACAAATGCTACGTTGCTTGATTATCGCAGTATGAATGAAGGAATAATAGCATTGTAAATTAGAGAACAAACCTCTAGAAATAATATCTCATTCAATTGAGTATGAATTTAAATGTGTTATGATGAAGCATATGATGAAGTACTCAGTAAGAATAAAGCACCAAACAATAGAGTGAATGAATACACTAAACAATGCATGAAGAAGAAAAATAAAATGCGGCATGGATGTGACAGAAACTGTTGCATATATGTTATACAGTAAGTAATAAAATAAATTTATGAAGTCGTGTTAAATTAGTTGACAGCGACTATTTTCTATTCCATTCCGTTCTCTTTGAAAACAAGCATTATAGCCCAAGACGCGTAATGTAGTAGCCGTCAAACTGTCAGTCAAAGTCTTGTAAGAGAGTTTATATGAACATATGCCCAGTTCTTAACAGTAGCTGACATACAGCTGTTTGAAAGTCACGGGCGTCAGTCTCATGTCCTTCATCAGTACTCACATGCGGACGCAACCAAAACGACATTAGGTTGTAGTAGGCTCAATGAAAGTATCCTAGGTGTTGGATTGGTCGCAATGGAGCCATTTCTTGGCCACCGAGGTCACCGACCTAATTCCATCGGATTACTGTGTTTGGAGTTGGTATAAGAGCGAAGTCTAGAAGCGCAAAGTGGAAACAAGGGAGGAATTTCTTGCTGGCATTTTAGATGCTTGTGCTCAAGTAAAGGACTGTCCAAATCAGCTCAGACAGCAACACAGCAGCTGTCTACAAGAACTGCAAAGTGCATTATATATATATATATATATATATATATATATATACACACATACACAGAGTGATTCACGAGGATTTACCGTCCCTTATGGAGCTTATTTTCGAAGACATTCTGAGCAAAAAATGTCATATAAACATTTGTCCTAATCTCAATATTTTCAGAACACTAATTTGAAGTTGTTTGTAAAATACCATTATTCTTGAGTTTTAAGGATAAAAGAATATTACAGATAAAAAATGAACTATTGAGGAGTATCATTTCTTTAATTAGCTAGTATTCTGATGCTAAACATGTGTTGTGAATCCCATAGTTGCTTCGTACAGATTTTTTTTTTTTTTTCGATTTTTAACTACAAAATTACATTTTCTTAAGCATTTATCACAACAATTGTAACAACACGCCACTGTTGTCAATTCTTCAAGACTGTATATTAGGATGCATAAGTTTTATATCGTAAAGAATCAAGTTCCTAAAGTAGTATGATTTGTAAGAATTTCTGTGTTAAGTTCGTAAGAATGATGCCATTTTCAGTTAAAAATTAAAAAAATACAATTTGTACAAAGCAATTAACAACACATTTTTAGCTTCATAACACTAGCCAATTAAAGAAATGACATATCTGAATAGTTCATTCTCTATTTGTAATATTTTCTTACCCATAAAACTGAAGAAAAAAGGTATTTTACTAACAACTTAAGATTAATGTAACTTTGAAAATATTGGGATTAGAACCAATTTTTATATGACATTTCTTACCCAGAAGGTCTTCGGAAATCTTTTCATTAATCCCCAAAACTAATATTTTAAATAAACTACTTTCTGATATTAAAAATATTATTTAATCTTTATTTATAGCTTTGAAGGATATTAGTTTAAAATTAACTTAAAGCCTTTAAAAGATATTTATTATTAATGTACATAATATTAAACCTAATATAGAGTTTAAAAAAAATTGTTACAACTGGAATAATTTTATTATTATGGAATTGAACATTTCATTTTGCCGTAAGTGACGGCAATTCCTCGTGAATCACCCTGTATATATATATATATATATATATATATATATATATATATATATATATGTGTGTGTGTGTGTGTTCATTTCTCCACAGAGACTTTAATCCACGTCCGTTAAAACTTTGAAACCAACGACTGTACCTGGAATGAGCACATATTAAGAGCAGGGATTAGGATGGAGAACTAATTATGTGTTTACCGCTACTATACTTTTCTATGCACTTTATTTCTTTCCTTTTTAAAAAGAAAAATAATTAAAAAGAATGTCCAGTTTTGAATACATGTCCATGTGAAGACATTCATGCGTTGTTTCAAAATACCCGTACAAAGTACCTAAGTTATTAACATATGAATTATACTGCATCGCTGTTAAATAAAATGAATGATAATACGTGGGAGCATAAGTGGCACATGATGTACGCGAGTACGCTATATGATAAAACGATTACACGGGAACATAAAGAAGCAATTCAGACCCTTCATTTTGTCGTACGGATCATAATTCTATGGATATGAGTCCCGATAAAATTTCGTGTCTTGTTTATTTTCGTATCTTTTCATCTGGACCTTAATTCAGATTAAAAAAGTACATGCATCGAAAAATGAACTCTGTAATAAAAATTAATCATCATGTTAACCTTAATTTTAAAACAAGGTCATTGAGAAGCATACATAATATGTGGTTGCTTCCTTTATTTTGTAATTGTGAGTTTAAAAATGCATTGTAATCTGCAAAAAATTAATGATAGCTACTTGATGTTATCAACATGGATCCAAGCATACATTTAAGGAGTAATACGATGGAGCTGTTCTGTAGATCACTTTGTGTTTTTGGTGTTAACCACGTGCATCACGTGAAGACGGACGCTAATGACGGTGATGATGACTACAATTCTAATTAAAGTAAAAATTATGAACTGATAAAAGGAACGCACTCCTGAAAAATCTTCCTAGACATCTTTTCATCGGAAATTTAACTTCGGTTCACTAGAATTCGAACCTGAATCTCCTGTATGGAAAGCAGAGTCTCTAAACGTTCGATTAACCTTGCACGTGTCTACGATATGTTTGTGTTTAGAGATGTTTTTCTTTTTGAAATTCATACACATTTTTTGCATCCTTTATACAGGGTGTTTGACAATTAACTTTCATTCATAGTTATCTGCCCGAGGCAGTTCTTTCACTGTAAACCCAGCATTCTACAAACGTCCCTATTTTCCACCTTCCTCTTAGTATCAGCATACGAGCCATACATCGTAATGGTGTCTTTCATCTAACATTTTCTTCTGCTCCGAAATTTTTTCCCGTTCACCATTACTTCCAGTGCATCCTTCAATAGGCAATTTCTTCTTAGCCAGTGACCGAGCCAATTTATTTTCTTCTTCCTAATCAGTTTCAGCATTATTATTTTTTCATCAGCTCTTTCTAGAGCAGCTTTATTCCCTATTCTGTCCGTTCATTTCACACGCTCCATTCTTCTCCACATCCACATCTCAAATGCCTATAATCTTTTCCCATCACTTCGTCGTAATGTCCATGTTTCTGCACCATTCAACGCCACACTCTACACAAATTTTTATAAAGCTTCAGATATGAAGGAAGATGGACTTCTCCAAAAACATTATATAGGTCTAGAATTATTTTAATTTTATGTATATTTATTTTAATTTAGTTTCCATATCAAGGGAGTTTAATTACAAATTCAAAAATTGATATTTATGTTAAAAGTGGGACATTTTTGTGAAAAAAATATAAAAGTGTTACGGTCAAATTGAAGGTTAAAAGTTGTCAAGTACATCTCAAGGTAAAAATGTTCCACGTTCCCTACATCAAATGAGGTTTAGTGAGAATTTCGGAATCTGAGAGAAATTGAAGTATAATAGATTTTCCCTTAGCTTCCTGCACTTGAAATTCAATATAGGTACTGTAAACAATTAAGACACTGAGATCAAAAACGGGACTGGTGATGCAGAGGTGATTTTGAGACAAACATAATTATAAAACTTCACAAACTATATTGTACTTGCTTTAACTACTTGTTTTTTTGTATTCTTACCTTGCTCTTGACCACATTTGCTTGTCCCACAAAGGTTTTTTTTAGAAAGCGGAACACATAGAAAAATAGGTTTGAAAACTGCTGACATGTCCCATTTTTGATCTAAAGAAACAGACTTCTATTAAATAAATAAATAAAATGAATAAATGAATGAATGAATGAACGAACGAACAAGTAAGTAAATAAATATGTAAGTAAGTAAATATGTAAGTAAAAAATAAATAGGTGAATAAATAAATAAGTGAATAAATAAATAAATACATTTAAAATGGTATTACTAGTGTTATATAAACACACTACAGTACAAAATTATATATATATATATATATATATATATATATATATATATATATATGAACAAGTTGACACCTCAGTAACACACTATTCCAATGGGTCACCTTCACTGTCCCACAACTCATTCCAGAATCTTTGGGGTACTGGGTTATTTTAACACTGAATCTAGAAGCGCATCGAACACTTTGTTAGAAAAGTGAGAATAGTCATTTGACAAGTCTCATTTTTCAACTTAACGCTAGAACTTTACAATGTTCCACGCAAGTGACAACTTCCATTTTTACATTAAACGATGAAGGTTCGCTCATATAGTATGAGAGCACTCTTAACTCAGAGACTCCAAAATTGACGACAAATCCCATTTTTGTTCTCAAAGTCTCAGTTAGCATGGATAATTTTATCTGAAACTAGTAAAGAGATAATAGAAATCGATATAACATTTTTGTAAAATCACGTCCGAAATATTGAAATTTAACAATCAATTTCGGAAAGTTTGTAATTAAGCCATCTGAGTAATATTTAATTAGTAATTAATACAGCTTATACTTCCACATACATGGATTAGACTGATTAGAGTGAAGTCATAGGAATATCACATGTGCAGTCCACCTATCGGTACAGTCTGCAAGACTATATTGACGGTGCGCAATGCATTCTCCAAATTTCTTGTATTGGATTGGTGCAAAACTTCGTAGCGTTTTCTGTAGCCTACTTTCATTCATTTAATAGTGCTATACTGACACAGCTACCATAGTAACGAAAAACGCTACGAACTTATTCATCAACCCAAAATTTTACGGTTCCTTGATGGCCTTAAGCTGCGGTTTGTTTACCGCAATGATCGCCGAGAAGTGGTTTCTTTATTGACGCACATCGTTGTAGATTCTCATTTGTTTATTCTTTCATCTACTACATATGGTCAAGTAAATTAATGTAGGTCATGGACATAACCAAAAAATAATATGAATAAATCCAAGATAATGAGGTTTCTATTTATTCTAGAAGAGGGAGATGACTATATCACTATCGAGAATACGTATTATAAAAGGAAAAAGCTACAGACTACTGAAATATACAGGAATAGGTTTACAGAAGGCTGTCTTAACACATTGATAATGAGACATCTTTATAAAATTGCAAAATCGCTGCAAAATTTAAGAAATATTTCAGACTCTCACCTGACCAGTTTTATTATGTTTTGAGTTTAATTGAATATGACAATGTGAAATTACCTACAAATTTTGTTCAGACCCCAGTAACTCCAGCTGAAAGATTGGCAGTAACTCAGGTTATGAACTTATGTCCCTTGCACAAAAAATAAATAATTCAATAATGCAATAGCGACATACGTACTTACGCGGTATTCTGAAGTCGTTCCAAAAAATCCCTTATAATCCCTATATCTTCACATATTGTAATTAAATTTTAACTAATTACAGCAGAAAGTCAACTTTAAAAGAATAAGTGTTAAGATCTTTTACCTAACCACCATCGATTATTTCTGCAAAATTTGAGGTTATGGCAGCTGAAATCTAGTGCAAGGGAGCTGGTGAAAAACTCACAGAAGAGAGAATTTCGCCCTTACCCAGCATTGAACGGAACTCTCTGGGTGTGATAAAAGTGTAATCTGTAATGTAAGGGTTTATTGTTTAATTTGTTTATTAATTCACATTTAATACATTAGTTTTCTTTAAAATTTCACGAAGTTCTTTCCACATAAATTCCTTCGCCTGTGTGTCCTTATTTTGTTATTGTAGGTTTAATTTGTAAATCAGTAAATACAAAATATTCTTTGTTCTTAACTTCTATGATAAAATGTCTAGCTTTCATTAATCAGGTATTCTTGTCGTACTTTAATTTTTATTGTAATTATAATTGTAAATTTAATATTAATTGTAATTTTATTGTTCATGTTATAGTTGTAATCCCCTGGTAGAGGGGCAGAGAAGGCCTGATGGCCTTATCTCTACCAGGTTAAATAAATAAATACTAAATACTACTATATTCTTTCAAGCGCATATCAAAAAGAGCATTATGTTGTGACACATATCCAATAATAATAATTTCGTCTTCAGACCGCGAAAAATTACAAAACGTCTTGATTTGCTTTTCAGCCATAACGTACAGATTAGATATTCGATATTACAACATAACCTTCTCTAAATATAGATTATTGAACACGTATGCGGCAATGTGCGTCCTGAATTTGCTTCAGAAGCAACCTCCAGCGATCTGCGTCGTGTCCAACGAACTGCGCTGACGTTCTTCACTGTAAAGAAACCGTGGGCATTCATTTCAACTGCTAGCAACTCCGGCGTCAATCGTTGGCGATGTGCGGCAGACGATGATCGCCGTAAACAAACCGCAGCTTTAATTTTCCTTGATACTGTTTATTACTGATATTTCGGATAATATGAATCCTTTTAGAACAATAATATGGAAGGGAAAACATTCGCAAAGCTTTCATAATAGGTTTTTTTGTACTTTTCAACCACTTTGCATCTTAGACGAACTTCTGGCACCAGCTAAAAATTCACTCTTGCGATACTTCATAGACCGGTCGATTGGAGTCTCAGAAATTTATTTATTTTATTGCTAGTAAGTTTGAAATGAATACAAGTTAATACAATGAAAGATAAACTAGCCCACTCCTGAATGAGTAAGACTCGTGCTCAGGAGAGGATTCCAATACAGACAAAAATAAAATTAAATTTGCGATTGAGTACAGATTAAAAAGTTTTTAATATGTTTAAACCCAAATTATAAATCCAACACAATTTTTTTTCATTTTATTAATTTGGAGAGAATTCGTGGTTGAAATAATATTAGAATCAAATTTGTTTAATAATCTGGAACCTTGACTCATGCTATGATAAAAAGCTGCATTGGTTTTACATTGGGGTTCAGATAAACGCAGAGAATTCATATTTTTAGTTCTATATTTATGTATATACCTTTCAAAGTTATTAAGATTTCTGTGAAAATATTTCAATAAAATAAAATAATAAATGTGTTTAATGTTGAAAACTTCGAAATGTTTAAACAACAATTCATTTGGGTAATCTTCATGCTTTCTTAAACAAATGTTTAATATATTTTTTTTCTGTAGCAAAATTAACGGAAATAGGTTAGATTTATAAGTTCCACTCCAACCTATAATATCATAAAATATAGATTGAAATAATGCTAAATAAATTATACGTAAACAGTTAATTGATAAAATATTTCTTAGAACAACAAAGTAATATAATGTTTTACGTAATTTATTACAAATATAATGAACAGAACACACATACTCTTTGACTCCACATTACACTACACAAACACATCCCTACAGGAAACAAAACAAAAGGCGCCAAGACCAGCAACAACCAGTTCTGAAGAAGGCCCATAATAGGCCGAAATATGTTAACCTGGTACGATAGAATTTAACACGAGAAAGACATATAATACATATTCCGAAGTGCTATAGTATTAAAAGTTGTGTAATCAAAATGTATAAATATAATGAATATGATTATTCCATTTTAAATGATTATCAATAATTATACGTAAGTATTTAGCCTCATTGACTTCATTAATAACTGAACAATTGCAATTTATCTCGGAACACCAAAATTATGCATATAAAAGTTAGCATGCAGTATCTCATTTTGACAATGCGACTGATTGTATTCACTCGGACTTCCAGTTTGTAGTGATACTTCCTACGGCCGGGATCTTCCTGAAACACTTTTTCTCATGTCAGGTTGTGAAACACCTTACAACTGCATTACATGCGAATATATATATATATATATATATATATATATATATATATATATATATATATATATATTAATACGAGTTTATTATAGATTTCATATTTTATGTCGATTCGGAAACCAACCTGAAAGTAGAGGAATTCGATTTGTGGACTGATAACCTTAGAAATGGACCTTTTCGGTGGTGTGACTGGTTTTTAGTCTGAGCAAGTCAGGGTCATGGGTTATCCGCTGGGAGCGATCTCTAGGAAGAAGAGAAAGTGCACTGAATGCACCGTTCAGAGAGCCTCGTTTCGTGCTCTGACACGGACCTCTTCTTTACCCCTAAGTCTTATTGCCTATTTATGGAGAAGTTAATACGCTTGTATTTAGCTGATTGCGATTGTGAGTGCAGAGTTACTAAAGAACTGCATGTTTTACTCGGCCTCTTCGAATTCATTTACTTTCTGAATAGTTTCTTTCAGCATGGTCAGAATTATTAGTACACTAAAACATATTGCATTAAAAGGATTAATTGCATAATGTTGCATAATTCGTTTGAGATTCTTTACAGGAGATAGTATAAATAATATCATTCAGTATATACCCACAAATATACAGCACAAATAATTTTAGGTTGTTTAATTACTACTGCTTCGGTAATATAGCAAGTCAACAGCTCACATTATCAATCACTATGTATCTATATTACACTTCAAAATGATAAGAATGTTGCGTATCCAAATCTAGTGTTTCAAGTGTAGTAGAATATCGGTACTGTGTCACTGTATGTCTATACGATACAAACATACAAACATATTACTATTTTGTCACTGAATAAGTAATAACTGCTTTACTATGCTAATATTATGGTAAATTACCTGGGTGACTAATTTCGACGTGGTGTCCGTCGTTCTCCAAAGTGTTAAGAGTGTATTCACCAGTGGCGTAACATGAAATTTTGAGCAGGGGAAACTAACTCAAGTTGTCTTTCATGTATGAGGAAACGTAATGCAAAAATATAGTCTTAAAATAAACAGTATAGTGAGGGTCACATAAGAACAGTTCCTAAACAGCAAATATTGCCGTCTTGTCACTGTTGCCAACTGTTACCACATATCACACGAGCCTACGTACTAAATGACTTATTTACTTACCGTACTTTATGTTGGAAGATTATTCTGAGTAATTCAATAATTTGAAACATATTTTCGTAGGCAAACTATAAGAGAAAGGACTCAACATGTCAAGTATTCTGTCTGGCAATACGAAATTCATTGGTTTGACTGAAGAATTAACTCACGAGACCTAACCTAAAAATGTATTTTGTTTGACCACATGAAATTATTAGTACTAACTCCGAAAACTTACCTGACTATAGTCTTGAATTATAACCACAACGCAACACATAAAATAACTATTATGTATTAATATTAATACTGATATTAATTAATTATTATTTATTTATTTTATTTATTTATTTATTTAAATTCAAATATACAGAATAAAGAAATATAATTACAAAACAAACAAAGAGAAATACAAATAAAATAATACAAGCAATATAAAAGGAAGATACAGTAGTATTAACAAAATTTGAGACCGAATGAGCAGCGCTCGTGCTCGGTCGCAGTTCAGATATAATATTTAAATAAAAATAATAATAATAATATAAATAAATAAGTAAAATAAAATAGGAACTAAAATATAATTACAGCGGCAATGGAATTATATAATATAATATTAACACTAGAGAAGAATAATATCGCACGTGAAAAGAGGACTAATATATATTATTATGCTCAAATTTCACTAGCTTCCAGTAATCGGCTCACAAATCTAGTACAATTTTAATTTCATGGAACTCCAGTACTGACAAATATTGTCGACATTTGTCTCAGCTGCCAACATACCAGTTACAAAATCACTACCATTTGTAATATTCGTCAGTGTCGAAATTCGAAACGAAGTTGGCAAAAGAAAATTCAACCTGCAAACTAGAAAATCACCACAATCCACTAACATATGTGGTAATGGGGGAAAAATGGTTAGGTTTCACCCTTAGGGTATGAAGTAAGCTGATCCGGGCTATAGTCAATGTCAAGTCAGCAGTCCGAAGATTGGTTGGAACCTCATAAGTAACACAAATAAGGCATCACCTCAAATGATAGTAAAATATGATTTCAAATAGACACATATAATACGTATAATTTAACATTAGTTCACTCCCAGTCATATTTAGAGAAATCACAATATTAACGGTCAATAGATACAGTGTTAATATAATTACATCAATCAACGTTAAAGTCTTTATCAGAAGATTATTTCTGACTATATAAATTAGTATCGCTCATTATTTTTTATATCAGCCACAGTGCACACAAACACTTCAGCTGAACACAACTCACGAAAGGGATAACTCGGAAGCTAAATTCTTTCCAATGCCAAAGCTAGTTTCTTGCGAGCCTTGCGACCAGGGTAGTTTAGTTAGAAAGGAATGGAAAATCTGCGGGGTGGGTTACACAGAAGAATGAGTGAAAGAAACGAGTCTGCTTGTAGTGCAATGGAGGGGATTGGAAGCTGGTGTGTGCAGGCTTCATGTTTACTGCTGCTTCAGAAATCATCCTGAGCTGCCGCATCACAACTTTTAACGCGAAAATATAAATTGTATTAAAATTAATAAATAATTTTGTTCATAAACTGCTGGTTTATTATGGAGTTGTTAACTGAGGAAGCTGAGCTTTATAGCTTACATTGACGATGCCACTGATATTCACGAATGAATAATATTCTGTAGTAAGTAATATAAAATAATATTACAAATTTGTCTGACCAAAAATATGGATTACTCAACAAATTTAATTTACACAGAGTTTGAAGTATTAACTATTGATGAAATTTATAAATTCATTCATCATCTAGTGTTCCGCCCAAGGGCAGGCCTTTCACTGCAAACCCAACTTTCTCCAAACTTTCCTATTTTCTGTCTTCCTCTTTGAATTGTAAATATAGTTTACTAACTTACTACCACAGAAATCAAATAAAACATAAATCTAATCGATATGAACATCATACTCGAAGACAAAAGTCTACTCTCATATTGATTGAGCCTAAATGTCATACAATTGCAGCACTTAAACATGATGCTAGTTTCGACCTAAGATTTTATAAGAAAACTACAAACCATTTTCCAAATTTGAAATATTTTAAAATTGAAGATTTTAAAAAAGAAATTTATAAAATTATTCATGATATATAATATTACCAAATGATGTATTTTTTCCCTTTTTATTTCTGTTGACTATATTCATGTTTTTTATTTAATGCCAATTGTCTGATTGTCAATTTATATTAAATGTGTTTTTCTCTCTTTTTCTCTTTCTTTTCTCTCTTGTGTGTTAGTTGTCGGTCTGAGTTAATTTAATTAGTGTATTTAGTAAACTGTCTTTGTAAATTTTATGTTGTATTACTGACTAACACCACTCCGTACACAAGTCTGGCTCTTACGGTAGTGGCTAGAAACATTTTTGTTGTATATTTTTGAATTTGTACTCATTTTGCTTACTAGTTAAATAAATAAATAAATAAATAAATAAATAAATAAATAAATAAATAAATAAATAAATAAATAAATAAATAAATAAATAAATAAATAAATAAGTAAGTAAATAAGTAAATAAATAAATAAATAAATAAATAAATAAATAAATAAATACATGAATGAATGAATAATATTTATTTATTCTGCCGAAGTTAAGGCCAGGAGGCCTTCTCTTCCGCTTAGCCAGAAACAAAAGAAGCTGATGTAATTTTACAGGCTAATATTTATAATATATTTATTGGAGCCAAATGGCCATTTAGATTGCATTTAATTTACTTTTGTTTTTGCGTACTCGCTTATTGATTTTATTCTTACAGGCTAATATTTAAAGAACACTACTAAAAAATTTACATAGTCATACAAGCACACATTGAGTAAAATAATGCAAAGATATTAAATAATAATTACAAAATAATATAAGGCTAGAAGTTACAGTGAATAAATAAATAAATAAATAAATAAATAAATAAATAAATAAATAAATAAATAAATAAATAAAAGACAGGCAACTGGCGAAGAAGACAAATGAAATAATTGAGGAAATGACACGCTAAGAAACTTTAGTTGAAGAGTATGAATGCCACGCAGAGTGCTTCCTGTTCCGGCGCATGAACTGAGCGTTGATTTGCAGTTTACGTAGAACTGCTGATTTATCTTGGAACCGCCTGTTAGATTACAGCTGGCGAGCGTCCAGGAAGCGACTTGTGATCAGAACGCTAATAAACAATTGAAACAACTAGCGCTCACTCATTCTTCAATTGTTTCTCTCAGCTGCTGTCGTCCCACCCTTCTACTACAGACTGTAAACCACGCGGGTGCCAAATGTCTTATGTCTTCATCATGCAGGGAAACTGCTCGAAAAGCGTTAATTAGAAGAAGTGGCTTGGTTTGTGTGGGATTGTATATGTGCCTATCACAATTAGGTACGTCATGCAATAACAATATTTTCTGCGTTGTAAGTTACTTCACGTCGTCTTTGATGGTCTAGAGCAGCCGTGGCGAAAATGTGACTCGCGAGCACACTGTGGCTCGCAATGATAGCTATGCAACCCCCACGCTCTCACTGACGAGTCAAACTCCGTTCCATTTGTATTTGTTTCTGACCTGCGAGTGGCATATCGTCGCAATGTCTCTCTCGAAACCATGTACTTCTACAAAAACGAAAGTTTCAAGTAGGATGGGAGGATGCATTTTTTTTTGCTGTCAATTGAGAATATTAAAATATGTATGATTTGTTCACAAGTATTACGAGGAAAACGGTTGTATAACATAAAACGGCATTATACTATACTCGTATGTTATTCATGAAACATTAAATGGTTAAGTGTTGTTATTATTATTATTATTATTATTATTATTATTATTATTATTATTATTATTATTATTATGTCTGTACGTTGATCCTTTTTCAGCAGATGTACTAATAATGCGATTAGATCTTCAATTTAAACTCACAGATTTACAATGTGATGTTAAATGAAAGCTAGATGTAAGGACTTGACAAATGTTGAACTTTTCAAATCTTTGCCAAAAAATAAATATCCGAAGCTTTGTTCTTTCGCTTGCTCTATTGAAGCCATGTTCGCTACAACTTGCGTTTGTGAAAAATTATTTTCAACAATGAAAATAGTAAAAACCACATTTAGATCACGACTGACAGACAAATACCTTCGTGATCAACTACGACTGGCAGTAAGTGACGTAATTCCTGATTCTGAAACTCTGTCAAAGAGACATTCTGAAGACAGTTAATTTTAGGTTGTGATAATGTATCCTATGTTGTCTTATTCATTTCTTTCTTCGTTACACGTACTAAACATTAGTTTGTAACCTTATACTGTATAACATTATATTTAAGTGCTTGACGTAAGGAAAATGAAAATTCGTTAATAAGTCAGACAGTTGCTTCACTTCCCCTTCGGGTGTCCGCCTCCCTCCATAGGTGCTATGTACGTTGCAGGGTACACAGTGGCTCGGCGCACGATCACATTTTTGCCACGGCTGGTCTAGAGTAGTAGTTCCCAAACTTTTCGAAGGCGCGACTCACTTTTGGGCGAGACTTTTGTGTGCGACCCCTGACTATCGTATCGATACTTACCCACATTCGAAAAATAGAATTTCCTGTAAAATAAAAAATAATAATTTTACTCAAAATGTGTGAATATAACGTAACTTCTAATGTACACTTAATTACATAAGACCTGCAAGGCGAGAAATCGTATTATGCAAATCTATTTTGCAATTATCTTTGACTTCTTACACTAAACTACCTTGCTTATATATTTTTTGAACATTTAAACACTTTGAATAGTAGCTTTCAAGACCAAGATATTAACATAACACCCAGAGAGTCCACCGCTGTGGAGTAACGGTTAGAATGCCTGACCGTGAACAAATGGGCCCGGTTTCAAATTCTGGTTAGGACAAGTTAACTGATTGAGGTTTTTTCAGGATTTTCCTCAGCTCATTAAAAGCAAAGGCTGGGTAACTTTCGTCGTTGGACTCTGGATTCATTTCGCCGAAATTATTAACTTCATTTCACTCAGAAGTTTAATAAACATAGCAGTTGATAAAGCATCGTAAGATAACCACTTAAAACATCCAAAGATAAAATTGACGAATTTATAATGAAACTTGATTTGTGGTTGACGTCACTTGATAAAAAGAAATTTGATTAATTCCAGGGCATTTAAAAAAAAAAAAACTCGTGGGAAATTTAGCTGTGTACTTATAATAGACAAATACTGAGTTTGTTTCTGTGGACAAGCAGTTAAGTTTGTACAGTTGTCAAAAAAAAAAAAAAAAAAAAAAAAGTGGCCGCACTCGTGAACAGCGAATATTTTCTAAGTCCACTTCGGGTCACGGCGATGTTACACGATGCATGTGCTTGTAGAAGCAGTTCCGGAAGTATAGAATTATTCCTATCTGCGTCTCGTAGACCAGCGGTAGAGTGCTCGCTTAATGATTCTAAGGCTGTGAGTTAGGGCCTTGCTTAAGCTTTCATTTTATTTTTTAATCGTTCTTTAGCGATATAAATAATGTTCAAATTGTAATTTATATTCTTTTATCGTTCTTTAACTTTATAAATAATATTTACGCTACCATTTATATTCTGTTATCGTTATTTATGGATATAAATAATATTCAATTTATTTATATTTTGTTAGCGGTATAAATACTATTCAAGTCATCATTTGTATTCTGTTATCGTTCTTTAGCTATATAAATAATATTCGAATTATAATTTATATTCTGCTATCGTTCTTTAGTGACATAAATAACATAAATTTAATATTAGGTTTGGAACAATACAGTTGCATAATACTAGTGTTTGTTTTTTATTTTTATATTATTACATTAATTTATATTATCTTATAACACAATAAAATGAAAAAGAGTGACGAGGAATTGAATGTGAGACGTTGAAATCTAAATTCCGACGTTCTTCCGACTGAACTACGAGAGCACAAGTGTGGAAACATTTGCGGAAAAATTGGTCCAATCCCCCTCCTAAGATTTTCTGATGATTTGTAGAAGTTCAGGATGCGGGGGCAAAGGTTAATTGGGATTTCCTGGTATCTGATCGGATCAAAAATCCTGATAGAACTGATATTTAATCCTTGCGGTGAATTTCGGTGAAGTCCGGAGGGCTCAATTAGTCAAATCCACTCTCTTCACTTCCACGCTTGGGTCCCCTGGGATCTATTAAGATGCGAAAGAAACAGTGGTGTGCGGAAAACAACGGGAAGTTACTGCATTTATCCTTCCGAAGAAAAACAGCAAACATGAGCAAAGGAAGCTTTTAATAGAAAAAGGAGCATCTTCTGCGGACCTCTGGAAAAACAACTAAGGAAGAGACTAGTGAAGTGTTTTGTGTGGAATTTGGCACTGTATAGGGAAGAAACATGGACATTACGACGAAATGAAGAGAAACGAATAGAAGCATTTGAAATGTGGATGTGGAGAAGAATGGAGCGTGTGAAGTGGACAGACAGAATAAGAAATGAAGTTGTCTTGGAAAAAGTGGATGAAGAAAGAATGATGCTGAAATTGATTAGAAAGAGAAAAAGGAATTGGTGTGTCACTGGTTGAGAAGAAACTGCCTACTGAAAGATGCACTGGAAGGAGTGGTGAACGGGAGAAGAGTTCGGGACAGAAGAAGATATCAAATAATAGAAGATATTAAGATATGTGGATTATGTGCGGAGAGTAAGAGGAAAGCAGAAAATAGGAAATATTGGAGAATATTGGGCTTGCAGTGAAAGACCTGCCCATGGGCAGAACACTTATGTATGTCCAGGTTTGCTTGGAATGTCGTGGCTGAGAACAGTCGCTATTTGAAAAGACTCTAGTCGATTCCATGCCCACTCGATTGCAAGATGTGATCGAGATGTGGGGAAGATAGACTAAATATTGAATCGTGGCGTTTTGTTTTGTTTTTTTGAACGCTTAAAATTGTTTGAATGTTGTAAGGCAGACGCCAGTAAGTTTGTTTTGTTTATGCCACGAAAGATATTCTTGTTGAGAATAAAATCTTTTTTTCTTTCCAATTGTAGCCATAATGTCATAATAAATAATGATAAAGTCATGGCATGATACATTTATGAACCTGATGTTAATTACTAAAATAATCATAAAAGAGAAAGGATCAATTATGTATATTTTATCTCTTTCTCTTAAAAATAAAACAAAAAATAACATAAAAAGCACTAGGTTGTATTCGAACGCAGGACCTCAAGAATACCAGGCCGGAACGCTACCATTACACCCTCAAGTAACACACGGAATACTTTAATTATAACTGTAGATATCAGGCAACGTGGTCTAACAACATGTAACATCGCCTGTCTCCGAATTGTAGCGAAGATACCCGAAGGGAACTTTGTTTCTGGAGAGCGGCCACTTTTCTTTTGACAACTGTACAATTTTAAACAATATATTTTTGAGTATTTTCTGGAGGAAACGATAAACAATTATGGCAGTCAGAGATGGATAGTGAATCAGTTTTTAGATAGTTGCATTCAACTGGTTGTAATAAAAAAAACTAATTGAAATATACGTACATCATATGAACTGATGGAATATTGAAACTATACTTTTTTTCTCAGAGCATTTTGGCTCTAAAGAATGCAAGAATACCTCGAGCTTGCAAAAGAATTTACTGAATTTTTTATAGTATCTGCAAATTCTTATTTTATGCAGAATAAATTTCTAGTCTATGATTGCCATCAAAACAAAAGCGATAAATGGAAAATGATAACAGTTTATGAATATAGAATTGAGGTTTGAGAAGCTACTTTCTTAGCATTTATGGAATTTTATGGTATTTTACTTTATAGCTACTGAAACTTTTTTTTATTTTTATGTTCAGCGTTGTTTATGTTTCTAAATGCAATATACATGTATGTTAATAAGACGGTTTTTGTTGTATTGTGTAAATCATCTCGCAACCCCATCAAATTTTTACACGAGCCCCCTAGGGGTCAGGACCCCTACTTTGGGAACCACTGGTCTAGTGTTATGTTCGCCAAACCATCGATCGCTGGATCTACTTCAGTAGTTGAAATCGGAAATTTGATTCATTCTAACTCGTTAGCAATGGCTTCTGAGAAATCTGCACGCACTACCCAGCTTTCCACTTCACATTCAGTTGTTGCACATCAACATCATGGCTTGTGTTTCAAGATCTCCCGTATTACTGGTTTATTGTCGTTTACATAGCGTTTGATGTATTTTTATTTTAAAGTGTGTTCTTAATTGAATAATTGGAATTAGTTAGTTTAGTTACAATCACGGAATTCTTTTTTTTTATTCTTCTTTTCATTCTGTATAGTTCACGTCACAACAGTTATGACATCGTGTGTTCCGTCTTTATATTTTGCACCGACCTGATTGTCGTCGATGAGTTAGACAGGCTAGCTGTTTGTAACGATCAACACAGTAGGTTTTCACCTGACGACGAAGAGAGATCCACTATTCGAAACGTTGTGCTACAATTTTTGAAAATTAGCAATGGAAAAAGTCCAAACAGCTCAACCCATTGAGCAATTCACCGTTGCTTTCCCCCCTTCATTCAGATCACTCAAGAAGCTGTTTAGAATTGTGCAAACTTAATTGCATGTTCGCAAAAACTTACTCAGTATTCGTCATAATATCTTATGTAGCTAAATTTTTCATGAGTTCTTTAATGCTCTGAAATGCATCACATTCCTTTTTGTCAAATGATGTCAATTATCTTTATGGAATATTTCGTGTCATTGTTGCATTGTGTCCTTCCATGTTGTCTGTTCTGTGTGTGGTATCCATTAATTTTGAGTAAAATTGTGGTTGATTTCGATTTTACAGGAATTTGTATTTTTCGAATGGGGTTAAGTGCCCCACCAGTTCGATAGTGGGGATCGCATACAGAAGTCACGTCCGAAAGTGAGTCGCTCCTTGAAAAACTTTGGGAACCACTGCTTTACACTGTTTACTGTAGCTCACTTCAAATACCTCCCATATTTTGCCTCTTACAGTAACTGTTAATACCCTTTACACAAACAATCAACTGTCCGAGCTGCAAACCTCATTCCGTCGGATCCGACTATCGTTGATTTTGATTTTACAGGAATTTGTATTTTTCGAATGGGGTTAAGTGCCCCATCAGTTCGATAGTGGGGGTCGGATATCTTTTCAAATAAACTTTAAATTCAAACCCTACTTACTTACTTACTGGCTTTTAAGGAGCCCGGAGCTTCATTGCCGCCCTCACATAAGCCCGCCATTGCGCATTGGTCCCTATCCTGAGCAAGATTAATCCAGTCTCTATCATCATATCCTACCTCCCTCAAATCCTTTTTAATAATATCCTCCCATCTATGTCTCCACCTCACAAAGGTCTTTTTCCCTCCTGTCTCCCAACTAACACTCTATATGCATTTCTGGATTCACCCATACGTACTACATGCCCTGACCATCTCAAACGTTTGGATTTAATGTTCCTAATTATGCCAGGTGAAGAATACAATGCGTGCAGTTCTGTGTTGTGTAACTTACTCCATTCTCCTGTAACTTCATCCCTCTTAGCTCCAAATATTTACCTAAGAAAACCCTAAAACACATATTTTTGCACTTTCTCATTTTTCTGTTGCATGTTGTATCCGAGTTTCAATTTTTCGAAACAAGATAGGACTATAATCCTAATTCTGAAGGTTGGACTGTCTTCTTCGAAAGCTATAATCCGCTTTAAAACTTATGTTCATTTATGTATATTTCAAAGTGGTGCACTCTATTTCGAAAAATTCTTGGCCGCCGTGCCGTTCAGTAATATTGAGCACTCACTCATCGTCACTCATAAGTTCTTGGAAAACATCTGCAATATCCATGTGTGTATTGCGGGAACCGCCATCTTGCACGTTGAGCCTTGAACTGAAGTTTAAACGGCAGAGAACTGCCGATCAGCTTAAACTCAAGTTAAGTCAAGTTTAACTGGTAGTTAAGGTTTATAATACGAAGCAGAACGAAAAATTCCAGTTTAAACTGAACGTAAGGTTTAAACGGCGTGTATAATACCTGTCATAAGAGGTGGAACTTAAACTGAGAGAATTCAATCCGGCATCGGAACTGGAATTCGGTGTGGCTTAGTGGATAAAGCGTCAGCACATAGAGCTGAAAACCTGTGTTCGAGTCCCTAATTTTTCTCCGCTTCACCCATCCTTCATCTCGGAAGTTAAAATTAAGTACCTACCTAACAGAAATTACATTTTAGGACCTACATGAATAATCATTAAATTTTCGAAGTTATTACAAACTCCTGAGAAGAATGAAAGACAATTGAAAGTCTGTGCATTAGACTTAAGCAGGCATGCAAATTATAGACTCACCTTTCTTTCTTCCTCCAACGTGAACGATGGGGATGGGATTGGTGACATTGCTAGTGGATGGAGTAGTTTCCTGCTGCACGTGGTGGTGTCGGTCATGTGACTCGGAGACGCTCAACACTAGAGACGCCATCAGCAGACAGCCCATCATCTTGCTGTTCCAACAACCTGCAACAACAGGAAAACGTTTCTGAAGATTAGCATTATATGGAGTTGTAGACTGTCTCGCGTCATGCGAAACGTTTGCTCAAATTATAACGAGTTCCAGGAATTACTTTTTAAGCATTAAGTTGGGAATTTCAAGATAGAATAATTGTCATGCAAACAAGGGATATGTGCTGGTATAGTGTTCGTCATATAGGAGGCGGATGGCGCTCTGGAAAACAGTGAAGACAACAGTCTTCTGCTCCCACTTCAGACGACAAAAGAAAGGAGAAATATAAACTCCAGATTCATTACAATAACTTCAGCAGCACGTTGCTGCAATGTGCTTAGGGACCATACTTTGTCCTATGAAGCTACAAAGTTTTTAAGTGGCCGACGCGCGTGCATCTAGCAATCGAAGTACTTGACAGACTGCACGCGACTCTTGTTTAGTCAAGTTAGGCGGAACAAACATGGACCACTTTAGCAATTACATTAATATTTACAATTTCTATTATTTAAACTATGTACACTAGAATACGCTATTTTTACCATTTATTCTATCATAAAAAAGTAGGCCTACATTTATCAAACGTTATTTACACTATTATGTACAGTGTTGTATTGTAAAGCAAGGTATCTTATTTAATAATACTATAGCCGACTTATTTGTAAATAGTATATAATAGTGCAAATATGTTTGATCAATGTAAGCCTACATTGTTTATGATAATGTACGATAGTAAAATATTGTATTGTAGTGTACATAGTGTAAAAGGGTTGTCAGACATTAACTACTTTCAAATGTCGATTGTCAAAAAGACTGCTTTTCGTCTCTAGAATATGAACTTTTTTCAAATATTACTTTTGTAGAATATGGCTTTGGTTTTTAATATGCCAATTTTTCTTCATTATGTTAATCATTTCTTTGATTCTAATTATCTTATTTAACACTAAATTGTAATTATATGACTCTTAGAAATACATGTATCTAAACATATCTACATTTTGCTCTTACTACTAATACGATCGTTATTATTATTATTATTATTATTATTATTATTATTAATATTATTATCATTATTTCTTCTTTGTTTTCTATATTGCTGTTATTTGTAATATTTGCTATATATTTTTATACTGGTTGAGTGGAAGAGAAGACCTTATGGCCTTAACTCTACCAGTAAAAATAAATAAATAAATAAATAAATAAATAAATAAATAAATAAATAAATAAATAAATAAATAAATAAATAAATAAATAATTTAAATTGTAGGAAGGTCGTCGTAGTGTCATTCTTTATCACTAGAATGCATTGTGAATACTCTGCGAGATCTAGTTTTGAATCATGAATAGACCATCAACTGCATCACAAACAAAATGCAAGTGTTCTCTAATAGTACCTGTGTCGCACCCGAAACATTTTATCTCCGTACGCCCTAGGTCTAGAATACAGTCCCTAATGATTACTACATTCTAGCTTGCCTATGAAAAACTTGATATCAGCTACAGGTAATTCCCACAGCGAAATAGGACTTTATATTAGCTTCACCACAATAATTAATTACGTACAAAATTTGTAACATAATAATCACAATTGCAACAGCGATATACACGACAACGAAGTTAGCAAGTACTGTAATTCAAATGAAAGCACTTCATTACAGGCGTTGAATTGCTTTAACACCGATCGTATTTTATCATGACAAGGCAGCGCATTTTCATTCCCAAACAAGTTAGGGAAGTTACCGGTTAGTAGGCCTATATCCTGGAGTTTCAGGGTTCAAACTCTGACGCTAAATGCTTATGTCAGGACGCTACGAAAGGTGTAATTCGGTGCATAATGGTAATGAAGCATGACAACTTTAAGTGGGATTTCTACTAAATTGAAATGGGCTATCCAGCTAATTTTTAACAACATAAACGCACTAACACTTCAAAACTAGCACTCTACAAAATATTAGTGTTACATATGACAGAAAATATAATTAGATCGATAATAATGCTGAACTAGTAGCCTATATAGAATATATTATACGAGGCGCATCCATAAAGTAATTTTCCCACTCGTCCCACAGCTAGCAAACCATATTTTGCGCGAAGCGACTGCGTGTACGTGATAGAGTAATGTCCTGGCATGGCGCATGCGCTAGCGGAACTTCCCGAGTGTTCTCAGTAGCTTCGTTGCATTGGTTGAAGATGGACGTTCCTATTCCAGCTCCCGCCGCGTGAAGTGCGATCAGTGATAAAGTTTTTGAAAGCACAGGGCATAGCGCCGATTGAAATTGATCGTCAGCTGTGCCAGGTCCATGGGCAAGCAGATGGTGCGTTGCTGCTATAGACAATTTTCAGCAGGACGCCAAAATGGGCATGACGAGGAGCGCAGTGGAGGCCAACCATCATCACAGACGACCTTGTGGAGCAACGCACCATCTGCTTGCTCATGACGTTAGGCCCATAGACCTGGCACAGCTGACGATCAATTTCAATCGGCGCTATGCCCTGTGCATTCAAAAACTTTATCACTGACCGCACTCACATGCGGCGGGAGCTGGAATAGGAACGTCCATCTTCAACAATACGGATAATATATCATCGTAATAATGTACACAGATTCGTGAATCTTCTATTGATTAACAGCATTTTAGGACAATTGTAGAAAATTTAACATTCACAACCAGGACTAACACTACCACAACCAGTAAATTACAATCGCAAGTATCTGACTGGCAAATTTTCGAGGACCAGACCCGAGATGGATTCATACGATTAGGATTAGAGTTGCCCATTGTGCGCCCTATGTCCGATGACTTTTCTAGTCTGACAAGTGGCTCGGGCGGCATTCGTAAATCCGATTCCGACAGGAGAGCCATCCTGCCTCAACTCTGACACAGCTAGATATATGCCTGATAAACCAGGCCCCGGAACCCAAGCCTTAAAACCAGGGACCTGTAAGCTACTTCTCATAAAAATTCATCCCAGCCCATTTTAATTATTACAGTTTATAGGTAGATGAAATCCAGAGAAATTGGAGAGTATTGTCGGAATGAAGGGCAGAATAAGGGGTCCTCCCAGAAAAATCATCTGCAACGTCTGATTTGTCAATTGAAAATTCCATCACGACCTGGCTGAGGTTCGAACGTGAGCCGGCTAGATGGAAGAAAAGCTCACTAACGCTGAGCCACAAAAGCGACCGTCTCCACTGCCAGCATCAATACCAAAGCAACTTCATCGTCGCCGACATCATTGCCAGCACCAACACTATGATGAAGGATGAATGGAACAGAGAAAAATTATTTCCGGCACCGGGATTTGAACCCGGGTTTTCAGCTCTACGTGCTGACGCTCTATCCACTAAGCCACACCGGATTTCCATCTCGATGCCGGATTCAATCCTCTCAGTTTAAGTTCCACCTCTTGGGTTCCCTCTAGGGCCTACCCTCATGCACTGCGTCTTAGATGTATGACAGTGGCACAATGCCCATACATGTGCAGAGGTGTACTCATTATGAGTGATTAATTGGCCGGGATCCGACGCAGTGTATGAGGGAAGGCCACTAGAGGGAACCCAAGAGGTGGAATTTAAACTGAGAGGATTCAATCCGACATGGGATGGGAATCCGATGTGGCTTAGTGAATAGAGCGTCAGCACGTAGAGCTGAAAACCCGGGTTCGAATCCCGGTGCCGGAAAGAATTTTTCTCTGTTCCACTCATCCTTCATCATATGATGACGCAGAATTTCTGCACGGAAATATCATATGTACTTCGATACATCGTAATAACCAACACTATTATTTTACAGTCATCTTCAAAATACCACCACCACCACCACCACCACCACCACCACCACTGTTGTCATGTCGTAAGATATGTGTTGGAGAGAGTGGGCATGGCGCAGATTTTGTCGGTGAGTGTTTATTGTTGTTTAGTCAACTGTCCGAAGACAGGTCTGAACCCCACAAGTGAGGTTTAATAAACAATATTATTATCCATACAACATGAAAGTTGTCCCTTGAAAGTTATGTACAGTAGTGACAAAAAAAAAACCTGACCGACCCTTGTAGCTGATTTCAGAGCCTTGGTCACTCTAGAGCACGATAGACTGGTAACTAAGACTTTCGTTGTTCGAATCTTGCATGGGAAGGAAACTTTTTTTGTTCCTTATTCAAATTTATTCCCAATACTTTTCGATTGCAGCGATATTTTAATAATTAATTAATTTATTATTCCCAGAACATGAATTTTACCAGCAATCGAAAAAGTATTGGAATAAATTTGAATAAGGAAGAAAAACCAGTTTCCTTCCCAGGCAGGATTCGAACCACGAAAGTCTTAGTTACCAGTCTATCGTGCTCTGGAGTGAACAAGGTTCTGAAATCAGCTATAAGGGTCGGTCGGTTTTTTTTTTGCCACTACTGTACACTACCAAAGGAAAGAAAATATTGGCTGGAGTATAGTTAACAACCACCTACAGCTGAAAATTTTCCCCTCCTACAAACAATTCTGGCAATGTCCGTGGAATTGCAATGCGTGAATCGTCTTTCATACCGTACAAATGACGGGCGAGTGTGTTGCGTTGTTTACTAACATTGTCACGCCATGCCACGTCACGCGGTGCTTCGAGTGACACATGCAGGACAGATAGGCTTAATTGGAGATGCATTCTCCGTTTTTATGTTCAGTGTTAACATTCCAAGGCCGCCATTATGCAATAGAGGAACCTGAAGGACTCTTAAGTTGGCTCCGAGTTACCACCCCGAGCATAAATAGGCGCAGTGAATATAAATCACAGCTGATTTGACAACCGTGGCTTTCAAAATGACCGTGCAGTGCAGCAGCATAAACGAGCATATAATGGGCACCAGTGCTGTCTTAGCACTGGAGAATTCCGACAATAGCATACTTGAATGTGGTTATGAGTTCCACTTCGCTTATTCTTAACCAAATATAGAGACGTAAGGTTGATTTTCAGAATTACACGAAAATGAAGGTTTTCTGCATTTTCGCACAATAGAAGTGTTTTCTTTTTTCTCATGGATAGAAAACGTATTGTGATGATTAAGGAACTGATTTCTACTTCCGTACGTATTTTGTTTGCTACTTCTAAATTATGTTGTTCAGATATTTCTACGTTTCATGTACACAGGATCTCTCTGTTAAAATTCTATAGGACCTAAAACACCCGAAAATAGGTTTGAACCTCATAAGTGATACCAATAAGGCGTGACACATGAGGCAGCTGAACCAGAATATATATTGGGGTAGGATAGTCAGTTCCTTTCCCCCTAAATGAACACCTTCTTCTTCTTCTTCTTCTTCTTCTTCTTCTTCTTCTTCTTCTTCAAGTATTAGGCCATATGGCCTGTTACGATCTCACAGTTGAATTTTCAATCCAGCGCTTCTTTGGACGACCGAGAGATCTCTTCCCGTTTGGACGATAGTGGAGCATGACTCTTGGAATTCTATCTCAACGCATGCGATGCAGATGATTTATCCAGTTGTTCCGATAATGTGATTAATTACAGGTTCTAGTTGTAATTCTTTCATTACATCTTCATTGCATTTGTGATCCCATTTCTTATATCCCGCTGTATATCTCATAAATTTTATTTCATTAGCCGTTATCCTGCTTCCGTCTTTCTTCCTCAATGCCCATATCTCACTTCCGTAACAGCGTACAGATCTCGCCAAAGTCTTGTATAGGCGAATTCTAGTATGTCTTTGTACTAGGGAAGATTTGATAATGCCTAAATGAACCATAAACTCCAATAAATGCCTAAAAACTATGTTTATGTCTGAAAAGTGCCCCTTTTTTTCGATATTTAAAATAAAAATGCCTGTACTAAAATGCCTAAAAAGACTACAATAATACTATTTTAAATGCAAAAAAATTATCTTACAGACAAACCTGGTCTGATTATTTCGTCCCAGATTGGTCTTAAAATAGGAGAAAAGAAGATATTACACTTGTATCTGTTTTACCTCTTTTTTGTGTTGTATGCAATTCTATGTTTTTTTATCTGTACTGTCTATTGTAATTGGGGCTTTGCCCTGTTATGGACATAAATAAATAGATAGATAGATAGATAGATAGATAGATAGATAGATAGATAGATAGATAGATAGATAGATAGATAGATAGATAGATAGATAGATAGATAGATAGATAGATAGATAGATAGATAGATAGATAGATAGATAGATAGATAGATAGATAGATAGATAGATAGATAGATAGATAGATAGATAGATAGATAGATAGATAGATAGATAGATAGATAGATAGATAGATAGATAGATAGATAGATAGATAGATAGATAGATAGATAGATAGATAGATAGATAGATAGATAGATAGATAGATAGATAGATAGATAGATAGATAGATAGATAGATAGATAGATAGATAGATAGATAGATAGATAGATAGATAGATAGATAGATAGATAGATAGATAGATAGATAGATAGATAGATAGATAGATAGATAGATAGATAGATAGATAGATAGATAGATAGATAGATAGATAGATAGATAGATAGATAGATAGATAGATAGATAGATAGATAGATAGATAGATAGATAGATAGATAGATAGATTACCGCATTTCCTGAACTGAAGTTCCTTTTAAAAAATCCATCCTAGCATAAAAGGGATGGTGAGTTGTTCAGGTTACATGAGATCTTACAAATTAGTTTTCGCGTCAATGTATTCCCATTATGCGAAATATTGACAAATCAGCAATCAGTTTCTTCCACTGATAGAATTCGAGTCTTCAGTTCTGTAGTACTCTTTGTTAGGACCAGTTCTTTGTACATAAATTCCACCTAAAATGGAATATTTACCAACATTAAACTTATTAGTTTTATGTATACTCCTAAAAGTCCTAAACTGGATATTTTTGCATGGATATTGTAGCTATGGGCATTTCTGTACTGCACATTTAGTTACATGAACTTAATGCAGTGGACATTTTAAGCTGGGTGGCATCAAATAAACGATTAAAAAGAATGGTAGAAAAAATGTCTATCCTGAAAACACATTGACAATAGCTGTTCTTACTGCCATAAACACCACATTGGACTCGTCGAGATTTGAACACAGTTCTTGTGTGCTAAATATCACTACACTTAATTCAGTTTTCAAGTCATTCATGAGTGACTTTAGAGGCAATGCCCGCCTTGTCGCTTTTTTGTAACTGCTTAAGGACAGACTGTACTATTTTAACGCTTTTTATTATTGTCGCGAATTTCACCACTCTAGCCAGATCTTCTTAGCATGGATGCTTTGTACTAAATAATTCTCCATTCGCCTATCTCTAAAGAAATCAGAGACCGATTGCAAATTTTTCACATAAAAATGTACTATACGTAGGACATTCTGGACACGATTTCCAAGTTCTGAACCACTTGCTGAACATCTTAAAAGAGGAACGAGTGCTTGCTTTACATGCAAAAACATGTTGGACGAGGCTACTTCAATTTCTCCATTAAAACAAAATTCCAAGATCGCTTCTTACGTGTAAGGTTACACATAAAGAATTATGATCTCTCGCTACAGATTTTGTTCATTTGCATTGTTATTATAAAGAATAGATGCCTATATATTTCAATACAATTTACGATATATTTTCACACATGTAGGCTATTACTGTATGTTTGTGTGTCTGTGAGTGCGCGTGAGTGCATGTGTGTATAGTATATGTGTGTATGTGTGTATGTATGTACGTGTGTATGTATATATGTGTCTATGTATGTATGTATGTATGTATGTATGTATGTATGTATGTATGTATGTATGTATGTATGTATGTATGTATGTATGTGTCTATGTATGTATGTATGTATGTATGTATGTATGTATGTATGTATGTATGTATGTATGTATGTGTGTATGTATGTGTGTATGTATGTATGTATCAGATTTTAGAAGACAGCAATTTATTCATTCGCATATCGATGTCGGCAATTCTAAATTTTAAAAGACACACTACAAGTTACTTCACACTAATGAAATGATAGACCAGATCTGGGCGATATTAGTTCGAGTGAGTCATTGCAGACCACCCCTTAACTCCCCACTCCATATTCCCAGGCCGAGACAGTTATGTTTTCGTGCGGTATTAGCATACAGGAGATCAGTGACGGATTGTATCAGCCTTTTGCGAACTTTCGGCTCTCGCTGATAGCTTACAATCCACCACTGATGCACAGCGCGCAGATCTCGCATCTCGCAGCTATAGAAACCACTCGCTATCTCTCGTGTAGTCCGGATTTGTGCGAGCGGGCCTCGCGTCTCGCATGCGTCGATTCAGAAAAACCAAAGCTTTACTCTGCGTTTGTTTGTAAGGCGGTGTAAGCGAAAAGGATATGGGCGGGGTTTCACTTTCCCTCTTATGCCCAGAGCTCTGACAGACAGAGGTGCTGATGATGATAACGATTTTAATAATGGTGAAGATTAAGATGACAATATTTTTGACAATTCCAAAAACTGTTAGGATGATGTGATAGCTATGGTAACTGTGACAACAATTTTACTCATTAACATAGACAAATAATGTTTAAATTATATTTGCTATATACCAATCTCAGCAGTGATTAATTAGTGTATTATGTAATTATCATTATTTTATTATCATCTCCTCTTTAATGAAGAGGCGTAAGCATCTTTACGCAATGGAAATATACATAGGTCTACTCTTTTATTGTTGGCTGAATACAACGTAGTTCCTTCGTAATTTGATTTTGAAAATCGTGTATTAAATAATTCTTTATACAGGATGTTTCCGTGGTGGTGTTACAAACTTTCAGGGATGATCGCGAAGGGCACATGTATCAATTTGAGTCTGGTCCGGAAATGACCGAGTCGAAAGTTACAAGCAAAAATAGTTGTGTGGAAATGAAATAATTTTATTCCTCTGTACACCTTATTTATGTGTATTTATCTGTACATCTTACACTTACTGTATTCATCTACGTTGTTTACGTTGTCTAATTACAATATTCCATTCACTGCGCTGTCTGAGGGATGGGGACAAGAAACTACACTAAAGCAATGCAGATGGCGTAATGTGTAACGGACATGGTTGGTCCTGATATGCAGGTCTGTAGACAGCAGTGTATATGTACAAGTTGCAGTGTCCAGTCGGTCAGTCCTAGTGAAATGGAGGAGTACACGCGAGCGGAATAAGCAGACCTGATTTTCGAATACGGATGAGCCAATGGGAACAGTAGACAAGCTCACTGATTGTATCGGAACAAGTACCCACGTAGGAGACATCCGCCCATACCATTTTTCCACGACTGTTCCAAAAGTTAAGGGAAGAAGGGCACGTGGTGCCAAATTACAATTCCATTTCCACACAACTATTTTTGCTTATAACTTTCGACTCAGTCATTTCCGGACCATGGTTCCTTATCTCAAATTGATACATGTACCCTTCGCCATCATCCCTGAAAGTTTGTAACACCACCTCGGAAACACTCTGTATAAATGAAATTCAATTTATAGTTCCTGATTTGGTTATAGAATGTTTTATGCTGGTGTTAATATACTAGTCATATTTTTCAGCGGATAAATCAAATAAAACATGCCATGTAACATAACTAAAATAGTATCTACTTGCAATGGCCAACAACTAGTACGACTGTAAATAATTAATATTTATATTTTATTAGCGCGTTTTATTATTGTTTTTTATTTCTTTTTCGTCAAATAGGTTTAATAAATACTTCTCGAGGTTTTGAGTTTCCCTAGCCTAATTTACTCGCAATTTGTAAATTTATGAGCAACCTCAAAAATTCTCTTGCCATTACCTATGCCAACCATGATGATATTGGTGATGATTATAATTTATGGTGATAAGGATGATGATTATTAACGTCCTAATATTGAACCCCATCTGTATTCTGTTCTAATGAGTATTGTGAGCATTAATTATACGTAGCGAGACATACTGGTCACTTAGTATAAAGGAATTCCATCACTTTTGATAAATCAGAAGAGACTTGGATTAATAACAAACATCGATCTTCGTATTTTTAACACATTAATGTGAACTAACTATAAAAGTGATTGCCAATGAATACAGTAAGTATGTAAGTAAGAATACAGCGATTTTACTCAATATAATTTATCTCGTAATATTTTGCAGACATAATAATATGAATGAAAGCATTAAAATGAAGCAACGTATTCAACACACTATTCTCTTGCTTTAATGCTCCTTGTTTCTAAATATGATGCAGTGAATTATTTCTAATATCAATGTATTGTACACTTGCAGTTGTTTTACAGAAAAGAAAATGTTAATATAAGGAAATTTCCAGAACATTATTTGCTGTCTTGTATGGAACATATTATATGATATAGTTGTCTTGGCATGGCTAGCATCATTATCATCATCATTACCACCACCAGTAATATTATCTGCAGCACAAGTAGGCTTTTTGTGGGTATCGATTGTGATGCTTGGCGAAGCCGGCTTCGCCATCCGCCGCACAATGAATTTTTTGCCAGCCAAAATATCAGAATGCATACTTTTGGTAATGATCTGTCATACCTTAGAGTTCCACCTAAATCGAGTCCAATCCAGGATGAGATAATTGACTAGTTTCTCTCTGCAGATCTCTGAATTATCCAGAACTCATCACTGTCGCCACGGCGTAGCTCAATCGGTTAAGGTATTTGCTTGCCGATCCGGAGTTGCGCTAGGGCGTGGGTTCGATTCTCGCTTGGGTTGATTACCTGTTTTCCTCAACAGTAAGGCTAATGTCGGGTAATCTATGGCGAATCCTCGGCCCTATCTCGTCAAATACTATCTCGCTATCATCAATTCGATCGACGCTGAATAACCTCGTAGTTGATACAGCATCGTTAAATAACCAAGTAAAATAATATGATGAAGGATGGGTAAAACAGAGAAAAATTCTTTCCGGCACCGGGGTTTTCAGCTTTACGTGCTGACGCTTTATCCACTAAACCACACAGGCTTTCAGTTCCGATCCTGGATCGAATCCCTCTCAGTTTAAGTTCTACCTCTCTGTTTTCTCTTAGGTGGCCTACCCTCATGTACTGCGTCACAGAATATGTAACAGTGGGATTAGATCCTGCATCGGAACTGGAATCCGGTGTGACTTAGTGGATAAAACGTCAGCACGTAGAGCTGAAAACCCAGGTTCGAGTCCCGGTGCCGGAGAGAATTTTTCTCTGTTCTACCCATCCTTCATCATATGGTAACGGAGAATACGTGCACAGAAATATGATATGTACTTCGGTACATCGTAATAATAAATAAAAAATAGTTCACCATTGACATCTACCAATCTTTGGACAAACCACCAGAAACGTCCACCATGGTGGACGACAGATTCGATCCTAACGAGCACACTAGGTTCCCTGTTTTTCGAAACGAGAGATAATAATGAAAGAGGAATTTGTGGAGAGTGGTAGTGAAATGAACAGGAATGAAGAGGAAAGAAGAAGAACCCCGAGAAAAACTCACAACCTTGGCTTTGTGTACTACAAATACAAATCCGCCATATCCAGGATTTGGACTCGGCGCTCTGCCAACTGAGCTACCAGAGCGGCTTGACAAGCTTGTTATTAATTATAAAAAAGATCGAAATAAAATGATTTTCCTATAACAACAAACTGGAGCCTATATGTCTTCCGTGCTTATCAGTTTTGAAACTTTTATTGCTGTAATGATATAGTGTTATACGTCATTATGTTCTTCGTATTCTATTGCCAAGAGTCTTCCTCTGTATTTTCTGTTCTTGTATTCCATTATTAAGTTGAAAATATGTAATATCTTTCTTATTATGGTGTTAATATTTCACCCTGTACGTCCCCCGCTTATCTTGAACTTCTGTTACAACAAGTTATATTACGAAGGGAATTAGAAAAGCCAGGAAATTCAAATAATCAATCGTTCATTGACTCTACTTCTGTTTGAATTTCAGTTGTTATTGCCGTTTTAAAGTGTATAAACTGACCTTGAGAATAATTTAAAAGATTTCTATTGTCAACTATTTTATTATGATTCTGTTCTGATTACGAGACATGAGCCTAGGTTCAGTGCTCTCTCACTCTCCGACCGGCTATACGTGACGTTACAGAAGCGTGGTATTTATTCCCACAGCTCGAATGAAGCGTGCAGTTGATACGTCTTGTTTCGCAATATATAGAAACAACCTGTATTCTTACGGCGAGTCCTTGCCTCTCATTCGTAATGTCCAGAATTCGATATTGATAGGCGACAAGATTAAGAAATGAATGCTTCTCACATAGATAGCCAAGTAGTTATGTAGATGGACAGGAAGACAGATTAACATTAATTAATTGATTTATTTTACGAAGCTTTATCAACTGCGGTGGTTATTTAGCATCTGAGTGAAATGAAGGTGATAATGCCAGCGAAATGAGTTCGGAGTTCAGAGCCAAAAGTCTCCGAAAAAACTTCAACCAGGTGATACGATGAAAGAGTAATGGAACGGGGAAAAATTGTCTCCGGCGCCGGGATTTGAACCCGGGTTTTCAGCTCTACGTGCTGATGCTTTATCCACTAAGCCACACCGGATACCACCCCGGCGTCGGACAGAATCTTCTCAGATTAAGCTCCAACTCTTGGGTTCCCTCTAGTGGCCGCCCTCTGCACTACGTCATAGATGTCTATGAACGTAGGACCGAAGTCCACACATGTGCTGAGGTGCACTTGTTATGAGTGACTAGTTGGCCGGGATCCGACAGAAAAAGCGCCGTCTTAAATCACGAAGTGATTTACGCATATCATATATATTATTTTAAAGTACCGAAGTACAAAACTCTTTCATCGCATGATGACGCAGAATATCTGCATGGAAATATCATATGTACTTCGTGTCTTAGATATCCATGTTGTTGTTTAGTCAACTGTCCGAAGACAGATTTGACTCTCATAAGTGACACAAATAAGGAATCACTCATGAGGCAACTAAGCCAGGAGATAATGGGTATTAGATGATCATGTTTTAGAAATACTTGTAAACGAAAAGCAGACAATCAGTTAAATGCAAATCAAGATAATACTACTTGAAGTAAATGTGACAGAACATTTTTTTCTGATTTTGAAAGACAGTTTGAAGGTTGGAAAGACTATGCATTGCTTCACGAAATTTAAAATAATATTTATTACAAATGGAAGACATTCAAGTTCTGACTAATGAAGATACATTACATTGCTCAAAATTAAAAAGTCGTCATTTTGTAACAGCGTCACATTTTTAAAATAATATTATGAGATGCATGCATTCGTAAACCGAAAAATGATATATTACATTACTCTCTACAAAATTAAAATGAAAAAGCAATGAAATTTAGTTAAATATACATAAAGGCTGTTTAATATAACAGATATTGAATGCAAAGTGTAAAGGAATTCAACAATTAAAAATTTAATATAGTATTCTTCTTTCAGACAGTGTCCAATATCGAGTATTGCCCATCTGGCTTGGATGTCTGTTGTATACAACGATGATTCAAGCTTCTAATGAGCTGCCGGATGCACTCTTGAGGTAAAAGTCTCCAATCCTTCTTCTTCCAAAGCTTGAAGGGTTTCTGGAGGCTCTTCTCTCTTCCCTACACGTTGTTCCAATTATTGATCTCAGACCTGTTCAATCGGGATCACGCCTGGACTCATTGGGGGCCACTCCATTGTTGAACTCATTGCATTTTGTATTCAGTTTCTGTTTTATTGAACACCTTGTGTATGTAATTTAACTAAGTTTTTAATTTTTCCCCATTTCAGTTCTGTAGAGAGAAGTCTGATATATCATCATTTTTCGGTTTGCGAATGAATACATTTCATAAAACTATATAAATGTAATGTAATTACAAAATGACTACTTTTCAATTTTGAACAGTATAGTTATAGATAAAGTTTAGTAAATGGATAATGGGTTGTACCGTTTCTTCTCGCGTCACAGATGAGAGTACGCATTTTCGGAGAATTGAGATTCTACACAAGTAACAACATATGATATGCTATGATATGATATGATATGATATGATATGATATATGATATGATATATGATATGATATGATATGATGTGATATATGATATGATAATATGATATGATATGATATATGATATGATATATGATATGATATGATATATGATATGATATATGATATGATAATATGATACGATATGATATATGATATGATATGATATGATATGATATGATATGATATGATATGATATGATATGATATGATATATGATATGATAATATGATACGATATGATATATGATATGATATGATATATGATCTATGATATGATATGATATGATATGATATGATATGATAATATGATACGATATGATATATGATATGATAATATGATACGATATGATATATGATATGATAATATGATACGATATGATATATGATATGATATGATATGATATGATATGATATGATATGATATGATATGATATGATACGATACGATACGATACGATATGATATGATATATATTTCTCAAAATCTTCGGTCCTGCTGGCCCTTCAAGTAACAACATATGCGAATGGTTTGTTTCTTTAAGTCTAATATATTGTAATATCTGAAACAGTATCTTTTTTTTCTTGTGATTTTATTGTCTGTTATTATTACTATTGTTGTTATTGAGTAGGTGTATGCAGGCTACATAGACTCCCACTTATTAGTTTACTAGCTGACTATGGAGAACAGGTCCTGACCCGCGGACCCCAAAACTTCGATACTGGTGACTAAAATAATTCTCACAGCATATTTTTTCCCGTCGCGGTCTAGTTGTCCCGGTTTTGCTTTTCTGTTTTCAATATTCATGGCCAACAACTGTCGCTACCAGTAAATTAGACAGTTTTAATAACAATTTCTTCTATACTGGCTCATAAACATTTTGACTGGCGCCAAACTATTTCAAGAATAATTTCCATCACTGTCAAAACACTGTATTGATTTACAAACTCGTTACTGGGATGGAGGCCCAAATCACGACTTTCACTCTCCTTTTAATTAGCTGTTCTGTAGCTCAGTTTGTAAAGTAACTGCTCTGGAAATTATGTAACAGTTTCAGTGAAGAGTAAAAAAAAGCTCGTCTTATCCACCATAGAAGGAGAAACGTTCGTCGAGACTTCTAATTAATCTACTTGTAAGTTTTTGGAATATTATAGAGTAGAACAGACTTTTTTTTCGAAAAATAATTAATTTTTATGGAAATAAAAGCTTCGAAAGAAATATTTAGACCAAAAAATAATTTTAATGGAAATAAAAGTTTTCCAAAGAAATGTATATTTGAATATTAGAAATATGAATGGAAATATGGTTTACAGAGCAAACAAATTAAAAAAATGTACACTGAACAAACTCATATCTTGTTAAGATTATTATTATTATTATTATTATTATTATTATTATTATTATTATTATTATTATTATTATTATTAATGTTCTTGTAAAGCGATAGGCTTGGAAGTAAATCCCGAAAAGACAAAGTATATGATTATTTCTCGTAACCAGAATATTGTACGAAATGGAAATATAAAAATTGGAGATTTATCCTTTGAAGAGGTGGAAAAATTCATATAGCCTATTTTGGAGCAACAGTAACAAATGACACTAGAGAGGAAATTAAACGCAGGATAAATATGGGAAATGCCTGTTATTATTCGGTTGAGAAGCTTCTGTTATCCAGTCTGCTCTAAAAAAATTGAAAGTTATAATTTATAAAACAGTTATATTATCGGTTCTGTATAGTTGTGAAACTTGGACTCTCACTTTGAAAGAGGAACAGAGCTTAAGAGTGTTTGAGAATAAGGTCCTTAGGAAAATATTTGGGGCTAAAAGGGATGAAGTTACAGGAAAATGGATAAAGTTACACAACGCAGAACTGCACGCATTGTATTCTTCACCTGACATAATTAATAATACAGCCCGTGAAGGGCCTAGACCGACCAGCCGGCTGCTGGCCTCACGCCCACATGCCGAAACAGAGGTGGACGATCATCCAACCAGAATGGAGGTATCGTGTGGCTAGCACGATGATCCCCCCAGCCGTTATAGCTGGTATTCGCAACCGGATTTCGCTAACTATCGTAGCTCCCTAAGTGCATCACGATGCTAGGTGGGCACCGGTCCCATACACTGGACGAAATTTCATGAGAAAAGTTCTTCCCCCATGAGGACTCGAACCAACGCGCATTCCGTAACGCGAGTCCTAGGCAGGATGCCTTAGACCACTACGCCACGGCGCGGGACCACCTGACATAATTAGGAACATTAAATCCAGACATATTTTGAGATGGGAAGGGTATGTATTACGTATAGGCGAATCCTGAAATGCATATAGAGTATTAGTTGGGAGGCCGGAGGGAAAAAGACTTTTGGGGAGGCCGAGACGTAGAGTTGGTTAGTGGGGTTTAAAAGGGGCGCGTCAGCTACTATGGCTATTTGCGCCCTTATCTCAAATTCTTCACAAAACAAAAACACAATACAATAATCAAAATGCTTAAACGAACTAAAAAGCGTTATCATGGTTAAATGAGGTTCGCCCGAGACGTAGATGGGAGAATAATATTAAAATGGATTTGAGGGAGGTGGGATATGATGATAGAGACGAATTAATCTTGCACAGGATGGAGACCGATGGCGGGCTTATGTGAGGGCGGCAATGAACCTAGGGTCCTTAAAAGCCATTTGTAAGTAAGTAAGCATTATTATTATTATTATTATTATTATTATTATTATTATTATTATTATTATTATTATTGTTCCGAGCCGCTTTAGCATCGTCGTCGAAGGTATCATACCTGGACTCGTGTTAAGGAACGAACACTGCTCCAAGTCCTTGTGGGGAAAGAAAATTAAGGTCAGTGTACTCAACTGGTAGGCCTACCCATCCAGCATCGTGATAAATTTGAAGATCTAAGCTAGGTAGAGGAATCCGGTTTCTAAAATCAGTTAAATGGCTGAGGGGATCATCATTCTGACCTCACGTTACCCCCGTTTTGGTTGCATAATCATTAAACTCTTCTGAGACATGGGGACGTGAGTCTAGCAGTCGACCTTGGGCCTTCATGGGTTGTCGGGTCACTAATTATTATTATTATTATTATTATTATTATTATTATTATTATTACAATGACGCCACTTCGATGTCGATGATGGCTACGACGACAGTGACAGCGAAAAAATACTACTACAATGACAATGACAATGACTACTACTACTACGAAGCAATGACTATTACGGTAACAATGAAAACTATGTACTATGACTGTTACAACAATGACTATTAAAGCGAAGCAATGACTGTTACGATAACATTGACTGCTATTATGACAACAACTACTACGATGAGTAATAACTATTACGATAACAATGACTGCTATCTACTATGACGAAGCATAAATACTATGACGAAACAATGACTACTATGCCGGTGACTACTACGACTGTACACTATTTCCTACCTCGAGAAGCATCGACGCACTTGACATCTACAGAATAGATTCAATGTTCACTTAACGCCTTGTGCTCTTGACACTTGACGAGTCATAAGCGTCCGGCTACAGACAATTATGTCCCGCGTGTCAAGTCGTGTAGCCTCCTTGAAAAGAGCAGAGCTTTCATGTGAACGTACGTTGCCAATACAAGAAGTCTGCGAAAGTTGCGGGAAGTTTAAATTACTCGATTGGGATATTATACATTTCCAGTACGTCAATAAGACATTAAATAATAAAAATAGTCGTGCATTAACGAAAATAAGGTGTTCACGTACTCTTGTGCTCTTATTGATGCACCGCCAGTGGATTAACAACTACTAATGTAGCAAAAGGTAACATTCTTGTTACATTTGAGCAAAGTCATTAACAGGTTCGTATTTTATTTCTTAATTGTTTGTAGAAGTGGAATATTTTAATATTAAATGTACAGTTGTCGTTGTATTTTTCTTTAATAGGACTACTAAATTATTATTATTATTATTATTATTATTATTATTATTATTATTATTATATGGTGATAGAGACTGGATTAATCTTGCTCAGGATAGGGACCGATGGCGGGCTTATGTGAGGGCGGCAATGAAATATTCAGTTCCATAATAATAAAATTATTCCAAAAATTATTCCAATTGGAATAATTTTATCGTCAATTTCCATATTAGGTTTAATTTTATGTACACTAGTGATAAATATCTTTTAGAGGCTTTAAGTTAATTTTAAACTAATATCCTTCAAAGCTATAAATAAGGATTAAACTTCTTTAAGCCTTAGTAATTAATAATTTACTCGGCGGGTTCCTTAAAAGCCAGTAAGCAAGTATTATTATTATTATTATTATTATTATTATTATTATTATTAGTAGTAGTAGTAGTAGTAGTAGTAGTAGTAGTAGTAGTAGTAGTAGTAGTAGTAGTAGTAGTAGTAGTTACTATTATTATTATTATTATTATTATTATTATTATTATTATTATTATTATTATTATTATTACAGTGAAATCTCGATAATCCGAACTAATTGGGACCAAGACCTATTTGGATTACAAGATTTTCGGATTAACCGAAATATTTCCTGTAATGCAACGCATGCTATTCACGAGCGCTGAGAGACGGTGGTGGGACTTGGGAGTACCCTGTTGCAATTTTTAGAATCACAACTAACAGGTTCATTTCATTACGATAACAGAAAATTACTGATTTTATGAGCATGACAGATGTGTAAATTATGTACAGAAAACACTAAATTGTTGTAAGTACCCTTGAATGTGCTATTTTCATAATTTTTAGAGTAAAAGAAATTAAGTGAATTTATACATTTTTTCTTTTCGCTACTTAGTACTATTACAATAAATTTGTTATTATTATTATTATTATTATTATTATTATTATTATTATTATTATTATTATTTTAAATCTAAAAATCAGGGGGTAATTCCTCCCTCCCCGCAATAAATTATGTCTTAGGAAACAAGACATCAGTACGGGCACTTCACACTTTGGCCGAGAGTTGTGTGAGAAAAAGATGAGAGTGAGAATAAGTGTCATGTATGCGGGGAACGAAGCATGAGGCGGAGGAGTGCATTGGCTCGAGTGTTGGACAGAACGGGACCCGAGGATGGCAGTTGCAGGAACATCTGCTGCGCAGAGATCTCGCGCGCCACGACCTCATTCTCACAGCTACCTGACCCATCACTTACTGGAACCGGGGAGCGACTGACACTCCACAGGTGCGCTCTGCAAAACAGGGTCAATGCATGTCCCACAACAAAATCGGTTCTGTCCATTTTTCACTCGATCCTCTTTTAAGGTGTGAAGAATTAAGCATGACAGACCGTGCATTCGAAACTATTTTGTTCAGAAGTAATTATTAAGAAACTTTTGAACTAAACCAAAAAGGCTTCAGACCAAATTTTTATGACTTAAAAAGGTCTACAGGAATATTTTCGCCGGTTAGGAGGTACAGTATAAGTGACACATGATGCAAGACGAGAAAACCAACATAGGCCTATACAGTAATTGAGGGTTGGCTGGAAGAAGGGCGTAATTCGAATTACGGCGTTTATCCGTAAAATGGCTATATGTGTTCTTTGGCGGCATTTCTACCAACTACCAAAATATTATGCGTCTACTCCCAATAGATTTCAATAGAGAGGTATTATTACATTGCGTCCGCCTTCCATCTCACTTCTGTGGTTCGAGGAGCGGTGAAGGTAACTGCAAGGGTGTTCGCGTTGTCTGACGAATGTTCTGATCTATCCTATCTTTCGCCTAATGGAAGCGAATATAACCTTTCTGATGTTGAAAGTATCAGTGAAAATGAATTACAAACGGAAAGGAAGAAAACGGAAACGGTTTAACAAACTATGAAAGAATAATCTAGCAAGCGACGACGAAATTACGGCAAAGCTTACACAAGTAAAAAAAAATGGTGAAAGAAATACAGTATTACTATTTATTTTTGTCAATGGAGAATGAATATAAGGTATTAATAGGCATATGCAATGCTATAAAATGTTAGATCCAGGCTAGCAGACAGTCATTTAGGAACGACCATATTTCTGACAGGTTAGCAGCAAAACATTTAAGCCGTTTGCTGCCAGAAGAAATATGAGATGTCTACAGAGGAACAAGCCATTTTCTATTGAGAATTTTGGGAAACTGGAATAAAAAACCAACAGGATACATTTCTTATGGAATATTTGGAGAGGAGGACCATAGAGCAACGTCAAACAACTATAAAACCACAGCACCGAGAATGTTCTTAGGTATACAGTATCATGACTGAGAAGAATTTTTATGCAAGTCCGTTATTCTATCATTGTTTAAAATATCTAAGAAACGAGTGATAACTGTACATAATGTAGTGAAACTAGGTGATACTGTAATGACAGATATGAGAGGCAAACACTCCAATAGGCCTCACAAGATTCTAGATGTTGTTTATGTAGGTTATTAGACCACTTAAAGTGGTATAGTGTTTGTAAGCCTATATTCTAGGTACTTTCAGTTAAAATGATAACGTGAAATGAGTGGGATTAATTATTTTTAATGTTGTTATAACAATTTAGTAAAAGAACATATATATATATATGTATATATATATATATATATATATATATATATTTTTTGTAGAACATGCATTGTAATTATCTTCATTACTGTAGTATATTGTACCAGAACAATGAAAGGAGTCCATGATCGTATCTATTTTTAAGAAGGGGGACAAGACTAACTGTAGTAACTTTCGAGGAATATCACTTTTGTTGACGTCGTACAAAATTTAATCGAATATCCTTTTGAGAAGATTAACTCCATATGTAGATGAAATTATTGGGGATCATCAGTGTGATTTTAGGCGTAATAGATCGACTATTGATCAAATTTTTTATATTCGACAGATATTGGAGAAAAAATGGGAATATAAGGGTACAGTACATCAGTTATTCATAGATTTCAAAAAGGCGTATGACTCGGTTAAGAGAGAAGTTTTATATAATATTCTTATTGAATTTGGTATTCCCAAGAACCTAGTTCGATTAATTAAAATGTGTCTTAGTGAAACTTACAGCAGAGTCCGTATAGGCCAGTTTCTATCTGATGCTTTCCCAATTCACTGCGGGCTGAAGCAGGGAGATGCACTATCACCTTTACTTTTTAACTTCGCTCTAGAATATGCCATTAGGAAAGTTCAGGATAACACAGAGGGTTTGGAATTGAACGGGTTACATCAGCTTCTTGTCTATGCGGATGACGTGAATATGTTAGGAGAAAAACCACATACGATTAGGGGAAACGCGGAAATTCTAGTTGAAGCAAGTAAAGCGATAGGGTTGGAAGTAAATCCCGAAAAGACTAAGTATGTGATTATGTCTCGTGACCAGAATATTGTATGAAATGGAACTATAAAAATTGGGATTTATCCTTCGACGAGGTGGAAAAATTCAAATATCTTGGAGCAACAGTAACAAATATAAATGACACTCGGGAGGAAATTAAACGCAGAATAAATATGGGAAATGCGTGTTATTATTCGGTTGAGAAGCTTTTGTCATCTAGTCTTCTGTCAAAAGATCTGAAAGTTAGAATTTATAAAACAGTTATATTACCGGTTGTTCTGTATGGTTGTGAAACTTGGACTCTCACTTTGAGAGAGGAACAGAGATTAAGGGTGTTTGAGAATAAGGTTCTTAGGAAAATATTTGGGGCTAAGAGGGATGAAGTTACAGGAGAATGGAGGAAGTTACACAACGCAGAGCTGCACGCATTGTATACTTCACCTGACATAATTAGGAACATAAAATCCAGATGTTTGAGATGGGCAGGACATGTAGCACGTATGGGCGAATCCAGAAACGCATATAGAGTGTTAGTTGGGAGGCCGGAGGGAAAAAGACCTTTGGGGAGGCCGAGACGTAGATGGGAAGATACTATTAAAATGGATTTGAGGGAGGTAGGATATGATGGTAGAGACTGGATTAATCTTGCTCAGAATAGGGACCAATGGCGGGCTTATGTGAGGGCGGCAATGAACCTCCGGGTTCCTTAAAAGCCAGTAAGTAAGTAAGTAAGTAAGTAAGTAAGTAAGTAAGTAAGTAAGTAAGTAAGTAAGTAAGTAAGTAAGTAAGTAAGTAAGTAAGTAAGTATTGTAGTATAGACCTATATCTAGCCTTTCCTATAAAAAAATATAGAAAAGTTAACAGTATTGCAGTATTTTTAACCCCCTTCTATGGAAGAAGGGCATAATTAAAAAAAATGAATGCTTCGTTCTCTTATAATATTTAAATATTAACCATGGAACTCATTGTAATCACAAGAGAACGTATTACCCTACAATATAATGAATAGTGTCATATTCCAGCAAGAGATGCAGGGTACAGATAGTTTTTGTCGATTATCTCAAAACTATGTTTTCTGAGTTACGCCCTTCTTCCAGCCAATCCCTCAATTAAACATCTCTGCTGGGACATAGCTACAGTAAAACACACATAATATAATAATCCACTGCGCGACAGACCATGAAGGACCAAAACTGACCAGCCAACTATTGGCCCCACATACACAAGTCTCAGCAGAAGTGAACGATCATCCAACCAGAACGGAGGTATCGTGTGCTTAACATGATGATTCTCCCCAGCTTTTATAGCTGATTTTTGCAACCGGATTTCTCTACCTATCGTAGCTTCGCAAATTCAACACCATGACGGGCGGGCACCGGCTCCAGACACTGGCCGAAATTTCGCTGAAAAATGTCTTCCCCATGAGAGCTCTAACCAGCACTCATTCCATGACCCTAGTTCAGGAATGATGCCTTAGATCGGCGCGTAACACATGGAATGATTTATTCAAATCTCTTTAGGCTTAGAAATATCTACATAAATTATCTATAGAAAATTACCCGTTTATGAAATCGAAGAAGTGGCGTAAGGTAGTCATATCAAGACATAAAGTTTTTTTAATTACTGTGTAAAATGTACGAGAAAATACTTGTATTTGCTTAAGTGACATTATTTTGTGACAAATTTTACTCATGATAATGCGGGTTACTCGATATCAGTCCACATATAGTAAACATTTTATAACTTGGTAGTTAACGAACACATAGACAGTATGACTCGTAAATGTGGCTGGTTGCTTACTACTTGCTATGTAAATCGCTGAAAGCTTGTAAAATAAGATTAGATGCATTTATTAGCTCCTCCGATCAAACGACTGTACAATTTTATTAGGGAAGGGAAAGTTTTAGAGTGAACTCCTTCCACTGCTCGTGATGAAAGAAGGAAATTGCGACGTTTTCAAAGATTGCCTTTACTTCGTGTTAAGACGATAAAAAATGGTGTGAGAGTGAGTTCCTACTCGTTTCGATCGTTTCAAACAGCTACTCTGTTTGACTAGCCAACGAAAGCTTGGATATTCTATATATATATATATATATATATATATAGGCAAAGAGATGATGATCATAGGGTAAATTAGGGTCTGGTGGACATTCGGGCATGTTGGGCACTTTGTACTTTAACGTGTTACCCGCCCCTTGTGGGCACCACATTCTGCTAGAAGATAATGACGGAAGTAGCCACGAGTGGGGCTACTTCCGTCATTGACTTCTAGCAGAATGTGGTGCCCACAAGTGGCGAGGTAACACGTTAAAGTACAAAGTGTCCAACATGCCCGACCGTCCAACAGACCCTAATTTACCCTATGATTACAAGACAGGAATTATAAACCGGCGAAGCGCCTTTCGTCCCCGGTTTCGTCCCCGGCTGAAATATGTTTCGTTAACCCAGGAACCCGTCTCGTCCCCGGCTGAAATATAGTTCGTTAATCCAGGAACCCGTCTCGTCCCCGCCTGAAATATGTTTCGTTAATCCAGGAACCCATCTGGTCCCCGGCTGAAATATGTTTCGTTAATCCAGGAACCCATCTCGTCCCCGGCTGAAATATGTTTCGTTAATCCAGGAACCCATCTCGTCCCCGGCTGAAATATATTTCGTTAATCCAGGAACCCGTCTCGTCTCCGGCTGAAATATGTTTCGTTAATCCAGGAACCCATCTCGTCCTCGGCTGAAATATGTTTCGTTAATCCAGGAACCCGTCTCGTCCCCGGCCGAAATATGTTTTGTTAATCCAGGAACCCATATCATCCCCGGCCGAAATATGTTTCGTTAATCCAGGAACCCATCTCGTCCCCGGCTGAAATATGTTTCGTTAATCCAGGAACCCATCTCGTCCCCGGCTGAAATATATTTCGTTAATCCAGGAACCCGTCTCGTCTCCGGCTGAAATATGTTTCGTTAATCCAGGAACCCATCTCGTCCCCGGCTGAAATATGTTTCGTTAATCCAGGAACCCATCTCGTCCCCGGCTGAAATATATTTCGTTAATCCAGGAACCCGTCTCGTCCCCGGCTGAAATATGTTTCGTTAATCCAGGAACCCATCTCGTCCCCGGCTGAAATATATTTCGTTAATCCAGGAACCCGTCTCGTCTCCGGCTGAAATATGTTTCGTTAATCCAGGAACCCATCTCGTCCTCGGCTGAAATATGTTTCGTTAATCCAGGAACCCGTCTCGTCCCCGGCCGAAATATGTTTTGTTAATCCAGGAACCCATATCATCCCCGGCCGAAATATGTTTCGTTAATCCAGGAACCCATCTCGTCCCCGGCTGAAATATGTTTCGTTAATCCAGGAACCCATCTCGTCCCCGGCTGAAATATATTTCGTTAATCCAGGAACCCGTCTCGTCTCCGGCTGAAATATGTTTCGTTAATCCAGGAACCCATCTCGTCCCCGGCTGAAATATGTTTCGTTAATCCAGGAACCCATCTCGTCCCCGGCTGAAATATATTTCGTTAATCCAGGAACCCGTCTCGTCCCCGGCTGAAATATGTTTCGTTAATCCAGGAACCCATCGTCCCTGGCTGAAATATGTTTCGTTAATCCAGGAACCCGTCTCGTCCCCGGCCGAAATATGTTTTGTTAATCCAGGAACCCTTATCATCCCCGACCGAAATATGTTTTGTTAATCCAGGAACCCATATCATCCCCGGCCGAAATATGTTTTGTTAATCCAGGAACCCGTCTCGTCCCCGGCTGAAATATGTTTCCAATTCTGGCAATCTCAGACCTTTGTAGTAAACATAATTTGTCTTTGGAGCCTACCACAGTGATAGTAGATTTTGAAAATGTTATTCACAATTGTTAACAAAGTATGGAATTATGCAAAAATAAGTGGCTGTAGGTTTCATTTGATGAAGGTTTGGTGGACGAAAATTCAGAATCTTGATATGTCAAATGACTATAAAGAAAAGAATGATATCGGGGCGTGGCTGAAGTGGTGTTTGGCCTTGTGTACTTAGATCCATCTGAGGTAGAAGAATGTTTCGTCTTCGATATGCTGCCAGTCGCACTGAATGATCAACGATTGGCAAAATTTGAAGAGTATTTGACGAACACTTACTTGTTTCCGTTTTTTTTTTTCATTCCCACCGACAATATGCGCTGATTTTTCTACTGCACTGACCAAACTACAAATGCTTGTGAATCCTTTCACTCACACCTTTTCAATGCTTTCTAGTCTCCACATCCTTTCATAGCCACTTTTATAAAAGCTCTACTTGACTTTCAATCAGATAAATTACTTATGTTAAGTGTATCAGCATAAATTATCCTTTTATACATCCGTTTCATATCCGCAAAAAGTTGGATTTATCAGAAAAATACATGGACAAGTATAAGAATGGGAAATACTCATGCCTGTAATTTGTACGGATAATGTCGCTTAATTACAGTTCAAATGAGACCTTGTTTACTTTTAAGCATCTGACTTTTATTTATTTTTAAGTAATTTCATTATTTGATGACTTTTTTTATAAAATGGACACTTTTACTCATAAGAGACAACATTTTTAACCACAACAACCTGCAAAATAGTTGCGCAGTTCCAAGTGTGTACAAAGTGGGGGAGGAATATTTTGTCTATACCTGATTTCACCACTTCTTACGCACTCGAGACGAGTTGGGCTATAGGATTAAAGCGCCGAGAATTAGGTGGGGACGAGTTCGACTATTGCATTAACGTACCGAAAATTACGTTGTGACGAGTCGGTCGATTCTGGGACGAGACGAATGAAAGAAACATAAAAAATAAACGAAATTGATACGGAATGTGGAAGGAGAATATAGTAGAATTAAACGCCAGTGCATACCACCAATAAAAATAAGCAGGACAGAATGCATTTGTTAAAGAATGTAACAAGAATGTAAGACGATTTCTGCCGTCCAACTGCGGAAAAGCAAATCAATATCTGTGAATATGAGAAGTTTCGAATTGTGGGACAGAGATATCTTGCCAGCTCGAAACTGTGTTGAGGATTCGAGACTTGTCAACGAAGCATTGTTTTATACTGTACTTAGGCCTGCGTTCTTTTTTTCACACTAATAGTGGTCGGCTGCTCTTACCTATGTATACCCGACCTCATGCACACGGGTGTTGTAAATGCAGTCTCTCGTGTCCTTTATTTTGTTTTCGATTTTTTTACTAAAGTATAAAACAGTCTGATCCGTTTGTGTATGGATAATATTAATTTATTATTATAAAGCTGTTATGTTAGTAGGAAAAATTTCCTGCTGATTATATTGTGATTAAAAGATGGGAGTTTCCATATATGACAATCAACAATGGATAATCTGAAATGACAAATGAAAATCGTAGATGATTAAAATGGCTACTACAAATCAACAGCGGGCACAATGTGTTCTTTGATATGCTAAATTTGAGTGTGTTAAAAGAGTTCAAAGGGAATTTCGACGTGAGTATGGTATGCGTAATGTACTTAATACAGGGACATCATTTTATTTTCACTTCAATTTTTATTGTACCTGAGTTTTGGAATGTACTTCACTCCCACCCCTTCTACTAGTAAACTCCAACCGTTCACGACACAGAGCCGAGGGCGCGTAAGCAGTACTGAGTTAGTGAGTATAGTACGTTTCAGAAATATGTTCGCGATTTCCAGTGACGAAAGAGCTTTCAATATTGAATCATATTTTCGTACGGGCACTGTCGTCCGTTTCCCTATGTCGCATCCCGGTTTCCCCCACCTGCTTCTGTTCGCCCCTTTGTAAAGTCTAGTAGCTGGGCTATCTTAGCTCTTTTCTGAAAACATTAATTTCTGTTAGGAATTGGACGTCTACGTAATATTATTCAAGTGTTTAAAATAACTTAAATAAAAGGGCCTACTTAAGTAATTAACTGTCACGTGATTTCCCCCCCCCCTTTCTACAACCCTGCGACAAAACCACTTGAACGGACAGTAGATAGCGTTTCTGAGTGATTTTATCTTTTCGGATCGGGCAGAAGTGAAGACTGAATTTACAGTACGTAAGGTACTCTTTTATAGAGTAGGTACAGAATTATTTCAACATGAGTTACTCGTACGAAGGACGAAACTGGTAATTGGAATTAGGTACAATAGTCTATAGTGCGATAATATGCACAAAAGAACTGAAGCCTGTATCGAAATGAACGGCCACCATTTTCTAAAATGTGTTTAAATATCCATATTATAATTATTTTTCAATTTAACTTCATTCTCTATATAGTACGCTAATGTGCTGTAACAGTACAATATACACTGCATAATTAATACTTCCGAATGGATAGCTCAATTCGTGTGTAAAACACTAAGTGTTAATACAGTACTATATTTTGATTAAACAAAAACCTAATGAAAATTATCAAACTCAAAATTGCGATATTTCCTAGTTTACATAAATGGATGAACCACTTTTCTTCCCTCCTATACCTAGTAAAGTGATTTGTATTTTACGCCAGTATCATCGAACTCCGTCGTGGAAAGGGTAGCAAACGGTGTTTCCTGTTTCAATCGTTAATAGAAAGGTATAGCCAGGTTAATATTAAAAATGTTAGTAAAAATAAAATGATGCCCCTGTATTATTCCATAATGTTGTGATATCGAACATTTGTAGAAACAGGTTCTGTGTTAAAAAAAAAAAAAACATGGAGGAGGTCGCAGACGAAATCCAGTACGAGAAGCAGCTATCTCTTAGCTTGGTCCCCAAACTCCACAGATCTAACCCCTCTTTACTTCTTCGTGTAGGGTTTTGTTAAATACATTGTCTATTCACAGACACCCAGGAACATTGATGATCTGAGAGTAAAAATTACTCAAGCTTTTCAACCAATCACCTCTCTTATGTTACAACGGACATGGGCTGAAATGTATCACCGTTTGAGTTGTGCAGGGTGCGCAATGGGGGTCATGTTGAGCTCTGAGGAATCTCCCATCTTTCAGTGTTGTATGCACAAAGTTTCAACAAATAAAGTTCTGTAGTAAATGCTTTACGATGTTTTTATTTTATCCATACCCAAACGGATCACCCTGTAGAATTTGACGAAGAGTGTTACCTTATTTAAACATACTTATATTATTGTATTTTCTTTTTATAAATTTCCTTGCATTTTTCAGTTATGCCTTTTACTATGGAATTATTGTGGTAGTCAGAGAATCGGGGTAAGACTGGTCTCTGTTATTGTACGTGCTGCTTATGTTTTTTCAATGTTTTTTTGACGTAGTCTTTAGATACGAGTGTATTCTTGAGAGATTTCGTTTGAAAATGGTAGTGGCTCTGTTATGGAAAATAGATATAATACCTCTTTAATTGAGTGGGGTTTTTAGATTCGAAATAAAGATGTCTTACTGTGTATTTGGGTTTCCGGTAAGTCTTAATAGACAGATTTCCTTGGTCATTCGTGATCAACAAGCCTGTGAATTGGATCAATGGTCACAATGAGTTCAGATGTTTCAGGAAACCATCTAGCAGCCATCATCCTTTTCATACCTTCACTCCGCCGTTCTTTCGTCCTAGACATCAGTCACTTCATCCATCCATTTTATTCATCATTCATTCTAGCTGTCCGAGCTACCGATTCTTCTATCCTGTCTATACGCTGTATCCGTCCGTACAGCTTCAACTGCCATCCATCCATCCATCCATCCATCCATCCATCCATCCATCCATCCATCCATCCATCCATCCATCCATCCATCCATCCATCGTATCAGACTTAACGTAATGGAATTTCTTGTGTGTGTGAGACTGTAAAAATGATTATGGCCTAGATGTGATGAAAATATGCTTTTAATACAATTATATGAATTATAAAATACTTATCGAATATACAGCGAATCCCAGCAAACGGTTGCGGTGTTTCTGTTTGCCGACCAGCTGCAGATTTCCCCGCTACTGCCGCGGTTGGCATCCGCGAAATCAAGGCACTTCTTCAGATTAAATCTTTCATACTATGTTATATTAATAAATTTAATAAGTCTTCAAAATCGGACGGCCATGTTGTATGACTAACTACCGATTCGACTATTCTCAGGAGTTTGTCTCCTCTTATCTACATGGCTGGTGAATTCCCTAATGCTTAGCTTATTTCATCACTCATGACTGGTGTTTATGTTATCCTTCAGGCATCAGTTTTTTTTATGTGCGTGCCAAGAGAGATCGCCACACAAAAACTGCATGGTTGGTGAATCCCCGTCCCCCGAAATTATTTAGCTTGTCATTCTGTAGTCAGTCCTTGACAAGCGGCAATAAACGCACGCAGTGACTCAGTTTTAAGAATAAACGCAGTTTATTATGTTGTGTTGTGTTTTGCAGTAGCTATTATATGTTTAGTGTGTGAAAGTGTACACATTTATTAAACGTACGTACGGAAAAGGAAATCGTTTGTAGAACTAGGGAAAACTTTAGACGCAAGTTTTCTGGTTCCCAGTTCCGTGTAGAAAAAAAATAATAATACATTTAGTGAATACATTTAATGAAACAGGTTCTGTGAATGATGTGATGTGAATTAAGTATCGCACAAAATAGACAACACTTCTAGGAACTACTGTGTGGAGGGTAAGTATCAAATAATGTGGAAGTTAATCCTGCGGAGCGTTGTGATTTCGCGGATGTAGCGGTGCGACCTGCCGTCAGAAAAATCTGAAGCGTTCTCTGGGACTTCCTGTACAATACTGCATCTATGTTTTAATATGAGGTCTAATATTTCTACCCGCTCAGTTTTTGCTGCTCAAATTTACAGACTATTTTAAAGTCTAAAGCGCTGCAGTTTTGGCGCTCTGTTGCAGCCACAGTCCTGGATTCAAAAACCGTACGATGCGAAGTTTGGTCATTTATCAAGGGAGTCTTGTCTTAAAAGGACTCTCGACGTCATGCCTCTGATGTCAAGGAAGTTTCTCCCTTTTTTTAATTATTGTTTATAAGATTAGAAATGGATGCGGGCAAACATCTGCTCTCAGCTGAGAAATCGTAAAATGAAAACAAGTTCTTGAACGCGATCAACTTCAGAGAAATTCCTCGACTTAAACCTTAAAATTTCCTACTTGCTCTTCTGTAGTAGGATATACAATAATAAAATGTATTTATGACTGGTAGTTTTTCAGTGTTTTCAATGAACTCTCGTACATGAGAGATGATGTTACATAGGCCTATGTTTATTAAACAAGGAAAGCTAGTGTTGCAATGTGTAACGTGTACAAGAAATGCAACAAAGTAACGAGTGGAACTATTATTTAGTTTTTCTACTATAATGGAAAACAATCGTATGAAACACGAAACTTGCCAATTAGGCTCATAAGATCCACGTAATGATTTCGTTCCAAGTATGATGGCGGCCCGCCTCAGTGTTCATTATATTTATAACTTGCTTAAAACTTTTTCATTGCACACGCAACAAGTTGAATATGATTCATTGCCCTTGCAGATGTTACAGTGTTATGTTATGCACTTCTGATTATCAGAAGAAATTGTACTGGTATGAATAACTGTAATATTTTAAAATACGGACATTGAATGCGATGTTATAGAATTAGTGAAACTTATCAAGTGAACAATTTATCTCCCGTCCGGAAAGCGACAACTTTGGCATCAGCGGGTGCATTACCATTCGCTGGATACGAAGACAGCGCTGTCTCGATGACTTGACAAATTAAAAGAAAAGGTTGGAATATTAATGCATAATATTATAAATATAAGGGAATAAAACGTCATTTAGGAACTTTATACACTGTTCGCGCATAGAATATTCAGCAGGAATATGTGGCTCCCGCGATTCCCCAGCTAACCCCAAGTGACTTCCCGGGAATACCCGGGAAACTCTAAAAGATAAAGTGTGCAAAAGCAATTCAAATACCCTAGAAAGCTGAAAATATCCCCTCAATTTCTGGAAGAAAACGACGAGTGAAGCGTTACTTATAAAGTAGATGTTTGAAACCAAAAGGCGGGCAGTTTCAGAATATCCATTCTTAACCCCTTCAGACCTGAATTTATATTACAAAAAATTGAAAAAAAAAAACTGGTCACATAATCATTCTGGGGATCCAAAATTCCCAAATCAAGTCTTCACAGAAAATTAAAATCTGGGGACAATTTTAACCCCTAAGGCCCCAAAATTTTAAATTTTATTTTTAATTCAGGTATAGAAATGTTTCAAAAATAATATTCTCCATATCTATCACATTGAATTTTTCAAAATATTTAAAAGTATCGAAGACATTCCAAAAAAGAAAAAAAAAAACAATGTACACTAGGCCTATAATGTACATCAGCCCTCAAGGGGTTAATTTGAGTGAATAAATAATATTTTAACAGCTTATATTTAATAATATTTTTACATTACTAGTTTGTGATCTGTCGAGTCACCGAAACTATGTTGTCTACGACAGGTAACTAGCGTAGGTGGAGCGCTTCCGCCTGTAGCCAATGTTGCCTCTTTCGGGACGGGAAATAAATTGTTCATCACACAATTTACTCTCGTGCTGAGTAACTGTTCTTCTTAATTTTCTGAATCTACATATTGAATGTCTTTAAAACTAATTAAAATGTCATAATATTATTTCAGAATAATGAGATAGATTTGGAAGTAAATCCCGAAAAGACAAAGTATATGATTAGTCACGAAATGGAAATATACAAATTGAAAATTTATCATTTGAAAAGGTGGAAAAGTTCAAATATCTTGAAGCAACAGTAACAAATATAAATGACACTCGGGAGGAAATTAAACGCAGAATAAATATGGGAAATGCGTGCTTTTATTCGGTTGAGAAGCTTTTGTCATCCAGTCTGCTCTCAAAAAAGCTGAAAGTTAGAATTGGTAAAACAGTTATATTACCGGTTGTTCTGTATGGTTGTGAAACTTGGACTCTCACTTTGAGAGTGGAACTGAGGTTAAGTGTGTTCGAGAATAAGGTTCTAAGGAAGGATGAAGTTACAGGAGAATGGAGAAAGTTACACAACATAGAACTGCACGCATTTTATTCTTCACCTGACATAATTAGGAATATTAAATCCAGACATTTGAGATGGGCAAGGCATGTAGCATGTATGGGAGAATCCAGAAATGCATATAGAGTGTTAGTTGGGAGGCCGGAGGGAAAACAACTTTTGGGGAGGCCGAAACGTAGATGGGAGGATAATATAAAAATGGATTTGGGGGAGGTGGGATATGATGGTAGAGACTACATTTATCGTCCTCAGGATAGGGACTGATGGCGGGCTTACGTGAGGGCGGCAATGAACCTCTTGGTTCTTTAAAAGCCATTTATAAGTAAGTAAATATTATTTCAGCACGCTTTTAATATTAAAGAAATAGAAATATATTAATTGGTTTTAAATGGCGTTAGATATAATGAATTAAGTTCTGCACTTTGCCACAATGCTTAAAGTGGCTTTAAAGGAAGTGACGATATGCAGCTAATATGAATAAATATAAGAAGGATAGTGGTAATAATTTTGAGAGAATAAATAATTATTTAGAAAAATGAACTTCAAAAACGAAATCAGAGAGCCTATAAGATAGGGCCTATTAAAAAAACTTCAATTATAAAAACTGCAAAATAAATAACCTCCTAGCATGTAACATAACTTAAAAATTGACTGATAGAAATGTATTAATATCTTATTACATTTATGGCATTTAAAGGGTAAGACACTAAAGCGATGGTTTCCAAGAGCCACGGATCCGACGCATTGTACGTGAAATTCTGTTGATGCTTGCGGTATGTAGCGTCAACTGTTTTTTTTATAACAGAGCGTCATTGCTCCGTTTTAAGTCAAGATGGCTGACGACATAGATCTATAGGCATCCAACAAGGAAAACTCAGTCCGCAGAAACCAGCGGGCATGACTGTCTCTCGCAGATGACGTATGCTCCCGTTCCCAGCATGCTCTTACGCCTACTATAGGGGGGTAAGAGGGGTATAGCATGCGCTCCACGAGGTGTCCGAGCTGAGTTTTGCTTGTAGGATACCTACAGCGGTTATTTGTTTATGGGAAATTCTAATAATAATGTAACTCTATAGTGTAAATGAATTTCCCATTTTGAACAGTGATGTTTTAAATAGTAACATTTTGTTACATTTACTACCTTTTGCTTTATCCATGTTGGCCTTTAAATTACAGTATTGTTGAGTGCTTTTTTTCTGGAGAAAAAGGTGGTAGAACTGTGTATAGAATATAATATTATAGCGGATGGGGAGATGATTATTGATTAGTATCCAGTGCACGGAAATTTTGTTGTTTTAACCTCCTTTTAGTCCAACTTTAAGACTTTAAAGGCCTAAGCAGAATTCACGTTAAAAACAAAATTATTGGCATATTTCTCGGTTCCATGATGAAAAAAAATTGCCGGAAAGCCGTTCCGGCGCGTTCCGTCAGAAAAAAAAAAAACACTAGCATTATTATTATTTTTAATCTGGTTATTGACTGTAGAAACAACAGCGATAAATAGGTACATTTTATTCTGCAAGAAGAAATATGTTTTTGTTCATTATGCCAAATTAAACTTGTAGAAATTGAATGATTTGAGTTATCATTAAATAATCTCGCATAAAAGGTATCCGGATGAATAATTTAACACAAAAATCAATGAAGAAGCAATGTGATTGATATAAATAAAAATTGAGGTCAAATACTATATATATATATATATATATATATATATATATATATATATTTTATTTCAAATTAATCGACACTATTTCTGTCTACATAAGGAATTATATTCCTTCAGTTTTGTGCTAAATTAAACACCAAGGATAACCTATCAAAATATGTAATAAATAATAACAAACGAATTATTAAGTTACAGTAAACTTACTAGATTTTCCCATTTATTTTCCACACATTCTCTTTCACTGTCATGTTTTTATAATTATTATTCGATAAATAAATTTACATCTATTTACATTTATTTTTATTTATTTATAATATGGGATAATTTCGTACTAAATATAGCAATTTTTCACTCATTTAGTTTGCTGAACTCAGATGTCATTTTTTAATTTTGTAACAATCCCACCGTCAGATGCTGGAACAGTTGCCGACTATTCAAGCGATCCGTGACGCTTTCTTGTGCAGACTGAGTGTGCGGAGCAGCGTGGCATATTAGTAACCATCACAACGTATTGTCCATATGAGATGTTTTTGCGTGGAAACGAAATCCGTCCTCGCATTACATAGCGAAACATGTGTGGCTCTTGGAAACCACCCCTTTACATGGCGGGACATACGTGGCTCTTAACAGTTATCGTTGTATCCGAAACTCACAACAGGAGCCACAGCATCCACATTTCCTTCTCTTCGCGTGTTAGGCACATCCCATTGTATAGTCTAATACAATTAGATACGGATACTGATCTCACATGTTTCTCTTGGGTCAACAAGATATGAATCATGTCCATCCCGAATTATTAGGAGTTGTTGACCCTTTATATGAAACTTTTGCAACAATTTCGGTAAAATTATATAAAGTAGGTTTTATCGTATTCATAATATGCAATTAAATGTAAACTAAATGTAATAAATTGTTTGCGATGGATTGTAACCTTATATGAAGGTATATTAAATTCACATTTTATCAGTTTCATTAATGGTACGCCATACCAGCTTGTTTCCCACATTTCATATGCATACCCGGCTCATTGTGAGCACTACTTTGCCAGCCTGTCAGAACGATCTGCATTTGTAGTGTAGAAGCATCTTTAAGGCAATATTCATAATTACACAGGCATGATAACTAGCAGAATTGAATTTTAACGTGGATGTGTAATGACTTACATTTTGCCTGGAGATCTATCTACAGAGTGAAACGTAAGTAATATCATTAATTTCAGGGGTTATTCTTTGAGATATTTATAACAAAAAAGTTGAATACAATTTTGTTCGTTGTCGCTTCCTTTTCGAGATAATTTTTTTATGTATGAAACATTTCATAGCGTGTTTTGGGAAAGTAATAGATTTAATTTCCAATATGTTCAGTCAATTTAAGAAAGTAGTGTATTATTACAATAAATGGTTGAAAGAATTTTAGTTTTGTCCTTTAAATGTGCAGAAATTTGGTCTGAACAAATGTAACTTTTCGTTCTGAAAAGGAATTTTAAAATGTTTCATTTGTTTGGCTCAAACTTCTGCATATTAAAGGACAAAACTAAAATCATCATCATCATCATCATCATCATCATCATCATCATCATCATCATCATCATCATCATCACCATCATATCATCATCATCGTCATGGTATAAGCCTTGTGCTCGTTCCGTCTTCAAGAAAACTAATCCGACCATCTCATCCGTGGCCTGCCGACATTTCTTCTACCTACAGGTTTATACTTATATATTATTTGTGGTATAAGATCTTCATCCATTCTTTGCATATGATCTTGCCATCTTTGTCTGTATTCAATGATTATTTCATTTAGACTCTGAATTTCCAATTCTTTTCTAATGTCTTCATTCCACTTTTTATCTATGAGTCTATAACTGCCACCTGTCTCAAAAATTTCATCTCAGCAGCCTCTATTTTCTTCTGTTGTGAGATAGTCAAGACCCAACTTTCACACTCATAAAGTAAGGTTGGGATCGCCATTACTTTGTAAAGTTTTAACAGTGTTGCTCCATTACAATTTTTGAAAGTTCTTTTTATTGTACCACATAGTGTTTGGAATTTGTTTAATTTATTTTGCACATCTCTATTGCCGGTATATGACACAATGTAACCAAGATAATTAAAATCACTTTGTTGTTGGATGGGCTTATTATTTATGCAAATTTTTGCTCTTAACAGATCTGTATCTCTAAGAGCCATTATTTTTGTTTTTTTCATATGTGATTTGAAGATTATATTCACTTGTAATATTATTTAATTCATGTATGGCTCTTTGTAAATTATCTTCCGAATCTCCAATTAAGATCTGGTCGTCAGCAAACAACTGTGTATCAATGTTTCTCCCTTTTATTTTAAAATGTGTTTTGAGCATAGTTTGCCATCGTACAACTGCGTCATTAATATATAGGGTAAATTAGGGTCTGTTGGACAGTCGGGCATGTTGGACACTTTGTACTTTAAGGTGTTACCTCGCCACTTGTGGGCACCACATTCTGCTAGAAGTCAATGATGGAAGTAGCCACGAGTGGGGCTACTTCCGTAATTGACTTCTAGCAGAATGTGGTCCCCAGAAGTGGCGAGGTAACACGTTAAAGTACAAAGTGTCCAACATGCCCGACTGTCCAACAGACCATAATTTACCCTATATATTAAATAGGGTAGGCGATAATGGACACCCCTGTCGTACTCCTAAATTAATCTCTAGGCCTACTAAATTATCTTCTTCTATGGATTTCTCCAATTTAAACTTTGTATTTGTATACATACTTTGTATGTATTTCCATCATATTTTATCATAATGCACTACTCTCTTAAATTGACTGGGAATATTGGGAATTAAATCAATGGCTGTCCCAAAAGACGATATGAAATGTTTCATATAAAATAATTGTTTTTTCGAAAAGGAAGCAAAAACGAGCAAAAGTGTATGAAGTTTTGTTTATTTGAAATATCTTAAAGCATAACCCCCTGAAATTAATAACATTATTTACGGTTCACCCTATATTTTATAGGTATCTTAAATCTATGACATGGAACCCCTGGTTTTATATTCATTTCAAACAAAAACATGATGCAGCAGTGCAAAAGCTACAGATATTTTCTCATTACGTATTTAATGAAATCATTATTAAGGAGCTGCTTCATGAAGCTTTATTAAATTAATTATACACGATCAACTTCTCCGAACTTCATTTCATCTAACATCTTCTTTGCTGGGATGCGTTTAATGTCATTACTCTTTTTACTGAGACAGGCAAAAGTGTGCTACGAAAATTACATTAGTCGCTCTAAATAGTTTCTCCTGGAAGAATACTCCCTACACTGTGTTATTCAGGGCTCTTAATTATGACAATGTCTTCATTGTTGTATTTCATTTCTAGTATTAGACTAGTCTGTTTCGATTAATCGAGATTTTGTTAAGGTGTTAGCTACCATAGTCTAGTATATACAGTCACGAAGCTCAATACGTAGTAAATATGCATCCATAGATAGTTTCTAACCACTAGGATCGCTGCTATCACCTCATTACAGACAATGCGAAATAGTATCTGCACAGTCTATTGTTCCTAGTACTCTCATAAACACAAGCTTCGTGACTATATATACTAGTATAATATATAAGTTTTTAATTAACCACCTATGCTTATTTTTTATACAGTTGTGAATTTTTACATGAATTGGTGTATCACATTAACGCTTTCGATACTTATTTGTATCATCATCAGATGTATGTACATGATAGTGATTAAAAACCTAGCCGATTGGCGTGTGTATCGTGAACTTCCGTAGTATGTATGTGTGCATAATGTACATAATGTAACAACCAATGTGCATTTTAAACATGTGTTTATAAACAATCATATTTTAGACATTGATTTTAGATTTTAGAAGAGTTTTAGTGTTATTAGTTAATAGTATATTATAATAGAAACCATGAACAAGTACATTATGCACACATACATACAGTACTACGGAAGTTCACGATACATACGCCAATCGGCTAGGTTTTTAATCACTATCATGTACATACATCTGATGATGATACAAATAAGTATCGAAAACGTTAATGTGATAGACTAATTCATGTAAAAATTCACAACTGTATAAAAGATAAGTATAGGTGGTTAATTAAAAACTTATTATATATTATACTATAGTAGCTTATCGGAAAATAAAAACAAACATGAAATTATATACTAGACTGTGGTGTTACTAGACAAGAAAGATCAATTTTCAATACATATTTCCTGATATGCAAAAGTATTGTCGAATGGTTCTCTATAATTTTATTATTATTAAGGAGGTAGCTAGCGTTATTGATAATTCAGGCTCTCAAGAAGAGATTCTCTAGTAATTTAGAGGAAAATTATGTTGTGTTTGACTTCTTGTAAGAACTCTCAAGTCCATACCTGTGGAGTAACGGTTAGCGCGTCTGACCGGGAAACCAGGTGGCTCGAGTTCGATTTCCGGTCGGGACAAGTTATCTGGTTGAGGTTTTTTTCAGGGTTTTCCCTCAACTCAATATGAGCAAATGCTGGGTAACTATCGGTGCTGGACCCCGGACTCATTTCATCGGCATTATCACCATCTCATTCAGACGCTAAATAACCTAAGATGTTGATAAAGCGTGTAAATAACCTATTACAAAAGAACTCTCAAGCGTAGGTCGCATAGTTACATGATAAAAAAAAGAAAAAATGATCGTAATTTTTTAAGATTTGTAGTAGAAAAGTGACTGCATATCAGGGTTTTTTCGTTTCATTCTATCATTACTAAGTCACCGGCGTAACTCTGTCGGCTAAGGCGCTTACCTGCCGATCTGGAGTCGTGTTCGTGCGTGGGTTCGATTCCTGTTTGGGCTGATTATCTGGTTGGTTTTTTCCGAGATTTTCCCCAACCATAAGGCAAATGTCAGGTAATCTATGGCGAATCCTCGGCCTCATCTCGCGATCACAATCCCATCGACGCTAGATAACCTCGTAGTTGATACAGCGTCGTTAAATAACCAAAAGTAAATAAAAAATATCAATACTATAATACCACCTACTATGAATAGCCGTTGTCAACCGCTGCGGATCACGTCTGACCGTGAAACGAGAGGGTCAGGGTTCAAAATTGGTTGGGACAAGTTACCTGGTTGAGGTTTTTTCCGGGGTTTTCCTCAATCAATTGAAACAATTGCTCAGTAACTTCCGGCACTTGATCTCGAAATATCATAATTATTACACTTCCCCTCTTTTATCATCATCTCAGTTTCTTTCATATATTTCGGGCTTGCACCGAATCTGGACCTTGTGGGTATGTGGTCATTCGTTGCTGGTGGTAGTGCAATGCACCGCGTGCTCTCCATTGTGCACGTTGTAGATCGTGGGGATGAAGGACAGCGGTGAGGCCTATGCGGAAAGATAATGGCGTCAAATAGGCTGTAGGGGAGTTCGATGGTGACACACGGGGGGATCTGTAGAGGGGGGTCTTTGGGCATGGACACCATTCCATCCCGGGTAGTACATTGGGCCCACCCGAGCGGCCTGTGTGCGAGGGGACAGTCCCAATCCGTGTCCTCCCCTGAAGGGGGATAGATAGATAGATAGATAGATAGATAGATAGATAGATAGATAGATAGATAGATAGATAGATAGATAGATAGATAGATAGATAGATAGATAGATAGATAGATAGATAGATAGATAGATAGATAGATAGATAGATAGATAGATAGATAGATAGATAGATAGATAGATAGATAGATAGATAGATGTTAAAGAAAATGACAGTATAGAAGTGAGATTTGAAGCAACACGGTGATTCATTGGTACCTGAGCATGTCCGTTTCGTTATTTTTAGTCCAGTGTTTTTCCGGATGTACGGATGTATTCGGAGGTGTAACATTGGAGTATTAAGTGAAACCCGGTCCTCCAGAGCGGGGGTTATACATAAGGCCTGTTCCTCGATCACTTATTAACTCATACCGGTGCTTCGTTCGCGAAAAAAAAAAAAAGTTAACTCACTACCTTAATGAAATTTAACGTTTTGGAAATTTTATAGACGTTTCATTTTTAACTGCATATCAATTTAAATTTAAATAATTTATAAACTCTTCCAAAAGGGAGTTTAAATGTAAACTCGTTTCCAACGTAATTATTATATAGCACTATTGCAAAATATGAACAGATCAGTAGACTTCTTCCTTTATAACACGTAATATAATCAATATTCTTTATTAAAAAGGAGGAAATATTAAGAAATCAAGCTTGTATTACCCTTATATCACACCAAGAAAATTTTAATTTCTTGACTAAATTAAATTTAGGTGCTTGATTTTCATATTTTCTATAGGCTATTTTCACTATTTGTATTGATGATTTCTTATATTAATGTTCAACTATAGTAATGTAGCCTATCATAGAAACTAAAATAATGAACAAAATAAGCAAACTTTCTGTGAACATCTGTTATGATTACATTTTTATTTTATTTCGTCTTTGGTTCAAGGATTTAGGCCAGAGATCCTTTTCGTCTTCATTGTAGTGAGAATTCTGAGATAGCACTAGAGATTCACAAGTAACGCTATCGATACTACCTGTCTAGTGAACACCTGATCAGCATGGCGTAAAGACACTATCATGATAAATTATTATTATTATTATTATTATTATTATTATTATTATTATTATTATTATTATTATTATTATTATTAATTGAGATGGAGGCGAGCACTACGCATTCAATAGTATCAGGACTTCCTATTATTCACTCAGTATGCAGTAAAGAAACAACAACAACAATAATAATAATAATAATAATAATAATAATAATAATAATAATAATAATAATAATAATTTCATGTGAGACTGAGATGGGCACAAGGCATTCAATACTAGCTGATGTTCCTGATTATGAACTCAGTAAGAAGTAAATAAATATTATTGATAAATTATATTATTATTATTATTATTATTATTATTATTATTATTATTATTTAAGGCGCAGGTGAGCACTACATATTCAATAATAGCGGAACGTCCTGATTATGCACTCAATATTGAGTAAAGAAACGATAATGAATATAATAATAATAATAATAATAATAATAATAATAATAATAATAATAATATATGAAACTGAGTTGAGCACTACGCATTGAATACTGGCGGAACTTCCTGATTATGCATTCGGTTTGGAGTAAAGGATTATTATTATTATTATTATTATTATTATTATTATTATTATTATTATTATTATTATTATTATTTGAGCTCTACATATTCAATAATAGCGGAACGTCCTGTACTCAATATTGTGTAAAGAAACGATGATAATAATAATAATAATAATAATAATAATAATAATAATAATATATGAAACGGAGTTGAGCACTGCTCATTGAATACTGGCGGAACTTCTTGATTATGCATTCGGTTTGGAGTAAAGGATTATTATTATTATTATTATTATTATTATTATTATTATTATTATTATTATTATTATTATTATTATTATTATTATTACTACGTTTTCCTCTTTGTGATGATTTGCTACATATTGAAACAATTGTTGTCCTTTGTTCTAGGTAGGTAGGATTATTGCATATTTTTATAAAATTATTATTATAATATTTGCATTATTACTACTAATGTTTTACAAGAATTGCTGAAGACACGTTTCAGAATCTTCAGCGAGACTCCCAGTACATGTAGTCGATATGGAAGATCATTACTTAAGACATCATAGAACAACCACGAGACAATCTTTATGGAAGATAGATAAACCTCAGTTTTTGTTTAGGTGGGTAATCGAACCTGGGTCATCTAGATTTATAGGACATGCTGTCACTTGAGGCACAACTGAAGGTGTAATGAGAAGCGCAAAATTAGTGGGCGTCTTTATTTTATCATAAACTGAGAAATGAAGGGCGAGTTCGTACCTGTCATCTGCCTCGCTCGATTCTCGCCGTCGCGTCGCGTCGCACTGCACTCACTGACCACTCCACTGCGCCTCGCGTTGCCGACTGGCGGCGGCCGCCGTACCTTACTCTTTATACTATACACATGTGAGTCAGGCAGGCACTCCCCTCTCTTTAATCTGCTTCCTTCTTGGAGTAGGGATGCGTGGCAGGTCTGCACTCTCGTCAGTCGCGCCGCGGCCACTGGGCAGACAGGTGGACTTTCACTTAAACGGGCCCAGTCTCGCCAGAGACCTGACTTCCATCTCCAACACATTTCGTGAGACAGCCTGTCGAACACGTTTCTTCCAAGTGCTTCTCACTTGCGAACCCTTTACCACAAGTACCGTATCGTCACTGCATAAACGAAGTTCTCTTTTTCCACAGCTACAAATCCAGAGGAATCGCATTCAGTTTCCAAGAGGAAATTGGAGATTGACTACTGCTTATAAATAACTACAGTCGAACTTCGATATCTCGAAATGCTTTCGTTAACTGGTAATGCTTCGAGTTATCGAAAATTCGAGATATAGAAAATATGAAAAATGTCCAATACCATGTAGCCTATTATTATTGATGACAAGTATTATAGTCCCGACGCTGTTATTTCCGGCGTGACTCCGCCTCTTTTCATACGTCTTAGAAAGTGAAGGCTCTATAAAGTCTAGGTAGGTAGTATCGTTCGCCATTTTTGTTCTTACGTTGCCGAGCTACCATTCGAGGAATCTATTTGCCACACCGTTAAACATTATCATGTCGTAGCTCCTATGATAATAAATCAAACGCAATGTAATTCAGCAAATACTTGAGCGGCAAATAACGTCTTTGTGTGCTTTCTGCGAACGCCAACGAAAGAGCTAAAATGGCGGGCGATTATATTAAGTGTTTATCGAGCCTTAAGAAATGAATCAGCGAATCACAAGACGCACACGTTTAAATGTAGCCGACCTGCAACGCGATTGGCTGCCGGAAATTAGAGCGACGGGACTATACCACTTAATTTTCAACAAAGACAAGGCGTGGTTGTCCATAGACTCTTTCTTTGCTTTTCGGGACGACGATTTTATCAACATAACAAAGTTTGAGAAGAATAATGTTAAAGACATGCCATTATGTCCTTGCAGTGGTGCTCATTTTGCTATACCGTTAAGCCTCGTTCACACTTTTCAAGAAACTTGATTGGACGAACTATGTTTCAAGTTGGCTTGAAGTCAAGTAACGACTTGAATTCAAGTTTCAAGTGAAGTTAAATTTCTTCTACTTTTTACTTGACTTGAAAGGACACTTGAAACAACTTGAAGAGTGTGAACGTCACTTGATAACTTGAATTCAAGGAGAAGAGCGCGGGAATTTAAATTAGCAGCTGTTTTAAGAGCGTTAAATTAACAGCTGATTGTTTTTCTGTTCTACTGAAAACGTAAAAATAATAGGAAACAATAATAAGTGAAATAATGACCAAATATATTTGCGTTTCTGAAGTTGTATAAAACTCAGGAAGGTCTGTGGATTATAGAACCTGCAAAGTTTCGGACAGAAATGCAAAGGAAGAAAGATTTCATTGAAGAATAGAACAGCAGAGATTTTAACGTGGGCACAGATGAGATATGAAAGATAACTAAAAACCATTAAACTGTGGATAGAGAAGAAGTGAGGAAGATAGGAGGGATTAAGAAGAGTGTTGCTTGAAGGGATGACATTTATCAGCCGAAACTGGCGTAATTCAATGTGGCTGATAAGACTTTTTTGGGAACTGTAACAGCTTCAAGATAATCATTTTAAATTATGGTAAATCAAACCTGTTTATATTTTATTACATTTATATTAATAATTATTAAATCTGCTTGAAAATTTCACTTATTCTATTTGTAGTGGTTAATGGTCGTGTATTTATCTTACTAATCTAATTCCTAACCCATACTGAACAACGCGTCTTCCATTTCTTCATATATTTATGATTTCCTTGGCACGGAGATTCGCTACTACAGAAATTCCTAATTGCACAACAGCCATCGACGCCATTTTATCCTACTTGAAAATTAAATAACTTGAATATGTCTGAACTTGCAACTTGAATTCAGGTTACTTGAAACCACGTGACTTGAATTCAAGTTACTTGAAAAGTGTGAACGAGACTTTACGATATAGATACCTGCCTTTAGTAATTGAGAGAGATAGGATTAGTACTAATGGGTTGATTGCTAGAGAAGGACACTTTCAAGGGAAGAAATATACTGCTGTAGACCTTACAATGCTTGTTAAAGTAATGGTGTTTCATCACATTTCTTCAATTTTATTTACACGTATGTAAATAACTTTCATTTTCACCTTAAAATCGAGTTAAAGAATATGTATTTCCTACTGAGAAGATAAATATACATCGAAATATCGAAAAAAAAATGAGTAATAAAACTTCGCGATAGTGTGGTGTATTTTAAGCTCTATGTTCGGTTCAAGTTTGTCGAGCGTGACAAGAACCGAAGTTTGTTTTAAGGAAACGGATCTCTCACAACTCGCTCGAACTTGCGCCTTTATGATCTGTGCCCTTGAAGTTCGCTGGCCTTTCCTACTCTCCCCTCTCATCCTTCATGCTTTAGCTGAGTAAGGATTTTGGAACAAATCTTGTAAAGTTTTATTTATATGTAAGGACAGGTGATTTTTATTACGTGATTAAACATCCATAGAAATACATATACATATAGGTACATTCACATTATGTTTTAAAAATACATGTCAGTTATTACTATACCAATTACTGACAGAAAGTAGCTACAATTACATTCCTCACATAATATTCAAATAAATCACAGTTGCTCAGTAACAATATTTGTGTGACTATGCGGGTTATAAAAGTATTAGCGACGTGCATTGCAGGCACAATGTACGATTCAAGTTAGTCGAGTATGACGAAGTTTGACATTCGTCGATGTTCGCTTTGCAGAAGAAGGCCTGTCGTGTTTGTTCCAACTTGTTATAAAAATATTCTCAGACCTCTACACCCACAATTTCATGTTTTAGAAAAGATCTCGCGATTAGTTTCTCATATGAAGTAGGACGAAGTTTGTAATGTCTTGGTTGTCTCTCTCATGTTCTAACATAGCAGGACCTATTTTAAACTGTTTAAGGATTTGAGCACATATCTTGCGATTAGATTTTCATATGAAATAAGACGAAGTTCGTAATGTCTTGGTTTCCTGGCTCATATTTGAACATTACACAATACTAGTCGAGTCGGCACTATGAGTATATACGTCTTTTGATAGTTATTTATGCAACAAGTGGATAATGTTGATGATTATGGCATGAGTGAATATTTGTCGCACGGACGGTAATGAGTGCGACAATTTTCACGAGTGTCGTAATAAGATTATCCACGAGTTGGATACAACACTTTATGGCATCTTAGCATTATAAATTGTAGGAAAGAAATTATGAAAGAAATTCAATTCGGGATCCATAGCTGACAAATTGTCTTCACATGATAGTATCGATTAGTTGCGCCTGAATTTGTTATGCAAGCTTTATAATTCTATATATTGAGCCAAAATGAAATGTTCAATTGGTGTTGGCATTGAGTAAAGAGTAATGGATGACCTTGCAGGTTATGTTACAAAATTAGCCTTTTAGGAACTACTTTTTCATTATCCTCAATATACATGTTGACCATTGAATGAGCAGGCAGTATAAGCAGCCTTCGGATGAGTGAATTCGTTCGAGCAGGTAGTGATTTAAAGTTAATAAATATTAATTAATTAATTTAAATTAATTTAAATGACGATAATAATCACCGAGAGGGCTAGCGGCGTGGTAGAGGGCTGGCCTCGCATTCGGGAGGTCCGGGGTTCGATCCCAGGGGCCGGCAATCCTAACTGAGGTTTTCCATGGTTTCCTCAGTTATTTCCAGGCAAATGCCGGGATTGTACTTCTTGAAAGTCCGGCCATGGACGGCGATCCTTCCCTTAATCCTTTCATATGTGTGAGTGAATGATGTGTAATGTCTTAAATGTTTGTGTTGTATCGGAGGTGGCCCTGGCATTGAGCTGATCACTCATCCATGTCCTTGTGTGGTCAAAAAAGTATGTATGTGATCCATAGCTTAATATCTCTCCCGACAGGTCGCGGCCCTGTAAGGCCCGGGTGGCGTGGGTCGTGTAAATGCACCTAGAAGGGAGAGGTTAAACTGAGAGAAAGAAAGAAAGAAAGAAAGAAAGAAAGAAAGAAAGAAAGAAAGAAAGAAAGAAAGAAAGACGATAATAATCTATAGATAGTATACAGTAACATGCGGGAAGTGCTTTACAGAATCTTGGAAATAGAAAATAGTAATTGAATTTGTCTCGTTTTTTCAAACTTTTCCTCGATTCTGTGACAACGTACTTGCCACACTTTTATCACAAAATACCATTGTGTTTTTGCATCTAAATTCCATTCCCTGTTGATAACGTTAAATTAATTGCGAAATTCTTATAATGGACAAAGCAGTTATGAAACAGGTATTCTGCGAACAGTTACGTTTCTTGTGCCTTTTCAATTTCACTAATTTTCCTTTGCCACAATATCATCGTCCACCGAGTCTGAATAGCTTCTGTAAATTAAGAGAGCAGTCAAGTGAGGAATTATCCTCCATTCTAGAGGACAACTAAAACAAGAATGTCGAAATTAATGTGATTAGCATTACTTAAATAAGAAAATTTAAAGATGAACGGAAACATTCTCAATCTCCACGGCATGAACGAAGCAAATTGATTAAAAGTTTTAAAGTAGTTTTTATACCAGAAAGTCGCTGTTTAGCGTTTGAAGTTCTACTGATAATATTCTTAATTAGAAGTTGAAATTGCATGTCCGTAAGACAAGTTAATAAAATAGTTATAAACGTAGATAGACATAAAATCCTTTTAAAATACAGCTCACAGATGGATGGACAGAACATGTTTATCTTCGATAAACATTTTTATAGCCGTAAAGAAGTTTTGATTTAACTGAACTGTGTTTTCTCGTATAATACATACTTTCTGAGAAAAGAGTTTCAATTTTAATCTCTTTATTATCTTATAGAATGTTATGGCTCAATGGTCCTTCTGCAAGTTAATGTGCTAGTCTCCTATGTCAAGATTATGGACTTTGACTTGAGATATCTAGCTGCAATTTTATTTGAAGTTTTGGACAAAATGGCATCCTCTTTGAGAAATGGTAAAAGTTGATGAAAATGTCAAAATCTATGATAAGGATAGTGACAACGACGTCAGCTACACTTAAAAACTATTTTTACTTTGGAAAAATAAAAATAAAAATAATTATATTTTAATATTTGTATATAAACTTAATGTAAGATATTAACGTTTTTTAAACTAAAGTTGTGATCATTTGCAGTCAATATAAGCTCAGCCAATAGAGCGTTTGCCTATGGGCTGTAGGATGTTTGATTTTGGGTTCATGGTAGAAATTTTATTTCCTCTGTATCTTCCAAAACAACTGTGAGACAAACTGAGCTGCTTGTAAAACAATTATCATAGTTATATTTTAGGTTTTCATTGTGAATATGTTCAGAAATTGACTTTTGGGTCTTCCAGTTTGTCCTGGAACTTAACATCTGCAACATATCGAGAATGTGGTAACATTGAACCGCGTGGAAGGAAGTTTCGTGAAAACTTATGAATATGGTACTCGGTACCATGCCCTACGAATATGTAGTAACCAACCATATGGCTGGGAGTCGCGCAAAAACTTACGAAAATGGTACTCGGAACCATGTCCTAAGAATGTGGTAATATTCGACCACGTGAAGAGGAGTTGAGTGAAAACTTATGAATATGGTACTTGGTACCATGCCCTAAGAATATGTAGTAACCAACCATATGGATGGGAGTCGCGCCAAAACTTACGAAAATGGTACTCGGTACTAAGAATGTGGTAATATTCAACCACGTGAAGAGGAGTTGGGTGAAAACTTGTGAATATAGTACTTGGGACCATGTCCTGAAAGAGTGGTAACATTCAACCACATGGAGGACAGTCGCGCCAAACTTAAGAATACGGTACTCGGAATCATGTCCTCAGAATATGGTAACATCCAACCACACGGATGAGAGTTGCACTAAACATCAGAACACGGTATTCGAAAACATTTCCTGTGCATGTGTTAACATTCACCCACGTGGAGGGAAATCGCGCCAAAACATACGAATATGATACTCGAGACCATGTCCTGAGAATATGGTCACATCCATCCACACGGAATGGCAGTCTCACCAAACTTATACGGTACTGGAGACCATGTCCTGGAAATGTAGTAACATCCAACCACATGGAGAACTGACAATGAGCGAAACCTTACGAATACCCGGTACTCGGGATCATATTCTGAATATGTAGTAACATTCAATCACGTGAGAGAGAACTGAGCGAGAAGTTATGAATACGGTACTCGGGACCATATTCTGAGAATATGGCACCACATGGAAGGGAGTTGAGCGAAAAGTTATGAATACAATACTAGCAACTATGTCTTGAGTACATGATAACATTCAACCACGTGGAGGAGCGTTGAGAGAAAACTTGTGAATATGGTACAAGGATCATATCTTGTGAACGTGAAGGAGAGTTGTGCGAAAACTTATGAATACGTTAATAGGACCGTATCCTGAGAATGTCATAACATTCAACTATGTTTAGTGAAAACGTATGAATACAGTACAAGGACCATATCCTGGGGATGTTGTGACATTCAACTAATTATGTGGAGGGGAGTTGAGCGAAAACTTATGAAAACGGTACTACGACCACAAGATCATGTCCCGAGGATGTGATAACATTGAACCATGTTTAGCGAAAACTTATGAATACGGTACTACGACCACAAGATCATGTCCTGAGAATTTGATAACATTGAACCATGTTTAGCGAAAACTTGTGAAAACGGTACTACGACCACAAGATCATGTTCTGAGGATGTGATAACATTGAACCATGCTTAGCGAAAACTTATGAAAACGATACTACGACCACAAGATCATGTCCCGAGGATGTGATAACATTGAACCATGTTTAGCGAAAACTTATGAATACGGTACTACGACCACAAGATCATGTCCTGAGAATTTGATAACATTGAACCATGTTTAGCGAAAACTTGTGAAAACGGTACTACGACCACAAGATCATGTCCTGAGGATGTGATAACATTGAACCATGTTTAGCGAAAACTTATGAAAACGGTACTACGACCACAAGATCATGTCCTAAGGATGTGATAACATTGAACCATGTTTAGCGAAAACTTGTGAAAACGGTACTACGACCACAAGATCATGTCCTGAGGATGTGATAACATTGAACCATGTTTAGCGAAAACTTATGAAAACGGTACTACGACCACAAGATCATGTCCCGAGGATGTGATAACATTGAACCATGTTTAGCGAAAACTTATGAATACGGTACTACGACCACAAGACCATGTCCTGAGAATTTGATAAAATTGAACCATGTTTACCGAAAACTTGTGACACCGGTACTACGTCCACAAGACCATGTTCTGAGAATGTGATAAAATTGAACCATGTTTAGCGAAAACTTATGAATACGGTACTACGACCACAAGGTCATGTCCTGAGAATGTGATTACATTGATCCATGTTTAGCGAAAACTTGTGAATACGGTACTGCGATTATAGGATCATGTCCTGAGAATGTAACAACATTCAATCATGTTTAGTGAAAACTTATGAATACGGTACAAAGACCATACCCTAGAAATGCAGTGACATTCAACCATGTAAAGGGGAGTTGAGCGAAAACTTATGAATACGTTACTAGGACTATAGGATCATGTCCTGGAAATGTGGTAACATTCAACCATGTTTAGCAAAAACGTATGAATACTATACAAAGGCCATATCCTTAGAATGCGGTGACATTCAACCATGTGGAGGGGAGTTGCGCGAAATCTTATGAATAGGTACTAGGGCCATGCCCTGAGAACGTGGTTAACATAGGGAAGTTGCGCGTAAACTTTTGAATACGGTACTGAGAACCGTTCCTTGAGAATATGACAATATCAAATCACGTCGCCCAGAATTTATGAATGCGTTATTTTCAGACAGCCTGGAAAGAAGAACTAGTATAGTATAACAGTGGGAAGCGAGAGAGAGAGAAAGAGCCTTTTAATACTGAAAAAAGCAAGGGAAAGGAAAAAAAGAGAAAGAATTGCAATAAAATCTTGTAGTAGATAGTTTGTATCAAAACATACATTAGTGTGTATAGAAATTTATTACTTTTTTAGAGCAACTTTTACAAGAATTCTAATTTGTTTCAGCGTTGAATGTACTTTTAAGTAAACGTCGTAATACACCTCACTGATTGAAGTCATGTGAGCGCTGTAGAAGTGAAAACAGTCTTCAGGTCTGCTTGCAAGCTGCACCAGACTGTACACTGACACACCAGATATTTGAACTCTTTGCATATTTCTTCTTCGGCTTCTTGTTCATTATCGCTCGTTTCCGTCGCTCATCATTATTGTTATTGTTGCGTAGTTTTTTTTTTACCCAAATGAAAATAACTGTTTTGTACGAAAAACTGGATTACGTAACAATATTTATGCAGACGAGTTGAAAGACCTGGAGTGTTCGCGCCTGTGGGTGTTTGCAGCAGAGGAGCGCTACAGCGTGTCCGCTACAGCTGCGATAACCAACAAGATGTCATTACAGCAATTTTCGACTTGGATGCAGACACATTTTGACAAATCTGATTTTTATATTACATTTTGAAACTAGAGCTTCCACCCCGGCTCAAATTGAAGCGTTTGAAATTACAAGTTTAGCTGGCCCGGATTTCAACTCCGACAGAGAAGTGGTGATTTCTATTTTTTTTTACATAGGAACAAGTGTGTTCCTAATCTTCTGTTTGTCTTGAGTTACCTAACTTATTTGCAAATGGCTTTTAACGAATCCTGAGCTTCATTACCGCCCTTACATAAGCCCGCCATCGGTTCTATCCTGAGCAAGATTACTCTAGTCCCTACTATCATATTCCACCTCCCTCAAATCCATTTTTATTATTACCCTTCCTAATTACGTTAAGTGAAGAATACAATGCGTGCAATTCTGTGTAACTTCCTTCATTCTCTTGTAACTTCATCCCTCTTAACCCGAAATATTTTGCTAAGCACCTTATTCTCGAACATTCTTAACCTCTGTTCCTCTCTCAAAGTGAGAGTTTAAGTTTCACAACCATACAGATCAACCGGTAATATAATTGTTTTATAAATTCTAACTTTCAGCTTTTTTGAGAACAGACTGGATGATAAAAGCTTCTCAACCGAATAATAGCTGGCATTTCTTTTATTTATTTTGCGTTTAATTTTCTCTCGAGTAAAATTTACTTGTTTCTCCATTGTATTTGGATTTTTTCACCTTTTAAAAGGTTAAATTTCCAATTTTATATTTCCATTTCGTACTATGTTCTGGTCACGAGACATGATCATATATTTTGCTTTTTCGGGATTTACTTGCAAACCTATCTCTTACTTGCTTCAAGTAAAATTCCCGTGTTTTTCCTAATAGTTTGTGGATTTTTCCTAACGTATTGACGTCATTCGCGTAAACATTCAATTCCAAACCCTCTCTGTTTTCTTGGACTTTTCTAATGGTATATTCCAAAGCAAAGTTAAAAAATGAAGGTGATACTGCATCCCTTTGCTTTAACCCGCAGTAAATTAGAAAAACGTCAGACAGAAACTAGCGTATACGAACTCTGTTATACACTCTGTGTGTATATTTTACAGAGACATATTTTAATTAATAGAACCTTGTGTTAACTTAAGTGGTAAAATTGCGCTATGTTTACCAAATAAAGTCCTCAGTTGTGGTCTACTAAACTTTGCCAGACTCATCACATTAACCTTGTTGAATTATATTTCTGAGGTGAGGGCGCCTAAAAGCCAATATTCATTGATATGGTAGGTTGACGACCGACAGAGTTGAATTTCGTCGTACAAAGGGTGATTCACGAGGATTTACCGTATCTCACGGAGCTTATTTCCGAAGATATTCTGAGCAAAAAATGTCATATAGACATGTGCCCTAATGTCAATATTACCTGTGGAGTAACGGTCAGCGCGTCTGGCCGCGAAACCAGGTGGCCCGGGTTCGAATCCCGGTCGGGGCAAGTTATCTGGTTGAGGTTTATTCCGGGTGTTTCCCTCAACCCAATACGAGCAAATGCTGGGTAACTTTCGGTGCTGGACCCCGGACTCATTTCACCGGCATTATCACCTTCATTTCATTCAGATGCCAAATAACCTAGATGTTGATACAGCGTCGTAAAATAACCAAAAAAGTCAATATTTTCACAGTTACACTAATTTGAAATTGTTAGTAAAATACTTTTTTCTTTAGTTTTAAGGGTAAGAAAATATTAACTTACAAATAGAGAATGAACTATTCAGAAGTGTCATTTCTTTAATTGGCTAGTGTTCTGAAGCTAAAAATGTGTTTTTATTGGTTTCCACAGATTTTGTTTTTCAATTTTTTGTTTAATTCTTACCCACTTATCACAAAAATTGTTACAAATCATACGACTTTAGGAACTTGATTCTTTACAGTTTACTTATGGATCCTAATGTACAGTCTTAAAGAATTTACAAGAGTGGCGTGATTTGTAATAATTTTTGTGATAAATACGCCAGAAAATGTAATTTTGTAGTTAAAATCTAAAAAAAAGTTCTGTACGAAAAAACTACGGAATTAACAACACATGTCAGAATATTAGCTAATTAAAGAAATGATAATTCTGAATAGTTCATTCTTTATCTGTAATATTCTTTTACCCTTAAAACGCAAGAATAATGGTATTTTACAAACAACTTCAAATTAGTGTAATTCTGAAAATAATGAGATTAGCACAAATGTTTATGTGATATTTTTTGCTCAGAATGTCTTCGGAAATAAGCTCGGTAAGGAAGGTAAATCCTCGTGAATCACCCTGTATATAAAAATAATCGTTGGAACCGGCTGACACGTCGGTTTTCTACGTCGAAAACTTGTCTTGAAATCCCTATGAGCCTACTAGGAGCTTTGTGGACCTTTAAATTAGTTTTTTGCTTATTATTCCTATTTCTCCATCCGTAATTTCACCAGTAGCCCTACTTGAACTAACAGCATGGTTATAATAACTGTCGTGTTATGGCCACCATCCTTCTGCTTTGCAGACCCGCCTTCTATGGTGTGGCGCAGACGTCTATGACGGTAAAGTAATGTACAATTTCGGCGCGCTAATTTGAAATGGCGTGTTCAAGTCGAAACATACACTACTGGAGAAAAGAAACAACCTATGAATCTTTTTTTGTACCCTCTCGTCCGAAGACACGGTACCTTTACTCCTGTCGATTTTTTTTCTGTGGGGGTGGATGAAAAACGAAGTAAACACAAAGAACGAATTGATCGTTCGCATTATGCATAGTGATACCACAGTCTAGTATATACAGTCACGAAGCTTGAGTTGTCAGGGTGCTAGGAACAATAGAGTGTGCAGGTACTATTTCGCATTGTCTGTAATGAGTCGATATTAGCGACCCTAGTGGTTAGCAACTATCTATAGATGCATATTTACTACATATTGAGCTTCATGACTGTATATACTAGACTATGGTGATATCCTCATAAAAGAACGACAAAGACGGCCTCAGAAGAACAAAGCTTATGGTTGTAAACAGAGCGCAAAAGTACATTGAAGCCGGAGGTGAAGTGTTTGAATCATTACTTTGAATTGTTGAAATGAATTGATACCATGTAAATAAGCAATAAATGTCATTTGTCTTTTCCTCTTTGATTTGATTGGATTTGATTAAGGGCAGTTATAATGGAATCACTATTTGTTTTGCTATTGTACATTATAATGGTGTCATCTACATACCTGCGGTAATATACTATATTGCATTTTTCTTTAGGCTTGTTAGGTTGTTTCGATGAATTTCCACAATATACACCACTATTTCCAAATTATGTATGATAACATCATTATAAGAACTACGTAAAAATAACCATATAAGTCTAACCGCACAATCAGTCTACTTAGACATCTCTGTAACAATTAATATAACATCTCAACAATAATCTTTCTCTTTTAGATAATATTTCGACAATAGTTCCACAGTTTGCATCATCAAGTTATACAATACTGAAATATGAGAGCAACTTCATGTACCGATACTGAAATTTTATCAATAAAACGAAAACTTCACATTACATAAATACGTAAACAATACAAACATTAATTACTAATTACAGGTACGGCATGTAATATAGTTTATATAAAATGCAAATTGTTCTGTATGATACAAACAAAAAAAAAACTGTAAACGAGTTTTCACTCACACATAACCATACAAAATTAATGATTTATACAAGAAAATTGCGCGATTTTAATTATGAACATACAATACAAAAATATTGGTTTTAATATTAAATGAAGGCTCGTAGTGTGTCTTTTGCAAGGTTTTTAACTTTTTAACTTAATTTAAGTCTTTTAGCATTCACCTTTAATACTGTGTTAACAATTCCACTCTACTATATTACAGTCAAATGCCATACAAATGAGGTTACCATATTGAAAATTACATGTATCTGATGCTGTCACAATAGTGACGAAAACGTTCATACATTTGTCAAATATGTAATATAAAGTGTTTTACTCTATGATATTATATGATAAGTCAATACCTGAAATATAGCAAAACATTTATTTGATATTACTTAAAGACTTTTCGTATCACTCTCAAAATGAATTGCAAAGATATAGAGGATTCCACGTTAAGAAAAAGTCATTGGTCTTATGGGCCTTGCCTAGTACATTGTTGCCGAAAGGTGCCTCAGTTAGAAGAAAGAGTGAGGTGTAGTATCTCTTTCTCACTCCCTTCTTAACACGTACAGTGTTCTCGCAAGTTTATCGCACAAGATAGGGACGTGGAGTCCGCTCAAATGATAAAAAAACCTATTAATGCCATAATGACTTTTGAAAAAAAAACATATATTATATTTTATATACATTATAACTAAAAGGTGTTTAGAAAAATATTTGGGTCTAAGAGGGATGAAGATACAGGAGAATGGAGAAAGTTACACAACGCAGAACTGCACGCATTGTATTTTTCATCTGAACATTAAATCCAGACGTCAGGCGAGATGGATAGGCCATGTAGCACGGATGGGCGAATCCAAAAATAGTAGCTCTAGGTAAAATAGTCAGACAGGAAGAGAAACCGGAGACTAGTTTTTGGTAACACACCCAAAATATTAGAAAGGAAAACTGGAGACAGCTTTTGGTAACGGAAGCAACAGTCAGGAAGGAGAAATGAAAACTATTTCTTGGTAGAGTATTCATTAAGCAGGATGAGAAAATGAGAACTAAATTTTGGTAACGTGCCCAAGGGTCTGAAAACTAGTCTTCAGTAATAGACTGAACATACACAAAAGAGTACAGGAAACTAGGTCTTTACAACTAAGCCATCAGTTAAATTTTTATTTCTCTCTTTTCCTCCATTTCCTTAGAAGGAAGACGACTGGCAGTTCCGAAATGTTATTTATTTTCATGTTAAAGTACAATGAAAAAATTAAAAATTAAATCTTGCAGCAATTTAAACATTATGAAAGTCTTACAGATTTTAAAAATAGTTACTAATATCTGTTTTTATTCAATTTTCAGTTTCGTTGATTTTCTTCAAATATTTCATTTCTGTCGACTGAATCTTGCATTATATTAATCTGTAATGTATTTATATTGTTATAATAATAATTTACCATCAACATGTAAGAAAGTTGCTACATTTTTATAAATTTATTGATTATTAGGTTAATACAAAATCGAAGATTGCTTAATTAGTTTCAGAATGTTTTCCTCTATTTCATAATGATTAATATACACAATTATATAAAATTTTAACTATTGCTTGAATATTATATTTTGGTAGATGAAGATACATACCATCTATTGTTTTTTTAAAAGATACATTTGTAATAGAAATTTTGTCCTTTCTGTTTCTTTTGATAGCACATTTTTTTACACCAATTGAGACAAATAACAACAGCCATATTTTTTAAATATTATAATTTGCATCTCACGTCAGCAAGGGACACCTCTTGTGATTCTCTCCTCATCTTCAGAAGTTACCTTGAATTTTGATTGCTTTGTTGAGCTTGTATTTTCGAAGATGACTTGTTACGACTGTAATTAGTGTCAGTGACACTAAAATTGAGACCAGCCAGACATGTAGTGACGTCAATGCAAATTCTTTTTCCTAGATATTTCTCGCGTCAGAATATTTTCAGATAATTATCCTGGAATTCTCTGATTATATGTGTTTAAGTTGATTTAATTTATTTAACCAAGTCACGCCGAAGTCCAATACCAGATGCCATTCTAGGTACTTCATACTCTTCAAATTGTCTCTTATTTGGGACATACAAGAATCCTGAGGCATCAAAACAATTTCTGTTCTCCGAAATCTATCCGTGTATGTCATCTGTTGAATTTCGTCCACAACAAATTACATACTTTCCCAAAGAATTTCAAGATATAGATACAGTTCTTTAATTTTGTGGCGATATAATGGCATAATGATGTAAAGGATTACAGTGTCGGGTTTCCACGATTATAATCCCGGCAAGTTCAGATGGAACATGTGGTAGACAAGGGCGATAATGATGCGTAATTTTTTTTACGGTAAAATCAGACTGACATCAGAACATAAGCGACGATGTAAAGTTTGCAGCTTAATCTATTCCGACACTAATATTTCGTGATTAATAAAACTAATTGTGGTCTCGTTCGATTGGGTATACGACTACGATGCGATCATAACCTTGAGTTAACATCGCGCATGCGTGAGTGGGGGTGGGGGTCCACGGTGACTGGTGGACATTTTGGGCGTGAGGGAAAATTTCCGGGCAGTATATTTCGCGACTGCGATGTGTGAGGGCGCTCATTTTGTTACCAAAAGAAAGATAGCCACCGGTGTGGCTCAGTCGATTAAGACGCTTGCCTGCCAGTCTGAAGTTTCGCTCGGGTGCGGGTTCGATCCCCGCTTGGACTGATTACCTGGTTGGGTTTTTCCGAGGTTTTCCCCAACAGTAAGGTGAATGCCAGATAATCTATGGCGAATCCTCGGCGCCAAATACCATCTCGCTATCACCAATCTCATCGACGTTAAATAACCTCGTAGTTGATACAGCGTCGTTAAATAACCAACTAAAAAAAAAAAAAGAAAGTTCTAGTCCAGATCTTCGATTTAAGCCGGACGTATTCACGTAAATCCCAAGGCCGTGTCCCCGATACAACCACACCCCGATTTTTTTTGTTGGATTCTCTTTTCCTCCTACATGTCCATTATCTTCATCACTGGTGCTGTAGTAACGTAACACTGTTACGGCATAAATCAAGGTAAGTCAGTTGACAGAGTGCTGGATAAGAGTTCAAATCCCGGCGATAGGAGAATTGTACAGTATTTGTGGTGAATAAAGCCAAGGCTGAGAAGGTTTCTCTGAGTTATCCTAATTTTCGCTCCTAATTCCACCAACACTCTCCATAATTTCTCTTTCATTATCATCCTCATTTCGGAAAACGGGGCACTTGCATTTGGTAAGTGTCATATAAACTGTCTGCCGTGGCAGGTGTTCCTCGTTATTTCAACAAAGGTGGTAGGTGGCAGTGGTTATTGAGTATAACACTACTTAGAGATCTGCAGAGGAATTGAACCTCCGAATATTGAGGGGAGAGTGCAAGGGGCGTGGTTTTAAGCTTTGTTAATTGGAGGGGAATGCGTGGTGAGGAAGATGATGAAGCCGGCTTAACCGGGCAGCACAATCGGCACATAACTCATTCCATAAGTGTGCACAGAAAGCCTTCTTAGGTTATCGTGCTTAGAGATTATCCCGTGCAGCCCAGAAATTACCTAATCTAGTGTACTATAGGCCTACCATTTTCTTGAAGAAAGTTTCATCAAGTAAGTAATCGCTCGTTGGCACAGGAGCCTGAATATTTGAGTGTGAAATTATACTAAACACGCTACAATATAATAATAATAATAATAATAATAATAATAATAATTTATTTATTTACTAATATTTATTGTGCTGTACAACAGCCTGAGGCCAATAACAGTTCAGCACAAGATGAAAGTTAGCACAAGATTTACAGTGAACAAGGAATTACAAAAACAGTGCATACAAATAATTATTAAAATTAGAGACAAATACAAATAAGCAATAATGACAAAATGAATAGATAACTTAAATACATGATACAGAAAAGCTCGGCTTATAGCTATAATTTTTTTTTTTAATCTTAAAGCATTCGAAGGGGCCCGAAGGTAGATATTGCTTATGAAGGATTCACAAATAATAATAATAATAATAATAATAATAATAATAATAATAATAATAATAATAATAATAGATATTTTATCAGTCAGTGAAACATTTTATTGCTGAACATAGCGCATTTTTAGCCAAACAGGTGGAGTTTGGCTTTGCATACTGGGGACAGAAATTAAAATAGCTGGGAGTTCAAATGAAATATGTGGTCGACGAAGACGGTATTGGGGAAGGGTTTCTTGGGTCAATCTCGTTTCGTCTGCCAAAATCGTATCATTTATTCATTCAATATCTTATCAAATAAATTAAATATTTAAATACATGTTATCATCGAGGTGTGTTTGACAGATACAATAATAATTAACCAATCCATGACCTACCCTCATGTACTATATTCAGTGGATCTGCTGAACATGCTATGGTGCGTCCCAGGAATCTGTAGAGTAGAAAGACGAAACAAGACCTCTGCGCAAGTGGTATGTGGGAGGGCTAGGGCCAATGACTGCTCTGGGGGGAGGTATTGCTTGAACGAAGAGAGCAATCGCTTGCAGGAGGGGATAATTTCTATCTGAATTCTACTCCACCTTCTACCACGAGAGCATCTTACCCCCTTAGCGGACTCGAGCTGATGCTGCCCGCAATACACTCCGGCACAGATAGACTCCGCCTCCATATGCGCGAAGTTACTCCACAGATTTCTGCTACGGACCATAGTTTCGCTGGATTTGTAATTAAAATCGCTACTACTTCAGCAGTAGTGAAGTAGATAGATATTATGACATATCAGATGGTTCGTTGCTATGCTTCTTGTTTCGGTTGATTTAGCTGTTGGCGTCAAGTACAGAATCTGTATTGGTTATTTGTTTTTTGGAACGTATTAAAAGTAGATACGCTCTATAAGCAGATTCTCCTGAATATGACTTGGTGCACTAATATTTCACTGCTCTCCGTTCTGATTATGGTGTATGATTTTTTTTTTCTCCATAAATAAATTTATTGATAATCAGACAACTATAAAAATACATATTAAATATAATAGAAACAAAAATACATTAATAACTATTATATACATCAAACAAAAATGAACATGTTAAATATTTAAACTAAACAGAAAAATAAATTAAAGAAGTTACCCCCGTATGAGCATATGCTCGTGATCGGGAGATCAAAACCGCACTGTTGATAAGTAGAAAGAAGAAGAAGAAGACAATATAAACAATTAATACAAGCAATGAAATAGCACAGATTACAAAAACAAGAGCCTATATGATGAAAAGTAATCAGAATTGAGAAAGTTTATAACCAATATTAACAAATATACAAGACTAATATTTAGCAATTAATTATCTAACCCTATGTTAAGTTCCCTTAATAATTTCTTTAATTTTAATTTTAAATTTAATCGTAATTATGTTAGCTGAAACAGGTTAGTGACAAATTAATTTGTTGTACAGTTTTAACGCCATAGTTGAAGTCATGTTTCATCCTAGAGCCATTGAACTTTTGGATTCTGTGAAATGAAATATATTTTCCTTCTCGTATTATAATTATGCCAATTTGTATTGAAATTTTTCTTGTTCCCATGAAAGAAAGTTAATAATGTGTATATATCTGTTCCAATTTGAAAACTGTAAAATCCGAATAAAGAAGTTTAGTAGTGTAATCAATAGACTTTTTCAGACAAAATTTTGATTATTCTTTTTTTGTAGTAAATCCAGGTTTTCTTGTAGATTTAGAAACACTGCCCCAACCGATAATGCCATAACGTAATACAGATTGCACTAAGGATAAATAAATTAATCTTAAAATATTAATAGGGAGGTAAGAACGAAGTATAACAAATCTATATATAATTTTGGGTAATTTATTACATAAATATGCAGTATGTGTGTCCCATTTAGGGTGCGGTCAATTAGTATTCCTAGATTATATTGTATCCATTATCATCGTTGTAATGATAAATAATCTTTTTATTATTTATTCCATAATCCTACTATTAAAGTAATGTTAGTTATTCTGATGACTTGGTACGGAAAAGTTATAAACTACGAGCTCAGGTGGTAGGCGCAATTGTCTGGTGATGGAGAGTTGCGGTCGGGTGTAGTTTCCATAGTCACTTGATCTGATTACATAGTTGGGATTTTTCCTAGGTTTTTTCGAACTGTAAGGCGAATTCATGGCGACTCCTCGGCCTCATCTCATCACCAATTCTATCGACACTAAATGATTTAGTATTTGATACAACGTCGTTAAATTACTGACTAAAAGAAGCGGCAAGTCACAGAAACGTGGAAAGATGGAAATAGGATTATGTGTTCACTAAAGAAATGCCATTTCATTTCCGTCTTCAGCAATCCAACAGTAAATTTTCGTTATTAAATGAGTGAGGTTGTGAATGACGCACGTGAAAACAATCTATTAAATGGCTTGTTCATTGTGTTTTTTTATATAGTTATATGGGATTAATAAGTGTCGTTAAATTCGAGAATGTTGTAACTTTCCTGCTAGAGTTTTCACATTCACCAATCAAAGAAACTTGTACTCTCTTCGTTCTTACCAGTTTGGTATCCACCGTGTTATATCAAATTACATTCGTTATCAGAAAATGTGGCCTACTTTCATTTATGGTTAATAATTTTAAACGAGAATTCGACAAATTGCATGTATTTCTACTCCTATTATTCGGTACGTTTAGTTATTGTTTAAAAGAAGAAGCAAAAATGTTACCTATTAACCACTGACATAACGTCGTTGTTCCTGCAATAACTCCTATGTGACATATTTATTGATTTTAAGATTTTTGCTCTATTAAGTAATTTAAGTAGTGATACAACAAATAATAAAATCTCCTATGTGTAATCATATTTCTTTGTTTCGAAAATGTAAGAATTCACTGTCTCCTATGTACGGCTGCCATAGAATGAATAAATGTGTTTTTCTTCCTACTGAAAAATTTTATATTTTGAACATTGGAGTTATTGCAGGAACAACGACGATAAACGTTTTGGAGAACTTGCCTATCGTCAGGCTACGTTTTGCATGTTCAGGAAAGACAGAAGCATAGAATGTATGCTTGAAGACTTGTGCATGCTGAATTGAGGTGTGGAATAAAAATTAAAAAAAATGAGGGAGAAATATGCGATAAGTTGTTGATGTGTTCTCGCGACTTTACAAGGGCAGACTTATATGAGGGTTCTCTAAAAAGTAAGTAATGTAAATGATATAACAATCAAAGAAGTAAACTGCAGTGATCAACTACAGAGTGGTTCAACAATAAGTATGGACTATTGTTAATAACTTCTTAAATTTTAATTTTACAAAAACGTTTTGTACAAAAGCTGTTGGAGATAAACCATACTATTTTATATGTGTTCGAAAAGAGTTAGTTTTTCATGCATTACAGAGTGTCACAGTGAACTTTATTTTTTTTAAAGCACCCTAAATTGAAATGTACATATTTCTAATCTCCATTAAATTTTATATATGAATGTGTAGAAATGTTACCCATTCACCCGTTTTATATCTTTCAAATACTTATTAAGCTTGTTTAAAGGATTTCAAATTTGAGAAAAATAAGTATGTAAAATCATGTTGAGTAGGCCATAAAAGTAAACAATACATTATGACTAGCCAAATTTTACCACAGGTGCTCAAAATGAGAACCATCCACAGCCAGACAATGTCCGAAGCTATCATGAAAACAGTCTACTGTAAATATGAGATGGAACAGATCAGTCATATAACTGCGAGAAAGACAAGGGATTGTTTCTTTAACAGACTGGAACATTGTTTGGCTATGAATGGTTCTCATTTTGCGGGTCTGTTATCAACTTTAGTTAGCCATAGTGTTTTATTTAGCTTTATCGCCTACTCAACATGATTTTGCATAGGCCTACTTGTCTCAAGTTTGAAGTCCACGAAAGGAGTTTCATAAATAGTTAAAACACATGAAACGAGTGAAGGGATTTAATTTCTACATATTTATACGCACAATTTAATGGAGATTCGGAATAGGTAAATTTTAATATAATTAAAAAAAATAAATTTACTGTCACACACTGTATGTATACCTGAATAAATAACTTTTTTTTGGATTACTTGTATCATATTGTATAGTTTATCTCCAACAGCTTTTGTAGAAAACTTTTTTTTGTAAAACTGAAAGTTAAGAAGTTATTAGCAATATTCCATACTCATTGTTCACGTAGTATATAAAATTAGCCGGTGAAAATCCCAGTTACTAAACAGAATGTATTTTAACCATATACACATGCATTCTGCTAATAATATCAAGGCTTTTTGTTGAGCAGAAAAGAGCAATGACATCCTTTTGTTATAAAATGAACAATTCTGTTTATTCCTTATATTTATGACCTATTTCTTATGAGACTGGCAGTTCCATGGCCTCTGGACATGATGAAAAGGAGGATGTTTGGCTCCTGTCGGAGAAGCTGATAATAATACAGTTAGACGACAGTCATCTTTATTACCTTGCCACACGGAGGGTCCATCAAGGATCAAAACAAATAGAATTATAAGACATAGCCAAAATTGCATGCCATAAAATAAAGATAGGAACCGCTGAATAAGGTTATTTTGTGATGTGATGATCCTGGTAATGCTAATAGTGAAGCTCTGAGTTGAGAGCTGTGATTATAAGGTAGTAATGGGGAAGAGCACGAATATTAATAAGTGAAGCAGAAGCCTGACTGTGGGCAGTTAATATTGTTGAACTAATGAGTATGCGAAGAATCTGCTGATGAATACCTTCAGTTTGTCACTTTCCGTAGCAGTGTCAAATTACTTTTTAACAGATGAATAATCGTAGTTAAATCATTTAGTTCAAAGTTTCTCATCAGTTGAAACAAATGTTTGTGAATAAAATTATTAAACGTTTGTCCACAAATACAGTCAACTCTGGATATAGTGAACTCGGTTATAGTGAACATTGGTCTATAGTGAACCTACAGCATTGGTTCCGACCCGTATACATTAAAAAAGTACATTAATATTTCCGTTTATAGAGAACTGTTGCTTCGGTTATACTGAACCTTAAAAATTGAAATTACAAGAGTTGTATCCTGACAAATTCTTATTTGAAGTCATACCTTCTTGTATAAAATTAAAAGAATGTGTTGAGAACAACATTTTAAGTTTCTTAATCCTTCAGTCAAAGGACAAAGTAGGATTAGCGATTCCTAGACAATGAGCTGTACTGTAAATCCAGGCAACGCGTGACGACCTTGCATCACTCCACCATTCTGTTCTCAGGCACACTACTCTACTGTTACTTCTAAGCATCCACCGTCAAAGGGTTGCTTTTTGTTCTGAGAAATATTTCCATTATGACGGATAGCAACGAAACAACAGAAAACGAAATTGCCTTCTTTATTAAAAGAGGACGAACATTATGTCCAGAGCATAAATTAAGGTATGGTTCCGATGACTTTCAAACTCTATCAACCCTCTCCCAGTTTCCATTAAGTGACTCGAGAAATTCCAAGACTGAGTACACAGTTACACCATAATAGGCCTAGCGTTTGTCATTTCTACCTGATCAGTCTGTTTCTAGTGTTCGAACAGTGAATGTACTGTATAAAAATATCGAAGCGTAAAGTGTTTTCTCTGGAAGATAAGGTCTTTCACAAGAGGACGTGGATCGACAGCATAATTCAAGTAAATCAACTGTGAATAACAGTATATAGTACAATCCATTCCACAAAAACTAAACAGGCCTATTTTATTTACTTTAATATTTTATTTTCTTGTTCACAATTTCATTCATTCCTGTCATTTAAGGTTAGGGGAGAGACACTTCGGATTTAGTGAACTTCGGGCATAGTGAATGAAATACGCAAGTCCGCAGAGGGTCACTATATCCGGAGTTGGCTGTACGAAAAACATTGAGGCTAGATAAAATTTTGACATGGAGATTATGAAGCGTTGGTGAAATTGAAATAAGAGAAACCGAAGTTTTCGGAAATAATTTTATTGACTACTAATTTAACAAGATTGCTCGAGATCAAATCACAGTTTACTTTGTTGAGATGTCACCAATAGTGTGACTGAATTACCGCTGGAGTCTATGTGATCGGGCGAAAGAACGTCTGTAGTCGAGATTTTCTTCCCTAACTGAGTTTTGCAGACAGTTTGTGTGTTTGTTATCTACGTTAATTAAAATGGATTTTCTGTTGGCAAATCGTATCCTTTCTACTCACTTCAATCAGCAGTGTTATTGACCAGTCTCGCTTAGAAACCCGAATTTTAGCTCTCGCAATAGGTTTAAATTTTTTTACGAAAGCGAATTATTCTTTATTACTCTTTTTTTTTCTCTGTGAGGCTGGGAGGGGAACATCCCTGTGCACCGCGACCTGAGGTCTATTGTGCGCCCCTGGGATGAGTTGCAAGCCCACCGACCGCACCCACGTCGAATCGACCTAACCGCTAACACCCTGACGAACAGTTCCGCCATCTCTGCAAGTCCGTATACCCTTCCATCCCCAACAGCTCCCCATATTTCTTCCTCAAACGGTCTGAGGTGTAAACTACCCCTCCCGTCTCCTCAACGGTCTGATGTGTAGACCCCTCTTCCGTCGGGAGGGAAGTGGGTTCCGCTGCTGGGTCACCAGCTACCACCTTTATTACTCGTACAAAAACCTTCATTGGCTTAGAAGTCTAGAATTTTAGCTATCGTATAAGACTTAAACTCTTTACATAAGGTAGTTTTTCTTTATTTCTTTTAAGAATACCTGAACTGGCTTTGAAACCGAGAATTTTAGCTTTCGCATCAGGCTTAAAAGGCTTTACGGAACCGAATTATTTTTTACTGCACCTTATGTCTACACGTTATCTTAAAAATCTGTGATTTTGGCCTTCGATTTCGGCTTAAATTTCCGGGTATATCTGACTGTAGGATATCAGTAGTGAGTGTATGAGAATTTATGTTGGCTAGATTGGAGAAGAGATGGTGTCATAAGATTGACGTCATCAGTTACTGTGATTAGTTTTTGTGTTTGCCGAGATATATTGAGCGTTTTATAACGATAGTTGGTGTATTAGTTCATTTATATGGCTGTGGATTCTGGTGGTTAGGTTGGTACGTGTGTAATTTTTATTGTCAGTTGGTATTGATACTGCTATATTAAGTGTGTCGATGGTAAGTCGTTATGTTATTTCTTGCATTTGAAATTACTTTATTTATTTATTGTTAACTTTGTTATGGATTGCGTTGCTGGTCCGAGTGGAGATAAGCGGAGAAGTGAATATAGGAATTAGGAGATAGCTAAGTACTCTATTACTCGACCGAGGCGAGTGGAGCCGCGGGCGTAATGTGAACTATCGCGATGACGCTAAACGAACGCAGGAGAAGTACAAGTGGCGCTCCGGGCTGCAGGACTCTACTGACCTCGGTCGAGTATTAGCTAAGTGACATGAGGCCGAGGTACGTGACAAGATTAGTGGATTAGTTGAAGGGATATCTGTATGACTTAAAGACGAATATTGTAAATTCAATGATTTACATGAGTTTTTTTCTCCCGTGTAAAGTGTGAGGATGCCGAAATTTCACTTGTGGGTTTGTGTTGATCCTATCCTATTTTAAATAAGAGCGGATGGGTTCTATTCCAGAATGGAATATTGTGAAATTGCATTGGTGATATCCTATTTTAAATAAGAGTGTATGGGTTCTGTTCCAGAATGGGATATCGTGAAATTGTGTGTAATTAATTATTGGTCTTTAGATAGTTTTATTTATTTTTCGCACTGGTTTACATCGACCATGTTGTGACGTCACTGCCGTCATGTTGTGACGTCATCGTTTGTTAAACTTTACGGAAATTAAGCGTTATCCTATAAAAGAATCCCAAATTCTCTAACAGAGATGTTTTATTCTTTATTTCGTTTATGAATGTCTGCACCGCTTCAGAAGCTTGGCATTTTGACTGTCGCTTCAGGCTTAAAATGGTTTAGAAAAGCAAGTATGTCGTTAATTCGTTTACAAATAGAAGCCTGAAATTTTATCTTTCGCGTTACGTTTAAATTCCTATAAAGGAATGAGCTAGTCTTTAATTTTTCTACGAATGCCTAAACTGGCTAAGAAGTTTAGCTGTCGCTTCAGGCTTAAAATAGGCCTACTTTAAGGAAGCGAATTTATAAAGCGTATCCTTGTCAGTAATTCTTTCATATTAGGGGAAAAAGTCGTAGTTACAGGAACTCTTTCTGATAAGTTTCAGCATTATTTTTTGTTCACTCATTCTTTCTAGCACAGTTTCATTTCTTATTTTATTATTTTCATACGCTCCATTCTCGTCCATACCACATTTCAAATTACATTTTTCTTTTCTCTTCATTTAGTCGTAATGTCCATGTTTCTGTCCCATACAATGCCACACTCCACACAAAACACTTCACTAGTCTCTTCCTTAGTTCTTTTCCAGACGTCCACAGAAGTTGCTCCATTTTCTATTGAGAGCTTCCTTTTCCTTTTGACTTCCTGGCATCAGCTCATGTTACTACGTATAGTACATCCCACTTATTTGAAGCTGCCCACTCGTTCTACTGCCTCACTTCGAATTCAGACGTTTACTTTCTTTATTTTATTTTCATTAATCATGGTCTTCGACTTGTTTGAATTTATCTTCATCCCATACTCATTTAGCTCTAGTAGCATACACCTCAGTATCATTTCCTCCTTGACGGGTCATTAGACCTAACGATGATATTGATGTTGGTGATGATAATGATGGTAATGATGATGATGAATAACAAGATTTAAAATAGCATAAGGAAATTTACAATTGCATATGTGTTATATGGATATACTAGCCCTGGGCACAAAGAGGAAGTGGAACAGAACTCTGAAATCCACCCTCCCAAGTCCTTTACGCTTCAATGTCTTATAAACAAACGCACAGTGGGCACTGTGCATCAGTGATGGATTTCAGGCGACAAGCGAGAGCGAAAGTTCGTAAAAGCTATGATGCAATCCGTCACAGAACAGTGCTTAACTGCCGGTCTTGTCGTCTCAGCCGGAGAAGGTGGAGGGAGGAGTTAATGGGAAATTTGTTTGACTCAATTGAGTTAATAGCGCCCAGGCATGGGATATACAGTAATTATCCCGTATCAGCGGCAGATATGCTCCAAAACCTACCGCAGATAGGAAATCTTGAATAATAGCAAATCCTATAATATCCCATATGATGAAGGATGGGTAGAGCAGAGAAAAATTCTCTCCGGCACCGGGACCCGAACCCGGGTTTTTAGCTCTACGTGCTTACGGTTTATCCATTAAGCCACACTGGATTCCAGTTTCGATGTCGGATTGAATCCTGTCAGTTTAAGTTCCACCTCTTAGTTTCCCTTTAGTGGCCAACCCTCATGCACTGTGTCACAGATGTGTGACAGTGGCACAATGTCCAACACACTAATGTGCAGAGGTGCACTCATTACGAGTGACTAAGTGGCCGGGATCCGACGGAATGAGCGCCGTCTTAAATTACTAAGTGATTATTTACGCATATTATATTATTGTGATGTACCGAAGTACGTATGATATTTCCGTGCAGGAATTCTGCATTACCGTGTGATGGATGGACAGTGGAAGGTAAATAGTGAGGTTAATTCCACTAAGCACAGTGTTGGTGATTGATATTACCACAGTCTAAGAATACAGAATGCGACTAAATTCTGTGTTTTCTATAAAAATCTTCAGGTTAAGACCTAGGAGCTAAAATACGTAAAAAAATATATATCGCCGAGGTTAACCGCGGATAACGGAAACCAGCGGGTAAGGGTGGATGCATTTTTGATAATGTTAGAGATTTTAATTTGTCTTCTTCTGTGTCCTAGTGATAAAGGGTTTGTTTACAAATGTAGTGGATGCGAGAATAATATTCAGCAAAGGAAATGGATTTATCTGTTTCTGACAGAAACTGTGTGCGTATCTCTTGTGTCGCGTTGTTTTAAGCGGCCGCCTTGCGCCATTGTGACTGCTCGTATAGAATGCTCTCCTACATAATATATTGTATGCCTAAGCTGAGTTATTAATTCTCAGGAAAATAAGGGTGATATGGACCACTGCAAGCCTCGTAGGCCTACCAAATGATAATGACGACGGCAAAGAAGTTGATAGTGATAGCTCTGAGGATAATGACGACAGTGATGACAATGACGATGTCGATAATGATGATGATGGAAGCGATGATGGTAAGTAGGGCTAGGATTTCGATGAAATTGCATCTTTTTTCTAGTAAGCCAGAAACATTGCTGCTTTAGTATTTATATGTTATGTGATAAACTAAGTGTTTTAAGACGTATTTGTTAGGGCATTTTTTTGCATTTTTTTTCCTGTTTCAACTCATAAGAGCGTCTTTTGTTTTATTCGGTCATTTTTTAGACATTTTCCTTTAATTTTGGCCATAAATCCCTATTATTAATGTAAAATAATGTTTATTTCCTTTGATATTTTCTTTATAGCCTATATCTTGTCAATTAATACCCATTATTTTGTATGACATTTTAATAGTTTTTCTACACAAATATTTCCCCTTCAATATAGACTCCTTTATATTTGCTAATTCCGAATAAGAGTGGCGTAGACTACATGGAAACTAAAAGTAAAGTAAATCCATGGTGCTACAGCCCATGAAGGGCCAAGACAGACCAGCCGACTGCTGATCTCACGTCCACATACCGACGCAGAGGTCAACGATCATACATGGAAACTACATCAGGTAAAATAATTAATTAAAGTGTACAACTTAGAAAAAATTATGTAAAATTTAATTTAATTACTAGTCTAAATATTAAGTAGTACAAAACCTCTTTTCCTACTAAGTCAATTATGTAAGATCAGTTTTTAGGGCATTTTTAAGGGCGTTTTTGAAAGATTTTTAGGTCATAAATGCTTTGTGTTTAGGACATTTTTTCATGATTTATAGGTCATCAAAATCCTAGCTCTAATGATAAGAATTTCGTGGCCATCCTTCAAAGATATCTGGCAATACGTGGCCGCTCTTCCCAATTTTAAAGACACTAGATTATGTGAAAAAAAAAAAAAAAGAAGATAATTTACATCATGACGGAAGTGTTGAACGTAATTACTTAACATTTGCTGCGGCCAACCGTTAGCACCTCTGTTGTGAACTGCAGACCCCACTAATGTGTGAAAGTTGCGCCGTCGGTGGGGTAGGAGGGGTTCTCACCTCTGGCCATATTCCTCCGGGCCTGTATTAAAATGTTTACGTTAGATGCAACAATAAAACCGATGCTGATAATGATCGCGAGATGATCAGAGAAACCTGTCACCTGTCCGGAAATAGGTCCGCTGCACACCCCTACGTGTCTTTGTTGGACTTGTCGTTCCCAGGCGACCTGGGTGGCCGCCCCCCTCCGCCGCCCGCCCGCCACTGGACCAGCAGCTCCTCTCATAATTGAGGTCCCTCACTTTGCTCCACACACCGTTCCGAAAATATCGCCACCATCACTGCTAGGAACATAACAAATTATTGCATCGAACATGGGTTATTTTATGATAATCATTAACCACATTCAGACACTCAGAGCGTTGTGCCCAAGGGTAGATCTTTCACTGTAAACCCAGCATTCTCCAATCTTCCCTATTTTCCTTCCTCCCTTAGTATCCGCATACGATCCATGTATCTTAATGTTGTCTATCATCTGGTATGTTCTTCTGACCCGAACTTTTCTTTCGTTCACTATTCATTCCAGTCCATCCTTCAGTAAAAAGTTTCTTCTCAGCCAGTGGCCCAGCCAATTACTTCTTCTCTTCCTGGCCAGTTTCCGCATTCTTCTTTCTTCATCCACTTCTTCTAGCACAGCTTCATATCTTATTCTGTCTGTCTATTTCACATGCTCCATTCTTCTCCATAACCACATTTAAAATGCTTCTTTCTAGTCGTTTCTCTTAACTTCGTCGTAATGTCCATGTTTCTGCTCCATACAATGCCACACTCCACACAAAGCACTTCATTAGTCTCTTCCTTAGTTCTTTTCCAGAGTCCGCTGAAGATGCTCATTTTCCTATTAAAAGCTTTCTTTGCCATTGCTATTCTCCTTTTGACTTCCTGGCAGCAACTGAAGTTGCTACTTACAGTATACCCCAAGTATTTGTAGCTGTTCACTTGCTCTAGTGTCTCATTTCGAAATCGCAAGTTTAAGGTACCTTCTTTAGTTTTCTTCCGATAGTCATGGTTTTCGTCTGGTTAGCATTTATCTTCATCCCATACTGCTCAGAGCTGTCATTTAGCTCCAGTAGCTTGCATGTCCCTTAGTATCGTCTCCTCATCTGCTAACAACGCTATGTCATCAACAAATCTTACTTTAGTCTTTTTCCTCGTGCTATCAACCGTCCCATGTTCTGAAAACAGTTCTTCACTAAATCTTCCAAGTAGATCTAGATGTTGAAAAAAGTAGGTTATAAAAGGTGAATCGCCTGAACTTTGTAAATATTAGATTACCAAATAAGGCGAATTTTGGATGCAACAAGTTGTTCATTAGAGTTTACATTTTATGGCATTCCTTCTTACTGTCCTATCATTTCATCATATTCCTGTCTCCGTATTTTCAGAATCATTTTGTTCTCGACACCAGATGCCGTCGTCGGTGGTCTAGTGGTTACCAGGCTTGAAAATGGGCTTGAGGTTAACATGTTTGAATTCACAGAGAGTGATGGATGTAATTTATTTGGCAAAATATAAAAATGTGAAATAAATATTTCAGTACTAGAATATCTTCGTTCCTAAATCATTTGTAGCAGGTTTACATATTATTTACAACCTGAGCCTTAGAAATTAATAGTTTTGTCTACAGAGTGCAAAGAAATAACACCGACAACGCTTAGTATGTTGGGCGGGATAGTAAACTGATCTTTTTCAAGAGGGAACCCATGTCAGGAAATTAATGGTTTGGTCGCCGTGGGGCGTCGAAATTTTGTCGGGTTGTTTTTGTTGTTCTAATTATGTAGTTATGTAACTCAATAGCCATGAGCTTTAACTTTCCTGCGCATGCGCTATATTGGTAGAAGGGGGAACCTGTGCCATGGTCACCACGGTCACCTGATCTTACATCTCTTGATTATTTTCTGTGGAGTGCAGTGAAGACTATAGTGTATGCTATTCCTGTAACATCAGAAGAGGACCTTATTGCACGAATCCACAGAGCGACTGAAATACTGAATACAAAGCCGCACTTATTTGACCATGTGCGTCAGTCTCTGCACCACCGATGTGCGCTCTGCATTCAAGTAGGAGGTCAACATTTTGAACGCCTTTTGTAATTTACTGTACGGTGTAATGTTCTTGGGTTTCTTAACGAAATGTGGAACGCACACTCATCACTATATCCGAACCATTCTCAAACTACGACGCCCCACAGCGCCCAAACCATGAATTTTCGGACATGGGTTCCCGCTTGAAAAATGATCAGTTTACCGTCTCACCCATATACTAAGCGTTTTCGGTGTTATTTCTATACACCCTGTATTTAATATGCTACCAAATACAATACAATACGCTAGCATAATTAAAGAGTTTTATTGCATCATTAAACCCTTTCCTGAGTGCAAGTAATAGGAACTGAATTTTTTTACACTTAAGGGGTTAGGTACAGCTTACAGCAGTAAAATTTTTGGAAATATTCAAACATTTTTTTCTCCATTATCTTGTACAATAATGAAAATTGGTATGTGTAAAACACTATCCTTCTGCTATATGATAAAAATATTTTTACAATTTAAAAAATTATTTCTTTTTTTTTTTTTTTTTTTCAAAATTCAAAATGGTGGCAGTTCACTGTGCAGTGATGAAGCATTTCCCTCATAACTCATAAACTTGTTAACTTTCTAATGTTCTCTCTCTTTTATTTTATTTCTGAAACTCATGTTTACAATATCATGCTCTTTCAACTACATCTCTTAATAAATAATATTTTTTTATTTTGTGTTAAAAGAAAATACTGACCATTTTTTTTAATTAATTTATTTTTTTATCAGACAATCTATCAAAGATAGAGAAGTGATCTTGCATCATATTGTAGATATGATATGTATAAATGCACACAAAAAATTTCATCACAGAATGTTGGATAGTTTTTGAGTTATGTGAGAAACGTTTCATCATTGCACAGTGAACTGAATTTGAAAAAAAAAATGTACAAGATACAATAACGGAGGAAAAAATGTTGAATATTTCAAAAATTTTATTGCAGTAAGCTATATCTAACCCCTTAAGAGAGAGAGAAAAACTATTCTTATGTTGGCTGGATCAACACTGATTACAATACAACACACCTAACTGTTCTTTATTTTCTAGCAAAAGATTACACCTTTTGTCATTTAATATTATTCCGTATGATGAGAAATCTATGAAGTTTCAAAATTAGCAGAAATTAAATAGACAGCAAAATTGATGGCTGGAACCCGTTCAAACATTAATTTATATGTAATAACGTATAAAAATAAACATGACAACATTGAAAAGACTTTCACTGAATTAGAAAGAATGAGCAAAGGTGGAATGTATGTATTTTTATCTGTATTGAACCTGTCGTTAGGATTTCGAAACCACTGTAGGTACTTCCTGACGGAAGTTTCAGTATCTACAAGGAATTTAGTTACGCTCATTTTCCGACAGGTTCAGAGGGACAAGTGGTAAGCTAATCGCCTCAAACGTCACATAGTCTCCGACACGGGACACAAGGAAATGCGCTTCGAATATTCACGTCCTGAAAAATCCATACACTTCAGCCTGGTTTGAACCCGTAACCCTTGGTTATAGAGAACCCCTTGACCACTGAGGGCGACAAGGGTAGAATAGGAATCACTTATTTTGTTTTGGCTTCTGTAATTCATTGACGATACGAGTTGAATAACTCTAAAGGGAAATTTGGAGATCATTTGCCCTTGGGAATCTCGGAATGTTGGTGGGATGGATGGTTTGTGTTCTTAAAGTACATTATTCCTTAGAAAATATTTTTGTAGTCTCTTTTATATAAAAGCCCGGCTCAGTATATTATTCAATATGGCATTATTCTTTGGTGGAGGGTAAGTACAAAAATTAATCTTAGTCCGTTAAATTTACTACAAAAAAGAATAATTAAATTTTTTTTGAAGAAACATTTTGATTATCCAACTAAATTAATTAATTTATTATAAATTAATTTAATGTATTAATTTAATATACTCTGTCAAAATTTTATCATAAAAATCGTAATAAGTTTATATTAAAGGCACATAATCATGGCACAAGATGAAATAATAATTCAAGATTAGTAGAACCTAAAAGTTTCACATCTGCTGGTCTAAAGCATATCATTAATTTTGGCACTCGGTTGTACAATTCTTTAGCTAAATTATATCCAGAACTTCTAACATGTAATCCACTAACATATAACAAGAAAATTAGAAACTTGTTAATGTCTTCAATTTGATTAAATATATTTATAGCCTATGTATATGAATTAATCAGTATATACTATATCTGTATTTTTCATAAATTGTCCTACTTTATTCACGTACGATATTATTCTTCTCTATGTTAATATTATATTATATAATTTCATTGTAGCCGTAATTTTAATTTTAGTTCCTATTGTATTTTATTTTCTGTATTCCTCTTATATTAATAATATATCTGAACTGCGACCGAACACGAGTGCTGCTCATTCGGTCCTCAAATTTTGTTAATATTATAATGTCCTCTTTTTATATTGATTGTATTATTTTATTTCTATTTCTATAGTTGTAATTATTTTATGTAGTCTGATTTCTTTTTTGTAGTCTTTGCTGAAATAAATAAACTTAAATAAACTGTAAAAAGTGGCACTTAAGAAATATTAACGGAGAGGGAAATGTCGCGCAAAATTTGCAAAAAAAACACGAAGATTCTATCAAATATGACAATTTTACCAAAATATTTTACTTGTCGTTATTCGTGAATGTACTTGTTCCCATACCGTTAGCAGGAAATATGAAATTTCAGTTTCCCTGTCTCTAATGATGAAAATCTGTAGCATACCGGGTATCCCATATTGTTAATTTATTACAAACAGAATAACCCTGTCCCTAATCGTATTTCTGAGAGTATTTCAGACAAAATTTGTCGGCCATGCCTCGCCCACGTCAAATCATGAAGGTGGCATAATGGACCCAAAACAACCGCCTAATTGTGCACGGGTTTTTCCACTCCCCATCCGCAATACGTGGCAATTGGCAATTGTTCAAGTTCCACAGTCTGAAAGTGCGCGTAATTGTCACATGAAATCAATCTGAAGACTGAGGCATGGTATGAATTTACGTGTTCTTGCGCTTCTCTTTGCATAATAGTCTTGACAACTAAGATCTAAATGGGTATTTGTAGCATGCGAATATTAACATAATTATCTAGAATGTGTTATGAATGCAATATATAAATAAAATAAAACATGGAATAACTTAATTTTAAAGCCATTAAACTATTGCAACTTTTAAAATTTTCTTTTGGGAGTCATTGTTAGGAGATTTTGCAGTAAGCAAATTAATTTTCATATTTGTATTGATTTTTCTATTTACTCTTTTTATGATATTTCATGTCATACCCTTACTTACATGTAGCTACTATAAGTAGGTACATTGGTCTGTTATAACACACATGTAAATAGACAGACAGACAAACAGGTTAACCAGATTCAACAAATAAATAAATAAATAAATAAATAAATAAATAAATAAATAAATAAATAAATAAATAAATAAATAAATAAATAAATGAATGAATGAATGAATGAATAAATAAATAAATAAATAAATAAATAAATAAATAAATAAATAAATAAATAAATAAATAAATGAGATAAATAAATAAATAAATAACGTAAATTAATAAATTGAATAAATTAATAAATGAAATGAGATAAATAAATTGATGAATTAAGTAAATTGATAAATTAAATAAATAAATAAATTTAATAAATAAAGTAATAAATTAAAAACATTAATTAATAAATGAATGAAATAAATAAAATAAATTGATAAATTGAAATGAATTGATAGATTAAATAAATTAATAAATTACGTAAAGTAATAAATTACATAAAATAATATATCAAATAAATTGATAAATTAAGTAAATTAATACATTTAATAAATTAATATATTAAATAAATCTTTAAATTAAATAAATTGTTAAATTTAATAAATTGATAAATTAAATTAATTAATGAAATGAATAAATAGATAAATAAATAAATAAATAGAAATACGAACGGATAGACATACAGAAAAACAAGTGAATGAATGAATGAATGAATGAATGCAGTAACGAAAGAAGGAACGGACGAACGAACAAATAGATACATAAATGGATACGTAGATGTATAAATCGTTACATGTGTAAATAGATGTACACATACATAGATAAATACATACATAAATAGATAAATGGATACATATATACATAAATGAATACATGCATACATATATGAATACATACATGAATACAGATATACATAAATATATGAATTCAAACATACATAAATATATGAATATATAGGCTAAATAAATACACGAATACATAGTAAATGCATAAGTATAATAAATACATGAGTAAATAAATACATAAGTAATAAATTCTATGAACCGACCGAAGACTGTGAATGTGTGCTGTGCGGACAAAGATGACTGTAGGAAATACCACATCATAACGTGTGCGGAGATAGTCAAATCGATAACAGACTACAGCAAAGACTAAACTTGGACATTAATGCTCAACTCGAGCGCACTTTTCTCATTATATAAATATATGAATAAATAAATAAAGTGACATGTCTGTCGATTGTGCCTGCCGGCTATGTCATCTTCACCAGCCACTGCAATCCACGCATTCGTCTCTAACAACAAGACCGAGTACCATATCTTTGGTGGCGGTCTGCCGTATTGACACCTCAACATTGACTTTGTCCAACACAAATATAACTCCACCATTATCACTGGAATTTGAACTCGTGTCCGAGATCATTTCAATACAGCGTTCTGTCAACTGAAGTACCAAGGTAACTTAATTTTCATTTCAAAGTGTGCTTGTGTATTTAGAATAATGTCTTGAATAATAACAATTTTAAGCAAAATAATTTTCCCATGAGCAAAACTGAAACTCATACTGTATATAAGGCTCACGTTGCTTCAAAGTAAGATTTTAAATAATTTCACCTACTTTTCATTAATACAGGCTATTTTTCAGAAAACGTGATGGCTTTCTGTATATTATATTGAAAGGTTATATTTTAGTATTTGTGGGTTACATTTCGGGTTTTTAAGATCTTAAGTGCACATTTTCATGAATTTTATAACATAAAATCAGTCTTAATTACTAAGAAAATAACAGCTCTCACCTGTTGTGAGACTTTTTAATTAAAATCAATTAATATTCTGGGTATTATCTACTATTGGTTGATGCAAACAAGTCTATGCATTGTTTTGAAACTGAGAACTCGAACGGTATCCCTTCATTCAAACATTTGCCGTCATTACAGTGGAAGTTTAATTGTTGCCATGAGCAGGATTTAATCGATGGACAGAAGAAAAACTAGTCTACATTGTAATGCCTCTACTTACATTTGCTAGCTTGTTGCTTTACGAACCGAGACATTTCCTTACAAGGGAGGAAAAAAAGTAAAAAAGCCTACTTTTAACAGTCGTGCCATAAGCGTATGAGACACACACACACACACACTCACGCACGCACACACGCACATACACAAACACACGCACGCACACACACAGATATGTGTGTAATAAATTTATATATACACGTAATGAAATCTATTAATGCTACTCCCTTTTTTTCATGGCCATTATGATTGCATTTAATGCACTTTATTCTATCGATAATTACAGTACTTCTTATTGTGAATGCATTACTTTGAAAATAATAATAATAATAATAATAATAATAATAATAATGAAAATAATACTTACTTATGGCTTTTAAGGAATCCGGAGGTTCATTGCCGTCCTCACATAAGCCCACCATCGGTCCCTATCCTGGGCAGTCTGTCCAGTCTCTATCATCATATCCCACCTCCCTCAAATCCTTTTTAATTCCCATCTACGTCCTGGTCTCCCCAAATGTCTTTTTCCCCTCCGGCCTCGCAACTAACACTCTGTATGCATTTCTGGATTCGCTCATACGTGCCAAATGCCCTGCCCATCTCAAACGTCTGGATTTAATGTTCCTAATTATGTCAGGTGAAGAATACAATGCGTGCAGTTCTGCGTTGTTTAACTTTCTCTATTCTCCTGTAACTTCATCCTTCTTAGCGCCAAATATTTTCCTAAGAACCTTATTCTCAAACACTCTTAATCTCTGTTCCTCTCTAAAAGTGAGAGTCCAAGTTTCACAACCATACGGAACAACCGGTAATATAACGGTTTTATAAATTCTAACTTTCAGATTCTTTGATCGCAGACTAGATGACAAAAACTTCTCTTTCGGTCAGCGTTGGCCAACCTGTTTTTGAGCAAATTTTTACAAAATTTAGTGAGAACTTTAAATAGAAAATCGAGAAATAGAAAGGAGGCAGTCTAGGTATGAGAGAGAATAGAAGAGGATAGATAGGGAAGGATAGATAGCAATTCAATTAAAACATAAAAATAGGAAGTAATCAGGAAATACTTGGCAAATTAATATATTAACGTAAAAAGGTGGTATATATTAAAGGGATGGTAGATTGAAAATCAGAAATGTAAAGGTCCACCATAACTATGAATTGTAAAGTTGGCTGACAAATAAATATCAATATCAATAGTGAGATCTGTAACAATATCAGTTGCGTATTTGAGAACTTAGTTAGATTAATAGTTTTTATTTGAATTTGGAATCATTATGCTATATAGAAACACCATCAAGAATAACGTATTCTTGCCTTCTAATAGCCTGACAAGCCCGATGCAAATAAAATAATTCGTTTTTCATGAAATATTTCACAGAATGCCATAAAACACTAAATTATACCGTCTTCAACATACAGTGTTGTTTAACATACGAATTTTGAAATTCTATCCTGTTGATACGATTGCGAAATTTATTTTTACTACCTACCTTTGTCAATGTATCAGTCCTCTTTGGCGATTGATAGAAAGACGGGCTATTTTTCCATATTAGAGACAAGCATTGTGGCATGTTTCGTTAAAAATGTAAGTTTTTACAGTATCTAGTTTTCATATAGAGCATAACACTGAATGGAATTTACAGTAGGGTGTTTTTCCTCGATCTTATTTTGTACGAGTTTAGATGACCGTCCTGTGTCTCACATCATTATAACTTTGTCTAATGATAGTAATTTATTCATAACCAATTTGATAGTTAATTATTTATAAAAAATCCATCTGAATTGCTATGTTGAAGATAAAAGAAATCCAAAAAACAAACATAAATTTCTTCTTTATTATTGACAAGTAACACCACAGTCTAGTATATACAGTCACGAAGCTCAATACGTAGTAAATATGCATCCATAGATAGTTGCTTACCACTAGGATCGCTAATATCGCCTTATTACAGACAATGCGAAATAGTACCGGCACAGTCTATTGTTCCTAGCACCCTCACAACTCAAGCTTCGTGACTGTACAAACTAGACTGTGGTAACACTCTGAGCAATACAAGATAGGTCATGGATTTCGTTTCATAAACTTTAATTAATCCATTTATTAAATTTCTTATGGACTATGAGTTGTGACCAGCTCAATAATTATATCTAAATTGTTGTAAATTGATTTAGATTTATGTTAAAAAAATAGTTTTCTATGTGTTCTCTTATGGCCACTTCCAAGAAAGCCAAAATTTTACCAAACCATGAAAAATTCCACTATGAACGTAAATACTGTGTTATTTATTTTCATCAGGTCTCAGTGCTAGTAGATACAAGGGTTTAAAAGTATGCATTAAATTAACCTACTCGTATCTATATTTCTGTGGCCGGGAGGGAAAAGGTCTTAAGTAAAAATTTTATACTTTTCAGGAGAGCAGTAGAAACATTGAAATTGGTGTCAATTATAGAATTTTTTTTAATTAAGAGGTTTTTCCTGGTTGTTATTTGTTTATATTTCTTCTAAAATAGGTACTGTTGCTCATTTAATAATTTTCTTGATTATTTCCAAAAATAGCCGCACTTAAGCCCTTTTAAGACTAGACCCCAAACTGAGTAGAAGGGACTATGGAAACAGAAGACCTTTTTCATGTCAAAATAAATGAGATATGTAAATTATTATGAATGCAAAATGGGTCTTAAACAATTATAGGACTGTTTACCCTGGTGCTTAAAGTTTTAAACGGAAAGGGCATCAACATGTGATAAAATGGGTAAAATACAAGTTAGACCTTTTTAATAGGGAAGTATGGAAAGTAAACATGTGACGGTTTGTAAGGAATAAAGTATTAAAGATTCTTAAGTCCTTTATTCTGTGTGTGCTCGATTGAAAAAGTACTTAGGACATTTTGGTAACGCTCTATAAATCCAGTCAGGAGTCTTATTTGACTTCAACCGTTTTACCAGATTGTAGAGAATTGTTTCCGCTTTCAGAATATATAAAAATCTCATTTTCACAAAAAATTGACTTAAGACCTCTTTCCTTCCGGCCACAGATTTTTACACATTTCTCATTTTGATATTTAATTGTTTCATATTCATCGTCCACTTGAAAGTTATACTCGTATCTGCGTTAACATTCCGTTCTGCGAATGTAATTTGGATAGGGTAAACTAGGTAGCCACGACTGGGGCTACTTCCGTCATTGACTTCTAGCAGAATGTGGTGCCCACAGGTGGCGTGGTAACACGTTAAAGTACGGAGTGTCCAACATGCCCGACTGTCCAACAGACCCTAGTTTACCCTATTGTATGCTTCTTGTTAAGTGTTAAATCCAAAACACAGGTTACTGACCAAACAGCACAAACTCCACATAATGTACAAAAACAATAGTATATCCGGTCGCATTTAGCGAAAATATTATCTAGTATTGCTTTATTGCTTCTGTTTTAGTGCAATATGTGTGCTGAATCGAAAGATCCGGTTCATTTAGTTCTAACTGTTTCATTTGTTTCTTCGACGGTTAATTGTTTATTAACAGAGACTGGAACTTTGGCAGAATGCCTTTTTAAATGTGTTAAATCTATCTTCATTTTGAAAGTAAATCTGTACGAATTATACCTTTCTGATTGAAACGTCACAGTTTTATGTTACCCTTTTCTGCCTTTTTTAATATAAATGCTTAATTTACAAAATAAATGCTTTTTTTCTTTATTTGATTATTATCTATTATTTATTAATTTATTATTAAAAATTGCCTAAAGGTATATTTTAATTTATTTCTATAACCGCTACAAAGAAAGTGACTTCACCGAATGTATATTATTGTCTTTCAGTCAGTTCATATTCTCTTTGCAACAATCAGTCCTGCCAGCGTTTTAATTATCGCTTGTGTTTATTTGATAAGGCAACAATGAGTGCGGGTCTAACGTTATATTTAACGGTTATTTTTCTTTCAGTTTTCATTGCGACGGTATTGTAGCTAGCGAAATATTTAATATCGCAACATATCAGCACAACCAAATACAAAAATGCACTTTCCAAGGCTACTGGGAAGATTTCTTTGCTTCCAACAGTAATTACAACATCGAATCGAAAATCTCAATTTGCATTCGACTTATGTAAAGCTTTTCTTGCTGCCGAAATCCCTTTGTGGAAAGTGCAAGGTTGTGGGTCTAGTGCAAGGTTTTGATAATTTCCTTTTATTGCGTATTTTAGCTATTTATAATGCCTTTTTTCCTGCCTATTTTAGCTATTTATGAAGCCATTTTGCTTGACTATTTTAATGATGCATAAGGCCTAAACTTCCGGGCTCTGTTTATTACCAATGTTTTGATTTAATTCACGTTAAATAAATAATGTATATACTAAGCAAATTACATTTTCACAGAACCATATCACGTAAAACAAATTATGAAACGCACACGTGTATTTATCTGTAGTAATGTCACGAAACCTTGAGTGACATTTATTAGGACTATTTCGTGAATAAAATAAAAATGTAAATAATATATCACTAAAATTCGCTCACAGAATGTTCATGATTTACGAATGCTTAATCTATTCAGATATTGTGAAGTTGAAATAGATGAATATCGATTACTGCAATAAAGAAATTGGATGTTATTCAGTAATGGCAATTGCGAAAAGCGGAATACAGGTTTAACAATGTTAATTACATGTACTGCGCTTTTCTCTTATTATTATAACAAATACATTTTCATTATCTGCTGAAATCATAACTTAGTTTAAACAGTTATCAAATCTGAATGAAGGAGTGTAATTTTCTTCAGATAGCCTACAATGAACATGGAATTAGAAGAAGATGTAGGATTTCGCACTTTATTTAGTACTTCATCGTTATATTACACACTACACCGAGAACTATGAACTATGTAATATGAATGGAGACGGCTAGCAATGCTTATGTATTCACACTACAACGAGACGTATGTTCAAATACCTTACTATAATAATACCGGACAGCTGTATACTATACTTGTTTTTTTGAAAGATGGGACATGACAGTTAAGAGACCGAGCTTGGAACTACAGTGCCATGTTGCCAACATGGACTACCAGCTGCCAGCTGATGGAAGCTAGCAATTGTCGTTAAGATGGCTGACGTTAAAACATTCATTGACAATTGACGCAAAGGTAAGAAAACAATACAAAAATCGACAGTGAATCAAAGACGAAACGTACCAATGCTAACATTGTGTGCACAATAAATGTTTCCAAGAGAGCTATTGAACACTCGCCATGTGGGACCTGTAAGTTTGGCAACTCAACCGTTGTTACCATAGCAACAGGCCTACCACGCTATGTGATATTCAGTTGTTTTTCCGATCGCAATACTCCTGTCAAGTCCCATCTTAAAAAAAAAAAAAACAAGTGTAGCAGCATTGACGTGAGTGCGAAATTAGAGCTCTATATGCGAAATATCGCGGACCTGATACCTAGCGGAGCGGCGTGGAATTACGTCCACAAATACAAATATTAACATAGCGGGATTTGGACTATTGTTTGAAACGTGAGTTACTAATGTGGAATTATAATATAATTCATGTATTATATGAAACACTTAAGAAATGTTGAATGATAGTTAATGTAAAATTATTATCTTACATCAAAGCTGCATATTATGAGAAATATTGCGTACTTCATATTACTTTCCGTAATATTAATTGTTACATATTTTTTCTTTGGTTTAATGAGACAAAATCAATTCTGACATTAAGAATGAATTTACAATAATGCTTTATATACGCATTGCTGACAACTGCAAAGCTAAAATTGATAGTAATCTGATGCTTGTAATGGTAATCTGATGCTTGTAATAATTATTAACGGAATGTGGACAATAATAAAAGTTAATTTGATAAAACCTTAAAATTTCCAATACGTTTTAACTTCTATTCATTTATTAGGTCTAAATGAAAAAGCTAATTTGTATTCTTCTATCAACACAAAGACAAAGGAATTAAGTCTACTAAAGAATGTTGTTGACTCACGTTCTGTGATCTCTCGGAAATCGAAAGTACGTTTTGGAGCAATTTTTAATGCTGTAATTTTGTAGCAATTATAAATAGCACATATACACTCTGACATTTTAACGCAGCACTAATTAATAAAACTATTAACTAGCCCAGCAACAATATACATTGCAGTTGATTACAGCCAGGACCTCCTATATTACCGGACCTGACACTGGCATCCAAGATGGCGGCCAGAAGAGGGCTTTCGTAGATTGCAATGAGTTAAAATAAATACGGCATCGATGAGATTATTTTAACAAAATTCTCAATAAAACAATAAATAATAAAGTTCCTTACACTACATAAATGAACATAGGACATTCAGTAACATAAAAATATACCTACATATACACCAATAATGAAAGAAAACTAATTAAAAGCTTCAATATGTTATTATTATATTAGCCTTTGGCCTATATGTTTTTATATATGAATATTGGCAATTGACCAATTAACTCTTGTAAAATTCAGATTTGTGAGGAAATAGAAGGCAGTAATATAATACTGAATGGCTGCTACTTCAGGATTTAGGAAATCTTACCTGGATTATACAAATCGATTTCATCAGCAACTGGAAATTATATAATATGGAGTCCTGTCTTCCTAGTCACTAAACTTTGTCACTGTATTCACTGAGATTGGTTGAAAATAAAGCTAGCTATTTACTACGTACAGTTTAACACTGTGCCCACTGATGCTGATTCAGAATGAAATGGCACTATTCACTGTAGTTTCCCACTTTATCCACTGATACTGATTCAGAATGAAATGGCACTATTCATTGTAATTTCTCACTGTATCCACTGATGCTGAATCAGAATGAAATGACACTATTCACTGTAGTTTCTCACTGTATTCACTGATGCTGATTCAGAATGAAATGACACTATTCACTGTAGTTTCTCACTATTCACTCATGCTGATTCAGAATGAAATAACACTATTGACTGTAATTTCTCACTGTATCCACTGATGCTGATTCAGAATGAAATGACACTATTCACTGTAATTTCTCATTGTATCCACTGATGCTGATTCAGAATGAAATGACACTATTTACTGTAGTTTCTCACTATATCCACTGATGCTGATTCAGAATGAAATTACACTATTCACTGTAATTTCTCACTGTATTCACTGATGCTGATTCAGAATGAAATGACACTATTCACTGTAATTTCTCACTATATTCAATGATGTTGATTCAGAATGAAATGACACTATTCACTGTAATTTCTCATTGTATCCACTGATGTTGATTCAGAATGAAATGACCTATTCACTGTAGTTTCTCACTATATCCACTGATGTTGATTCAGAATGAAATGACACTATTCACTATAGCTTATCACTGAAATATCCACTTATACATACACAAGGGATTAGCTAGGCTGTACAACTAAAAAGGATGAGGAATTCACAGCTTGGAGAGCACAGCAGCCTATTTTTTTTTAACTTGGAACACTTTCGATGGGTTTTATTTTTGTCTTTCAATGTATGCTTTTCATTTTGAACCTTGCAGTAATTATTAATAAATATGTTGGCCAATACTTGCTGCACTTCACTTAAAGTCATTTCACATTTACACATTACATAAAAATGTGTGGCATTTAATTCAAAGAAAGCCATTGCTAAATTGATGACAAGCTTCCTCTGACAGTTCAATTGTAAGAAGTCATTTTAAAATTTTTCGTTTCGTGAAATGTTAAATAGTTTATGCACAAGTGTACACAAACTAACAACAAAATCGGAAGGGCATTTCAGACCACGGTTTAGGCCATTAAAATAAGAAAATGTTGTATTGTTTCCATTTATCAAGTCCCTGGCTATAGACAAAGTTGACACACATGATACACACTTTTCTGTATTCTATCCTAACGAGTTAAGTACAATATGAGAAACATAGCCACCAATGCAGATTAGAATTTCCTGTGTACTTCTGTCAATTTCAACTGTATGTAGATGTTCTAATGCACCATCAAACTTATTCAAGACACAGTTATAAACGAACCGTCCGCACGTGGAAATTTATCTTCTCTGATAACGAAATCAGAATCAAAATGTTTTATGCAAACCACTGAGTTGTTTGTTGGGATAAAATGTTCACAATGAATGCTTCTTGTCCACTATCCCTTAAATCTCTATCTTTTGTAAACAAAAATACATATACAAACGGAATTTCTTTATCGTAATTCGATTTGCAATCTGGGACACTACACGTGCAAGGCATTTTAAGGTTAAGTCTGGTAACGACATTAACAACACTTCCAAGCTTTGTTCTCTACGAAAACAATTTATATTAATTATAATGTCACAATTCTATTATTATATACTAACTTATAAACCCTTCAACAATTATACTAGAGGCAAATGATACAAGAAACACAATAAACATCACATGAAGTACGTATACTTTGACAGTTGCGTTAACCACTCAGTTGTCCACCATGTTTGTTTACTTCCGCTTACAGTGTCAGGTCCGGTAATATAGGAGGTCCTGTTACAGCTTGTTTCGCGAGTATCGCCACACCGACCGTCTAGGTAGCAGCACCAGCGTCGTTCGCGCAGAGAACTGCTAGCTGTCCGGTATTATTATAGTAAGGTATTTGCTATGTTGCTACACAGTGGAGCCATCTCTGTATAGATAATTAAAACACGAATTTTATTACGCCATAGGGAAGGCAGTTTGATCAAAGACCTTGTATATAATATTATACAAGGTCTTCGGGTTTGATATGCGCTGATGGTAGGCCTACATAAATTTGAACATCTGACTTTCTATTAATTGTTTAATTTCATTCACATAATACAAATTTTATAGGCGACAATTAGGTTGGGTTGCCTTTGGGAGCGGGACCAATGTCAACTAGGCCTTTTTTCAACCGTTACTCCGTGCTACATGAAAGCATTTTCCATAGCTCGACAAAAGCATTCTCGCTATAGTGTGTAACGGGACTAAAGATGCATCTACACAGTTCAATTTTCCATGCGCGTATGCATGCAATCTGGGAAGAATATTACATATTAGTAAATTGTGCGAATTATGCATCTAAGCCTATATGACTGATAGTCCTGCGTCTGGAAATAAAAATGAGAATGTTGAATATAGTGGTGTATTTACGAACAGATAAAGACGAGGCAATTTATTAGAGATGAACAAAACTAACTGCCGCTCTCGCTCGCTGTGATCGCTTTATTTGTCTTTCAAGTTTCGGCTCGCCATTCTCGCTGCGTTTCGAGTCTCGCTCGTCATTCTCGAAATAGCATTTGGTAGGCGTGGAAAGATATCGTAACTTAGAATAACATACATCATTGAAATAAATAACATAAATGTTTAAATTAGACAAAAAGACAAAACAGAACAGTATCTTAGTTATCAAAATGTTCTGGTTCTATTAGCTATATGATATTGCCTATGATTATATAAATAAAAAACATAATCTCAAAGAAATTTGCATTTCTAAGAATCATGAAACGTGACATTAATATCTTTTTACTTGAGATTGCACACTTGATCTTAAACATATGAAAAGAAAATTCCTAGCTTTTAATAAGGGCCTAGTAATTAAATAAAGACTGGGGAAGGATTATTATACACTGAAAGGTATAGGCTATTTGATTGTTTATACATATAGCAGTTGCCAAAGTAGATAAAAGTTCATTCAGGTATAAACAAGTGCTGACTTCGGGACTACGGGAGATGATCAATATCGAGTCTCGGAAAACTCGTAACCAGTGTTTACGTCAAGGACCCGAGCTAATACAACATTGTTGTGCGGGTTTTCGGCTTTGCGGACGCTGTTAGTCTCGTTTTCTCGATCGTTGTTCATCTCTACAATTTATGTACCGTAGCTCATGTAAACAGAAGGAAACTGAATCTTAAATAGGAATGGGAAATTCACCGGTAAAGTATCTGATCTCTTCGCACGTATTCTACTGCCTGCCTCCACCATGACCACTCTCATCGTATCACACAGGAAAATTCTCACAACGGCTTTCGGAATCTGAATCTGAGTCGGAATCGGCCTGCACTCTGTCTATATCCTAAGTTTCTCTGCGTATCCAGTTTTCGAGCAGGAAACTCTACTTTTCTCTAGAGAAGACCCTCCTTGGTTGCCAGGTTTGAGAATGCTATGGAATGATGACGAAATGGAGATCAGATGGAGTGATGTATAAATGGAAAATCATCGAGAAAAACCCCTAACTGAAACCTCGTCCTCCACAAGTGTCACTCATATGAAACATTCCAGACCTGACAGAGGCTCGAACTCGGACCGCCTGAGTGACAGGCTGAAGGTCTGGCCACCTCAGGGGACGTTCAGTGCTTCACTCTAGCTCTTGTTTCTTATAGATGAAAACTGAATAGTTCTCTGCAATCCTGTGGTACGAAATACAGGATAGGAATAACAATAAGAAGAATAATAAAACTTACAAAAATAAGAAGAAATGATAGGGAGGTTACGTGTCCCTGGAGCCCTTATTAATCGCCGACCCTGAGATGTGACAGTACTGTTGAGATTTGCCGTATAATAAGATGTGAATACACTTGTTATTTATCGTCTGTTGTATAAGCGTGATCTTTGTTTTCAACAGGACAATGCAGTTTATCATATTGATCATTGCATTGTGTAGGGATAAAAACATTGCTTTGCTTTTCCGCTGAAGTTTTGTCTTGCTACGCACTCTTTATTTTGTCAGAGCAAAGTTTTACTGAAGTGACACATGTCACTGAGTAAACGGGGAGTTACTAAATGCCGAGACAGATAACGCTGTATTTTACACATTCATTCACAAACACAATTTTCCATATATAACTTACTCTTAAAAGAAGGAAAGTCACAGTAAAGAAATGTCAAGGCTTAACCTATGAAGTCTCAGAGTATTAAATGTGCAAAATGTTACTGTGTCTAAGATGTGTTCCGAGGCAAGGAAGTGTAAACTAGCGTATGTGTTAGTGGTTTAGTGACACCGAAAAATATATCAAGCAGATAGGCAAACATAGGTGACTATTTTTTTAATTTGCAATTGTATCAAATCCTAACTTCCAGAAGGAAGGTTTAAAGAACAGAATTTCATTCCGCATCTTGCTGAGCTACTGGCCACTTTGATACAGATTCCAGAGTTTACTAGACATCAAAGGCTAACAATGGTTTTCACCATTTTGCCATACTGTTTCCCACGGTTCCCATTGGTATCTTTTGTGTTTATATTTTTCTGGAACTCATTAGTGTCTTTGGTGTAATGCTGACTTAGTTTATTTTCCTTTACCTGGTAACCGACGAAGTCCTGTTCACAGAGGTTAATATTAAAAGAGAAAACATAAAATTTGTTGTCTTTTGAGAACACTTTGTGACCACTTTCATAGAGGAGGGCATCTTTGTCTTTTACTGCACATTTCTAGATTGTTCGTGATCATATTGTGATCTCATAGTCTAGAAATTTTAAAACGATGGAATGACATAATCAACTTCAGTTCATAGCATAGTTCCGAAGTGTTTAGTAAGTAAATTGGTTTTTATTCTTTTATAAAAAAAGAAATATTATTTCTGTTTAGTGATGCAAAAGAACAAAACTAGATTTTGAAAATTTCACCCTCCAAACGACGTCCATTTTTCTAATGCACTCCTAGAGCCTGACTCTGTAGTTCAGCACTGCCCTGCCTACCATATCTTATGATTTCGGGCGTCCTTGGCCTTTCTGTCGACTAACGTTTTGATGCTAAAAAAGTCGTTCTGAAATTGTTTACCCACAATTAATGTGTTACGGCTGGGAACTCACCCACGTCGAACCACATTGATATGTTGTCGGACCTATGCTGCATAAGAACTACTGAATCATTTGTTTTGGAAAACGTGTCCACGGCAAACGCCCGATGCTATGCATTCCACGGATCCATTGCAACTAAAATGACATCAATAATGGCGATCATTTCCTATCCTCTCACTGCAGCGCGACTGTCTTAGCCACAGTTACTGTCAACCTAAAAACGTCAAATCTTTTTTGCCGGACCCTAACTTTACATATAAGAAGTACAAATATTTTGTCTCAACTATGATTTTGCGACATTTCAAACACATAGTCTACCCAAGATTTCCTTCTAGAGGGTTGTTTCCGATCTCTGATAACGAATTTGAATGACGTCATGTGCGTCAGGAATCACACCGATAGCTGAATTGCGGCGAGAGGTGACAGAACAGTAGTGAATGATTTCATAATCAGAGTGCACGGTGTATCACAGTAACAATGCCCAAGAAAATTGAGTCTTCTTGAGAGGGGTACAGAACAACTCTTTCCAATGCCAAGTACAGTTACGTCAGTTCAGCTGTCGTGTGACTCCTGACGCACATGACGTCATTCAAATTCGTTATCAGAGAACGGAAACAATCCTGTATTTGTATAAGGTAAAAGTTGGTAATATTGTGATATGAGTAATATTGTGGTAGTTCTCTTTGAGATTTTATTAGAATTTTACTGAGCGAGAGGAAGATCGTTTCTTTTGCGTCAACATATTAAGGGAATGTTCGTGGACAAGTTGCTGCACAAAACCGGTCCTTCTCTCGCTCAGTAAAATTGTAATAAATTCTCAAAAAGAAAACTATAACAGTATTACTCGTATCACAATATTACCAACCTTTACCCTATATCAAGCGTAGAGAGTTGTTGAGTGTAAAGACACAAACGCGATGATAAAGATATTAATAATAAATGTGACATGATGTTGATCATGATGATGATGATAATAATAATAATAATAATAATAATAATTATTATTATTATTATTATTATTATTATTCAATCTTCAAATTTATTTCCACTACGCTTCCTTTGAATGCATCTCGAATGTCGTTCTTGACTGAATTCAGCTGTATTATATAGTTCCATCAGAAATACTTTTTTTTTTACTTGGTTATTTAACGACGCTGTATCAGCAATGAGGTTATTTAGCTTCGCTGGAATTGGTGATAGCGAGATGATATTTGGCGAGATGAGGCCGAGGATTCGCTATAGATTACCAGACATTTGCCTTATGGTTGGGGAAAACCTCGGTAAAAACCCAACCAGGTAATCACCCAAGCGGGAATCGAACCCGCTCCGTATGCAACTCCGAATCGACAACATCAAGAATAAATATTGCTAGTTGATTCTATAAAAAAAATTGTACGAAATGATCACAAAATAAAGGGAAACAAATATAAATTATCAGACAGTAGCTACGAATTTTAATAGATTATTTAAATGTTTTTAGACATGAAAAAACCATTTACTTAATAGCAAATAAAATAAAATAAAGAAGTGATGCATGGACCTCATAAAAATATTGACATTTTTTCACCCGAAAACGAGCTATTGACCAGAATAAACTTTAATCAAACACGTAATATCTGTTTAAAAGCTCGATGCAGTAAAACATAAAGATTTCAAGTTATTGAATCTTCGCTTGTGTCAGACGTGATAGAAGAGCTGGATTGTTGTTATGCTGGTAAGTAACTCGTTTTTGGTTGAATAAAAACGAATGGCGATTACGAGAAATGTCATATACTCGTTCCAGTTGTTGATAATACAGTTCAACATCAACGGCCCGAGCATTCGAAACAAATTCAGACTTTATGATTTCACCAGATACGAATATAGGTACAACACAGTCTTGTGCCTAACTATAGATTGATTTGTTACTCTTGCTGATTGCGGACTGTTCACTGTTTTCTGTTATCTGAACAGAGTAAAAATGCAGAATGTGTGACGAAAAGTGGTGATTTGCATGTTTTTTGTGTAATCATTCCACGCATTTCCTCCTTTTTTCCATAGTGCGTTATCTTCTTTCAGTTCCACCACCATTTACTGTCTCCTTATTCCCCCCTTTTTCTGCCTAACTTCGAGCCCTGGAAATTTCTCTTATATGACTATCATCTTATAAAATCCATAACCTAATGGTTTTAGAATTTTGTATTCTTAAATTCGTATGATTTTTATTAAGATCATTATTATTAATAACCTGAAGCTTTGAAAGTGTTGCGAAAGAGTTCAGTGCCAACTTTTATTTTACATAGAAAGCCTAAACACAATCATCGTTTAGATAAAGTTCAACATATCTCTGATATCAACGTGAAAAAACTACATAAGATTTACTATTGATGATGAGCAAAATGTGAACTTGTCTATAAAATGAAAAGCCTATACACTATTAATATTCAGAACATGTGTCTATGTCTCCGAGGTTAAAAACCTATACATTGCTAATGTCCAGAAAAATGCCAACTTATCTCTCATATTAAACACCTCTATGGTAGTAACATTTAGCAAATGTTAACTTAGATTCGACGTCACATGTCGAAACAGTAATAACGTTCAGACAATTTTCAACTTATCTCCGCCGTCAAAAGGAAACATCTATACACTAATAACGATCAGTAAAATATCAAAGTGTCTTCGAAATGAAAAGTCTATGAGCTATTAACGCTCAGCAAAATGTGTACTTGTCTATGACGTTAAAAGCCAAGACACTACTAACGTCCAGCAAAATACCAAACATGATAAACCTGTATATTACTGACGTTCAGCAAAATGTGTACTTGTGTCTGACGTTAAAAACTATACACTATTATTGTTCAGCAGAATATATACTTGCCTTTTACATTTAAATCCTATAAACTAACAATGTATACATGCGTATCCTACATGGAAAACCATTAGCAAACTGTATAGTTGTCACTAATATTAAAAATCTATGTACTTAACGTTCAGCAAAATGTGCACTTGTCTCTGACGTTAAAACTCATATATTTTTTTATGCTCAGTAATATAATATATGTATACTTTCCCTGGCACTAAAACATTATATACATTATTAACATTCAGCAACATGTATACTTGTCCGCGACAGATACACTACTAACTTCCAGCAAAGTTCCAAATTATCTACTAGAATAGAAAACCTCTACTTACATTACTAGTGTTACTATATATATATATATACTTGTCTCTGACAATAGATACATTGTTAACTTGTAGCAAAATTAACAATGTTCTACTAAATGGAAAGGCTACACACAACTAACTAACGTTCAGGAAAATGTATACCGGTACTTATCTCTGACGTTAAAACTCTAAATATTATTAACGTTCAGCGAAATGTTGACTTATATCAATATCAGATATTGATTGCACTAGTAGCAATCAGAAAATTGTGTACTTTTCTCCTACATAAAACAGCTATATACCTAATATAAAAGTCCAGCAAAATGCCAGCTTATTTCCTACATGAAAAACGTATACGCTACTAGTATTCAGCAGAAATTACTTGTCTCTGAAGTTAAAAATCTATATACTATTAACGTTAAGAAAAATATTAACGTGTATCAGATATTGATTTTTACATTAGCAACAATGAGCACATTGTACACTTACTTTCTACATGAAAAACCTATGTACTACTACTATTCCAGCAAAATGTCAACTTGTTTCCTACATGGAAAATCTATGAACTACAAACATAAGCAAAATTCCAATTTGTTTTCGACGTTAAAAGCCTATACATTGCTAATGTCACCAATATTGTAAAACCTATATAAGTCTACCAGTAACGTTTAGCAAAATGCTAACTTGTCTTCGATATAAAAACCTACTTATAATTATGATGAAGGATGGATAGAACAGAGATGGATGTACCTCTTCGGTAGATCATAATAATATACTACTTTGTAGGTAATTTAAAAAAATGTCTCCAATATGAAAAACCTTTACACTACTAACGTTCAGAGAAATGCAATCTTATTTTCTATGTCAAAAGTTATACAGGGTATTTAAAAAATACGGGGCATAATTTCAGGTATGTATTTCCCACATGTAGACAATCAAAATAGTTCATTACAACATGTGTCCGGAAATGCTTCATTTCCGAGTTATGGCCTTTACAACATTGAAATTCACCGGAACGTTTTTCTTTCCGCAGGTCGTTGTCATTACAGAAGATGTTCAAGATGTCCACCTCCTGCTTGAATACAGACCTCACATCGATGTCTCATTGACCTGCGAACACGATCCCAAACTCCAGGAGTATTGCGTATGTCCTCAGAACATGCCACAATTCGATTCCGAAGGGATTCCAAATCAGGCACCGGAGACGAATAAACCAATGATTATAAATGGCCCCACAAGTAGAAATCGAGAGGGTTCAGATCAGGTGAGCGTGGAGGCCAAGCAATTGGGCCACCTCTACCTATCCATCGATCAGGAAACCTTCGATCCAAGTACCGGCGAGCCGTACGACTGAAGTGTGCAGGAGCGCCATCATGCAAGAAGTGAATGTGTTGACGATTGATCAGTGGAGTGTCTTCTAAAACATGAGGTATGGTGTTTTCCAGGAAGTTTGTGTACGCCTGCCCCGTAAGTCTGTTTACAAGTATATGGGGTCCAACTAATCGATCACCAATGATACCGGCCCACATGTTGAGGGAGAACCGCACCTGGTGATGAGATGGAACAGTTGCACGTGGGTTTTCATACGTCCATACATGCTGATTGTGGAAATTTGTTATGCCATCTCGTGTGAACTGTGCTTCATCTGTTAATAATACTAACGCAGGAAAGTTCGGATTTACACCACACTGCTGCAAGAACCGCTGACAGAACCTAACTCGTGTAGGGTAATCTGCTGGTGACAGGGCCTGTACACGTTGCAAATGATAAGGATACAATTGATACTCTTTCAACAGTCTCCAGACAGTCGTATGAGGAACATTGACTTGCAACGCTACCCTTCGTGTGCTGATAGAAGGAGTCATGTTCACAGCCTCCAGAATCTCCTCCTGTACTTCTGGAGTTGTAGATCTTGGTCGTCCCCTTCCCAAACCGGGAGAGTTAAATTTTCCATACTCGCACAGACGGTAATGGAGACGTACAAATGTCTTCCGATCTGGACATTGTCGCTGTGGGTACCTCTCCTGGTACAAACGACGAGCTAGCGCAGCATTGCCGTCCGCCTTATCGTACATGAAGGGTATCTCTGCCAGCTCTTGATTTGAATACATGTCGCACAATCTAACGCCTACACAACACTGAATATAACCTTCGCCTCGGAATGAACTGTCAGAGTGCCCTCTTAATGTCGGCAACGACCTGCGGAAAGAAAAACGTTCCGGTGAATTTCAATGTTGTGAAGGCCATAACTCGGAAATAAAGCATTTCCGGACACATGTTGTAATGAACTATTTTGATTGTCTACATGTGGGAAATACATACCTGAAATTATGCCCCGTATTTTTTTAAACACCCTGTATAGATGATGTTCATAAAATGTCTGCAATATGAAAAAACCTTTACACTACTAACGTTCAGCAAAATACAAATTTGTGTACGATGTCAAAACCTATATATCGATAATTAGCTAATATTCAGAACATGTCTGCAATATGAGAAACGTTCAGAGAAATGCAAACTTGTGTTCGATGTTAAAACCCATATCGCTAATTAGCTAATGTTCAGAAAATATCTACAATGTGATAAAGATTTAAAACTACTGATGTTAAGCTAAATGTCAACTTATCTTTGACATCTAAATGTTATACAATAGTTGATCTTCAACAAAATGTAAAGAACATTATTACTTCTCTATTAAATTGTTTCTTTAGCGATATCGAGATATTATCTTACTCTGTATTAGACATTCATGGTATCACTCTAATGATGTGAGGTCGGAAATACGCTCAGCCTAACATGGAAAATCACATTTAGAGAATAATGTCTATAATCTGACAAAAATTCGAGACCGTGACCGTGACTAAGACACAACATCAAAAGAACACCTTAGGCATTGCTGATATTAAAGGTACCTAAAAGAGGCAAAACAATTTTGTGTGTAGGAATAACATATTTACATGGAGAAGACGTTTTTTTATTCCTTGTGTACTTCAATTTACAGTCGAAGGACTCTGTCTGAAATAAGAGAGAAGTACCTTTCAACATAATGATCGAATTTAGAGCTACTGAAGAACATGTCAGGTTAATTAAAATGTATACCTAATCACTGGTAGTAAATATTTGTCCGATGAATTCTGAATTGTTGTAGTTAAGTGTGTACAGTTTGTCCTTATATCTTTCGGTGGCAGATTTTTCATTTCTAGTTTAACTACATATTAATGGGACACATACTGGGATTCTCATGCTGTGGTGTCTACACAATGAACGTGCTCTCAGACTTTCATCTGAAAGGGTTAACAACATCTGCGAAAATTTAAAAATGAATTTTATTATATTAGAGTATTTTTATATAAGACATTGAATAAAACAATATATAACAATTTATGACATCCCGAAGTGTTCATTGCACGACAATAATAGTTAAGTGCAAAAGTATAATAACGTATACAGGACCAAATGATATAGGGATATTTTATAATACATAAATACTATCTGTTTAGAAACAAATAATGGTGAAATTTATAAACCCAGAGCTTCATTATCAGCATATAATCTCATCAGAATTAAGATTAGTAGCATTATTAATGGGTTTTCACTTTAAGTAAATGATCTTCGTTGTAAAAATAATATTATTAACTAGCCACACATAACTTCTATTGCAGACAGAGGCAATACTTTTTGTCATAAACAATTTTATGTTTAATGGTTGGTTAAAAACAAAAATCAGTAAAGAGTAGGTCCTCCTCTTGAGCTGACAACTGCTTTGCACCTTTTGGCCATGGAGAGAAGTTTGGTATTAATATCCGCCAGTGGAATGTGATTCCACTCGCGAGAAAGGATGTTTCTTAGCTGTTGAAGTATGTGAAACCTGGGCATTAAGGAACAACATGAACTCCCTAGAGACATGTTTATGGTTGGAAACGAAAACAGAGACACCTTGTGTTTATGAAATTATATTTTTTTCCTGAATCAGCGTTAAGATAACTTACAAGGTATTCCTGAATGACACATCAATGTTTGTGTGTGTGAGTTACAGTACAATTTTTTAATGGTGACAGTTCTTATCTCTTGTGGTGAGAGAATAGACTGCAGTTCCACAGGTCTACAGATAGGCAGTTTCGAGAAATAAAATTCAAAATATGTGTTTTTATGTGAACTAAAATTTAAAATATACGCCCAGGTGACCTTGCCGAAAATTATTTGATGAAAACTTAATTTTATGTGAATATTTTCAAACTTAAAACACAATTACGAGTTTCTATTACAGTGCAAATGCTCTATTATTATTATTATTATTATTATTATTATTATTATTATTATTATTACCTCACTCTGTTTCTTATTTCATATTCGCAAGAAAATATTTCAACAATAAGTAAACAAAGAACACACTTCATTCTGCAAACACTCACAACTGCCTTATTTTTGACTGTCGCTAAAATAGTTTTATAAATGCATTGTCATTGCATAACGAAATAAACAATGATAGTAAATAATTTGTTAATTAATGTTTGCTGTTCTAAGTTATTTCTGTAGTTACTGTCAACAGTATATACATATAAAGGATGCTGAATAGCTGCGAGATTCTGCTTTTGCTTCAAGGACCCCTTGACAACTTTTGCAACCCACTTTTTATAACATGCTCTTGCAAAGTGAAGTGTATTTGCTCTTCGCATTTCTCTATTGTCAGACAACAGAAGTAGATGAAAGTATGGGATAAAGTGCGTTGGTAATATATAGCATGAAACTACGATCTTTCTCACTGCAACGTGACTATCACAATATTACAACCAATGCCAGCAGTTCTGAACATATTCAAGAGGGAACTTCTTGCAAATTCTGGCTGAATAATGACCAAAGTGTCATCATCGTCATCATCATCATCATCATCATCATCATCATCATCATCATCATCATCATCATCATCATCGGCACTACAGCCCGTTATGAGCCCTGGCATCCCTCAGTAGTCGTTGCCATCTGTCTCTGTCCTGTGCAACAGTCCTCCAATTTCTGTATCCCAATCTTACAAGATCTTCCTCCACTCTATCAATCCATCACAGATGTGGTCGTCCTCGTCTCCTTTGACCTCCGGGGTTTGTGAGAATAATTCTTTTACAAGGTTCTGATGCATCCATTCTCATTACATATCCCACAGATCTCAATCTATTGATTTTAATTATATTTATTATATTGAGCTCTTTAAACATGTTATATAATTCCCCATTATATCATTTTCTCCATAATCCATTTTCAAAAACTGGACCATAATATGGTATAATATGGTATAGTGGCACAATGTCCCTACATGTGCAGAGGTGCACTCGTTATGAGTGACTGTCATACATGTAACACTGTCTCATAAAACAAACTTCAAAACGCTGTCTCATAAAATGTCTCCACTTTTAATAATGCTTCTAACTTACAATCATCTATCAAATAAACAGGATTTAGATTTTTCGTTATCGTACAATATATACAAGAAAACGTTATGTAAAGCATTACTTGAAACACATGTTCTGTATTGGTGAGTTTTTTGAATAAATTAATTGAGCCTATTGGGCCTGCTGTGTAGTGCTGTATATTGAATTTATTAACATGGTGTTGTATTTGCTCTGCAATTTGCCAATTATAGCTACGCCTACATTTTGCATTTTTGGCTGTGATGTCTGTACTTGGCTCTTTTTGATTCGTTTTTATTTGTTTTTTTTTTCATTTATATCTGTATCTGTGTCTTTTATTTAGGTGGTATCTATTTGTTTTTTTTTCTTCTCTTTTCCATTTTTAATTTGTAATTACACTTGTATCTGTTTTACCTCTTTTTTCGTGTTGTATGGAATTCTATGTTTTTTTTTATCTGTACTGTCTATTGTAAATGGGGCTTTGCCCTGTTATGGACATAAATAAATAAATAAATAAATAAATAAATAAATAAATAAATAAATAAATAAATAAATAAATAAATAAATAAATAAATAAATAAATAAATAAATAAATAAATAAATAAATAAATAAATAAATAAATTTATGACGTAGTGCATGAGGGTAGGCCACTAGAGGGAACCCAAGAGATGGAACTTAAACTGAGAGGATTCAATCGGACATCGGATTGGGAATCCGGTGTTGCTTAGTGGATAGAGCGTCAGCACGTAGAGCTGAAAACCCCGGTTCAAATCTAGAATTTTCTCTGTTCCACTCGTCCTTCATCATATGATGACGCAGAATTTCTGCATGGGAATATCATATGCACTTCAGTACGTCATAATAATATATATTTTTTCCAATTTATTTTAGTTCAGAAAGCGCATCTGGTCAGTAGGAAAAGGGCCCAGTCACAATTATAGGTAATTCCATCAGAAAACACGTAATGTATATCTCTGTTGGTAGAAGGTGGGCCCAATTTTTGTTTTGGGGACCTTATTGTAATAATACCGTATTGCGTCATCATATTATGCAGGCTTGCAGTGTCCTTCGCTCTTAAGCCGGCGACTGACTTCAGCCGAACATTATAATGTAACATGAGCAATCGCTGATCAGTGGAGTAAAACGAGAGCCGAGCCGAGCTGTTCAATGTGAGCATGAGTGCTCCACTCGGTTTGTCGTTTTCTTTCGTGACTCCATTTGAGTGTTACATTAGAAGTCAGTACAGATCAGCGAGTCAAATAGCGAGCACGGCTTGCATCACACATGGCGCATTGCATCAGAATGCAAATATGTATGTATGTATGTATGTATGTATGTATGTATGTATGTATGTATGTATGTATGTATGTATGTATGTGTGTATGTGTGTATGTGTGTATGTGTGTATGTATCTATGTATGTGTGTATATATGTATTCACACTGCAAATGGGTATATACCCGGTGACAGTGGTAACTAATTACACTGAATAATGACAATTAATAATAAACACAATAATAAAAAATACAATTAATAATATATTAATAATGATACTAATAATAATAATAATAATAAATAATAATAATAAATAATAATAATAATAATAATAATAATAATAATAAAGCTGGACAAAATTAATAATTTCTCTCCTATGTAACAGATTTATATTAAACTCTATATAGGGATTACAGGAAGCATATACCTTTTGTGTACAAACTCTGATTGCGTTTCTATAGGAGAAACTACCTTTTCATAGGAAATGCATTTAGACAAAATTAACAACTTCTCTATTACCTAACGGATTTTTATAAAACTTTCCACAGGCGTTAAAGGTAGAATATATTTTTCTGTACAAACTCTCATTACGTTTATATAAAAGGGACTACCCTTATATGGTGTGGTTTTAGAGAAAATTAATACATTCTCTTCTATATATCAGATTTCTATGGAACTGAACGTAGTGTGGCTCAATTACATCATACAAGTACTCGAAATCTGTGGAAGATATTCTAATGAATTTTTATATCGACCACTGATTTTTTTTTATTTTTCAAAATATTCCGTAAGTTCGAAGCACCATTAACACGTCTGTCTCTATATAAAGGGTGTAACAGGACCTCACCGACAAACTTTGAAGAATGATAGATCACGCAGAGAGGGTCATTTTTTGTTAAAAAACATATGCTCGATGGCACGTCATTCTTGAGTTATGCATTCTTTTTAGAAGCATGTTCCGCATCGCGTATGTTGCATAAGTGTGCGCCTAAGGTGAATGCTGCTAATGTATCCAAAATGTAATGAGGCACTGTAACAGGGTATCTAATTTAACGTCTGTTGTAAATTGTCAGAACATGCATGGAACATTAAATTTCGTTTCTGTAAAAAAATACTGGACATCTAACTTTAGGATGCATGGTTCCTAAAGGACGTGTCATCGAGCATACGTTCCTTAACAAAAAATGATCCTTTCTGTGTGACCTATCATTCCTAAAAGTTTGTCGGTGAGGTCCTGTTACACCCTGTAGATTCGCTTTGCCACCATCGTTTCTCATTTTTCTTCTTCTTCTTTTACAAATAACATTATCCCATAAGAATGAAACCAACACTCTTGACTTCTATATCCGACTTACCAAACGAGAATTAAATATGGAACACTTCTGAGCCGAGCTTTCAAAGTGAGAATTTGCCGCGGAGGCGAATGGTCACCTTGTAACATTACATTAAAGCCCTCGGATTTTACTCCGCGGGATAGAGCATAAAAGGTGTAGCATATCGAGCTGCAATTTCCGGCGTAAATTCAGTAGTACGAGCAGTAACACGTTCACAGTCTTTCTTCACAGTAACTGAAGGTGAACGAAAGGTAAATACATTAAATATGTTTAAATCATTATTAGAACGATTATTAGAATATCTGCATTTAATGTTCCTAATTATGTCAGGTGAAGAATACATTGCGTGCAGTTCTGCGTTGTGTAACTTTCTCCATTCTCTATAATTTTATCCCTCTTAGCCCCAAATATTTTCCTAAGCACCTTATTCTCAACACCCTTAACCTCTGTTCCTCTCTCAAAGTGAGAGTCCAAGTTTTACAACCATACAGAACAACCGGTAATATAACTGTTTTATAATTTATAACTTTCAGCTTTTTTGAGAGCATACTGGATAACAAAAGCTTCTCAACCGAATAATAACAGGCGTTGCCCATACTTATTCTGCGTTTAATTTCCTCCTGAGTGTCATTCATATATGAGCCGTTGAGAGCAGAAGTGGTGAAAGTCAAAAATGGGTAATGAGGGTTAAAGTAAACATTCTGTAAAATACAGCGCAAAGCAGCAATTAATATTCAATTAGTTTACACTATTAGTAGTCAGTTGATAGCACGAAGGACACATATTAATTGCTACTATGCGCTGTATTTTACAGAATTTTTACTTTAAACCTCATCACCCAATTTTGATTTACACCACTTCCGCTCTGAACGGCTCATATGTTACTGTTGCTTCAAGATATTTGAATTTTTTCGCCTCTTCAAAGGATAAATGTGCCATTTTTATATTTCCATTTCGTACAATATTCTGATCACGAGACGTTGTCTTTTCGAGATTTACTTCCAAACCTATCTGTTTACTTGCTTCAAGTAAAATTCCCGTGTTTTCCCTAATAGTTTGTGGATTTTCTCCTAACATATTCACATCATTCCCATACACAAGCAGCTGATGTAACCCGTTCAATTCCAAACCCTCTCTGTTATACTAGACTTTCCTAATGGCATATTCTAGAGTAAAGTTGAAAAAAAAAAGAATAGTGATTATATAAAAATTCAATTTTAAGTTGTGTTAATTTTAATTAATGTTATACAATAAGTAGAAAAGGAGTACGTGGAGTACAAGGGAAATACAAGAATAATAAGGAAAATAGCCTATAAGGAAAAAAAAGGGACAACAAGGAGAATAAGGGATAGACGAAGAGAACAAGGTGGTACAAAGGAAGTGGGGGTTGAATTTTTATTTGACGATCTATTCACAAGTTACTCCTCCGTACCTAGTGAGAAGAAAGATCTAGTTCTACGTCAAAAAAGAAAGAAAACATTTATATTCTATTCTTTTCCTGATCATTTTCATAAAGTCCATAATGATTACTACTTTGTCATCGTAATATCTCATAAACTTTATAATGACTTCTATTTCATTTCACTCGAAAGCCCGATGATATTTTTAAAGTCTGCAATTCAACGTCACTATATCATTATCTTCTCAGTTCATTATAATTTAAACTGTTGTCAAGTAAATAAGAAAATTAATTCTTCTTCTCTTTCTCGCAGAACTTTGCTCGACGAAACAGAGAGAATTCATTCCGTTCGCGTTTCTGGGTCTGCAGTGCTTGATAAATAGCTGCTATCTGGTTTTAATATTAGGGTGCTGCTGACTGTATTAAGCGCCATCCGCCTGGCGACGTTTGGCTTCATTCTGCTGAGTTAATATGTTGTCAGCTTGCATAATTATTATAGAGTCCTGTATTGGCGGCGATGTATCAAGCTCTTAGGCGGAAGGCACCTATTCCAATTACCATACATTCCATAGCGTTTATTTTTATTTCTCCATTTATTTATAATACCTTCATGGTCAGAGCTGTGTTACACGAGTGGCTAGTAGTTCATTTCTAATACCGGATACTCGGATTACATTCTAGAGGAGTTCAAGTGAAATTTATGGGGGACGATCATAATAAAAATTCTATGAAGAAGTGCCATTGTAACAGTAATTATTGAATAATTCTCTAAATCAGTTCTTAATATGATGGCATCGATCATCGTTGAAGCTTGAAGCATTCTACGAGTAGGTCTACTTATTGTTTAGTAGTCATGGGAAGAACATTAGCCATGTTATTTAAGATGTTATATCTGATGGCCGAGATAATACAAACGGTCTTCCACATCAAATATATACCATATACAGGGTCAGTTTTAAGTCCACCGACAAACTTCAGGGGGTGATTCCTGACTGAAAATGGAGCACAAAAGTTCATATCACCTTGTGTCCGGAAATGCATGCTTTCCACGGTAGATGGCACTGAAAAACGACATCAAACAAAGAGCCCTGGCACACAGTACATGGCCTGAATCCCATCCATATCACAACAGATGTTCAAAGCGGCCTCCATGGGATGCAATGCACGCGTTCATGGATTGCCTCACTTGTTCGAATGTTTCGGCCTGTGTTCGAATAGCGTCACAGGCCACGTGGACACGCTGTTCAAGGGTTTCAACATCAGGAACAGGCTCACCGTACACAATACCTTTCAGATGCCCCCACAAGTAAAAGTCCAGGGGGTTTAAGTCTGGTGGTCGAACAGGCCATGAAACAGGACTTCCACGTCCTATCCAACGTCTGGGGAAGATATTGGGGTGTCGGCGAACATTATGGCGGAAGTGGGCTGGCTCTCCATTCTACATCCGTGCTGCCTCTCGACCGTTTCCACCTGCTTGGCCATACATGAACACCATCTCGGCTTGTTCCTGGATTGAATACCGGACCATTATGCTTCTACGTTGCTTAAATCACAATATTTGCAACACACAAAACGCACACTGCAAGTTATGAGAGAATGTCGTCAGTGCCATCTGCCGTGAAAACTATGCATTTCCGGACACAAAGTGATATGAACTTTTGTGTTCCATTTTCAGTCAGGAATCACCCCCTGAAGTTTGTCGGTGGACTTAAAACTCACCTTGTATAATATAATATCAAGACGAAGTGAAGAGAAACGACTAGAAACATTTGAAATGTGGATATGAAGAAGAATGGAGCGTGTGAAAGACAGACAGAATAAGAAATTAAGCTGTGCTAGAAAGAGTGAATGAAGAAAGAATAATACATCTTGATTACACAACTTTTAACACTATATCACTTCGGAAAACGTATTATGTGTCTTTCACGTGTTAAATTTTACATTACCTCGTTAACATGTTTCAGCCTGCTATTGGCCATCTTCAGGACTGGTTGTTGCTGGTCTTGGCGCCTTTTGTTTGTGTTTCATGTGAGGGTGTTTGTGTAGTTTTATGTGGAGTCAAAGAGTGTGTGTGTTCTGAAATTGAGTTGTGTGTTGAGAATTTCATTTGGATGCTCTTCTACATAGGACAGACATGCAGATCATTTCAAACATGTTAAAAAGAACATATCACAGCCATAACAAAATTACAAAACACTTTCACATATGCGGAACACATCACAAATGCTAACCACACCTACAGAGACATCAACACAGACATGAAAATTCTACACATCCAACCAAAGAGCCAGAAACTAAACACACTAGAACAATACGAAATATACAAACACACAAAAACGCATCCAAATGAAATTCTGAACACACAACTCAATTTCAGAACACACACATTACTCTACATTACAATACACAAACACACCCCCACAGGAAACAAAACACAAGGCGCCAAGACCAGCAACAACCAGTTCTGAAGATGGCCAATAGCAGGCTGAAACATGTTAACGAGGTAATGTAAAATTTAACAAGAGGAAGGCACATAATACGTTTTCCGAAAGAATAATGCTGAAATTGATCAGCAAAAGAAAAAGGAATTGGTTGGGTCACTGGCTACAAAGCGATAGAACATTCGCAGCGGTATCAAACGATTCGTAACGAAACAAACTACAATCTCATTTGAGCAATAATTAGCAGTCGGCAAGATAAAATGAAAAAATTCGAGGGTGAAGTTGAGTGGAAGGAGAAAACTCAGATTTTCGTGGAAAATGTGAGAAGGCGTACAAGCGACGTATACCTTACGTTCAACATTTCATCCCGAAAGACGAATTAAACTTGCAGCTGCATTTCCGATACAGCCTACCCCGATTTTTTTCCGCGTGTTCTCCACCTTTGAATGTACTTACAAGGAACTAAGCAGCAGAAAAAGCAAAATCGAGCAAAAATTGTATTTAACTTTCTTGTTTGAGATATCTCAAAGATTGAAAGCTAATTTGCGACCGAACTCTGTGACAAAGAATGTAAACAAAAACTTTTATTCTAGGAAACAACAAACAATCAATTGCATCAATCGACCATGTCAGTCGAGAATTAATAGAATTAAATAATTCTTAAGTATTACATATCTCTCGTATAGAATCCCGAAGCTCAATACGTAAGTTAGTAAATATGCATCCATAGATAGTTGCTAACCACTAGGATCGCTACTATCGTCTCATTACAGACAATGCGAAATAGTACCTGCACAATCTATTGTTCCTAGTACCCTCACAACTCAAGCTTCATGACTGTATATACTAGAATGTGGTAACCCCTTCATTCCATTCCAATATTTATGATAATGTCTTTTATTTAATTTTCATTTTCTCATTGTACGCAATATAAAGAGAAAGTATTGTCCTGTTCAGAAAGTAGCATATTGCTCCATTTTGACGGTTATGCACATTTTGAACATCACTGATACCTAAAGTCATTTTGATCACACCTTCTGTCTGCTTGCCTGTCTGAACTGTTGAACGCATTTTGTTCATGTTCAATAATCTACGAGTCAATTTATCCGGATATGATGCATGTAAAGTACAGTATTTTTGACATGATATACGTTTATTTGAAATTAAAAACGTATTTTTTTTTCGAAGATGTCTCTTGGGAAGCGATATACTTCCTACAACTCTGTATTCACTTCCGACACATATGCTACAGATTATTCCTTCATCAGCTTAAAGAGGTTTTTACTTCTTGGTCACTTTGAAACCTCTTGCTTCGTAATTCTTTTCGGGAATGTCTAAGAATCGCGGAGATCTGGACTATATAGTTGATGGGATGTAAATATTAATCGATTTATTTTCTTATATTTGTAATATTTAGGCTTTATATCTAATTTAATTAGAATTTTGTTGGTCTGAGATGGTTTAGGTTTGGTTTCTTATTGTTTAGTTATTTATTATGTTATGTAGTTGATATTCCAGAGACGTTACATCTGTTTTTTTTTTTTTTTTGGAGCTCTCAATGCCATTTCCCCCGATGTTCTCAATGCGTTTTCAAATATTTTCTAGTGAAAGTTGCGTATTTTTCTCATTGTAATTATGTTCTTGAGGCACAGAATATTAAAGAATATCTGCTTTATTGCGGTACTGCACAAGTTTTCATCACCTGGGAAGATGATATGAACTGAAGAATCATTTACTCTGTTCGGCCTGTTTATTTAACTACTTAAAATGAATTACTGTATTAAATGACAATAACTCAAGTTCAGACAAGAGAAGTAGCTGAATATAGAATCACCAATGCAAATACTTACGCTACTACGTTTAAAGAAATATTAATGCTTTAGCTTTTAATAGCACGGTAGCAAATCCACGAGTTTTTCAAACGTAGCACGTATGACACTGTCTTTACCCTGTTACCATTAACAATAATCCATTTCAAGTATAAAAACAGGACTAATACTCAATGCAATATTAGATTATTGTTTTAAACGACTTATTTTGTAACTCAAGTGCATACACTTTATCTTTCCTCGCTCGTGGATATAGAACGAACGCGACAGTACACAGCACAGCTACACATATGATAACGTGGAAAGATAAAATATATGCACTGTATATATCTAGTTTATTAATCTTAATAGATATCGTATTCGTGCAATATCATGCTCTTCATAAATTCACGAGCAGTAGGCCTGCCTGTGGTAAAAAAATCCTTTACAGTGTTAAATCAATCAGTTTCAAGTGGAAGAAAAATCAATGAAAGTATTCGAGTAAGAAGTTGGTTTATTTTGATCAATACTTTCAGACATAAGACTTCGTTCATCTCGAAATGTCAAAATACCATTTCTGAAGTGGGAAACACCTGTTAGGCAAAATCCATAAGAGGATAATAGTGATTGGGATGGTGAATAGTAAATTTTGACGAGGAAGAGACGCACTGATAAGTTTATTAAGGAAACCCTTCATTAAGCGACAGTGTTTTCTATGCGCCATAAATCCCAGCATTACTTCCATTCCGAAGTTCCATTCGCCGTTAAATTCATCTCTCTGACTTTGAACTAGTGAACCTTCTGATGAAGGATGGGTGGAGCGGAGAAAAATTCTCTCCGGCACCGGGATTCGAACCCGGGTTTTCAGCTCTACGTGCTGACGCTTTATGCACTAAGCCACACCGAATTCCAGTTCCGATGCCGGATTGAATCCTCTCAGTTTAAGTTCCACCCCTTAATTTCCCCGTAGTGACCAACCCTCATGCACTGTGTCACAGATGTGTGACAGTGGCACAATGTCCAACACACTACGTGCAGAGGTGCACTCATTACGAGTGATTAAGTGGCCGAGATCCGACGGAGCTGAAAACCCGGGTTCGAGTCCCGGTGTCGGAGAGGATTTTTCTCCGCTCCACCCATCCTTCAACATATGGTAATACAGAATTCCTGCACGGAAATATCGTATGTACTTCGGTACATCACAATAATAGTGAACCTTCTACCAATTGACAAGCATCGTAGCCTTTCGAGTAGCGATAACGAAGTAGAAATCATATTTATTTGAAGATATATTTTGGAACTGTTTTACATAACAGTAGGTTCTTCTACAGTATAGGCCTAATAAAGAGGTGTTGAAGTCAATGGACAGCAGATTTTTTCCGTCCCATTTTAATATCCCAGACTTGAGTTACGTTACGTTATTTTTTTTTACCGGCTATACTTGTTTTTGTTTTGACTGGCACTGTGTAATCGGTTTGTGATTTAGTATGTATTGGCTGCATGCAGCAACGGGGACAGTGGACTCAAAACCTACAAGGCGGTGGAAACAGGATCCGGACCAGTCGTTGCAATGCAACCGGAACGGTTCAGGACATGGTGCTTAAAAACATAATTCTGATATTACTTCCATCGGTTAAACGTTTCAGATCGGAATAGACAATGTTATCTAATCCCTTTTATATAATTAAAAGCAAATAGGCAGCTTCAGGGCGTGCATTTTTGTACTGATCACATATATAACAGATTGCTCAGCCTTATAGGCTTTGACGGCTACAACTTTACCAATTTCACTGTGCTGCCATCTAGCTACTGCATAAGAAGTCACGTTATAACTCTCATTTGAATTGCATGGAGCAACTGTAGTTCCATCTAGCGGTCGTTTCCAATCGACAGTGGCGATGCTGGTGGCTGTTCTCTTCCACATGTTACCGTTTTTAACATGAGGATGACCAATCTGTTATATGTGATCAGAGATTTTTGTAATTTATTCACAAATGGTAGAACTTCATAGTTTTTTCATGATATGAACAGATGGGCCTGCTCATTTTTAGATTTATATTTTGAAACTAAACTTTATTTGCTTATGTGTTGCAATACTGGGATACTCAAGTGTCGATTTAAGAGAAGGAATTTCCGTGGTTGCTTTCTCCGCAAACACTCGCCTTTCAATTCCAAACAAGTTTCTCTACCTACTTGTACTCCTCTTCTTTCTCCTCATCCTCATCCTCTTCCTCTCCTTCCTATTATTCTTCTCTCTTTCCGTATTCATTTTTCTTTCACCTGTCTCTTTTCATTTCTTCCTGTGGTATTACATCTACTATATCGGGTTTTGTCCTATGCTCTTATTTTAAAATTTCTTTGTTGCATACATTATTAGACGGAAACTTTTGGGACTTCGGTGAATCGGATGAAGTACGGAGTCGTATTTCCATTGAAGTAAGACAAGACATCATACATTACCAATAAATAATCATCCATTTCCCGAGAAATTGTAACGAACACCTGTTATTTCACGCAACGTTCAAATAGTTGCACCGTATACCACGATAGACCGAGAAGCATTAAACAGGAAGATATATTTTTTTATTCCATCATACCAAATTTCCATGAAGTCGTCATCACGGAACATTTCAGTTTAGACTAAGGATGTCAAGCGCGGGCATATTGTACCTGATAAGAGAGAACTTCCGCTTACAGAATCGCATGCAGGCACACGCGTAAAAGAGATTCACCTCTTTTGAAGCCTAGAAATGCCCGCGCTTGTAACGCCTGATTTAGACCATTGTTGTTCCAGTACAGTCCAAAATATTTGTGATCCCTTCATCTTATTTGGCAGACCCAATCTATCTGTTCTTAGGTTAATATCTTAACCTGTTAAGATACTTCCTCCTGCCAAAATTAAAACAGACTTCAGTGCAAACCCTCGTATTACCACTGTTAGGCTATTGCGACGTAATACAGATTTGACAACTGATTTTTCGAACAAGCTGCAGCGTGTGCACATGTGTGTCAGATTCATCAGCAATGCTCGCAAATTCGACCATATTATACCCTCGCTCAAATGGACTCAATAACCGTAGAACACTTCATTCGCTGTGTCTTCTGTTTCGAGTTCTCCACACTTCTACTACAAATTATCTTCGTTCCCGGTTTAACTACTTATCCTCCAAACACGATCTGAACAACAGGTAACAGGAGAGCCAAATCCTAGCAATTCCTCCCCATAGAACATCCCACTATTCATCCTCTTTTACTGTCTCAGTCCCCTGTGAATTGAATTCTCTCAGAAGATTAGGGGCTGCCAGACAATAACTACTTTCAAGAACTGGCTAAGCGATTTCTCACGCAAGCAGTGAAATTGAAGTTGCAATTATGATCATGATTGAGTTTAATAATTTAATTATATTTAGGTATGACTATTATTATTATTATTATTATTATTATTATTATTATTATTATTATTATTATTACATGATTATTTTATTGGTCTGTTGGGGCGATAAAAAGAATTGTTATTGTATTATATTTAGTATATATTGTATTATATTAATTATGTTTTGTTTATAGCAATGTAGTAATTTTGTGTCTTACTGGTTGAGTGGAAGAGAAGGCCGAATGATCTTAACTCTGCCAGTTAAAATAAACCATTATTATTATTATTATTATTATTATTATTATTATTATTATTATTATTATTATTATTCATTTAGTGTTCTGCCCAAGGGCAGGTCTTTCACTGCAAACCCAGCTTTCTCCAATCTTTCCTATTTTCTGCCTTCCTCTTTGTCTCCTCATATGATCCATATATCTAAATGTCGTCTATCATCTGATATCTACTTCTGTCCCGAACTCTTCTCCCGTTCACCATTCCTTCCAGTGCATCCTTCAGTAGGCAGTTTCTTCTCAGACAGTGACCCAATCAATTTCTTTTCCTCTTCCTGATCAGTTTCAGCATCATTCTTTCTTCACCCACTCTTTCCAACATAGTTTCATTTCTTATTCTGTCTGTCCACTTCACACTTTCCATTCTTCTTCACATTCACATTTCAAATGCTTCTGTTCGCTTCTCTTCACTTCGTCGTAATGTCCATATTTCTGCCCCTACAATGCCACACTCCATACAAAGCATTTCACTAGTCTCTTTCTTAGTTCTTTTTCCAGAGGTCCGCAGAAGATGATCCTTTTTCTGTTAAAAGCTTCCTTGGCCAATGCTACCATCCTTTTGACTTCCTGGCAGCAGCTCGTTTACTGCTTATAGTACACCCCAAGTATATGAATCTGTTCACTTGCTCTACTGCCTCATTTAGAATTCTCAAGTTTATCTTCTGTATTTTTCTTCCTATGATATGCTCTTCGTCCTATTTACATTAGTCTTCATTCCATACTGCTCACAGCTGTCATTTAGCTCCGGTGTCATATCCTTTAGTATCATCTCCTCTTCTGCTAACAACACCATATCATCAGCAAATATTATTATTATTATTATTATTATTATTATTATTATTATTATTATTACTAATAATAAACTAAAGGCGACAGTTCTTTTTCCTTTGCAACAATATATTTCTACTCGTATGACTTCAAATCTTTCACTACATTGTCCACTTTCAACTTATTTCGTATTTATTATATTTTTGAGACGATCAAGCCTGGTAAAGATCTGAAGTACTTCGTTTCTGCAAGTTACAATTTTTGACATCCCGGCTCTTCATTATCCAGATTTGGTTCATATACAGAAGAACAGTTTTAGAAATGGTGTACAAATTCAAGCTTTAATTGAATTTAAATATTTCTAAATTGGTGTTTGATTTTTCTGGTAGTTATATTTTTCTTTGTGATTTATTTTCTTTAATATTAGATCAGATCTCTATGTAGTTAAAGTTACATATATTTCCTACAATTTTATCATGTTTTCTTGAATAGGACAGGGAAATAAAGAAAGTCTTTGCCTTGGGTAGTAATCAGACAACTATGTTTTGAGTTGAAGTTCTACAGATTTCGTAATGTTTGTTAATGATGATAAAGTAGTTGATTCAGCCTCGTTGAAAATGCTAATCTCAAAGACAGTATGCGTTGAACAGCAGGAAGGTGAGATGAGAGAAGTTTTTGTCATTGTTTTTTGCGTCCTAAAAATGTGCATTTGTCGGAACCGCATTCCGGTCCCACAGAGCACCGAGTTGTGTAGTTTTCTGCAGAAAGACCCAAGAATCTGCTACCTCTCCGCACTCCTCTGCCTACGACCCACCGGCAATACAGTACCTGTCCCGCGTGCGAGAGTGGTTTATGTTCTAATTGAATGCTTTCATGAAAGTCGAATACAGTTTATGAACTCTTCCATTCAACAACAAATAATTTCGGAACTTGACGTCTTCTGAGCTTGAATGTTGAAGAGAAAAATTAACATACTGTTGATATAAATACAGTATTGTAAAATATGCATCTTGATTACACACTTTTAACATTTCTGTCACTAAAGGTTTGGTAAATTTGTTATGTAAGCAACTTTTCTGTGATGATTAAAATTATGTTGGTTATATTTTCAACAGTAATCTCACTAGAGGTCTAGAGAAAATCAAAACTCGAGCGGGATTTAATTGACTATTACACGATTAGAATAAAGTATATAAAGATTAGAAATAACAAAGTACTCCAATACAATAAAATATTAATTGACTTACGAAAATGCAACTGTCTTCAAATGCATTATTGTACCATCTCAACATTACAAATAGTACGCTAGATGGTAGTAGTGTGTTATGATTAGCGGTTTTCTTGTTATCAAGTGTGCCAACTATGGAATCTTCATTGAACTCTGTGGACGGTTACTAGTCAAGAAGGCTTTGTTGATTCAGTTTCATTTTTATTAAAACATTTGCATTCCATTTCAATCATCCCGATCCCAGTAATCAACGTCACTTGATTTTCAATAAATCTTAGTATTACACAATCTCTGATATGTGACTATCCATAATATCATATAGCAGAAGCTATAACTTAACCTAAATAATGTAAACAAGTGTTAGAAAAGTTTTAATTAGGGACGATGAAATAAACAAGAAAAGTTTTAATTAACGATGATGAAATAAAAAATAAACATGAATAATTTTAAAAGAAACAATTATTGAAAGTACAATTTTCAAATTTGAATGTTTTAGTGGTTGGTGGTTCAGTTGATGTTACAGTATATTGGACGTGTGCGTAAGAGAAGTGAACTCGTTGATGTACATGGTGTATTCCTCAACTTATTCAGGATTTACGAATGGTGCTCTTCATTTATTTGCAAATAGTGTTTCAGGGAAGATGCATAGCTATGACCAGTGATCTTTATTAAGTCTTGTTCTTGAATGCCAATGCGAGTCATATTTGAAACTGCTGTGCATCAACTGGAGTGGTTTGTAATTGTCTGTTTTTTTTTTGACGTCCAGACCAGTGCAGTTTGAAATGTTGGCAAACAAAGAAAGAAATGCTCGGGTAGTGATAAAAATAAACAAATGCTAGGGAAGCGACAAAATTAAACAAATGCTAGGGACGCAATAAAATTGTGCGATAAGCAGTCATGATTGGTTGAAAGACGTCCTTTCGTACCGTTTTATAGGTCAAAAGTAGTGTGACGTATTAAAAGTGTAATAGTCGCTTTAATTTATTATTAATTTCGTCTTGCTTCGGCCATCATCAGATTTCTAGTGAGGTCCTTGCTTGTTTCCGGTTTCTTCAAATAGGCTGTGTGTTCTGAAATTTAATTGTGTGTTAATGATTTGTCATGGAGACGGACGTGCAACAGTAACAAATATAGTAAATGACACTCGAGAGAAAATTAAACGCAGTATAAATATGCGAAATGCCCATTATTATTCAGTTTAGAAGCTTTTATCATCCATTCCGCTCTCGAAAAAGCTATAAGTTAGAATTTATAAAGCAGTTATAATACCGGTTGTTCTGTATGTTTGTGAAACTTGGACTCTCACTTTGAGAGAGGAACAGAGGTTAAGGGTGAACGAGAATAAGGTGCTAAGGGAAATATTTGGGGCTAAGGGGGATGAAGTTATAGAAGAATGGAGAAAGTTACACAAAGTAGAACTGCACGCATTGTATTCTTTACTTAATATAGTTAGGAACATTAAATCCATACGTTTGAATTGGGCAGCGCATGTAGCACTTATGAGTAAATCTAGAAATGCATATAGTGTCAGTTGAAAGACCTGAGGGGGGGAAAAAAACTTTTCGGGCGGCCAAGGCGTAGATAGGAGGATAACATTGAAATAAATTTGAGAGAGGTGGAATATAATGGCAGGGACTGGATTAATCTTGCTCAGGATAGGGCCTGATGGCGGGTTTGTGAGAGCGGCAATAAACCTCGGGTCCTTTAAAAAGCATTAATAAGTAAGTTAGTTACTATGTTGCTGTATATAAAATATGTCTTCATTTCTCTAATTTGTAAGCATTAGAAATGAAAAGACTTTTCTTTCTGGAGAAGGGATATGAATCCATTACTGTAACTTAGTTGCTTCTCTTACACATTCAGAGACACTACAGTTCAATGAAATTGCAAATTCCGTAACAAACTTGTCTTACTGTTGTACTGTAATTTCAAAAAACGTCTATAATATATACAGAGTGAACAGTAAGTAAAGTAATTAATTTCAGGAAGTCATTCTTTGAGATATTTCAAACAAAAATGTTGAATACAACTTTGGTCGTTTTTTCTTTCTTTTCGAGATAAACATTGCTTTATATGGAACATTTCATAGCGAGTTTTGGGAAAACCATTGATTTAATTCCCAATATGCTCAGTCAATTTAAGAGAACACTCTATTATGATAATAAATTATTGAAATAATTTTAGTTCTGTCCTTCAAATATGCAGAAATTTGATCCGAAAAATGTAACATTATAAATTCATTTTCAGAACGAAAAGTTACATTAGTTCCGATCAAATTTCTGCATATTTAAAGGACAAAACTAAAATTCTTAGAAGAATCATAGCTCTCTCATCATACTTCTCGTAATCCAGACACCAAGAGACGCAATGTTTCTCATTGTCTAACAGATGAGGATGTCACCTTGGAGCTTAAATCTCATAAACGTGGCTGTTGTTAAATTACTAGGCTTTTCTACAGAGACAAACAACTTATGCCGCTCTGCGCAGTGAAATTGGACAACAATGAACAGGGTAAGAAGATTTTCATGTAAAGAAAATCCAACATGCACTCATCAAAGTAGAATATCGTCTAAAACCCCGAAACAATCCTCGGTGTACAAAATGTCAACGGTATGGTGAAACTAAAAACTTTTGTTATCTCACACCACACTGTGTGAATTGTACTAAAAACATCACTATTTTAATGCATTAAACCTAGAGAAGTCGAACCAACATGTGTACGCTGTGGAGGAGCACTCGGCTTAAAGAAAAGGTCTGATTCAAATCCTCTACAGCCAAACCACTGAACATCACAATCAACATTGTAAAACTTCCCTAATTTTACAGCAAATTCCCCTTCTGACTCGCCATCTATACCTTCTTAGCCATACCCTGTACCTATTAAAACCAATGTCACCAATACTTCAATTCAAGATATCTCTCCTGCTACAGATGCTATTGGAAACCTAATTCAGATAGTGACAACTTCCCTGAAACCATACCTACCAGTGATTAAAACTCTTCTCCTCTAACTTGTCACAAGCCTTCTCAATAATGAAAATTAAGGCCATTATTATAAAACGGTTTCTGAACTGATTATTTTAAACTGGAACGCAAATGGTATCACAGCTAAGCGAGCAGAATTCTGTGTCACAGGATATGACATAATTTTTGATCAAATAAATATGATAAAATGTAAGATTTTGAGTATATTACTATGTCAAAGCTTTTATCATATCTTTCATCACAGTTCAAATAATGGATCCACAACAGTTCTATGCTTGTTGAAATTCATTGTAAAAGCAGTAATAGTTATTGCATTAATACGAAGGGAGAAATCAAAGAAAAAACGTATTTCATCTGCTTAGAGTGTAAACCTGCTAACTAACAAAAAGGAAATTTTACAGGAGAAACAAAAAATTGAGTATAAATTAACTCTGAACATTTAGGCCCAAATCCAAAGTACAGATGGTGTAGTTTCAGAGTTAATTTATGCTCAGTTTTTTGTTTCCCCTGTAAAATTTCCTTTTTGTTAGTTAGCAGGTTTACACTCTAAGTCGACGATTTGGGTTAGAGATTGGGGTAGGGAGAAAAGATACAAAAGCAATCCATCAAACTCTACTGAGAGAACTTCAATGTGAAGATGTGAAATCCTATATATATATATATATATATATATATATATATATATATATATATATATATATACACACTGAGTATTTAATAATGAATGATGAAACATTTCATGTGACTCATAATGTGATATTAAAAGTTTTGTGATTTTCACAGACCATGTATACTTAATGTCCGCCATTTTCTTTCTTCACAGTCACAGATTTTATCAAAGGTGTGATGATGACAATAACTTTTATCACAGAACTATGTCACAGCTAGATGTGATCAAAGATGCTATATTACACTGTAAAAGATTTAAACATATATATTTTATCAAACTTTTATGACACAGAAATTTGATAGTGTAGTATAGGCCTTAGAATTTCTCTCTCGACACAACATAGCTGTAGCGTATGTTACTTAAACTCATCTTATTCACCTAGAGAAGTTTACAGATCCTGGGAAGATCAAGGCGTAGGTGGAAGGATAATATTAGAATACATATGAGGGAGGTGGGATATGATACTAGGGTCTGGATTAATATTACTCAGGATAGGGACCGATGGTGGGCTTATGTGTGAGCGGCAATGAACCTACGGGTTATTTGAAAGCTTTTGTAAGTAAGGTAACCTAGTGATTTGCATGGGTATGGATTTTTGAAGAAAATGAACAGTAAGAAACATTTTTAATAATAATAATAATAATAATAATAATAATAATAATAATAATAATAATAATAATTATTATTATTATAGAGATGTAATAAATATTTTAATTTAATTTTTTTATTTCCTTGTTTGTCCATAAAAGAGTTAAAACCATAAGACTTATCAAAGAGACAAAAAAGGGAAAAACAAAAATTAAAGCAGAAAACAACAATTAAAATAAATAACAATACAAGAAATTAGCACCAATGTAAACCCACACGTATTTAATCTAAATTGTAGAGACAGAGGTTTCTTAAAATTCATTTCATTTATCTTTTAAATTATCTTAAATCATTCGTATTTTTAATTTCATGAGGCAAATCAATATATATTTTTAAGCCATAGATCATATACGTTTTGTTGAAACTTGTCAATCGATGTGCTGGAATATTAAAACTATCCTTAAAATGAGTGTTGTAATAATGAAAATCACTATTCGATAAAATGGTTCTTATTAAAATGTATTAATTTCATAAGATTAAAAATATATACAGCATAAACTGTTAAAATATTAAAAGTCTTAAAATATTCCCTACATGATGTACGATTATCAACACCTGCCATGCAACCCACAACATGCTTCTGAGCAATAAAAGCGTCAGTCATCTTCGAACTTGACCCCCAGAAGCATATACCATATGATAAACTCGATTCTACTTCGGCATAGTAGAAGGACTGAATGGTTCTATGATACAAACAAAATCTAAAATTTCTAATTTGGTAACAAACAACATTCATTTTCTGAATTAGGTGTGAACAGTGTAATTTCCAATTCAAATGTTCATCAAATATTAGACCAAGAAATTTAGTTGAATATGACTGGCACACTTGGTGCTCGTTAATACTTATGTTTAAAATATTTCTACTTTTTGAACATTGTGAAATTGAATAAAACTGGTTTTATTACTATTCAAATAAAGCATATTGTCTGTAAACCATAATTTAAGATCCTTCAACAACTCATTACACAAGAAGGTGTGTTCACAATTTTGAAAATATCTTTAGTCCAAGTAGAATCAATATGAAAGCATGCAGACTTTGACAGTCACAGACCCGATCTGCCTCTAGTTACACAGAAAAGGCACTAAAAACGAGTTGATTGCTTGCAACTCGAATTATCAATCACGTACAGAAAATCCAGCAATTAAAGTGCTTATTTAAATGCACGGAGCGCTTCCATTGCGGATGCCGATTGTGTTTTATTTCCACAACAAGGAAAACAAAAAAAGATTCACATTCAGTTGTCAATTTCATTGTCCAATCGAGAACAGAAGAATTCCTACTAGGACAAACAGAAGTTGAATGTTTCTATTCCTTTAACTGGAAATTGCTACTGAAATTAGAGTTGCTTCTTATCGGCCGACGTTTCTTAATCAGTACGGCATGTTCTGCGTCCCACTTGCTCTGAAATGAATAAAAAAAGCTCTTGTAGCTGAGGAAGACAAAAAGAACTAGCAAATGCACGGCAGTTCTCGGAACGAGTGCTGTGAGGTGCACTCTGCCCACTAAAAGCAAGGTGATTTAACAACAGTGGAAAAACTTCGCGCTTCAAAATAAGATCGTCACGCAAATCAATGTTAAAATGTATCAAGGATAAAACCGACATCTGTGTTCTTGTCCTATGAGGCTGTACGAAGAAACCTAATGGATAGGCCGTTAAGCTGTAATGTGACTCTAATGTTTGCTGCCGGTGCAATTATATGAGCTAGAGAAGCGCCGAGATAAAAAGGGGATCATCTCCACGCTGAGTTCTAGGAACGTTAAACGAAATATTAATACGTATATTGTATCGAAAACAACACCTTTTTTCTTCCGCCTGATCTGAATTTCAGTTCACGTGGCTGGACACATAGGAAAATCCTGCAATAAATTTTAGGACAAATTACTTTTGTCTCGAAAAATCTGTAAGCTCACATGGTGCGATAGTAATGGAGTGCCAAGACAAAAACACGAAAACATTTTTTCATCATAATTAGTCCACTGTCTTCTGTATTTTCCTCACGACCTCTTTCTTACAAGTTGAGTCTTCATGTAGCATTTGTTATGAAGTTGTTATTAGTCCTGTCGAGCGATCAAAATATTTCATCGATTAACAATCTGAATTTAATCAATTAATCGATAGATTAATCGAGCTTCGATCGATTAAAAAATATGTAATATACTTTAATACACAATTATTGTTAAATTTAATTTATGTTCGGTGATAAGCATAAGTGTAAAATGTTGTGTATCTGTATATACATTATCATTATATTAAAAAACAATTTTATTTTAGTCATTTACTAACATAATTATTATGTAGGCTTATAATTTTTGAGACAAACACAAATAAAACAGTATGAAGACTCACCTAGTTAATACTGCTTAATTCATGATTTTAAATTTGCTCCGAATTAAGTGCCGCTCTACATTTAGTAACACTGTTTCCTGCATCACTAAACACGAAAAAAAAAAACGTTTTTTCTGTGAGGTACTTCTCCAAAATCGTTTAATTTAAATCCAAACGTTGCACTGAGTTCATCTCTCAAATTCTCGTACAACAAAATGAAGTTTTCACTTTTCACAAATTTCAGAAATCTGTTTTTTTCTTTCCCAAAGTAAACACACAAGCTTCATCTACAAACTCAGTATAGAAACTGCAACAATGCAGCAAACTGGCCCCTATTTTAATCGGGTTACAAAATTTTAGAAAGAGAAGTTATTCTCTCATTTGCACACAGTGTATCCATGGCTAAGGGATGAGGGGGGGAATCCCAGAAAAGTATGTATTTCATATGCTAGAAAGACTCGACAACAAGGTGGAAGTTTTCTTGGAAAACCATAAAACTTAATAAGGGTTTCGCATTATGTTTCAACTTTCAATAGCAGTAGACCAGGTCACAGTACTCATATCTCCATCTCTTTTTGAAGTGTTTGTGCAAAGATTTGCCCCTACTACCTGTTTTGTAGTTACAAAATAACGGTACTATTGTGTTTTGAAGTAAGCAATTTCTGAGAGATGAATATTGTCGGAATTTTTAGTCTGAGTTGGCTTTAAGAAAATAATAATCAGGGAACGGATTTATATGGACTAAAAATATATGAAATATGTAAATATATATGTAGTTATTTTTACCAAAATATGGAATTAAATATGGATTTTTACCAAAATATGGAATTAAATATGGACTTAAAATTATAAAAAAATGACTATGTACGTTAAATATTGGTACATTTTAATCAAACTAAACAAAAAATATAATGGACGTACCTTATCTTCCAATGTAGTTTCAACAAAACACAATTTTTATTGTCTGTTACCATAACAATAGGTTACAAACATTTCTTTCAAGTGCTGAAAAGTGAATCTTCTTCTATTGTCTCTGAGGATAGATTTATACTGACTAAAAGAGCGTTCGACGTCACAAGAAGTAACTGGTACATAATTCAATTTCACAATGTCTGCTGGGGATAAGTCCAAGTTAATCTTCACTGTTGATTCACCACTCATCACAGCAACAACCTTTTGTAGTTCTTCATATCCAGGGTTTTTTGAAAGTACAGTGTCCACCTTAGCTCTTACTGCATCTGCAACTTTACCTCTACCACGATTCAGTTGTTCCACAGTACTATTTATAATTTCAAAACTTTCAGATAGTGAAAGGTGCCTATTTTGGAGACTTTTGAGCGTTTTTATGATGCATGAAAATGTATGCTGAATGTGAGCTAAGTCATTCTTCACACTTATGTCACAGGTAACTGTTTTCGCAGTATCAATTGAGACTGCATCTTCAGAGTCCAATGCAAGGAGAACATTGTTAATAGAGTCTATATGTTCGGCATAATATTCAACTGCTTCTAGCCATGTACCCCATCTAGTTAAAATTGGCTTTGGTGGCAATGGAATTTCAGGGTACATTTCTTTCAACACGTTAACTCTACTGGGAGCTTTGAGAAATACTTTTTTCACTGATGAAATCAACAAATCTACTTTAGGGAAATTGTCTCTGACCACTTCTGCCACACGATGAAATGCATGCGCCACACAAGTAAAATGAGTCAATTTAGGATATACAACAGATAATGCTTGTCCAGCTTTGACCATATAAGGGGCAGCATCGCTAATAAAGAATAACACATTATCGTACATAATACCCTTTGGCCACAGGATACCCATAGCTTCGTTGAACAGTTTAACTATAGTTTTGTTATTGCACTTTTCTAGAACATCACAATGTAAAAGAATTCGTTCAGAATATTGTTCACTTAACAAACCGATAACTACATTACCAACAAGTCTACCTTCTTTGTCGGGAGTCTCATCAATGGAAACCCAAATTGAACTATCTTTAATTTCATCTCTTATCTTCTGTATTGTCTCATCGTAGATGGATGGAGCATACGTCTTCCTAACTGTTGACTCAACCGGGATTGTATGTTGAGTATATTTTTCAAGGAATTCCCTGAAGACCTTATTCTTTAGTTTGTAGAGAGGAATATCAGCAGAGATGAGAGAACGGCACAGGTCGATGTTAAACTCAGATCTTACATTCGATGTTGTTGGTTGTGTTAAAAACAATTGTCTCTGCTTGGAATTTAGTTGTTTGTTGGCCTGATGTTTACTAGTTGTAATGTGTTGTTGCACCAGGAACTTTTGTGTAGATGATACTGCACACTGACACAAATTACAAAATAATATTTTATTGTCAGTTGATAAACCATCTTCTTTAAATTCTGAAATGTAACTTGTTAGTTTTGATTTTAAATTGACTGAATGACGTACTTTTGGCATATTTACCGTCTTTATAGTATGATTTACAAAACTGAACCTATGTGTACTCTGACTGGCATTTAACTGTTGAGCTGCACAACTGAAGTCTGTTAAAAATTTTAAATTAAATTAATACAGTTTTGTAACTTACTTTCCCATTGTTGATAGGACTGCTAATTTTCAAATAACTCTGATGTTAAAGGGATTACTGAACATGTGTTTAAATCTCTATTGTTGAAATGTATTTTTAAAAGTTAATGGAATTTTGTTTTGTTTTATTGTTAAACCTAATATAATATGGACTGTTTTATATGAAATATGGAAAATATATGGAAATTAACGAAAATATGTACTAAACTCTAAAATATGGAAAAATATGGAAAATAAAAGTAGGATTTTTCAACCCTACACATTGTGAAACATAAAGATAATGCAAAATATAAATTATATTAGCTTTATAAGTAAATATGTATTTACATATAAATCCTTTCCCTGATAATAATTAAAAACAAGTACAACCGATTTAAAATGGATTTGAGGGAGGTGGGATATGATGATAGAGAATGGATTAATCTTGCTCAGGATAGGGACCAATGACGGGCTTATGTGAGGGCGGCAATGAACCTCCGGGTTCCTTAAAAGCCAGTAAGTAAGTAACAACCGATTAATTTTAATCGACTCGATTATTCGAATAAACATTTTGATCGATTAATCTTACAACAGAAATTGATCGATTAATCGATCCCACAACACTAGTTATTATCCTTTCTCTCTTGATATTCACATCCAATTTCCTTTTATTTTTTTTGCTCCTTCGTTTTAAATTTAAACCTGATTAAAATTTAATCTCTGCCATCTACTAGGATATTCGAAAAGTAATGGTAATACAGCTAAATTTATTTAGGTTACTTTTGATATTACATAACTTCAAATATAGTCTCAAGCCATGTTAATAATACGTTGCCAAATGCTTGGAAGACGATGGACTCCATCTGCAGCAGCATTTCTGGATATCTCTTTCACTGTTCAATCTAAAGCTCTTCGGTTGTCAATTCTTGATTGAAAGCGAATACCTCGTTTCCACCCAGCTTTTAATAATTCAGTATAGTAGGACTTCTCTCCCACAGGCTTCTTGTAATGCCCTAAAGCACTGAGTTGCATGTTTTTCTCTTGCAACTTGCATTTTTATGAAGCACCTTTGTTCATACCTTTAGGGCTGTATTGTTTATTACAAATCTGAAACAACCACTGTATTTACAAAATATGGCTACTTCGAGACTTTCAATATTGCAAATTTATGAAACAATAGCTGCTCTATTACGTGTGTAGTACAAAATTTCAATGATCATCGCTAGGAGCGCTGATTTACAGCATTGTTACCATTACTTATCGAATGCCCTAGTAGTATCCAATTCTTTTTGAAGTCATGATCTGCATGTCACAAGCCAGGCTCTGTTGCGGCGTGACAGAGGATTAACACCTCTTTAAAATTCAGGGTTCGGCTATCTTCTTGCCAATAGCATCTGGAGGAAATTCAACATGGCCACCATAGCAATTACAGTAGCTATCTCAGTGACATCACAGATCACATATATAACAGATTGTTGATCCCTATGTTAAAATCGGTAGCACTTTGAAAAGCGCAACTACCAGGATCACCACCCGTCCGCCGTAAACGAACACGAGATGGCAGTACAGTCGCTAATGCAATTCAAATGGGAGTTATGACGTGAATCCTTATGTAACAACTAGATGGCAGCATAGTAAACCTGACAAAAGTTGTTACCGTCAAAGAATATAAGGCCGAGCAATCTGGGTATATATGATCTAGGGTGACATCTGTTACCCAGGCTGCTCAACACTCACTCTTCTACATCTGTACAAAGGGCTGGACTCCCGAGATGCACCACAAACCTGGTACCGCAGAACACAAACCATACCACTTTTTATACATCCCGGGGATATGAAAAATAAATACACTTTCTCGGCACTCAACAGACAATAAATATACAACACGACAACAAAATAATCGAAAAACTACTCACATATTATAACCTGCACCACCTCAACCCTAACACAAACATGTCGACCCACATTTGGACCAACTCATTAACGCCTTCTCCAACAGAGGGAGATGGTGGACACTACATAACCCTGCTCAAACTCCGACTGCTTAACCAGCGGAACATTAAAAATGCAACAAAACATCAACAAAAGACAGAGGAGATTCCCTCACTTTTCCAAAAAAAAAAAAAAAAATCTTACCTAGGCAATGCAATTACAAACCAGAGGAATCTTCACCCCTGAAAATCGCACTGCAGTTCTAGCAGTAGGCCTCCTTAAAAATGAAAAAGTAGACTAAAAAAACAAAGATAATATCCGTAAACTAGTGTATTCTGTTTAGCTGGCTCATCACCCAGCACTTGTTAAATTAAAGGTAATGTAAAAACAGGGTCCGACAGAGGAACGGCTATTTTAAGGAGCGCATATCTCTCACAGCACAGTTGAGGATCGATAAACTACGTGTACATCATATTGCCAATGTGTTGCCATTTAGTCGTCATGGATGGTGGAGCGGTGCACAACGTCCTTTTGTAATCAAAAACTTTTACAAGAACAATACAGTTTTGGGGTTACTAGGCGTGAATTTCATCATTTTAATATACGACGCCATGATCCCGTCATTTGCTCATGCAACTTACATTTTCATGCATACAAAATTCTCATTGTAGGCCTACATCAATTAAAACATGGCGATATTCTCAACCGAAAGACTTTTTGAGAGGAGATTTTAAATTGTACAGATGAAAGATGAAGTCTTTATTGGCCGTTTGTGGGTGTCTGACGAAGCAGGTTTACATTTCCGTCTCAATGATAATCACTTAAAGAACATCCTTTCCGAGAAATGAATGACAGATTAGGGCAAATCCGGTAGAGATACTACACTTTTTAAAATTATGTTTATAACTTCTTTCAAAAAGGCTCAAAAGGCTGAAAATTCTGCAGCAATATGTAATATATGGGTTTTCGTAATAAATGCGCGGTAGAGGTGTAGAAATTAAAGTTTTATGAATATAAAAATAATTTTAAAATGTAGATTCGGGACGTTTCTCACGGGTATGCCAGTAAAGTTGCCGCGTCTGTTGAAGTGAGACGCATCTCTGTGGTGAATTAAATATAAAAACACATGTAAATGGAAATTGAAAATATTCCTATTCACTAATTAATTAGACTACAGGTAGATAAGGCTCTCAAAGTACTTATTTATAATTTGGATGTTGACTACTTAGTTTGTTAGAGTTGAAAATATTGACTTTTTATTGGCGTGGTTTAACTCTCGTGCTTTTTCCATAACACAATCGACACATATCATGACACCGTATGAAGAGCGAGACACATGAAACCATTTTCTACAATCTAGCCTATACACTCGATCCAATCATCATTCTTTATTGTAAGCAAGTACGTAGTTTTCCCAGCACTCAATCACTCGTTGATCTTTCAGGACCAGTCTTTTCTTGATTTGAGCTTCTGGACGACTGTTTCTCCTCACTTCACTGAACCCTGTTCATATTCACGTTTCTTTTTTGTATATTCAGTAGGCATTTTGTGTTGTAATCTACTAAAATCTGTAAAAAAATTCCATCGTCATTTTATAAATAATAATAATAGATAAAGAGATGTATTGAATAAACTTCAAGGTAGATATATTTATGAATTTATAAAAATATAGCCTATATTGAATTTTTTTATACTGCGGCATCTATCCCTTTAATTCTTGCGGCATCTCTACCAAACTTAAGATAGAGTTGCCGCACCCCTTACTTGCCATATTTCATTTTGAACAAGGGTCTAGTTCAAGACGTAAGGCACAATTAAATATCGAATTGTCTTAAAGTGTGATCCATTTTGTTTTCTATGAGAAAATGGCGGCTATTTCCTTTGGAAAAATTCATTGTCAACGTATTTGTATTTAATAGAAAAATTAATTGATGTAACTGGACTATACGTGTATTGAAATATCAAAACTGAAGATTCTTAACTTACGGAAGCAGGCCCTTCAATATTATTACATTTTTTATGAGAAATATTATACATTGCAATGTTGGAATCACCCAATAGGCCTCGGTGGTTTAGAGCAGTGGTTTATAAACTTTTGAGTGTCATGGACTTCTTGGAGCTCATATTTCATTTTGGCGGACTCGTGATAATGTTCTCCTTATTAAAAATTTGCATTATGTAGTGAATTAAGCATTCGTAATAACTTGACAGTGATATTAAATTCCAGCTTTAGCTTTTAAACATTATCTGAAAAGACATTAATAATAATAATAATAATAATAATAATAATAATAATAATAATAATAATAATAATTTTTATGAGATGTTTCTCATTTAATATAAATTATGAAAAGTGGAAGTAGTTCACAATTAATATCTGATTTCAGTATGCAACACAGATTTACTTTTTCATGGCTAAAGAAGAACACTTGAGACTGAGTAGTTTGTTCTATGTATATAAGGGTATGTGAGTGTATGTGTATGTAATTTAGAAAATTGCTGCCTCGCAAAATGTTACATTGAACATAAACATCAAATTCGCAGTGAATTCTTTGAAAGAATGTAACTGTCTATGTTAAATTAATTACATTGGATTAATTGTTTTCTTTACAGTCCGTCGCAGCTTAAGAAGTATTAGTGTAAGACATAGACTTCGTCAGATTTAAGGATTAAATTTAATTGAATGCTGACGAAATCCATAGGAATTTTACATAATCATTTATATAATGTTCAATAATAATAATAATAATAATAATAATAATAATAATAATAATAATAATAATAATATTTATTTATTTACTAGAGTTTCCTCAAATTAGAGGCTGCCATTAGACAAAGCATACAAAACAATACAAGAACAAATAGATGATGAAAGATAACAGAGTAAGAAAAAAGGTAAACAAGTACACAAACAAACAAACAGAATAAAAAAAAGTTACAAGTAAAGAAGCAATGAAAGCTAATAAGAAAAAGAAAAATGATAATGGTGCGTTAGTTTTTTCAGTACACTGAATTAGAGTCCATATAGGTGGTTCTTTTTTCATGTAATATAAATTAAGAAAAGTGAAAGTAGTTCACAATTAATATCTGATTTCAGTATCCAACACAGATTTACTTTTACATAGCTTGAAACTAAACAGTTTGCTCTATGTATATAAGGGTGTATGAGTGTAGGTGTATGTAATTAGGAAATTGCTGCCTCACAAAATGTTACATTGAACATAAATATTAAATTCGCTGTGAATTCTTTGAAAGAATGTAACTGTCTATCTTAAATTAATTACAAGGGATTAATTTTTTATTGCTAGAATAAATATACATACTGTATATATGTATATAAATCACTCTAGCCCCCAGGAAAGAGGGTACAGGGCGTATTTCACAAAATTTTAATACATGTATTTAATTAATTAACAAAAAATAAAAAGTAAAAAAGAGAAAAAGAAAAAAAAAACACAGATATTGCAGTAAGTGAAACTTTATATTGTCTCCCTAAACAATAATTTTTAATTGATTTTTAAAACAAGGAGCATTAACAAATTGAATGTTTAGTAACTTAGTTGTTATCTTGTTATAGAGCCTTAGACCGGAGTTGCTACTGTGATTATAAGCTACAGTTGTGGTAGGCTACATTTAAGTTCTGTCAAGCATATGTTCTCTGATCTTCTAGTTTTATTTTTATGTCAATACAAATTAAATATATTACGGTTTTTATGTACGAAATTCAATAAGACATTGTTATAAATTTAATGGATATTAAATACTTTAAATTCAGAATGCAACAGTTCTGAGGGATAATCAAGAGGCTTATTAGGACATTTTTATTATTCTTTTCTGTAGCCGTGTTATTGGCATGAGGGAGGTACTAAAAGCACCAACCCTTATATAATACCATATTGTAATATAACTTGTATTAATGCGGTAAATCATTCGTAAAGTGTGGGTCGTCAAGTAATTTCGTAGGATAAGAAAATAGCGAATGAAATACAAAGTTATTTTACGTTATATCATGTCTTTGCTGTGAAAAATGAAACTAGTTCTTCAGACTTACCATAAAGTTGTCAGTGAAATTGTTGATGTCTTTACTATGAAGAATTAAACCAGTTTTTTTAAGACTTATCGTAAGGTTATTTGTGGGGTGGTTGATGTTCCTTTGCGTAATCTTTCTCAACTGTAGATACTCTAAGTCGTAACTCTATCTCAGCATTAAGTTTACGTCTATATTTAGTCTTCAAGAAGACAAAAGCAGAAAACGTAAGGTACTATCACTCAAAGTATGCTGATGTAAATGCTATTAAGTATTACATCGGAAAACATCGGGTATAATGTTGTGGATGCAACTAAGTTGCAACAGGAACGTTGTAAGAAACAGGATGTTTAAGTTAGAGTCAAAAGATAATAAATTCTAACAGCCTCTCTTCTTTTTTGACGAGAGAAAACTTTGTCACCAAGAATATATATTTTTACAATCGCTTTTTATTACATCTTGATGAAACAACTTTTAACACTATATCACTTCGGAATATGTATTATATGGGTTTCTCGTGTTAGATTTTACCGTACCTGGTTAACAGTTCTGAAGAAGGCCAATAACAAGCCGAAACATGTTACCCAGGTACGGTAAAATCTAACACGAGAAAGACATATAATACATATTCCGAAATCGCTTTTTATTGCAGAAAGGATAAAATTCCCATAATTTCAACGTCAATCAATGAAGTTATTTTTTATAGGCCTACATCCAGAGTTATCGACGAGAGTCCATCGTAATGTGTTGATAGACAGTCATCATCATCATCATCATCATCATCATCATCATCATCATCATCATCATCATCATCATCATCATCATCATCATCATCATCAGCGCTACAACCCATCAAGAGTCCTGGCTGTCCCAAGAAATCTTCGCCACTCCTCTCTGTTTTTTGCTCTACCAATCCAGTTACGCACTCCAGTACTTTTAGCATCCTTTTCTATGTCATCCTCCCATCTAGCTCTCGGTCTTCCTCTAGTTCTCTGTCCTCCTGGATTATATAAAAACACTCTTTTAACTGGTCGTGAGTCTTCCATTCTTGTCAAATGTCCAGCCCACCTCAAACGATCAGTTTTTATTATTGTAATAATGTTTGGCTCTTTATATAGTTCATACCGTTCAGCACTATATCATATTCTCCATTCATCGTTTACTTGTACTGGTCCAAAAATTGCTCTTAGTATTTTTTTCTCAAAGATATTTAATCTGTCTATATCTTGTTTATTAAGGGTTCAAGTTTCTGAGGCATAGGTAAACACTGGTCTAATCAAAGTTTTGTATATTATGATTTTAATTTTAATAGCTAATATTTTAGATTTAATGTGTCTTATGAGGCCATGATAACATCTATTAGCACAGAGTATTCTTTTCTTAATTTCAAGGCTTATGTCATTTCTTTGATCAAACAAGGAACCCAGGTATGTAAAACTGTTCACACACTCGAACACATAATGTCCAAACTGAATATGATCAGGTGGATTGTTTATTCTTTTTGGATTAGCTATCATGTATTTAGTTTTCCCTCATTAATTTGTAGTCCTATTTTCTTCGCCGTTTTCTCCAGAGAGGTGAAGGCTTCACTCAGCGCCTTTGTAGATCTGGCAATGATATCTATGTCATACGCATATGCTAATAGTTGTACGGTTTTATAATAAGTTATGTTAGTTCCTTATTGCTTTCTCCAGTGCGATATTAAACAATAAACAAGCCAGTGCGTCCCCTTGTCTTAATCCGATCGTAGTTTCAAATTTTTTTTAGAAATTCGATTGGATTCTCACTAAAAATTCGGTATTTTCCATGGTCATTCGTGTTAGGTTTATTAACTTTATAGGTATATTCAGTTCTGATATTACCTTGTATAATTGTTGCCTATTAACTGTATCATATTATGCAGATTTAAAATCAACAAATAAGTGATGTGTAGTAATATTATACTCTGGTGTTTTTTGTAATGTGTGTCTCAATGTAAATATTTGTTCTATTGTGGATCTATTGGGGCGGAATCCACATTGATAATTTCCTATTTCTTTTTCTGTATATTTAGTTAGTCTAAAATATAGTATATTGGAGAAAACTTTATACATTGTAACTAAGAGACTAATCCCTCTATAGTTAGTACATTCCAGGGGATGATAGACAGTCATTAAGAGTGGAAAATTAATCTAATTCTTAATTTTTAACTCAGCGAGATCACAAATTTAATTTCGTTATCATTGCTTGAGTCTTAAACAGAACGATGAACACAGATAAGGTTGACCCTGAAGGTTAGAATAATAATAAAAAAATATATCGCATAGATACGCAAGACTTGCAAACCAAGGGAAGTCCCTCAGGCGAACTCTTTCCTGCTAAGTTGTCTTAAAAGTCTGAGATAAACAAAAAATATTCCAGCAAGATGGTAAAAAACAAAGAACGTGAGAGAGTTAAGCTTTTAAGCTACCGTTAGAAAAGATAAATTTGTTCCGTGGACCTCTTCAAATCAGTCGCGCACCCACAGGTGTCCTCGGACTGCAGGTTGTGAACCACTGGCCAGTGCTAAAACCAATAAATATCTAACTCTAGTAAGATAATTATGTTTTTTATTCTTTTATTCTTTACTAGCCGTACCCGCTGCACCCGTTAGAAATAAATATAAAGTAATTACATAATTAAAATAGAACATTTGATCCAGGGAACATTCGTGTTTGATAGAAGGATAAATCGTTTAATATGTTACTTAATTTAAATTGTATTTAAAATATTAAAATGCGATCATTTTGATCCAGAGACCACTCATTTGGTGCAATGACAATTCCTTTAACATGTTTCTTAATTGTTATTACCAATTATTTTTGGAAAAGCGAAAATTAACAGAAAAATTTTGGCTACAGATTTATTATGTTTATATTATATTATATTATGAAAAAGTGTGTTGATAACGGATGTACTCGAATTAGAAAGTTTTTAATTTGCTGTGGGAGCTCTTGAATCTCAGGAGGAACAACTTTTACAACAGAGCAACATAATCTGCTTGGCTCATTACCCAATTTTTTTGCATTGCATTTATTGCATATGTATTTTATGTATTTTAACACGATTCAATTGAGCATAGTTAAAATTTGAATTATAAAATAATGGATTGCTAAGCTAACGTACTATTACTGCATACTAAATCAATACACTCTCGTTGTTCGTTAATTCTCTGAGATAAAAATGAATATGTTCATAAACATTATTATAACAAATACAAGAAATGAATATACAGAATAACCTATCAAGTTTTCTGTGCATAAGAAGCTATTTTAATCTTACCTGTCCTCAATTCACTCACAAGTTATTGTAATAACATTATAGCATTATGTCCATCCAGAGAAACTACACTTTCCAATGATGAAATAATAATTAATTATACAAATCGGTTAATTTAGCTTCCGATATTACTTCATACGAACACAGAAACATTGTCTGTAGGCTATCTTTCATAGTTTTCGATTGTTGTGTCCAAGACCCCTTATAGACGAAGCCATTTGTTTTTTATTTCAATACACCGCCTTAGATGGCAGTTATTTTAATTTTGAAACTCATTTATCTCATTAAATATCAGTCCTATCAAAATTTTCCAGAGAATAAAACTTATCAGAAATCATTTTTAAAGAAACTTTTGCTATGTAACATATTTCACAAAAATCAATAATAAGCGAGATATTTCGATTTATTTAATTGAGGCCCCCTTATAACCCCCCTTTTAAACAAAGTATTTTGAATACCATATAGCCTATAATCTAAGTTACAACAAACGTAATTTATATCCCAGTTTTCATCGAAATCCGTTCAGCTATTATCGCGTGAAAAGGTAACAAACATACAGACAGACAGACAGACATACAAACATTTCAAAAAAGCGATTTTCTGTTTCAGGGTGGTTAATTATATATGTTAGGACCAATTATTTTTGGAAAATCGAAAATTACCAGAAAAATTTCGGCTACAGATTTATTATTATTATAGATTTTTTAATTGGTTTATTTTAAGACGCTGTATCAACTACTGTATGTTGGTAATGATGTTTACATTAGAATTAAACTAATAAAGGAAATAAAATATTGAAGGTTTTTGATATATTTATAAACAGGCTTCACCATATGTCCCTATTTATTAGAATTCTTCAGAACCATACTACCTAATAGGTCCTACGTGGTGGTATTTCAGATGCATGGTGTCAGCGCAACGCTAGGCCATTTATTATGAAAATGGGACGCACCAGACTCACAGCAGAAACCATCCTTGCCCTAGGGAGATTCGAATCCATGACCGTGGCTTTCACACAACGTTAAATCTGCGTTCTTAACCGTTTCCCATCGCAGCTGGTAATTATAGTGTGTTTTGTTACATCTATCCATAATAAAATTGTAAGGTATAACTTTTGGTCTCGCTATTTAATTGCTATATGCAGGAGATAAAATTCGTTATAGCCTTTAGTGACACCTGCCACATTTCGATATTAAGTACATTAGCTTATCTAGGCCTATAACTTTTATGATTAGTTATATTAAGAACAAATTTGTCTTATTCTCTTTGTTTTATGGAGATACGAATATTGAGAAGCATGGTGGTAAGTTGATATTGTTTTTTTTTTATTTCACACTGGTCTAAAACATGGTGAATCTCTCTGACATGACGTGGCGTCAGCGCTTGGCCGTTCAGAATATGGGATATGAATATGACATTGACAACGGAAAAAAAATCCGTACTTTTTAACTTTGTTCATTCATTCATTCATTCATTCATAGTGTTCTGCCCAAGGGCAGGTATTTCACTACAAACCCAGCATTCTCCAGTATATTCTATTTTATGCCTTCCTCTTCGTCTTCTCATACGATCCATATATCTTAATGTTATCTATCATCTAATATCTTCTTCTGTTCCGAACTCTTCTCCCGTTCGCCATTCCTTTCAGTGCATCCTTCAGAAGGCAGTTTCTTCTCAACCAGCGACTTATCCAATTCCTTTTCCTCTTTCTGATTCAGTTTCTGCATCATTCTTTCTTCAGCCACTCTTTCCAACACACCTACGTTTCTTATTCTCTCTGTCCGCTTCACATGGTCCATCCTTCTCCATATCCACATTTCAAATGATTCTAGTCGCTTCTCTTCACTTCGTCGTAATGTCCATGTTTCTGCGCCATACAATGCTACACTTCACACAAATCACTTCACTAGTCTCTTTCTTAATTCTTTTTCCAGAGGTCCGCAGAAGATGCTCCTTTTTTAACATTGTTGATGTTTGTAAATGTTGATACTAAGTAGGAGGGCGCGGATTTTGATGACCTAAAAATCTCTAAAAATAACCTGTAAAATTACCCAAAAATGTTAGAAAATTACCTAAATGCTGGAAAAACTGACCAAAAAATAAACAGTCATACACATAAGTAGTAAAAATCCTACCTCAAACTAAAAGCTATCCTCTCTATTGCTCTGGATAACAATGTACATCCGAAGATTCTGGAATGTGAATGACAGTCGCGGCTGTTGTCGGCGAGGACATTGTTATACATTGAGAAGCTTCTTTCCACATCCACGCTGACCGCAGGAGCAGACTTGAAGAGTGACAGATCACTAGTGTTAATTATTCTTGTATCTCAGCTGTTTTAAAGCTTTCTTCTGAGAGGACTTTAATGATTCTGCACTAAGTTTGTATCCTGGATTTTTGTCTAACATAATTCCTTTGTTTGGAAGGTAGAGTTTACAACAACAACTCAGCCAAGAGCTTCATCTCCTGTTCTATTTCTCTTCTTCTTTTGACATTACTTACTATCGAGAAAATCCTTTCATATTCCGCATTTTAACGGGATAGTGTCAGTATTAATTTAGCAAATTTCATATATTGGGAAATTTTAGTTCGTCATAAAAGACTTTAGCTAAAATTACTAAACAATCACTTTAAAATTTACAAAAATTACCAAAAATGCCTTTAAAATTTGAATTTTAAAACAGCGAAAAATGACCAATAATGACTAAAAACTCTAACGGTCTTACTAATAAACAGTGTGTAGTTTTTATACGAGACTTATGCAGAGTTGGGACAAAAAACCTTACTAATAAACCATGCATAAGCGATGGATGTATAAACAGTCTGTAACTATACAATAGGAATTGCTTTGCAGTAGTTATATACACGAAACCCCTCGTTTAAGCGTTGTATATAGAGAAAAAATGGCCGCCCCTCTAACAGCTGTTTTTATCGGCTGTCATTTTATGATGATGATTGCCTTGTAACCAGAGAAGAACAAACCGAAGAGCACAGAATAATTAGAATAATATTGGTGTAGCTTGTACTTTTTGCACAAAATATAGTGTGGTAATCGATCAGAGCCAGTTGTCCTATCGATACTTAACACGGCACACTAGGGTGCTCTACCGGATACAATAGAGAACATCATATATTCTATTACCTTTCGTAGTGAAGCAATGACGAAACTATGACGTAGCTGTCTAACAGTCATACTGTTATACGCGACCTATGTAGTGATTATTAGTAAGGAATTTACACACAAATTATAAACGAGCTACTCATTGTATGAGTATAAGCCTAGATCATGTAACAGATAGGTCGTTGCTATGTTAAAATCGTTTGCACTTTGAAGAAAACAACCGCCAGGATCGCCACCCGTCCGCCGTAAACGATCACGAGATGGCAGTATAGTCGCTAATGCAATTCAAATGAGAATTATGACGTGACTCCTTATGTAACAACTAGATGGCAGCGTAGTAAACCTGACAAAAGTTGTTAACGTCAAAGCCTATAAGGCCGACCTATCTGGGGTATATTATGATCTAGGGTATAAGACAGTTAAACGTTGGTATATAGAGTTTTTATTAGTAAGACTGTACATTTCTTGTAACTAGCATCGCGTATTCAGGATTTATGTACTTACAGGCGTTGCAAAGGACGTAAAGAAAAAAAGAGTATGACATGTCATCAAAATACGCGCCCTGCCAATAAGAGCACTCAGCGGAACAAGCTAAGGGTCCTGGGTTCGATTTCCGGTGCAGGAACGATTTTTTTTCATTAATAACTACACAAAGTCATTGATTACACAATATTCAATAGAAGACGGCGAGGTCCTGAATAAGAATATAATATGGTGATGTTCATCCAAGAATTTTGAATAGAGAACTGTAGACAAACTGTTGAGATCTCTTATGTCGTTATTACAGCGACTGCGTCAGCACACCTGGTACTATTTGTTCACTGTGTGGAATTACGCCTATTAGGCCGGGATGTAGTTGGCTTTTCATGTATAAACGATTTACTGTCTTATCGATAAACTTATCCCAGCCTGTTGTTACTGCAAGGTGATCTAGAAATTTGTTCGCCTATTAATTAAACGAGATGGGCGTTGTGACACATCGTCTCGCTCGCGTGTTGCTTCCAATGCAAGACGACCATTACGATAACAGATAGGACATAATAGCCGAGCAAATTTTTCTGATTCGGTTTACATTGTGTTCCAATAAAGGAAGGAGTAGAATTCTTATACTTATTTCTAGTCGGTTATATAACGACGCTATATAAACTACTGATTCGCTCTAGTGTTTAAAAATTCATACATTCAATTGTCCTTCTAATAGTTGTAACTGTCCTATTCCAAATGAATCTGCTCAAGTTAAATATCTCGGAATAATAATCGTCCAACATTTACGTTAGGATAAACATGTTCTTTTTCTGTGCAATAGATTAAGAAAAATTATTCACTATTTTGTCATACTACGAAATTACTTGACTGTCCATACTTTACAACTGATTTATCTCGCATTAGTACAAGCTATATTACAATACGGCATTATAGGATGGGGTATTGCTTATAGTACCTCCCTCATGCCAATAACTCTGCTACAGAAAAGAATAATAAAAATATGCCTTAACAAACCTCTTGATTATCCTTTAAAGCTGCTGTATTCAGAATTTAAAGTATTTGACTTCCATCAAATTTATAACAATGTATTACTGAATTTCGTACGTAAAAACTGAAACATATTTAATTTATGTTCACATAAATATAAACTAAAAGATCAGGCAACATATGCTTGACAGTTCCTAAATGTACAACAACTGTAGCATATAATCACAGTAGCAACTTCGGTCCAAGGCTTTGTAACATGATAATAGATAAATTCCCAAACATACAATTTGCTAATGCTCCTTATTTAAAAAAAAATCTATTAAAAATTGCTGTTAACAGAGAAAATTTAAAGTTCAGTTATTGTGATATGTGTTTCTTCTTCTTTTTTTTTTCTTTTATTACTTTTTACTCTGTTATTCAATAAAATGTCTTAACATTAACTTATGTGGAATGCCCCATGAGCACGAGTATATAACTTACTCCTTCTGGGGGTGCTAGAGAGTTCTTATATAAAAAAATCAATATGTAGCTTTGGCAATAAAGTATTATTATTTAGCATCGACAGAATAAATGATATTTGGCGACATGAGGCCGAAGGTTCATCATGAAATTACCTGACATTCATCTCACAATTGGAGATAACTTCCGAAAAACCCAGCCAGGAGTTCAGTCCAAATGAAAATCGAACCCACGCTCTAAAGCAGCTTCGAATCAGCAAACAAACTCTCCTACCCCTTGAGGTCATTTATATTACGTACTTACAAATGGCTTTCAGAGAACCCGCAGGTTCATTTCCGCCCTTACATAAGGCCGCCATTGGTCCCTATCATGAGCAAGATTAATCCAGTTCCTATCGTCATATCCAACATCCTCAAATCTATTTTGATATTATCCTCCGATCTATGTCTCGGGCTCCCAAAAGGTATTTTTCCCTCAGGTCTTCCAACTAACACTCTTTACGTATTTCTGGATTCACCGATACGTGCTACATGCCCTGTCGATCTCAAAAGTCTGGATTTAATGTTCCTAATTATGTCACGTGAAGAATATTATGCGTACAGTTCTGCGTTGTGTAACTTTCTCAATTCTCGTGTAACTTCATTCCTCTAGCCCCAAATATTTTTCTAAACACCTTATTATCGAAAATGCTTAACCCCTGTTCTTCTATCAAAGTGAGAGTCCAAGTTTCACAACCATACAGAACATCCGATAATTTAACTGTTTTATAAATTCTAACTTTCAGTTTTTTTTAAAGCTGTATAGATAACAAAAGCTTCTCAACAGAATAATAACGGGTATTTCCTATATTTATTCTACGTTTAATTTCGTCTCGAGTGTCATTTATATCTGTTATTGTTGCTCCAACATATTTGAATTTTTCCACCTCTTCAAAAGATACATTTTCAGTTTTTATGTTTCCATTTCGTAGTATGCTCTGGTCACGAGACTTAAACATATACTTTGTTTTTTTTTTCGGGATTTACTTCCAAATTTATCTCATTACTTGCTTCAAGTAAAATTTCCGTCTTTTCCCTAATAGTTTGTGGATTTTCTCCTAACATATTCATGCCATCCGCATAAACAAGCTGCTCATGTAACCCTTTCAATTCCAAACCCTCTCTGTTTTCCTGGACTTCCTAATGGCTTATTCTAGAGCAAAGTTAAAAATTAAAGGTGATAATGCATCTATTTACTTCAACCGGCAATGAATTGGAAAAAATGACAGTAAAAAACTGGCCTATACGGATTCTGCTGAATTTCTTGTCATATTACCCAGCAATTAAATTAAACGGAACTTTAAGTGGAGGATAAAATCCTTTAGTGAAGATAGATTAGGCCTATTAAAATTCTTATTGAAATACAGATAATAACAGGAATGAAGCGGAGATGCGAATTATTACTTATATATTGGGTGTTGCAATGCTAATCACATCTCCATTCTTCTCTGTTTTTCCACCGACATTCCTCCAGATGTAGTCATAGCATAGCCATAGCGTGCATTTTACCATTTCTCCAAGTAGTTTTTGGTCTTTCTCTCTTCCGTTTTCCTTGAAATATCGATTCCAGTATACCTCTCTATAGTTGTTGCTCGTCATCTGTTTTACATGGCCATACCATTGCAACTGTTTTATTCTAATGTTTTCCATAATTGTACTATCTATGTTCATTTCTTGTCTGATAATTAATTTTATCTTTTATAGATATAGCAACTGCTCTATGCATTATTTAATTTATACATATTGTGTCCCAAAAGTCATGATGAAGTTTCGGAGGATTAGGCTATATCTTTTGTACGAATAGAGGTAGAAATGTAATATTGGTGGCAGATGAAAATAAAACTCTCAAAGTTTTTCGCCTGTAAGTTTGGGGCACTGAAGGAAGAAAAATATGGTAACAATCGAATAAATGCAATAATTTTCATTGTTACAATTAATTATACAAAATGGATGTCCAAAGAAAAGTGTAATGTGTTTTGTGGCTGGCAAAATTTGTATCTGTGTCTCGTGTACGATGTGAATTTCGTCGCTTATTTAAAGAAGAACAACCAAGCGAGAATATCATTTGTCGTTGGGATAGGCAGCCAATTGGAGAAAAAGCGTGCTGGAAGATCATCGACAAATGATGAAACGGTAGAAACCATCCGAAGAACATTTGTTCAGAGTCCAAAGAAATCAGTTCGTAAATGTACCCGATAATTAGAACTTCCGAAAAAAACAGTTCTTAGAGCTTTAAAGAAACGTCTTCATCTGACTCCTTATGAACTTCAAATTATTGGTACATGCACTTAATCCAGATGATTATCACAAATGGTATCAGTTTGCTCTATGAACTGTTGAGATTCTTCTTGCAATAATATTGGGTTGATGCAAAAGTTCCTACGTCTTTTTTTGCTGTGACAAAAAAATTTTTATTGAAGGTCAATGGAAGACAAAATATATTCTCTTACATTATCTATGACTCTCTACAAACGCTGGGGAAGTTTTTATATTTCACGTCCGAACAAATCTCCTCATTTCGAGTTAAAGAATTCGTCAAGCCGAGTTTGTAAAGCATCTTCGTTATCAAAAGAGTTCCCTTAAAGATTGCAGGATAGAGAAAGGAAAAGGTGGAAATCTGAGAGCACAAGATAGGGAGAATATGGAGGATGTGGAATCACTTCCCAATTGAGGTCCTGGATAGCTGTTTTTGTTGTGTTAGTGGATAGCGGGCGTGCATTATCGTGTTGTAGTAGCACTTGCTGTAGTCTTCCTGGTAGTTTTTCTTCAATTGTTACCGCAAAGTATCTGAGTTGTTGGTAATAAATCTCAGCAGTTACGGTTATACTCTCGGGAAGCAATTCATAGTACACGACGCCTTTATCCCACCAGGCGCATAACATCATCTTCTGTGGATGGATACTAATTTTTGTACGGAGTGTTGTGTGTTGAAACGACAGTACTACTTTCTGCATTGCTTTCTCCGATGCCATTCTCCTCGTACACGACATAAATGCTTTGAGCCGCCTCTGTTGTCTTTGCTCCTCTATTAAACTAGAACAGAACAATGTATTGAAATTTTTTTTCCCCTTGACACTCCATTGTTTTTAAAATCTACAAAATTCAAGACTTATTTACAAGCACAATACTATAAATAACAAATGACAAATGGTTAACAATCTCCTAACAAAGCAATGTTGTGATGACGAACAAAACATACGAATTTATGCATTAAACTAATATGAAAAAAAACTAATAGGGCCTAATGTGTAGCCACAGTCTAGTATATACAGTCACGAAGCTTGAGTTGTTGAGGATTCTAGAAACAATAGACTGTGCCAGTACTATTTCGCATTGTCTGTGATGAGGCGATATTAGCGATCCTAATGGTTAGCAACTATCTATGGATGCGTATTCCCTATGTACTGAGCTTCGTGACTGTATATACTAGACTGTGGTGTAGCATTATTTATGTCGGTGAAGCTGCTTGAGGTTTCAGAGCTCGAGTGACGTATAGATGAGGAGGCGAGACCTGGCATGTGAGCTGCGCGTGAGGGGAAAGAATGAGCTGTCAGAAAGAGAGTTCCTTTCATGGTGGTTCATGTTACACGAATCTATCGACATGGAAGTTCATCTCACACTAAAGTTTATCTTTTCCCGCCATTCCTATTGGTGACATAGCCACGACACAATATACGATTATAGGACAGAACTTGCCTCCGCTACTGTATGTTTATCTTGCTACTTTACTTAACCCTCTGCAGCAAAGTGGTTGTTCAGAAGAACCACCATTTTCTTTCTTCCTAAATTTTATGGCACAGATATTCCACCATGGAACCACCTCTTTAGTATACATAGAGGTGCCATTTATGTTATGAAATTGTGTGCTGAGTTAAAATGTTGAAAAAAAAAATGATCGAAGATTTGTTATGATCCATGATATGAAAAACACAAAAAATTAATTTGTGCTGCAAAGGGTTAAAGCTGTAGTCCGGTATTCAACCATGGCCTTAGTGTCTTGTCATTTCATAGATCAACAGACTTTTCATATGAATGTATAATGTAACTCTTGTGACATGAAGGAAACACGATGCCAGTAAGACAAACCAATTTATTACTCGTAAATTGGCAAAGAAGAAATAAATAATATCTAAGAGTATTTTCTGCACATTACCTTGGGCTTCACATAGAGTTAAAGCTTCACTTACTCTTTTTCTTCAGTAATGAATGGTGGAGATAAAATCTATAGAAGTCTTTTAATAATTATAACATTGAGCATTAGACTATTACCATTATCTTTATCGTGATAATCAAATAAGATGTTTGGTTACAGTAGACAGTTCCGTTTTCGAAGAAAATTTTGGAACAAAAGCATGATAAAACTGGTTTTCCATTGATCGTGCGTTTCTAAGTTTATGCTGACAAAATTATCTACACATACTTATTTTAATCCGTAATTTCATTCTAATCATTGTCAACTTTCTTTCATGTAATAAGTCTAGTGCTGTCTGCAATAATATTTCGGTATCCATTTACTCTGGTATGTAATCTCTGTTATCAGAGAGTCTATCTTAGTAGTCTGGTTTTTTCCATTCCAGTAGTACGCTGTCCACTTTTCTGAATTATGATACTGGCCTTGTTTTCTGTACTCCTGGTTTGTCTGTATTTTTATCGTCTAGTTTGCGGCTTTTCTGAGAAATTTCATTTCGGATGAGATGAGTCGTCGTACATCTTGTTTCCTGTTCAACGTTTCGCTTGCATAAGTGCTATAAGAGAATGTTAGCTTTCCTATGGTTTTGTAAGACGTTATTCTAGCGTGCGTTAGGTTTTTCTAAAAGTCGAAAATACTGTTCCTTGTTTGTAGCGTTCGAACATAATTTTGTGTTCCGTCCTTAGCCTAATATCTTGAAAATAAGTCAGATTGAACTCCCTTGGTTATATTTTCAGTGCATATTTTCTGCGAGTTTGGTCTCAAACACAAACTCAATTGTTTCAATTTCAGCAGTTGGTATCCCCTTGTTCAGGGGACACATATGAGTTTTAAAACTTATACAATTTTCATCCAAAATTTATGAATTTTGAACTGTACATGCCCACAATACTATTATCTGCACAAAATTTGGTGCTATTAGGACTAATAGTTCTGAAGTTAGCTATATTTTTTAATGTGTAAGATTATTCAAAATTATCTCCCATTTTGAAACAGCTGTATCTTCTGTACATATCAGCAGTTTGGTTTCATATAGGTGCCCTTACTGTTTAGAAATTTTGGAAATTTTTTTTATCGATGCGTGTTTCGTTGCTACGGTAACTGTGTCACGCTTGTATAAACAATACAGAATATAGACGGCAGTAGGAGAGTAATTTTAATAATTTTACAGAGGTTTTACTGTTAGGCCTACATGATATCCAGGTTACTGTCTGGCGTGATTTTACGTCACATTTCATAAGAGGACCTTATTTCTCTGAAGAAATTGAAAATGAACAAACAAAAACAGTGACGGTACCCGGGCAACGACATTTAAAAATGTTGCAAGACTTTGCAATACCAGCGTTATAGAATCATGAAATCGAAAACATTGTTTTCATGCAAAACGGCACTCCACCTCACATACACAATAATGTAAAAACACTATTGCGCAACACATTTGGTGATTGTGTAATTAGTAAACATTTTCAGAACAGTTGGCCTTCTAGGTCACCAGACATAAATGCAGCTGACTACTGATTATGGGGTTATCTAAAAGAAAAGATAATTTTTAGTGGACCTACTACACGCTAGGAACTAAAACAGTCAATATCGGATGTCATTGAAAAAATCCCTAGGAATGTGCTTACTAATGCCATTTATAGTACAGAAGAAAGACTATTTCTTATAGAACAACATGGTGGTTGTCATATTTAATTTTTTCGTGCTTTGAAAAAATTGATGTTTTTATTTTTGTGGAATCTAAAAATTTGACAAACTTATTACCATTTCAAATTGGGAACTTACTTTTGAATAACCTTATATTTTATATTGACGTCACTAAAAAGGCTCGTTGCGTCATAATTTTCAAAATGTTTAGTTCATATTGCCTCAGAAAATTGAAAACAGTCTTGGGAATATAAATTAATTAGCTTTTTGAGCTCAAGTGTATTTTCATAATTTTTCATCATTATTTCATCATACTGTCCCCTTAAAACTTCTTCTTAGATGTATAAATGGTATACCGAACATCAGATTTATTCCCTGTAATTGAGTATGAGTGTCTGATAATCCACGTACAAAATATTGTATAAAAAGTAAGAGTTCAACATCATAGGAAACGCTATGTAGAACGAATTTATTTGTATTCCAAGTTGGAGTCTGGTCCACCTTTGGTTACTAGAGTCCAGTCACGTGTCTGTCAAGTAGGCCTATGCATAATAAAACTGAAATCATGACCTTTAAAGTAAGAAGTAGATCGCAACAAAATGTGCAATGGAAGTACAATAATGCCACCCCATTTAAATATTTAAATGACAATTTGACATCTTTCAAGGAAACAAATAATAAGAACAGAATCAAAAGTGCAATAGAGATATATGAATAAATAACACAATTTTCTACCTTATAAAATGCCGGATATACATTAGATTGCAGTTTATAAAACCATGAAAAAAATCCTACAAACTTACTACATTCATTACTTAAATCAGAGAAGCTTGAACTTTTGGAAAATAAGGTGACATAATGTCAACAAAAATAAAGTATTATTTTGTGAAGAAGCTTGCGTCACTTTTAGCAAAGTCTGTTATATATGCATAGATTTGGATAGATTAGCTCGCATGCAGAGTGCATCGTAAGTAATATCATTAATTTCAGGGAGTTGGTCTTTGAGATATTTCAAACAAAAGTTCGATGCAATTTTATTTTGCTCGTGTTTGCTTCCTTTTCGAAATAAATATTGTTTTATATGTAACATTAAGCTTTTCATAGCGTGTTTTGGGAAAGCTATTGATTTAATTCCCAATATGCCCAGTTAATTAAAGAGAGCAGTGTATTATGATAATAAATGGTTGAAAGAACTTTAATTTTACCCTTTAAATGTGCAGAAATTTGATTCGAACAAATGTAACATTGTAAAATTCCCTTGCGGAATGAAAAGTTAAATTAGTTAGGTGATTTGTTACAATGAGTATAATATAACAACAATGAAAGTCATAAAAGCATAAAACAAATTTCTGTAATAAAAGAAATATTATTCTTTAGTGTCAGTAGCTGACCCACCCCCCTTTGGTATGCGACTGTTAATAAAGGTAAATTCTTTGTATTAGCTACCTTGAGAGTCACTCTGTGTTATTCCATTAGGATACATTTATAATGGGAAAGAATAATTAAACAATAAAGAAAACAAAAAAAGAATAAAATACCTTGAAATCGCAAGGTGGTAGAGGGCAGGCGAAGCCATGCATCGACGTTATTTCTTGATCTTCTTTATTTGAACTTTCTAACTAGTTACTTTACTCAAGAAAGAAGCTGAAATATAGTTGTCTATGTAGTAGACACATGGATAGTGGTAAAATTTAGGAGCTGCGCTGAGCTCCTGGAAGTAGACATATACGAATGACATCAAAATATTTTTCCGTTGTAGAAATGTGAGGCGATAAAGACCTGGAAGAGTGAAAGAGAGAAATCACCACTTTGCTTCCATCTACAGACAGTTTATCATGACACGCATTGTTATCTCAAGAATGCTGTGAGAAGCCAAACCAACACCTGTCGCAGTTCTTTACTGCGCATGTGCATAAATGACCCGCCTGTTTCCTCACTTCACTGAGTACACAGAATTCCTAATAATGTTCTTTAATGTCTGTCTCTTGCATTCTTTCTTTTTATATCCCCCATCCTTTCATTATTAATCCTTTCCTCATACATCCGTTCGTTTTTATGTTTCCTTGTTTCTTTTCATTATTTATATTCATTAACCTGCTTTTATTTCTTCCTCTTTGTCTCTTTCACTAATTAATTTTTTACGTTTATTACACATACATACATACATACATACGTGCGACCAATTTAATTTAGTTTAATTTATGCTCCCGAATCTGAAAGATTTAAAATTTTAATGCTATTCCATTGAAGACGATAGCCATTAGACCATGATGTAATGACATCCCTGATTCTCGTCAATTGTTCTGATATTCGAATATAGACAAATTCTACGAGTTTTGCGTTGGAAGAAGTAACTATTTCATTTGTACTGAAATTCTCATTGTTTCATAGCTCCAAAATCACATCATCATGTCTTCATTATGTAAATAGATGTGATAGGGAAAGGCAAATTATTGAAGTAGCATGAGAAATAATGAAAATATTTTACTTTATTTGCGTCTTAATGCAGAAAACGTGGTGCTTACTCTAGTTTACCACATAATTAAGCTGAATACAGATGAGGAGAAATGTAGTACTGCAGTACAAAATTGTTTGGAAATCAGATTGCAAATCCAAATCCGGAAGGATTGTATTATTCTTGTTGTATCTAACATTTGAAGAACTATTAGACAGAAGTTTCGAAGTTAAGTAAGACAGATTTTAATGAAAATAAAGTCATGAACGCAGCTTTCAACCTGCTGAATAACAAACTTCCACGAAAATACCGGCCATTTTGAGTTTTGTGGAGATTGAGCTCTGCTGTATATTATCTCCATCTTTCAACCTTTCATTATGGGTTATGAATTTCTCCAACTGAGGAAAATAATGCTGCACATACAGGTTCTACCAGAAGTTAAGGACATCCCTTCGAAAGAGATGTTTCACTTCTGTCCTTATACTTAAGTGAAATACCCTGATGTTTACGAAGTTTTTTTACTGCAAACCCAGTCTTTCTATCTTTCAAACTGCGGGTTATAGGACAATTTTTGTGCTATGAAAATTTATTGAAAAATTACATTTTTTGTAGGAGAAAATTAATTACTCCAGAATGAATGTACTTAGATCAATGAATTTTGGAGTAGAGTTAGAAATATCTGAAAGGCTTCTTGTGTAAATATTACTTTTTGTTTGAACAATTTGTGACACCTCGTTCACGCATTAAAATCCAGATTCTTTTTATCTTCTTTAGGAAAAATTGCCATTTTCTTAAATTTTCTTGTGTTTGAAATTCGAAGAAAATTGATCCGGGACCGCCACTGCCACTTACATCATAACATTAGGCGTTGTTAATACTATTCAATCAACTTATTCCTTCCATTTTAGTAAACAGTTGTGAAGTTTGCTACAAGTGTGGAAAGGTTAGATTTCTTCCTTGAAACAAAAAGTGAAATTGGGTCGAAATTCATGAGTGTGGACGTGAAATGGCAGGTTATTGGAACGTGGAAGAATGACTTGAGATCATATTCAACTCAATCCCAAAATTCATTGACCTAAATACATCCATTCTGGAGTAATTATTTTTTTGTACAAAAAATGTAATTTTTCAGTAAGTTTTGATAATAGAACATTTTTATGTAATCCACAGTTTGAAAGATAGGGAGATTGGGTTTGCAGTAAAAGACTTCATTTTTCACAGGCATTTGGTCTCTGTATAAACATCAGGGGATTTCACATAAGTATCAGTACAGGAGTGAAACATCACTTTCGAAGGGGTGTCCTTAAACTTCTGGTAGAACCTATAGATAGAGGTGTGTAAGGACTTTATTTATCCTTTTCTGAGTTGTTACCAACAAAACAATTCTACTGATTACTGCAGTGGAAGCTCTTAAATTCGACATCCCATAGTTCGACTGCTTACGTAGGGAGAATTATACACGCCCCTATACGGGCACTAAGAAATGGGTTTGCCATTTGAATGGGAATTGGTTCTGTGTCTTGCAGTGATACTTTTGTTAAAGGAGAACAGAATATTTTATTGATTAAGACATCAATTTTAAATTAATGAACTCTTCTTTTTCTATTTGAGAATTTATGTCATTTGTGAGACGGAACTGTCGAAACCCACTGTGTTACTAGAAGTGCATACATAAGCCTCGGGGCGGGCAGGAAATGCAAGTACAGTACTGTATTCGTTGATGGATAACCAATAAGAATTTGTATTCATTTCATACCCTTACTGGACTGAACTTTCAATTCTGTTCAGTCGAACTTAAGAGAGTCCACTGTATATTATATGCCTACTATTTTAAAATTGAATGGATAATGCTTCAAAGAAACTTTAACGACAGACCTGAATCTATGCAAATAGCATTTAGAGAGTAAGAACAAAATATTACTGTCGTTAAGTCGGACAGTTTCATTGGCAAGGAATGTGCAATCGATCGGCGGGGTACTAGGATTTCAAGAATCGTTATTAAAATATGAATTGGTAGAGTTAATTACGACGTATTTAAAGGTTCCTGCAATGAATGAGACATGATAGAATGTCAAGATTGTTTCTTGCTGAGAGAGCGGAAAGCTACAAAAATTCCCAGCCAGTCTCGGGATTCGAACCACGGATTCGCAGTAAATCCTTCTAGTCTGGCTTGGCATAACCTGTTTCCTGTACGATACAATTTTCGATTTGTTTTCTACTTGGAAATTGATGTCAGTTATTGAAGTATACTACATAACGTTGCCACTTTGTTTCGCATTTGTTCTTTTTAGAGCAATTTGCATTTCCTCTCCCCCTTCCCGGCGAGTAGGATTCGTAAGAAACTCGATTGATGGAATGTGCCTGCGAAGACAGGTGCTTCATTTCCACATTCTCCGGACTGTACGTAGCGGACACAACAGCGTGAGAGGAGAGGAAAGAAAGAATTATGGACAAATTACTGAGACAAATGAGTGCGCTGAGCCGCATACAGACAGACGGAACTATAAAGCGCATTACCTCTAAACTGGTCACAGCCGTCACATTCTTCTTTTACATTTCCCGTGCTTTCCTTATTTCTTCCTTTTGATTCTTTCTTTGTAATCAGTTCACTCTTTCTTTCTTTTGTCTTCCTGCGTTTTACCATTTCTTTGCCTCCGAATGTTTCTTCCTTTCTTTTTCTCTTTCTATATTTAGTTCTATATTTTTTTCTTACCGGCACTTTTTATATTTATTTTTTTCATTATTTTTCTTCGTTACTCCTTATATTTTTTCTTTCTGTATTCTTTCCTTTTTATTCCTCTCATTTTTTTAAATTTGCTTGTTTCATTTCTTACTACTTTGTTGTTGTATTGTATTGTATTTATTTACATTCATAGCTAGAATATGAAGCATGTCAACAAAATCTTAAGACGACTACAAAGTCTTAATTAAATAGTGAATTTGCTAAACGACTTAAGTTCACATTTTGGGGGTTTTGAGTTGAGAGCATGATTATGTTACTATGTGCAAGGGACATCGTTTAGTAGCAGAATGACTTTAATCCACGACTTTTGTATAGTTTTTCTTAGCAGCAGAATGTTTGGTTAAGGGGCAAAACGACTTTAGTCCTGGACTTAACTTGTTTTGCCTGTCAAGTACTGAAGAAACTTACATAATATGTAATTTTAATCATGCAATCAGCTGACAAAATATTTTTTGTCTGTTGTCATTGGTAATTCTTTAGTTGAGAAAATTTATTACGTTTGAAGAACAGAGTATGAAAATGAAAAGCAATATGCTCAGTAATCGTGCTAAACTTGTAGCTGAAGTAAAAGATATTGCAAAATGGAGCCAAGTTAAGCATCGAGAGAGAGGATTTTCTTGCTGTCACATTTGACTACTTGAAAAATATATGCTTGCCTAAACACCAGTTCAGGATATGTACTACTATCGCCAGCTTACCGTCCCAGCTTTCTCTGTGCACAACATGAAAACTAGTGAAATGTCCTTTTGTGTCTACCATGAGGGACAGGCCAAGAAAAGTCTTAATGAGGTATGTAATTATCTCCTGCACACTACTTCAATAACTGCCTCCCATCCAGTATATTAAAGAACTGTGCTTGTTTTGCACAGTTTTCCTGAACATAATAAGAACAACACACTACTCAAATTCTTAATGGCAATAAGTAAGTGCTCAGAAACATTTCTTCAACATCATACTTTTCTCCATCAGAGGTCTGTGCTCTTGTGATTAACAAATTGTTCAAAATATTTTCAACAATTGCAATAAAGTTATTTTACGATTTTGGTATAAATACACTTAGTTAAAGATGTTTATGTGCCAGTAACCTAATAATTATGATGCAGGATTGAAATGAATTTGCAGAACAACTTAAGTCATGAAGATAATTAAATTTTTTACGACCTGAAGAAGAGTACAAAAGTATGAATTTTTATACTAAAACTATTTCTCTTACATATCTGTTACATATACAAAATTATATTGTAACAATATATGGTTCAGCGAGGCCAAAAACAGTTTTTTTTTTAATTTTCTCAAAAATACTTCTAGGGACTTAAGTCGTTTTGCAAATTCACCACTCAATTATAGTCACAGTCTAGTTGAAATATATACAGAAGGATTTTATAATATACTATACAACACAAGGGGTTAGTATCGATATTTGATACAAGACATAAATATTCTAGAGATCGGGAACAACCCTCCGTATATCCGGGCTGCGATTTTATCAACACATCTAACGTATCTCACCCATTTCCCTTGGGGTTAATTTTCACACAATTTATCTATTATTGGTCGCAATGCGGAGTGAATTTTCTTTGCCTCTCCGTTCGGCAGAGAAGAAAGAATATTTGCGGTCACAATAGTTTCTTAGCTACTGCTCTGATATTTTTCAAGTTCGATGGTTCAGAGTAAAATAATGTTCTAAAGGTGTAATTGTAATACGGAAGGCAAGAGTTATTTCCAAAGAATATACAGGCTGGCCACAAAAGTTAAAACCTACGTATTTATCGCTACAATAGTCGCTGCCACCACTTTCTAATTTATTTCTGTCCATAATGATTTGCACCTACTTTGTATGTTTACTTTTTCTACTCTCCGCATTGACATATAGCTGAAGCGATCCAGAAACGCTGATAAACTGCTTGGCATAGTCGTCGGTCTGATTTAAATTAATGAAAGTCTTGTTTGATGGTTGCTATAAGGTCGTTCAGTGTTCTTGACTTCATTGCGTAGATTTTGACTTTGACTGCACCCCAAAGAAAGAAATCCATAGGAGTGATGTCTGGAGACCTTGCTGGCATTGTAATTGATCTTGCGGAAACTTACTCAAGACGTACTTCTGCTTGTAAAGCTTGAATTTGGCCTTACGTAAGATTCTGTGAACAGATCTTCTTGAAATATCTTGTTGTACAATCAGTCTGTGTGAGAATTTATTTGAATTTTGCACTGCTGCTTGCAAAACTAAAAGTTCTTTGACTTCACTGATAACTATGATAGGTCTACCTGACCTTGGACGGTCCACGACAAATCCGTGTTCCTCGAAACTCTGTCGAAAATCGTAGACCGCTTTACGAGTTGGTAGAAAAGAAATAAAATGACTATTTCATTGATTAATAACTAATCTGAAACCTTATACGTACCACATTTTCAATAAAAAAACCGTGCTTTCTTAGGAAATATTATTACCATGAACAATTGACTACACTTATAAACGCATTCTTGTAGCTGACATTAAAGTTTCACCCTTGCAGTTGACATTGAAATTGCTAACAAGTGCAGATGCTGTAGTTAAGGACAGTTCGTAGCAATAGGTAGTGAATTTACACCACTTTATTATACGAGGCGCATCTAGAAAGTAAGTTTCCCTGTTTTTTTTTTTTAAAAAGAACACACTTTCAGGAAAACATTTATTGGCAACAGGTACAGCAATGTTTCAGCTATTTTTCAACATAGCCACCATCAGAATTGAGGCACTTGTCGTATCGTGGGATCAACTTTTGTATCCCTCTGTCGTAGAACTCTGCCGCCTGTGAATGGAACCAGTGTGTGATAGACGTCTTCAGCTCTTCGTCGTTGCCAAAACGCTTACCGGAGGACAGGAATTTCTTGAGGTGCAAGAAAACGTGAAAATCGCTGGGATCAAGATCAGGACTGTAGGGTGGATGATTAAACAACTCCCAGCCAAATTCCGTCAAAACAGCTGCTGTGCTCCGAGCCGTATGTGGACGAGCATTGTCATGGAGGAGCACAACACCTGCAGTAAGCATTCCACGCCTCTTGTTTTGAATGGCACGTCGCAATTTTCGCAGTATTTCACAGTAACGGTCAGCGTTCACTGTTTCACCTCTTGGAAGGAAGTCAATGAGCAGAATGCCCTTCCTGTCCCAGAACATCGTGCACATCACTTTCCGTACCGACAGCGTCTGTTTGAATTTCGTCCTGACCGGAGATCCACTATGCCGCCAATGCATTGACTGCTGCTTGGTTTCCGGGGTGAAGTACGAAATCCAAGTCCTACCGCCAGTGACGATTCTGTCGAGGAACTCGTTGCCATCATCGTGATACCGTTGCAGAAATGTCAGTGCTGCTCCTAAACGTTGCATTTTGTGTTCGGATGTCAGTTTTTTCGGCATCCACCTGGCACACACTTTTTTGAATAGCAGGTGCTTAGTGACAATCTCATGCAACAAGGATCGTGATATCTGCGGAAAATGGCTGCTCAGCTGCGTAATCGTGAAGGACGGTTCTTCATGATGCACTGCCGCACCAGCTCAACACGATCATCATTGATAGGGACGGTCGCCCACTGCGCTCTTCATCATGGACACTTTGACGACCTTCGGAAAACTGCCTACACCAGCGACGCCCCATCTGCTTACTCATGATGTTCGGTCCATAGACCTGACAGAGCTGCCGATGAATTTCAATTGGCGCAATGCTTTGTGCATTAAAGAACTTTATCACCGACCGAACCTCGCAGAAGGCGGGAGAAGGAATAAGAGCTTCCATTTCGGACCACTGCTGCCACGCTACTGGCACCAGGCGGGACCTGTCCGGCTAGCATATGATTGATAAGTCATAGATCTGTTACGCATGCGCAATTGACAAGGCTAATTACGTTTACTTTCAAGGGGAAAAATCGGGAAACTTATTTTCTGGATGCGCCTCGTAGTAAAGGCTGAAGCTTGTAAACATTATAGTTTTAACAAAAAAGCACAGTAGCCTAAATTTTACGATTCGGTTTTGAAACTGAAATGAGCTTATTCGGATCCGAATATAAATTGGAATTCATAAGCCATTTTTGTAAATACAGTTCATTTAGTATAAAGTTGAAGTTCATAAACGAGTACAGGAAGCGTGAAGTATCTTTGAGATATGATCAAGATAATTTTGTTTAATAGAAAATAAATTTTGTTGAAAATTCTTATAGACATTGAGAATATTGTTTTTTTTTCAAGATTTTTTGGAGATATTGAAACATTGATTAACTTGCGACTTCTTTACTGTGTTAACTTTTTAGGTAGTTGTCTGGTTGACTAGTTTCGAAGTGTTATCGTTCATTGTCCGAAGCCTAGTGAAGATCCCGCGCTATCTTCTGGTTTCCTGTTGTGATGAAGTGTATTCATGATTGTGTCGAAAAGAGTGTGTGTTTTGAAATTGAGTGGAGTGTTCAGGATATGCCGGGTGTGTGTTTTTGTATGTTTATAAATTTCGTATTGTTCTACAGTGTCAAACTCTAAGTTTGAAGAGAAATGCTTTGTGTGGCGAACGGTGGAGCAGATTTAGCCGAGCAGAAATATTGGCATGCAACTCAATCCATCACGTGTGCATAAAAAGCCTATTTGCTCCATATCCCATCCGATAGGCATCTCTATACCTTTATTTCTCAGCAGATTTAAAAAATATTGTGGGCTATTGAATCGAACAATATCACAAGAATGGCATGCAGCAATATTGATGTTTATAAAAAAAGACTGTTTAAGTAGTCGCCAGAGTGACTAGGTTTACATTTCTTATTTCCAGTGAATTACACTATTTGAAGTAGTTGTTTGTCTAAACGTTAGACACATAGTATAAAGAGAAAATATTGTAGTTGAAAAATATATTTGCACAGAAATATAATTTGCACGATCGTGGTTTTGTTGTATTTACAGTTATTGATGTTAGGTCTTGAAAGTTAGAATTCCCACACAGAAACTTGTCGCTAGGGAAACCATTCTTAATAACTAAAAGTATACTAAAATAGACCCATTACAGTTCACTTATTGCTACTTAGTTACCATGACACTATAGTTTTGCGAAGGCTTTGAAATAATATTGCTCTAAATTTTTAATGCAAAATATATTTTATCCATGACCATAACGAAAAATATGCCTTTACTAAATACTTTTGCGTTTGTAAAGTAGGCTTTTATTCAACATTACTTTATTCCACTAGTGAGATAAAGACTTTACCTCACAGTTTGAACTTTATCTCACAGTTCATTAGTATTTTACTAGTACCCGGGCACACACGTATACTTTTCCATTGAACTATTCTATTACTCAAGAAGTTAATCTATCAGTTACTAGATGTCACTACCTCTGCTTCTTTATTACCATTTCTTAAATATACACTCAATCTCCTTTTCTTTTCTCTATTTAACTACGTCGTAATTTGTGCATTGCATCCATATCAAATACGTATTTTTTTTTTTTTAAAGTTGTAATAATTTACCTTTTGGGAGGCGAGAAGATTGAACTTGCGAAGTTGGGTTTAAAGGATTGTATAACAACACGCGTTAGCCAACTGAGCTAAACAGACACGATGATTAATTGCTTTTAAAATTCCTCTTAAGTTTACAGAAGTAAAATGTGAAATTATTTTAATGACATTAGTCCCGTGAACACTTCTATATGATCCCTGAAACTTCAAAAAGATGAAAATACACGTTTAAAATGAAAAAAAAATTACATTAAAATTATATAATTAATTATAATTTGTTATTTATCCAACGCCTTAAATACCATTCTTCCCTAATCATGGCCTCCTACATCATGACCTACCTAGGACACATATCGATTCTAAAATCCATGCCATGATAAATGTGATTATATGAGGACTTATTTTCAACATATTTTCTTTTATAAAACATAATTTTTCTTTATGGTCATGGATAAAATTACGTATGGTATTTGTGAGCGTGATCTTTATTGCGCTCGTGTAATTTAAGCACTCGGCTAACGCCTCGTGCTTAAATCTTTCCATTCGCGCAATAAAGATGCACTTACCTCACAAGTACCATAAATAACTATTATCCATGATCATAACAAAAAACATGCGTTTTACTAAATACTTTTGCGTTTGTAAAGTAGACTTTTATTCAACATTATTTTATTCCACTAGTAAAATAAAGACTTTATCTCACAGTTCATTAGTATTTTCCTAGTACCCAGGCACACACGTATACTTTTCCATTCAACTATTACTCAAGAAGTTACTTGATGTCACTACCTCTACTTCTTTATTACCATTTCTTATATCTCCGTACACTCAATCTCCTCCTCATTTCTCTATCTACTACTACTACGTCGTAATTTGTGCATTGCATCCATATCTAATATGTTTTTTTTTTTTTTTCAAATTGTGTAATAATTTACCTTTTGGGATACTTGGAGACTAATAACAACACGCTTAGTCAACTGAGCTAAACAGACACGATGATTAATTACGTTTTAATATTCCTCTTAAGTTTACAGAAGTAAAATGTGAAATTATTTTAATCACATTAGTCCAGTGAACGCTTCTAAATAATCCCTGAAACTTCAAGAATATGAAAATACACGTTTAAAATGAAAAAAATAAAACTATATAATTAATTATAATTTGTTATTTATCCAACGCCTTAGATACCATTCTTCACTATTCATGGCTTCCTGCATCATGACCTACCTAGTACACGTATCGATTGTAAAATCCATGCCATAATATCTGATTATGAGGACTTATTTTCAACATATTTTCTTTTATAAAACAATCTTTTTTTTTCGTTATGGTCATGGATAAAATTACGCCTCGTGTTTAAATCTTTTCACTCGCACAATAAAGATATACTTACAACTAGTATTTGCAATTTTAAAAAATATGATCGTACAAAAAATAATGTACAATACACTCGGAGTGAGTTATTCTCTCGTACCTTTGCACTTTAGTACTGATTAACTATTTTGAGGAATAAAAATGCAGTAAAATTTTTCTTAGTGCAAGAGTTATCTGAATAATAAGCAAAACCAATTAGTGTACCGCGTTCAACACTTGTTTTAACATCCATGTACAAACAAGAAGAAGAGATCGCCTTAAAATAGGGTAGAGTCTTTATTGTAATTTCCGTTTTCTCAGTGGGATTGTTTCAGAATACTGCTTGTGTCATCTCCCATTCCTTTGGCTTCCTGAGCATTTTCGTACAAACTTCGCTGACGTCGTTAAGTTGTTTGCGTTTCTGTCAATTATGACTAGAAGCAATCCTCGTTTCTAGAAATGCGCCAAGTGGTAAACTCCACCTTATTAATTTTCTACTACTTGTCGCTTTCCACCTGCTTTCATTCGAGCTTCTGTGTCTTTTAATTGGTTGTCTTCCAATATATATTCCTGCTCTTGTCTCTCTCCATTCCATTATTCATTTCCATTTCTTTATACTCGGCTCTTTTTGTAGACCGGTATCATTTCAGATTTATGTAAATTCATTTCATGCAGTTTATAAGCCACCACCTGGTGACTCGTCAGTGAATTACGTTACCAGGTACAGTTCTCAACAAGAGATTGTGCTAACTAGGTTTTAAAGTTCAGACGTAAGATAACTCAGAGGAATGAGTAGTTGCTACAAAAGTTATTCATATATTTTTCCTTAAAAATTGTTTTCATTGATATTCGTGTTTAAAATCTATTTAGTTTAGTTATCACCATTATCATCATCATCATCATCATCATCATCATCATCATCATCATCATCATCATGATCCTACAGCTTACAAGTAAACATTCTCATAGAGACAGATAAAAAAGTTATTTTTTTTAGTGCACCATGTTACCATGGTAACAATGTCAAAACAAGTGCTTATAGAAATTTTGGCCATTCGAGCGCAATTACGAGGGCGGTTCACAAAGTAAATTTTCCTGGAACCGTTTACAGAAAGAAAATACAATTTCATGGAAAAATTTATTGGGACAGATATAGCAATTGTTGAGCTATTTTGCAACATATTCTCCACCGGAATTGAGACATTTGTTATATCGTAAGATCATCTTTTGTATCCCTATGTCGTAGAAATACGCCGCCTGTGATCGGAACCAGCGTGTGACAGTCGTCTGCAGCTCTCTTGATCCAACGGTATGACAAATTTCTCAATTTCGATGGGGAATATGTTGAAAAATATCGCAACAATTGCTGTATTTGTTGTAATAAATTTTTCCATGAAATTGTGTTTTCTTTCTGTATATGGCCCCAGGAAAACTTACTTTCTGGACGGCCCTCGTAGTAAAGCTCTGATTCATTCCTAAGTTTAGTTTTGCTTGTTATCTCTTTGTGAATAATTTTGGCTATATTGTTGTGCATTTGAAGGTAGTCTACATTAACTAATGTAGTACATCCATTATTATTATTATTATTATTATTATTATTATTATTATTATTATTATTATCATTATTATTATTATTATTATTATTATTATTATTATTATTATTATTGTTATCCGCTTTATACTATGAGTAAGATTTACGTTAAGACAGGTCAAAAGGGAAGGTGATGCTTGAACTGTTTTTTGATTCAAATGGAATTGTTCACATGGAATTCATCCCATAAGGTGCAACAAACAAGCCCCGCTACAAGGAGATCCTTGGCCGTTTACGCGAGTCAATTCGTCGTAGGTGTCCTAAGCTTAGCCGTAGGAAGAATTGGCTATTGCTACACGACAACGCCCCTGCACATCGCTCTGTCCTTGTCCAAGAGGAACTTGCAAAGCAACAGGTCGCCGTTTTGCCACATCCTCCGTACTCACCTGATCTCGCACCATGCGATTTTTTTTCCTCTTTTCTCCGCATGAAAGCAATCCTACGTGGGCGTAGATTTTATTCGGCCGAAGAGGTTATGACTCCCACAAGAGAAGTCGTTCGGGACCTTCCTTCCAACATCTTTCAGCAGTGCTTCCAGCAGCTATTCCAACGTTGTCAGACATGCATAGCAGCCAACTGCGACTATTTTGAGGGAGGATGTGGGTCTGTTTAAGTGTACGTCGTGTTACGCGGCATCTTGTGAGACATCCAGATTCTTGTGGATGCCTACTCTCCAGGCATGTCTCAGAACTTAATGACTGTACCACGTATATTTGCTAGGCACGGGCGAGTGTTCATAAAAGTACTTAGTTTTACAACTTTCCTTTGGTTAGTGTGTATTCGCAGTACCGCTGGAATTTTCACAAGAATGTGATATGTAGAATCTCATAAATGACGGATATTCTTCACTATTATGTCTCTATTTTGAATAACAGTTGAATAAAATGGTTGATAAATGGGAATATCTGTCACAACATGATAAAAGATTTGAAATGTGTGCAACCGTAAAACATGTGAGAAAGTGGATCCGCGTGTCATCTTTATAATACAAATTGTGTTTAAAATAAATTATGATGTCTACTTATGTGTCAAATTACAATGTTTCCTTTTTTAAATGTATTTTATGCTCGACCATGCTGAAATGTAGTAATTTTACACCTGGTAGTAGCCCTTTAATGCACCTCATTAAAGTACACCTATTCATTATATTTCAGTTGTTCAGCCAATGAGAAATCACCATTGTAGCATTATAAAAGCGCAAGTATCGATTATTCTCGGATATGCAATCGAAAGACAACTAGCGAAACGTCACGGAGACTGAAATCCAATACTGTCGCAGAAGTTTATGTTCTGTTACTATAATAATTAGCGTTAATTGTAAATAATATTCAAATAAATTCAATTTGTCATCTCGTTTTTCAATTCTAAATCAATTTCCAGGTTATATCAAGATTAATGTTCATGTTATTCTCTAGATTATATCAAGGTCAATGACACTCGTTCCTCGGAAAAAATCAATACTTTCGCGTCTGCACACATCTCACAATTTAGAAGGTCAGTTCCGCTCATCACTTACATAACCATAACATGAATACTTATGAATAATTTCAAGTTAGAAATATGGTCGAGCATAAAAAAGTCGTATGAAACTTGCATATAATGGTAATTGAGACGCTCGTATGAAAATTATGAAACTCGCTTGCGCTCGTTTCATAAACAAACATACTCGCGTCTTAATTACTACCATTATAGGCTCTTTGCATAAAGTACTATTGAACTTCATACATATATTGTTCTCTTGTTGTAGTTTGCACGTTTATCTTCACAAACTATCTCTAACTATAAAGGACATTTTAATAATTGTCCAATTTAAAAGCACTCTTGAAATCAAATTTGCTCTTTCTAGTACATATATCTCATATTTAAATAAATAAATATATAAATAAATGAATGAATAAATAAATAAATAAATAAATAAAAAATAAATAAATAAAAAATAAATAAATAAATAAATAAATACCTCAATTTAATATATTAACTAGCAACTAGTTTTCATCAGTAATTGTCCATTTCGAATAATTACTATTCGTTGTTTGTAAATAATTCCATTCTTGAAAACGGTGTAATTCCCGTATAAATATGTATCAGTATGCTCCGCTTCAAATGAACGATACCCTAATTAACAAATATTTCAATGCTGAAAACTTCAAACCTAATAATTACTAAGTAACAGGTAAAGCGATAGCATATGACCAATGATATGTTCATTATGCAAGAATATTTTGACCTCATTAAATAAACCAGATGACACATTCTTACAAAAAAATAATGACAAAAAACCAGGCTAGTCTATCAAGAAATGGATTTTTTTACCACTTTCTTCTAGAGACATAATTTCTGCGCTGTAGCTGTAATTTTGTGTAAGTTAATTATAACAGTTTTATATCTGACAACTTAAAGTACAGTCACGGACTTAAAAACAGATATCTTTGCACTGAACGCAAGCCTATAACTTCAATGAGGTCGCAGTAATGTTATTGGTGCTGTATAGACATAAAGGAAGAATAATATTTCAAATAAATCACCATTTGTGTTACGAGGGCCGTCCAGAAAGTACGTTTCCCTGGGGATAGGGATATTTTCAGAAAGGAAAAACAATTCAACTGAAATATTTATTGGAACAGATACAGAAATAATTGTTGAGCTATTTTTCAAAATATTCTCCACTGAAAATGAGACATTGTCATACCGTGGGATCAACTTTTGTATTCCTGGGTAGTAGAAGTCTGACGCCAGGGATCGGAACTGATGTGACAGCCATCTGCATCTCTCTGTTGATCCAGATTGCCAGACTGATTCTCAAATACAGGTTGTTATAAAAATTCTGTGGTAACGTGTCTGCCTCCAGACTAGCCAGCCCGGGTTTGATTTCCGGCAGGGTCAGAGATATTCGTGTAAAGTTCCAACCTAGGAACTAGGAGAGGTGGCGGTGCACAACTTCTAATCACTAGATTGTGCACCAATATGAAGAGAATGCATATGTCACTGTTGATAGCGATTCGTTCGTCAGACAGAGCGTCTCCTTGGTGCTATTCGACAGGAGTAGGCTACATACCGGCATCGGGTTTTCCGACCTCCCTTCCTCATCTTCAACATCATCCTCACTTATTCCATACACTACACTTACACACATATGACGTAACTCTTCACACATGCACATCATGGCTCGCCGAAGTGGCGTGCAACTAGAAAATGTGTTACAGTCCTGCTATCTATCCGAAATACACGGAACCGAATTACGCAAGTGATGTGGGTAGGCATTGGATACATAAACATAAACATGGATGAATTATTGGCATAATATTAAGCTTCATTGGTCCTGTTTTGGTTTATCTTGACTTACTGTGACTTATCTTTATCTAATGCCGGACTCTGGACGAATCCTTGTACTGAGGTTAACATTGGTCCATTTTGAACCTTAAATATCCGTAACTGACCAAGTTCGACAAGAGGGCTGGTTGGCATTCCTGAATTCGATGCTTACAGACGAGCCATCCTGTCTCAGTTTTTATAGAGCCAGGTCCCATTCTTAGGCGAGTATCTGATAAGACTCACAACCCGGAGCCCCAAACCGTTCCCATATCAGCATAGGAAACCTGTACCACTCTCAAGACTTCACCCGAACCTATTTTTAACTATTATAGATGATAGATGAAATGGGAGGTGGAGAGTGTTGGTGAAATAGTAGAAAGAAACAGGAGTACCCCGAGTAGAGTCACAGTCTAGTATATACAGTCACGAAGCTTGAGTTGTGAGGGTGCTAGGAACAATAGACTGTGCCGGTACTATTTCGCATTGTCTGTTATGAGGCGATATTAGCGATCCTAGTGGTTAGAAACTATCTATGGTTGCATATTTACTACGTATTGAGCTTCGTGACTGTATATACTAGACTGTGGTAGGGTTGCCAACTCTTTTTAAGTAGATACGAGAGACTAGAATCGACCAAATTTCATGTAAAAACTGACAAAGTATTCAGTTCAGTTCTAAAAAAAAATAAATAAATTCATTATATGCTTTGACATTTAGACTAAAATTAAGAGTATTTCGAGACAGATTTTGTACCGTTTAAATTTACATCACTTTTTGACCAATTGTAAAACTTTCCTGCATGAGTAGTTGATGTTTCACTGCAATTTGTAGTTCTGATTTGATTAACTGTGTCGCGCTCCTGTTTCGAACATCTGTCATATTACTACTCATGAAAAGAAACACTTATTCTGTATGAACATTTATTACCTGGCATGCTTAGGAAAAAACTCATCACATATTTTTTTATTTGTAACACTAACCTTGTTTAATTTTCAACTGGTGAACACAGAATCCCATTTGCTGGCAGGCATTACCTCCTGCAGAGATTGCACATTTTAATGCATCTCTGGAGCAACTAAATTCATCATATAAATAATCTTCATTCACGGCTAAATTTAATGTTTGAAATAAAGTTTTTTTTTTACATCTACATTATGTAAAATAAGGAAGGAAAATGCTCGAAGGGAAGAAAATTTTGCTTGTAAATTGTTTTGTAAATTTTTAGTGTTTTTTGTATTGCAGTTTTACTCCTGGTTGAGTGTTAGAGAAGGCCGTATGGCCTTAAATTTGCCAGGTTAAATAAACTATTATTATTATTATTATTATTGTTATTATTATCATTATTATTATTATTATCATTATCATTATTATTATTAAAAGTACGGGAACCGGGAAACTTAAAAATTAGGGCCAAATACGGGAGTTCCTGGGAAATACGGGAGCGTTGGCAACCCTAACCCCGAGTAAAACCTTCTGCAACGTGTGATTTGTCCACCACAAATTCTATCACAATCTGACTGGGAATGGAACCCAGGCCCCAAGGATGTTAAGAACAGCGTGCTAGCGTTTCAGCCAAAGATGATGCCTGGTCCTATTTTAGTCTTTTTTGTTAAATTTTATATCTCATATTAACTATATATCAGGTGGGATAGGTGTTGGTCTTTGTTACTAATTTAATTTATTCTGAGATTTTCGTTGTAATGACAATATGTAGGGCCTAGATAGTATATACAGTGTATGCTGATGAATGTTGCGAAATGCAATACTGCCTTAATGCTTATGAAAGTTAAGTCTAAAAAACAGCTTCCATAATGTTCATAAGATTTGCTGATGATATGGTGTTGTTGGAAGAGAAGGAGACGATACTAAGGGATGTGCTACTGGAGCTAAATGACAGCTGTGAGCAGTATAGGATGAAGATAAATGCTAACAAGACGAAGACCATGGTTATTGGAAGAAAATTAACGAAGGTAAACGTGCGAATTCTAAATAAGGCATTAGAGCAATTGGACAACTTCAAATATTTGGGGTATACTATAAGCATAACACGAGCTGATGCCAGAAGTAAAAAAGAGCACCTTCTGCGGATGTTTTAAAAAATAACTGAGGGAGATACTAGTGAGCTGCTTTGTTTGGAGTGTGGTATTGTATGGAGGAGAAACATGGACATTTTACGACGAAGTGAAGAGAAGCGAATAGAATAATTTTAAATGTGGATATGGAGAAGAATGGAGTGTGTGAAATGGACAGACAGATAAGAAATGAAATTGTGTTGGGAAGAGTGGGTGAAGAAAGAATGATGTTGAAACTGATCAGGAAGAGGAAAAAGAATTGGTTGGTCGCTGGTTGAGAAGAAACCGTCTGCTGAAGGAAGCACTGGAAGGAATTATGAACGAAAGAACAGTTTGGGGCAGAAGAAATCAGATGATAGACGACAAAAAGATATATGGATCATATGCGGAGGCATAGGGCCCTCCCTGACGGGTCGGTGCAGCAGCGGTACAACATTTGTTTGAACAATGTTGTGCCCCACTGGACTCCCTTACGGTACGGCATGTCCGCGGCATTCATGTGTTTCTCTCTGCATTACTTCACTGCATATTTTCTAAATTCCCAGTTTTTATTGAACCTTCTAAAGGACATGTCGTCTAGTAATGAAGAAGATATTGCGATCTATGTGTATGTAAGGTTACGAAGAAAAAGGAAACGATAGTGGATAAATCCGTACATTGAAAGAAATGTCAACTGTACAATAGGTTGTTTGTAGTAGCACGAGAATTGATTGATTCATTAATGTTTTATTACGAGGGCTATTCATAAAGTAACTTCCGTTTATTTTTCACAGACCTGTGAATGACGTTACAGGATTGGGTTACAATACGTTTGAAAGTATACACTCTAATTTATTTTTCCACATAGTTTCCAGTCACATTGAGACACTTGTCGTAGCGTTTGACGAGCTTTGAAATTCCGCAATCGTAGAATTCGGCCGCCTGCGACTGAAGCCAACTTACGACGCTGGTTTTCAACTCTTCGTCATCGTCAAAGCGCTTCGAGCCAAGCCACGTCTTCATGTACATGAGGAGATGTTAATCGCTAGGCGCAAAATCTGGGCTACAGGGAGGATGATCCAATATTTTCCAGTTGAACTCTTGCAGTTTGGTCGCAGTACGACGAGCTGTATGGGGCCGGGTGTTGTCATGCAGGAAAATCACCCCAGGGTTCAACATGTCACGACGTTTGTTTAGAATGGCCCATTTCAAGTTTGTTAATGTGTTACAGTAACTCTCAGCGTTAATTGTGGCATTCCTCTCCAAGAACTCCACTAGCAAAATTCCTTTTGTGTCCCAGAAGACAGTTGCCATGAAGTTTCGTCGTGGAAAGTGTTTGGCGACACTTTGTGGGTTTTTTTCGGCGAGTGAGTATGGCCCCACTGCATTGATTGAAGCTTTGTTTCTGCATTCACATACCGCACCCAAGTCTCATTTCCTATCACAATCTGATCGAGAAAAGCATCACATTTTGCGCCTAGCGATTACAATCTCTTCATGCACATGAAGACGTGGCTTGGCTCGAAGCGCTTTGACGATGACGAAGAGTTGAAAACCAGCGTCGTAGGTTGGCTTCAGTCGCAGGCGGCCGAATTCTACGATTGCGGAATATCAAAGCTCATCAAACGCTACGACAAGTGTCTCAATGTGACTAGAAACTATGTCAAAAAATAAATTAGAGTGTATATTTTCAAACGTATTGTAACCCAATTCTGTAACGTCATTCACAAGTTTGTAAAAAATAAACGGAAGTTACTTTATGAATAGTCCTCGTATATTAGTAAAAAATGTTACTTGACATTCCTGTTTTTTTAGCAACCTCTCCCCACGCCTTTTCTGTTATGTCTTTTCGTGAATATTCCGCCAATTTGAAATTGTAGAGACATGGATATTTCCCTATTCAAGAACTAACTCTATTTCCACTGACATAATGGTAAAATGTTCTTTATTACAAATAGAAATATTCACAACTTCACTCGGTAAATGCTGCTTGCCGAATGAGAAATGTGCCGCAAGGCTGCATGCCGAAAACATGTTGCGCCAATTCAAATGCAGGGTATTAAAAAGTATCCACTATTTTAGGAGGTGATAGTATGCATCAAAACAAGAAAATAATGTCTAATAAACATGGGTTCTATAACACATAATTTCTGACATCTGAACACTTGTTCATAGAGGTGCTCAATGTGATGTCCATTCATTTTAATGCATTTTTCTGCCCAACAATAAAGCAGACTATCAGACAATCATACCGTAGTTTGACACCCCTGGCATGTAATAATGATACGTAGCAAGGAATACTGAAAACAAAAGTCTGATTGCGGATTTGAGCGGGGTTCAGCAGAAATGGTGTTGTGAATTTTTTAGAATCAGTATGTGCAGGCTGATGAAAATTACCATGAAGTTGAAGAAACAAGGCATCAGCACTGATTACGTTGATTACGTATGGGCAGGCGTTCTTGTGATAGATCAAAAGGACCATACGCGCTATCATAGAGATTAACTGGGGACCGTTATCAGGACTTTCATATTAACGTATTAAAACAAATTCAAAGAGTGCGTGGTTCCTTACGCCGCCGAGCGGCAGAGGAATGCATTGCCATGAATGTACGTCACATTGAGCACCTCCTATGAACAAGTGTTCAGATCTCAAAGTATGTTGTAGGACCCATGTTTATTAGAACATTATTTTCTTGTTTTGATGCATACTATCACCTCCTAAAATATTTTATACTTTTTTTTTTAACATTCTGTATATGGACGCGACATTGACTCGGCATGCAGAGCGCTTATCGAGTTGATGTATCGATGCTCTACCGACCCGTCAGGGGGCGACCTGAGAGGAAGGCAGACAATAGGAAAGTTTGGAAAATACTGGGTTTGCAATGAAAGATCTGCTCTTAGGTAGAAAACTATGAATGCATGAAAATGCATGTATTTCGTGGATATGCCTATTAAAAGGTAAAAGATGATTTTCATACTTCCAGTGGCAAAGGAAAATAATAGTATAAATGGAAAGAAATAACTGAAAATTGCATGGAGAAGATATAAATTGAATGGTTCAGAGCCGTACTGGGCCAAGTGCCATTTATTAAAAGCGGAGAAAGGAAAGGCTAAAGTTACGTGAATACCACAGTTTAATGAAGATTGACATATAATTTAGTTTTAATATGCATACTTTTGTCCACACCTGTGGAGTAACGGTTAGCACGTCTAGCCGCGAAACCAGGTGGCCCGGGTTCGATTCCCGGTCGGGGCAAGTTACCTGGTTGAGGTTTTTTCCGGGGTTTTCCCTCAACCCAATGTGAGCAAATGCTGGGTAACTTTCGGTGCTGGACCCCGGACTCATTTCACCGGCATTATCACCTTCATTTCATTCAGACGCTAAATAACCTGAGATGTTGATAAAGCGTCGTAAAATAACCCAATAACCCAATGCATACTTTATACAGGGACATCACTTTATTTTTACTAACATTTTTAACATTAACCTGGCTATACTCGGAAACACTGTTACCCCCCTTCCATTACAGGAGTTTAGAGTTGCTAGTGCAATATGTAAACAAATCATTTTACTAGCTATAGGAGGAGAGAAAAATAGTGTACCCATTTATGTTACAGGGAAATATAGTATTACGATTTTCACTTTGGTCATTACTTTACAGTATTTCATAAAAAAAATAGTAGAATAGTAACACTTTTTTTTTCACAAACTCAATCCTTCAGGCGGTTATATACATTATGTAATGTCTACTTTATTCAGCATATTACTAACCTAATTTATTCCTGAGAATTTTGTGATCACTTCCGCAAGAAACCCCAATTTCTACAGCTAACTTCTTGCCCGACTTATTAGGACCTCCCTGCATCCTTTCTCTAGCATCTTCTACAGCATCTTCTGTCACCTTTGTTGGCCATCTTACACTTTTCTTCCTTTCTGTACACTCTGTTGTTCTAAATTTATCTACCACATTAATGACATTTCTTCGAAAATATTCCGTAATGATATAATCATGAAATTGTGAAAAAAAAAAACTGTTGTTCACATTCGATTATATTGTAATTCCAGTTTCTATCATCGTCCTTCATACCTACAAACAGTAAAACAAAACTCTTGTTTAAATAATGCTGTTAAGTACCGTACCGTATTATAGGGTACCTTACTTTCGGTAACTCCAATCTTCACTTGTGCTCAGTCCACACAGATAAATTCAGTTATGCTACACACCATACCTGTGTGAAAATAAACTTCAATAATATAAGCTTTTTCTTCTATAGAAAATGCAACATATTTCTGAAACACACTGTACTCTGTACTGTTTATTTCACTGCTAGCAACAGCGGCCGTGAGTTTGTGTGACCGACGTTAGCAAGGACATTAGTGAAAGGGGTGGGAGTCAAGTACATTTAGAAACGCAGGTACAATAAAAATTGTAGTAAAAATAAAATGATGTCCCTGTATTTCTTGCTATATGTCTCGTTAAGTTGTGGTATTCACTTAAATTTAACCATTGTTTTCTCCGTTTTTAATATCTGGCGCTTGGCCCACTATGGCTCTGAACCTTTTAATTAAACAAGGAAATGAGCAAATGCATGGAAAAGAGGGAAAATATGCTTTCTATATGAAACTAAAAGTAAGAAGAAATAAACTTGAACTTAAAAGAAAGGAATGGCGGTTGAGAAAGAAACTGGATGAAGGGAGAGTGGTAGGAATAGGAAGGAAGGATAAACAGGTGAGCTGGAATTGCTGGATGCCGATCACATCTCGCGCAGTGCATTCCTCACATCGACTTTTTAAACCGGATATATTACGAATTCTCGAACCGGTAACTCCCGACGTTTACTTCGAATTCAAGTTCTTACACCGCACCGGTAGCACTACATAATTTTCCCATATGACGTTCTTGCTTTTAATACTAGTTGCCATGGTAATGCGATATTCTTTTATGACGCGTTATACATGGAAACCAGCCATTGTCGAGTAGTTTCTAACAAGGTGTGATTCCTTCTTTACAGATGTGCAATTTCACTTAAACGCTTGTGTACACGTATTACTGGAGTTGTTAACACCAACCTGGTAGTTACATTCCTGATGCAATGTTTCAGATTGACTCCTATTATTTAATACAAAGTGGTTGTATTTTATATTTTCTGCGTTCTTATAGACGACTCGACTTGTTTGTATCAGTAAACCGTCTGCCTACAGACTGAGACTGCCTTGTTCAATCGCGAAGTAAAGACTATTTCACTTTCTCAATTTGTGAAGTGTAAAGATAGAAACATTGTGACTTTGCTAAGAGGTCGATTTAGAAATATGCGTGAAACTCGAGTTTAGCAATTATTAGGCCTATAACGAAAAATTGATTTAGAGTATTTCATCGCCTCTCTGTCTGTATACAACGATTTCTTTTATAGGCCTACTACTGAACGAATTGTGTTTATTTCGGTATTTTCAATCACTTTATACAGAAATAGAATTAGGATAAAAAATACATTTTGTTGTAAGATTTAAGTATCTAATGAGCAGAATGAAATAGGCTATGAATAACGATAAATGTTCCAATAATAATAATAATAATAATAATAATAATAATAATAATAATAATAATACACGTATTGTGGATCCCTATCACCACGGCATGGCTCGTTCTCAAGTTGCGGATAGAGGATAGCTGCGAATATATTGAATAAGCCAAGGATACAGAACTGTGAGAGAGGGGTGGGAAGCATGAGGAAAGCGGTGGTTCCCCGTCCACAGTCCACCGGCGTTGAATGACGTATCTGTGGCCCGTACGCAATCACATGGGGGGAACACGTTACAGACACAGCGGGAAAGGCATGGAGAGCGTTACACTTTGTGATAAGGGTACTAAGAAAAGGTTCTGACAAATCCAAAGAGATTGCATATAAATCACTAGTACGTCCAGTAATGGAATATGGTGCTGCATGTTGGGATCCTTACAGATTAGAACATATTAAGACACTGGAAAAGATTCAAAAACGGGCTCTTAAGTGTTGTCGGAAAAATTCACCATTAAAATGGGACACACTTACGGACAGGAGAACACGAATTCGATTATGCGCACTGTTCAAAACATACAGAGGTGAGCCTGCCTGGAGAGAAATAAAAAATAGGTTGCAGCCGCCAAATTACTCTTCAAGGAACGACCACTCATATAAATTGAGGGAAAGAAGGCAGAGGACGGACACTGGAAAGTTTTCTTTTCTCAATCGTACTATCAGGGACTGGAATGCTTTACCTGCAGACTTACTAAAGGCTTTACCAACAACCAAAAATGCATTTAAAAATAGGCTTAAGGACCTTACTAATAGACGGTAATTATACACAGTAGTTAAAGGGTATAAATGATATGTTGTTATTGAAGTGTTGTATCAGTGAAGAATTATGTTGTGTCAGTGAAGTGTGTTGTATCAGTGAAGAAGTATGTCGTGTCAGTGAAGTGTGCTGTGTAAGTGAAACGTGTTCCTGTCAGTGAAGCTTTATAGTTTATAGTGGCAGTGCAAAGAATTTGAACAGTGAAATGTTTTTGAAGTGGTAGTGAAATCAGGATAGAATCAGTGAAATGTGTCGTAGTTCCAGTGCAGTGAGTGAGTTGACAGCGAAATGAGTGTAATGTTGAAAGGTACTTGTGCAGATATGAACATATACTCGTGGGTTTTAGTTCGATCTTAGTTTTAAGATACAAATTAGAATATGTCAAATATTATTTTAAGTGATCGTTTCATTTAATTTAGTATATTCCCTGTTGTTGTTGTTATTATTATTATTATTAGTATTAATTATTAGTATTATTATTAATTGTATTTTTAATTAATAAGTTTATTATTGTCATTATTGAGTGTAATTAGTTACCACTGCCACCGGGTATATACCCATTGCAGTGTGAATAAATACATACACATACATAAGACAGACACTGAATACAAATCCCCTCCCCTACCAAGTCAATGACGCGGGAATGGAAGGGAGGGGTGAGTGACGGATCCGATGAGTGACGCAATGCCACAATTGTCGCCCAGTTCTGCAAGCCTGGACTAAGCAGTCGCAGACAGCCGATAAGAGGTGGTCCTCCAGTTTCAGGACTGGGCGAAGGGCTAACAACCCATCACCGTAAAAGACCAGGTTGTTACGAAATCCCAAAATAAACTTCCAGACGTTTGAGATGGGCAGGGCATGTAGCACGTATGGATGAGTTCAGAAACAGATATAGAGTGTTAGTTGTGAGGCCGGAAGGAAAAAGAGACTTAGATGGGAGGACAATATTAAAACGGATTTGAGGGAGGTGGGATATGATTGTAGAGAATGGATTAATCTTTCTCAGGATAGGGACCGATGTCAGGCTTATGTGAGGGCAGCAGTTCCTTAAAGTCATAACTAAGTAAAGAAATAATAATAATAATAATAATAATAATAATAATAATAATAATAATAATAATAATAACAATGTAATAAAAACAATAGAAATAATAACAATAATAATAATATTGATATATTTATTCATTCATCATTATATCTGTAAGACAGATCTGTTAAATTCTATATCACCCCAGATCTGCCTTAATTTACAACTTTATTCACCTATGCCAAGTGTTACATTACTCTAAAAGTGACCCAATATACTTTTCTTTTTAAATATAACAATTTAATACACCATTAATTTTAACTTCATCTTCACATTTTACTATCATGAAAAATTTCACAATTTTTTTAACTCTCTTATACTATGATGAAGATGGATAGAACAGAGAAAAATTGTCTCCGGCACCGGGACTCGAACCCGGGTTTTCAGCTATACGTGCTGACGCTTTATCTACTAAGCCACACCGGATTCCAGTTCCGATGCCGGATCGAATCCACTCAGTTTAAGTTCTACCTCTCTGTTTCCCTTTGGTGGCCTACCCTTATCTACTGTGTCACAGAATATGTGGCAGTGGCACAATGTCCATCGCACTATGTACAAATGTGCACTCATTACGAGTGACTAAGAGGCCGGGATCTGACGGGATAAGCGCCGTTTTGATTCACTAAGTGATTACTTACGCATATCATATTATTATGATGTACCGAGGTACATATGATAATTCCGTTCAAGAATTCTGCTTTATCATATGATGAAGGATGGATAGAATAGAGAAAAATTCAGATAGACTTCGAGATACACTTCGAGATTCGAGATCGTCTTTGAGACACTGCTTTTGAGATTGGAGATCCGAATTCGAGATTTGATTTCGAGATCCATCTTCGATGTTCAGCTTCGAGATTCCAATTCCGAATTTGGTGCCCATCTTGAAGATTCGAGATCTGACTTCGAGATTCGAGAAACAACTTCGAGTTCCGAGATCTGACATGATCCACTTCGAGATTCGACTTCCTACTTCGTTTCAGCGTTCGACTTCCAGATTCGATATTCCACTTCGAGATTGGACATCGAAATTCGATATCCGAATTGGACATTCGACATCCGCCTTCGAGTTTCGAGACCCGACTGGTTCAACATGTCTCATCTCGTGAAACCTTTTGAGCAAAAAGTGTTTTTGAGGCAGATTTCTTCGAGTACTAGATTCATTCTGCCATTTTCAAGCCATTGTTACATTAACACTGTTTCGTCAACTATTCATAATGTCGTCATCAACAAGAACTGCCTTCGAGAATGAATACTACAACCCACCCGTTCCGTTCTCACTCTTGTGGGGAGATAGTGAACAAACACTGAACATCTACCATTAGCGGAAGTGATCATGTGATCAGAATGGTGGACGGTCATCAGTGTCATCTCTTAAGACAAAAAAAAAAAAAGCAATCTCAATAAAAGGGAAACATATCAGTTCCAGACACTAACTGCCATGTAAACAAGGGTTTAGGAGCATATACGATGGTCATGGTTCGACTTCCGACTCTGATATGTTTGCCATTTTTAGTATGATGTTCTTTTGACCCCGCTCCACAGAAGCCCTTACATGAAAGGGCAATAGGCGAAAGGATGCAGAAAGAATAATGCTGAAATTGATCAGGAACAGAAAAAGAAATTGGCTGGGCAACTAGAAGAAACTGCCTACTGAAGGGTGCATTCGTAGGATTAGTGAACAGAAGAAAACTTCGGAGCAGAACAAGATCTCGGATAAGTGTAAAAACTTAATAAAGAAGTTAAGTGTAGGCATATTTACGTCACTCAGTAGCCAGAGCCTCGATGCCTGTTTCCTGTCGGAAGAACGTCATCAGACCAAGGCACAGCTGGACAATGAACAAACATACGTGAATAAATCTGAGACGACACTTTTGCTAGGCACGGGACAGTGTCACTGTGTGGGGGATCCCCTGCGGGAGCCCCTCGCACTGCGTTGCGGCGGTTGCACTGTGTCTGGGTCACGTTTGTGTCCCCACACCTGAACTCGTCCTGGCAACGGGTCTGCATCCGGTGCCCAGTATATAGGTCAGATCCCTGTTTCTGCTCCATCCGGGGTTCATGGTTTTCCTCAGGTAGCCCCGTATTACAAGTTAGGACGCAAATCAGCATAGAGTAATTACCTCAGCTTCGCTTCTTTTCATCTTCGAAGAAGTATTTGAATGCAAAGAGAATAAATTTAACCTACTGCATATTTAAAAGTTCACAACTGCTGAGTCTCAAATGGTGAAGTGTAAATCTGTAATCCAGTAGACCCGGTTCGATTCACGATACGAATACAGAGGTTTATCAACTTTCTGAGGATGTGCACTTCATACGAGTGCTTTTATTAGAGAATAAAATTTGTAAATATAATTTGTAAGTACAACCATGATCATTTAAAATATTCTATTAAATTTGTCTCACAAGTGCTATATCTCCGTATGGCCGAATCCAGAAATGCATATAGAGTGTTAGTTGGGAGACCGGAGGGAAAAATACCTTTGGGGAGGCCGAGAAGTAGATGGGGGGAACCTATTAAAATGAATTTGAGAGAGGTGGGATATGATGATAGGGACTGGATTAATCTTGCTCAGGATAGGGACCGATGGCGGGCTTATGTGAGGGCGGCAATGAATCTGCGGGTTCCTTAAAAGCCATTTGTAAGTAAGTTGTAAGTGCTATATCTCTATTTTATCTCACTTGTTGAAAGTCCCCATGATACTTGGATTTTCCAACGAAGTGTTTTTCTAACCAAAGGCCTTTTACCGTCTGAAAGTCCAAGGAGTGCTTGATGCAATATAGGTGAACCTTTGTTAAACAGAACACGTTCGAACCAACTTAGTCGTCTTCATTTGAAAACAAACTATGATGAAGGAACTAGTAGAAGAGTATAAAAATGGGAAGTGAATATATATAATAAGAAAACCGAACATCTAATATTAAAGATGGAAGATGAAAAGCTAGAGAATGAAAATGAAAGAATTAAAATGGTTAATAAATTTAAATATTTGGGATCAATTTTAGAAGCTGATGGGAAGAGTGTTGCTGAAGTTGAAAAAAGAATAATTGAAGGTAGGAATTCGGTTCTTCGAAGTAGGAACATTTTAAATAAAACAAAAACCCTAATTTATAAGTAATTGGTACAAAGTGTTACGTTATACGCGGCAGAATCTTAGACATTAGACAGAATACATGAAAACAAATTATTGTATACTGAAATGGACTTCTGGCGGAGAACAGCAAGAAAATCAGGAAGGGAACAAATTAGAAATCAAATAATTAGAGAAATTATGGTAGAAAAGAAGTAATTGAAGAAATAAGATTAAAATGTTTTGGACACTTGAAGAGAATAAAAAATGGAAGATTACCGGAGATGATGCTGGGGTGGACTGCGGAGAGAAGAAAAAGAAGAGAAAAACCAAGAGAACAATGGATGGATGGCATCAGAAGGAGCCTGACTAGAAGATATTTTGCTGGAGAATATGCTGAGGATAGAGAGATTTTATAAGACTCAGAAATAAAGATACATAAAATAGGTTCTTTTGAATAGAGAAGTCCAATTATTTGCTTTGATTTGCTTTCCTTAGTTGCAGTTCAGAATTCGTATTTTTCAGCATACGGGTCCAATAAATATCTTATCTAAAATATTATGCCTTATTTTGTTACAATCATTGAAGTTTGAAACTTTGCAGATTGATTTTCTTCTTTTTGATTGATTTAAATAATTATGTTTTTTTTATTTAACGACGCTCGCAACTGCCGAGGTTATATCAGCGTTGCCGGTTGCCGGAATTTCGTTACGCAGGAGTTCGTTTACATGCCAGTAAATCTACTGACATGAGCATGTCGCATTTAAGCACATTTAAATGCCATAGAACTGGGAAGGGATCGAACCTGCAACCTCGGGTACAGAAGACCAGAACTCTACCGACTACGCCATCCGTCCATCCATCCATCCATTCATTCATTCATTGTTCTGCCCCAGGGCAAGTTTTTCACTGCAAACCCAACTTTCTTCAATCTTTCCTATATTCTGCCTTCCTCTTTGTCTTCGTATATGATCCATATATCATAATGTCGTCTATCATCTGATATCGTCTTCTGCCCCGAACTCTTCTCCCGTTCACCATATCTTCCAGTGCATCCTTCAGCAGGCAGCTCCTTCTCAGCCAGCGACCCAATCAATTCCTTTTTCTCTTCCTGATCAGTTTTAGCATTATTTTTCCTTCACCCACTCTTTCCAACACAGCTTAAGTTCCTGTTCGGTTATCCATTTCGCACGCTCCATTCTTCTTCGTATCCACATTTCAAATGTTTCTATTCGCATCTTATCACTTCGACGTAATGCTAATGTTTCTGTCCCCATACAATGCCACACTCCACACAAAGCACTTCACTAGTCTCTTCTTTAGTTCTTTTTTCAATGATCCGTAGAAGCTACTTCTTTTTTTATTAAAAGGTTCGTTTGTCATTACTATCCACCTTTTGACTTTCTGGCAGCAGCTCATATTACATAATACACCCCAAGCTTTTAAAGCTCTCCAATTGCTCTACTGCCTCATTTAGAATTCGCAAGTTTTCTTTCTTTATTTTTCTTCCTATTGCCATAATATTCGTCTTATTTGAATGTTATCTTCATCTCATACTGGTCACAGTGTCATTACCTTCAGTAAAATATCTCTTAGTGCCATCTCCTCTTCTGCTAGCAACGCCATATCATCAACAAATCTTATGCACTTTATTCTTCTTTTTCCTCCTACTCTCACTCGTCCCATGTTCTGAAAACAGTTCTTCACTAAATCCTCCAAGTAGATATTGTACAGGGTAGGTGATAAAGGACATCCTTGACGTAGGCCTACCCCTCTTCCAATTTCACTTCCTTCTGACATTTCGTCTCCTGTCCCGACTTTGTCTCGTTGTTTCATATAAAGGTTACTGAACAGACATCTATCTTTCTAATTCACACCTATTTTCTTTAGGATCCCCATCAGTTTATTGCAATCCTCTCTGTGAGAAATCTTTTCTAGGTCCACAAATGCTACAGACACTTCTTCATTTTTCCCTAGGTATCTTTCGTCTATTGTTCGTAGCAGTCCAATTGTATCTCTCGTACATTTTCCCTTCCTGAAGCCAAACTGCTCTTCTTCCAACTATTCTTCCATCTTAGAATATAAACGTCGATTCAGTATTCACAAGAGAATCTTCGACGAGTTTGATATCAGGCTGATAGTCCTGAACTCATTACATTACTTGGCATTATTTTTCTTCGGTATTGGCAGCAACACTCTCTCCGAAAAATCTTCAGAGCATTCGCCTATATATATATATATATATATATATATATATATATATATATATATATGTATATATATATGTATATATATATATATTTCGATGCATAATGATAGAATTTCCTTCTTGTCTTCACCCAAGCATTTCACTGATTCATTTGGGATCCACCCTCTCACCTATATATTGGGGCCCCCTGGGACCTTTTAATAATATGCGAAAGAGAGGGTGGTGTGCGGAAAGCAATGGAAAGCTACCGCATGTTGATCCTAGCATCTTTTGCAAGAAAAACTGCAGACATGGCATGATGTAAAAGATTCCGGACGTAAACTATGTGCCACCGAAGTCGATCTTTTTATTTATTTTTAACACATTGGTTTAGGTAGATTAAGAAGTAATAAATTACAACAATGTTTTTTTTTTTTGGTTTATGATAAACCATAAAAACTGAATAGAACAATTTTATTTTTAAAGCTAACGACTCACTTCTGCCTGATTCGTGCACACTCTCTAACAATTTGTATACCATTCATATAAATCGGACACCGTGTTCCCAGACTTTCGACCACACCGTATAAGATATAATTATACCACAGTTTAGTATATACAGTCACGAAGCTCAATACGTAGTAAATATGCATCCATAGATAGTTGCTAACCACTAGGATCGCTACTATCGCCTCATTACAGACAATGCGAAATAGTACCTGCACAGTCTATTGTTCCTAGCAACTCAAGCTTCGTGAGTGTATATACTAGACTGTGATTATACGCACAAATTTGCTGTACGATTACCCATCGCAATCCTAGCGTTTTTATTGTTTATGATCCATTTCGGGGCCACAACCCTACAGATTATACCGGAGATCTAATGTTGATTCTTTTGATTAGGCACCAATAAGCGATTGGCTGAACTGTGTTTGGATCTCCGTTGTAGTACTTGAAAAAATTTGATTTTTACGAAAATGCGGTGCTTAATTTTCGAGACACACTGTGCAGTACCAACTTCCAAAGCACTTGATTGCTACGTCATGCGCCGACTCCATTAGCCTCCTAGTTGTTGTGGTTCCCACCAAGTAGACTTGGTGAGAATAGAAGCCGCTCTTCCCTTTTATTTTCGTCAGATGTTTACAGGAGTGGGAGTGCAAGCAAAAACAGTGCGTGGTAGTGAATTTTACTTTTGCTTATGAGAGGAACCCAGTAGCCCTCAATTACGTAGCAGTCACATCTACTTTTTATTGGCGTCTTCCATGAATAGGTAGTCTGTGCTCTTGGAGCATATTTGTCGTTCTTATATCGTTTGGGAGAACTCTATCTAATATTGCTATTTCTGAGAATTATACCTGTATAAAATTGACAAATTCGTTTAAAGTCGCCAACGAACAAATTCCTTTCCTTCGCGTAATTAAATCCAACTTTCGAAACATTGTACATTTGAGATCTTTTATCTTCTCCTTAATATCGCGTTGGCAAGAGACGTATCCGGTTTTGAATACATTCGTATGTTGTTTACATACGGATGTATTTAAGATCGGAATATTTTTAAAGTCGATTTTTATAGTTACGTCTCTTTGTCTGGAAAGCGACGATTATCCGCCTTAAAATTCAATGTAGTGTAATAATAATAATAATAATAATAATAATAATAATAATAATAATAATGATAATAATAATAATAATAATAATAATGTCTATTTATTCTGGCTGAGTTAAGGTCATCAGGCATTCTCTTCCACTCAGCCAGAATAAAAGAAGCTTATACAATGCAAATTAAGCTTTCAGGAATAACTCCCTGTAAAGTTAATTTGAATAATTTCGAGGGAAAAATTGTTCCGGGGCCGGGTATCGAACCCGGGACCTTTGGTTAAACGTACCAACGCTCTCCCACTGAGCTACCCGGGAACTCTACCCGACACCGATCCAATTTTTCCCTCTATATCCACAGACCTCAAAGTGGGCTGACAACAGTCAAGCAACCAACATTTGAGTGCACACTAACTCTGTGTGACTTTAAATTGTGGTTTTCTGTTACGTACAGTGACGTGTATTATGCAAATTAAGCTTTCAGGAATAACTCCCTGTAAAGTTAATTTGAATAATTTCGAGGGAAAAATTGTTCCGGGGCCGGGTATCGAACCCGGGACCTTTGGTTAAACGTACCAACGCTCTCCCACTGAGCTACCCGGGAACTCTACCCGATACCGATCCAATTTTTCCCTCGAAATTATTCAAATTAACTTTACAGGGAGTTATTCCTGAAAGCTTAATTTGTATAATACACGTCACTGTACGTAACAGAAAACCACAATTTAAAGTCACACAGAGTTAGTGTGCACTCAAATGTTGGTTGCTTGACTGTTGTCAGCCCACTTTGAGGTCTGTGGATATAGAGGGAAAAATTGGATCGGTGTCGGGTAGAGTTCCCGGGTAGCTCAGTGGGAGAGCGTTGGTACGTTTAACCAAAGGTCCCGGGTTCGATACCCAGCCCCGGAACAATTTTTCCCTCGAAATTATTCAAGCTTATACAATGTTGCAATGATACAAGTCAATAATACAGGCTAATATTTAAAGAACACTCAAATATTGATGTAGTTATAGAAGCACAAGTTGAATAAAATAATGCAAATGTACTAAATAATAATTACAAATTAATATGAAACTTAAAAATTTTCTTAACGAATATGCAAGGGATAGGCTAAACGAACTAAATTATACAATATTACAAATTGGGAATTACGAATTCAGAAATAAATTATAACTATACTGCATTTATGCGGATTATTATATACACACATATCGACGGATCGGAACCAGACTGTTTCAAGACTATTTTACTATTTTTTTTACAGGACAGCTATTTTAAGCTCCTGACATTCAAAGCTTCATGAAACAATAATTTGGAATAGCTTCATAGCAACCTTATGGAGAGGAATATTTACAATTTTGTTCGATTCATATATGCAGACGAGAACTGGAAGACAATGAAACACAGATTTCTTTCTTATAAAAGTTGGACTTAAACAGTCTGATTCTCAGCCATCGACATATATGAGAGAGAATTAAAAATGAATGAGAAACAAAGAAAACAAACATAGTTTCAGAAATAGTGAAGAAAATATGAATGCTAACAATATATGAATGATTAAAATGAAGATATATGATATTTGTCAACCAACTTGACAATAATTCATAGTTTTGGTGGAGATTGAAGATTTATATTTATAATGATAAAAGTACATAAAGAAATCGTGATAAGAAAAACTAAGGTAGTGGAATGTTAATTTTGAAGCTAGGAATTATGTCGCTTTTCACTGGTTACGTGTTTTTAATAATTTAGTTTTAAATTGCAATATCGTTCTACAGTTCCTGAGAGAGCTGGGTAAGGAGTTCCAGAAACGAATTCCTATTGCTATGAAAGAAGAAGAATAGTGAGCTGTTTTATGGGAAAACATAGATAATAAAGAGTCATTTTAGAACGAGTGCCCAGACTGTGATATGAAGACAAAAAATTAAAACATATTGGGAGGTAGATGATGCGATATAGGAAAATTAGTGAATGGATATGTCTTCGTTCTGTAATCTTATCCATTGGAGCGTTTCAATGTGGTCCTATTTGTGCATGTTGTAAATGTGCGTTGTAATCACTAAACAGGAAGGCACTGTGGGCCATCTTTCAGACAATACATAACAAGGTACATAGCCAGCACCGTGGGCAGTAGTTTAATCTTTTCCTAGACCTTGTACAATAATACAACTTACAAAGTGCAAACACACAGCATTTACGTAAATGATTCATAAACATTTAACTTGTTAGTAATTTATGTCAAGGTAAGTAACTGGTAGCTAGTGTAATTTGAAAGATGAACATACTCTAAAGATGCTCCATTCGTGATCCGACAATTAATGTCTAACCTCTAATCCTGCTCATCCCGTTCTCTTTCAACATGTTCCCGGTAATTGTCTCCATATATGAGAAAATTCTCAACTTCAGATCATCAATATCCAGTGTTGGAATGACAGAGATACTTTATCTTTCGCATAACCCCATAAAAAGAAGCCACATGGAGTGATATCACAATCTTGGAAATTCCTTCAAAATTGTTGAATGTCACCAACACTTTACATTCTAAAAAGGAAGTAAAGTGTGAGTGACGGAGCATGGCGGTAAACATAGATAATAAGGATATACCCTCCTGGATCCTGGAATATATATACTATACTTCGTATATGCGTTTAGTTTCAAATTTGCCACTAGGTGGAATCGTTATCGAGCACATCTTTTCTGTGCTTCTCAAGTTCCTGACATCTCTTGGAACTAATAGGAAGCATAAGAAGTCCGATTTAATCATTTAATGCGTGTTTCAACTACTTGTAAATGAAAATGTCGATCAGCAACCTAACGCCAAGGCACCGTAGGACATGCTTTCGAACTAAATACACAGTAAGCGTTATATTTTAATGGTGAAAAAATTATGATCCAAGATGTGTTTGCCGAGACCCGAAGTAGGCAGTATAATATACCTGCATATGTGCCCAACTGTAACCTGCAGAATTTTTTCAGCACTTTTCATTTCAGTTGCTTTTTTTTAAAGTGTAGAATTATATTGATCTTTAAAAATAAGATACAAAAGTCTCAGGGCTCAGGAGGATAAACCACCAATTCTGAAACATCTGAGATTTTTATTTTCTATCTTCTACCGGTTATTTGTGCATATGCTTTGTAGTTCCCTCGTATTTTATATCTGAAAGAGTAAGAATTTTTTTGGACACGGTATATATATATATATATCTCAGACAATACCTTTATTTATGTGTGGGCGTACATATATATGCCCATAAATAAAGGTATTGTCTTATATATATATATATATATATATATATATATATATATACGCCCACACATAAATAAAAGTATTGTCTGATATATATATATATATATATATATATATATATATATATATATATATATACCGTGTCCAAAAAAATTCTATATATATGTGCAGGTTTAATCGTAAGTAATGTAATTAATTTCAGTGGTTACTGAGCCGTGCCAGGCATCGTAGCTGTTCACCTAGCACGTCACTTCGTCCGTCAGAGCGCTCTCAGACCTTATATTATAGATAGCGCTACGAATCCTTTCATTTTCTCATCCAAATTATCCTATGGGCCGGTTGATTACGTCTCACGAGGGGAGAGGGAAAGTGAGTTTACTTGGTCACGTGCAGTCATAGGTCTCATCACTCAGGACTCGCACGCCGTAGAGATAACATCACTCAGGACTCGCACGCCGTAGAGAGAACAACTCTCAGGGGTTGAAGTCGATAGAGATAACACCACTCGGGACTTGGACGTCGTAGAAATAACATCACTTCGGAGTTGGAAGCCGTATGGGTAACATTACTTGGGAGTTGCAGCCCGCATCGATAGTTTCATTCAGGCAATTGACGTGCACTCGCGAAATGGAGCTCGAACTGTTTTCAATTCTCGTAACTTAAGTTTATCGTGATAGGTTGTTCGAGAATAGCGTGTCATTATATTTCCTTTGAGTATTTACGGATTACATGGAACTTTGTTTCAGATGTATATCTTGTGATTTAGCGTGCTTACAACTTGTGTCAGATTTGTAATCAGTGGAGTAGGTAAATTTGCGTCGTGATATTTTTATTTTCGATTGTATGTGGTTGAGAGATTGTGGTGGATCGCACTTTGAAAAATCGCTTGCTAGTGATACGTCTTGGGGTCAAGTAATTGTGATTGCGTCGAGTAACATATTATGTGATATATATGAGGTATATTGTATTGGGGATTACGTGATGATGTATAAGTTGATATGTGAGGTTTGATGATTTGGGATTACGTGATGATATATGATTTGACATGTGAGGTTTTGATGTTCCAAGACGGTTTGTGTGATAGCGCAGCGATTACGATCTTTGGGTTACGTCCTATTTGACGCTGTAATGAACTAGAATAGTATGGGCCTCAAATAATTGTTCTAGTATCTTCCCTACTCCATTTTGATTATTATTGGTTCCCACGCCGCTATTCAGGAATAGAGTGCATTGAGTTTCCGGTGCTATTCAAACGATCATTGAGATTTGACATTATCGTCTGTTACTTATTATATACCGTATCTCTCTCTCTCTCTCTCTCTGTTGGGCATTGTTAATTGTAAAGTACAGAGATTCCTGTTAGTGCAATCTGCACAGTTTATGTGAGACGTATGTGGAATTGGTAATGTATAGTGATCAGTCATGTGACGCTTCATGCTGGGTAAAGTCTTTGTGTTATTTTGAGTTTATGTGTACGTCGAGTTTGGTTAGTCAGATTGTATGGTATCTGTAATTGAATGGGCCATGTATTGAGTTAGTATACTGACTGGGCGTTTGTGTTGAGCTTCATATCTAGTTGGATACACACACACACACACACACACACACACACACACACATATATATATATATATATATATATATATATATATATATATATATTCAGAGAGTGTTTTAATGACTAGATGGTTAATAGGTCAGTTATTGATTATTGAGAGATGGGCATATTAGATTGTATTATGACCTATAAGTAGGTTTGCCCAGTCTAGTATACTTTCACGATTCAGATATCGTTTTGTACTTGTTCAGATTAACTTGTGATATTTTCATTCGCTTATTTCATATTTCTTTGTTATTCCATTTATCATTCATGTATATTGTTATCCATTATTGCTAATTATATCTGTTATACAAATTCACACTATTTATTTCTAAAAGTCTCCCACTGCGCACATCTAATCTTCCAATGTACCGTCCACCTGGCGATAACAGCCATTATAAGAAATGTAGAGGAGTGGATGATCGTACACCTCGTACACCACCTCCTTCCCTCATTACTCTTTGAGATATTTAAAACAAAATAGTTTAATACAATTTTGATCGTTTTTGCTTCCTTTTCGAGATAAAAATTGTTTTATATGAAACATTTCATAACGAGTTTTAACATTTTAAAATGTTACATTTGTTCAGATCAAATTTCTGCACATCTAAAGGACGAAATTAAAATTCTTTTAATCGTTCATTATCATAATATAGTGGTCTCTTAAATTGAACATATTGGGAGTTAAATCAATGGCTTTCCCAAAACACGCTATGAAATATTTCATATAAGACAATTTTTATCTCGAAATATAAGCAAAAACTAGTAAAACTGTATTACAGTTTTGCTTGACATATCTCAAGGAATAACCCCCCTGAAATTAATGACATTGCTTATGGTTAACCTTGCATATGTATATTAGATTAGTGTGTGTATGTATATATGTGTGTGGATTTATGCATATGTCTATTACATATTAACGTAACTTTATGTACGTACAGTATAAATGTTATGTTTTATTTAACGACGCTCGCAACTGCAGAGGTTATATCAGCGTCGCGGGAAGTGCCGGAATTTTGTCTCGCAGGAGTTCTTTTACATGCCAGTAAATCTACTGACATGAGCCTGTCGCATTTAAGCACACTTAAATGCCATCGACCTAGCCCGGGATCGAACCCGCAACCTTGGGCATAGAATGCCAGCGCTATACCAACTCGCCAACCAGGTCGACCGTACAATATATATGAACAGTATATACTTATGTGCATCTATCGAAGTATGTATGTCCTTATGTATCCATTATCGGTTAAGAGGCATAGCTTTGACTTTTAGTGATAATAAACTGGAAAAAAAATGGATTTAATATTGTCGTGATTTTTTTTGTCCGCAAAATTTTTAATAATTTCATAGGTTTACGTATTCAGTTCAGATGTTCTGACTCTTCGACTCCGAACGATGTTGGCGTGATGAATGGCTCGCAAATTGAACGCTTCTAAATTTCATGTAGCTACAGTAATTCTATTTTTACAAAATTAATATCAATACATGGGAAGTGAAAGGACTTCTTTCTGACGCTAGGGGAACTCCATTTATATTAATTTAAATCATTATCATTTCTCTTAAATTTTCTAATGAGAACATTAACAGAATTTGTCTAATGGTATTGAGAGATTCATTGTTCAATTTACCCCAGATCACATATAGATTGCTCATTCCTATGTTAAAATCGGTTGCACTTTGAAGAGAACAACGGCCAGGATCGCCACCCGTCCACCGTAAACGAACACCAGATGGCAGTATAGCCGCTAATGCAATTCAAATGGAAGCATAGTAAACCTGACAAAAGTTGTTACCGTCAAAGCCTATAACGCCGAGCAATCTGGATATTATGATCTAGGATTTTACACAATCACTTGCATAATGCTACATGATATTATTTACTTCATTTGAATTATTCTTTATTGCACTTTCATCTCATATTTCTCCAAAATCAAATTGTACTTTATTTTTAAGTTTATCATTGTTTTGTATTCTGTCCACAAATTATATTGTACTTTTTTTAAAGTTAACTTTGCTTTGTATCCTGGATCCCAATGGTCAGCCGTAGATATTCCAAATTGTGGAATTAGTTGTAGTTAAAATTGTTGCTGGTGAGAGACCAGTGTTGTTACTTACGCACGTCGCATCAAAGCTTTCTCGTCGGACAGGCCACAAATGACGTAGTCTCCCCTCCAACGCGATGACCGCTTCTCCCGACCTACCTCAATGCGGTCACTGATTACAGTGCAATGCGTAATGTATTCACCTAGTGGTTAGGCCACCCAACTCACTTCCCTGTAGTGCAGACAGTAATTAGAGTAGGACAGCATTTAACCCAGATTCACATTAATTGTTACAAATTCGATATTCATCGGAGCGCCCAGCAAAGATCCTGTCTGGTGGCAGTAGCCACTAGCGTCGCTATACTCAATTCCTTCACCGTCATCTTAATGAAAACTGTTTTAACTAGATAAGAAGCCAGTCGATTAATACCCTAATTGATTCAAAATTAACGAAATTATGGAGTTAAATTGCAATATCATGAGGCGTCTAGGAAGGAAATTCGGTGACATCGATCTGAGTTCACGAAAATGGAATGATGGGATGCATATCAAGGATAATCATCGTCACCATGAACCATAATGATTACTAGACCTGAGAAATATATGCTGTTATACTACCAGTGCACTTCGTACGCCTCCGACTTTGAGTACCTCTCAGAGTTGGGGTGAGTTAACGCAGTGTCTTTCGTTCGTTTGAACTCCTGTTTATCATCACGGTATGTTATTCCTCAGCATTTGGGTAGTTGAAAGCCACTTCTTTGACACAAACACAACTATCTGCTAAAGAAAACTTTAAAGACATAATTTTCTTTGTTAAAGAAAAATTGTACTACTTTAAGGACATTTTATTTTCTGTCTGTAGAAAATATATATGATATAACATTGACAAGACGTATCAGCCTTTTTATTTCACTGTGTTAATATGATGGTGTATTACGTTCTTGTTTTACATAATTTTTTATTTCATGTATTGTTTTTGTTTTTTTATTATCCAATTTAATAAACTCTATTTCACCCTGAGGTATATTAGGGTTATAGTTGACATCAAAATACATAAAACAATAGTAAAATTATAATATAAAATTGTGGTCAAGGTTATAATTCACATGAATTATGTAGAAGAATGCACCTTAATGAAAATGGATCCTGTTAAAGATTAATGAGATGTTTGAGGAATAATCAATGCAAAAGATATACAAGAATGTCTAACCGTTTCAGAATAAATACACGACCTTAAAAAGATAATCAATAATACATTAATATAACAAAGTTTGTGTTTCACTTTCAAATTAATACTTAATTCATGAACAATGGAACAGTTAAGAGTAATAAAAGGATATTACAAGCAATGATTTACGGTTACGAGTTACATACGTGATTCAGGAACAAGTACAATAATTGAAATAATAACACAAGTAATGACTTATAACTAACGATTAACGAAATTCTTGAAGGGCAATATATAATAGTAGAGGCAATACAAAAGATTTTCACGTATTGTTGCAGTGAATAACAAACCACATTTTCAAATTTTCAAAGGAGAATGATTACATGTTGCCTTACTTTGAGAAGAACTTCGTTCCACTTCTGCAGAAACAATGAGGACAAATTTTAAATATTTTACACAAGCATTACCTGTCTCATAGTCTGTATCATTATTAATAAATTTCCTCATTTGAAATTGTCACAAATTTTACATAAAGCTAAATGTCCATAATGTTTATCCAGTATTTTTTTTCATCTTGTTTGCTACATTTTTTTCCTATTTCGTGTTCCAACTATTCAGTTTTGTCACAATATCATTGACTGCATGTAATTTTTCGTCTGTAGAAAATATATCCAATATAACATTGACAAAACGTATCAGCCTTCTTATTTCACAATGTTAATATGATAGTGTATTACGCTTTTGTTTTACATAATTTTTTATTTCATATATTGTTGCAGTGAATAACAAACCACATTTTCAAATTTTCAATGGAGAATGATTGCCTTTGCTAGAAAGCACAGCCTCATATCCAGAGAAACTTCATTCCACTTCTGCAGAAACAATGGAGGTATATTTGAAATATTTTACACAAATATTACTTATCTCAAAATCTGTATCATTATTACAAATTAAGTCACAAATTTTATCCTCGGCATCTTGCTATTATTCTTCTTTACAAGACGTTGAATGTTGTCGGTTACGAATAGCAGTATTCGGTCGTAATATAATCGATCAACTGAAGTTCACTGCTGAATGAAACACATTAAAATCCCCCACCCCGACGCAATTACGTACCGCTACCTAAAGCCAGAGGCGCACGAAGTACAGTGTAACAGCATACAATTCTCAGCCCTAATGATTACAATGAGAAGAACAATCATTGCTATAACTATTTTGGCAATTATTATTACTGCTGACGTAATTGTTACGATTGCAGATGGCTTCTTACCTGATTCAGAGAGTAACAGAAAGATACAACCTTAGAATTTCTAATAATATTAAAACAAAAAATAATGGTGAAGAATGGGTAGAACGGAGAAAATTCCTCTCCGGCACCGAGACCCAAACCCGGATTTTCAGCTCTACATGCTGACGCTTTATCTATTAAGCCACACGGATTCTAGTTCCGATGCCGGATTGAATCCTTCTAAGTTTAAGTTCTACTTCTCTGTTTTCCCTTTTGTGGCCTGCCCTCATTTTTTGTGTCGCAGAATATGTGACAGTGGCACAATGTCCAACACAATGTCTCTGTCACGGCGAAATCGACGTTGTGTTTGATCAACGGACTTACTTACAAATGGCTTTTAAGAACCCGCAGGTTCATTGCCGCGCTCACAGAAACCCGCCATCGGTCCCTATCCTCTGCAAGATTAATCCAGTCTCTATCATCATATCCCACCTCCCTCAAATCCATTTTAATATTATCCTCCCATCTACGTCTCGGCCTCCCCAAATACCTTTTTCTCTCCGGTCTCCCAACTAACACTCTATATGCATTTCTGGATTCGCCCATACATGCTACATGCCTTGCCCATCTCAAACGTCTGGATTTAATGTTCCAGGTGCAGAATATAATGCGTGCAGTTCTGTGTTGTGTAACTTTCTCCATTCTCCTGTAACTTCACCCCTCTTAGCCCCCTAAGCACCTTATTCTCAAACACTCTTAATCTCTGTTCCTCTCTCAAAGTGAGAGTCCAAGTTTCACAACCATACAGAACAACCGGTAATATAACTTTCAGATTTTTTGACAGCAGACTAGATGACTTAAGCTTCTCAACAGAATTATAACACGCATTTCCCATATTTATTCTGCGTTTAATTTCCTCCCGAGTGTCATTTATATTTGTTACTGTTGCTCCAAGACATTTGAATTTTTCCACCTCTTCGAAGGATAGATCTCCAATTTTTATATTCACATTTCGTACAATATTCAGGTCACGGGACATAATCATATAATTTGTTTTTTTTTTTTTTCGGGGTTTACTTCCAAACCTACCGCTTTACTTGCTTCAAGTAAAATTTCCGTGTTTTCCCTAATCGTTCGTGGATTTTCTCCTAACATATTTACGTCATCCGCATAGACAAGAAGCTGATGTAACTCGTTCAATTCCAAACCCTGTCTGTTCTCCTGAACTTCTCTAATGGCATATTCTAAAGCAAACTTAAAAAGTAGAGGTGACAGTGCATCTCCTTGCTTTAGCCCGCAGTGAACTGGAAAAGCATCAGATAGAAATTGGCCTATACGGACTCTGCTGTAAGTTGCACTGAGACACATTTTAATTAATCGAACTAGTTTCTTGGGAATACCAAATTCAATAAGAATGTTATGTAATACTTCTCTCTTAACGGAGTCATATGCCTTTTTGAAATCTATGAATAACTGATGTACTGTACCCTTATATTCCCATTTTTCTCCAATATCTGTCGAATACAAAAAAATCTGATCAATAGTCGATCTATTACGCCTAAAACCGTACTGATGATCTCCAATAATTTCATCTACGTACGTAAGGAGTTAATCTTCTCAAAAGAATATTGGACACAATTTTGTATGACGTCAACAGAAGTGATCTTCCTCGAAAGTTACCACAGTTAGTCTTGTTCCCTTCTTAAAAATAGGTACAATTATGGACTTACTTTCAATATATACTGATACCACAAAAATGCGTAAATTAATTGGCCAAGCATTTATGATTAACAAAATTGCATGTTCGGAAGTTCATGTTGCCTTGACAACATTTAATTTTCGCTACTCTCATTTAATTTTACAGCTCTACTAAGCTAATTAGAACCAATTGCCGGACCCTATATAACCCTGTATAACTACATATTAATAATAATTAATTAATATGTATATAAGTGTTATTGTCGTAGAAATTAATTTTGTTTATAAACTTACCTCAAAAATGTTTCCATTTTCTTAAAAAATAAAGCTATATCTTTATGTAAACATAGTTACTCACTGTTTTCCTTGATTTCTGAAAATCCTTATATTTGTAGTTAGTGTTGTTGACTTTACACCCTTGAATTTATTGCTAGCAAAAACGCTTATGCAAATAAGAATAAGAATCAGTATTCTAGCACATCTCTGAAAGAGTAAAACTCACGCTCAGGAATGTAATTCATTAAGATTATTAGAGACAATTTTGAGTAGTGTATTTAATTTAAAAATTTGACAGTAGTTCGAGACACACTGATGATGACACTAAACCGATGTCGAAACGGATCCGTCTGTTGTTGATATATTACATTTTTAAAAACATTTTTTGACACTTATAACGTTTTAATTTTATGAAAGTTTTATATTTTTGAAATGCTGTACTTTGAAATGAATGAATGCATAATTAGGAGCTATGTTATTACTATAAAACTACCATTAAAATCGGCCCAATGTTTTGCAGAATATATTCTCATGCAATATTTCTTTTTCTTCTCTTACTCCTTTTTCTTCTTTTTTTCTACACTCTATATAAATCAGTGTTTAAACTAGAAAATAAATAATTGTCCCAAAAAATGCGCAAATGAAAAATTATATTTGTGCGAATTGCGAAATACTTGTGGAATATTATAAATAATTGTGCAAAAAGATAACATTAATAAAGTATGCAGAAACAAAAAGTTTTGTAATTTGTTTCTTGGAGTTTTATTACTTTCAATCCATTTTATTACATTCTAGATATCTTTATGTATATAAATCAATAGACGTAGGTACGTTAAGAATCATTTACTGCTGAATTTAGATCACATTAAAGTACGTTATTTTATGGGCACTCTAAACTTGAAATTTTTTATTAGTATGCCCTTCAAGATTTATTGTTAGAGTGCTAAATCTTTTTACTGAAAGGCGGTTTCTAATTTCAGTTTTTACAAGATTCATGCAACTAAAACTTCGGTCACAATGTATGCAATGGAATTATATAAATCAATTTGAAGAAATTGTTCACTTAACTTACATGAATTGCACCAACGTTTTAAAATAAATTCCTGAACTCTATCTCTCAATATCTTTCTGAACACTATCCATGCCATTACAATTTAATTTAAATTCAGATTAGTTCGAACACATCTCTGATTTTATTTTCTCCATTACCATCTTCGTTCCTAAAGTCCAATGTGGTTGTCGCATCTTTTTTGAACATTTACGTTCAAAGTTTGTTCAATTTTTAGAAGTCGAGTAGCAAAATGCGAAAAATGCGACCGGGGCTTAAACCCTGATATAAATCTATCTGGGCTTGTTTTCGTCCTGACACTAGGCGTAGACTCTCATCCAAGTAAACGAACTAGTACTTCGTTGTAGCAGCGATTTGGATTGAGAGGCATTGCTTCATAACAGTATTAATACTACTCTAAAACCTCAATGCACATCCAACCAGCTAATTCCTATATGATGATGTTAAAAGTTCACATTTTTGTTTTAATGTTAATATTTATTTTTTTTCTTGACCTGTCGTGTAATATACCAGTAAAAATATTGCCAAAATTATAAAAATTTTAGTTATATAATGGATTACTTATACATTATGCAGTGAAATATCATGGCTTTTCTATTTACAACGCATTATTCAGATAACTAACGGCAAATACAATTTGTTGTAATGAAAATAACATCAAACGTTCCATCAGAATAAAATTTTGTCAAGTTAGACAACAAACTAGAGATGTTCAGATACTACAAATAAAATGAAACCAAAGCATCGGATGACACATACCGGTATCGAATGAATTTTGAACTGAAAAATTAGTAGTATTTTTTGTGTCGATAATAAAAACCACTTTCATAACACAGAACTTCTGAAACGGTACGTCCTGCCACCTAGCACCGAAGCGATGAACTAGAACATTTCCAACAGTTGCGCACAGATGTCGTACTAATCCCTTTTTCAATTGCTGCTTTTTTCTAACGGACTCGAAATATGAAAATAGAAAAGAAATTAAACTTCGTTTCTTAAGATAATACATCGAACACTTAAAGTTTAAATATATTTTCACTTAATATAATGCTATCTTTAATGTAATTTGTCTCTTAATTTACAGAGATAATAAGAAACAAAGAGATGATGTTTACGCAATTATTAGCAATAGTAGAATGACAACTCTAGTCAAATATTCGGAGAAAATTCAAGCATTTCCTCTATAATGAAACTAGTCGGAATACTGAAGTTCTTTGTAGTCGAGCCTCCATTAGAAAACGATCGGCTCATTTACTAAGACTCTATGAGGAACATTGAACAATGTACGAAAATTGATTTTTTTTTGCAGGTTTATGTGAAAATTAAAATATCGTTTAGAACTTATATAAAATCTATGTATAGTTATCAGTTCTGAGAAAAATCAGTCTCTAAATGAAGTGGTCTCTAAATAGGAGTGGTCTTTCAGAGAGATTTCTCTGTACTTATTTCGACTATCTCCTTAGTTCTGTGTTGTCAACTTTCCTTCTCTTCGCCTCATTCGAAGTGCATTTTGAAACATTGCAGATCGATATTTTCTGTAATATCAAGAATTTTATTCCGAAAAGAATGGGTGATCTAAATATGAATGGATTTCTTCCAGCATCCACCTTCTTCCTCTTTCCCTCATCTCTTGAAATTTAGCCACCGGCTCTGTCGGTTAAGGCGCTTGACTGCCGATCCGGAGTTGCATTCGGGCGCGGGTTCGATTCTCACCTGGGCTAATTACCTGGTTGAGTTTTTTCCGGGGTTTTCTCCAACCGCAAGACAAATGTCAGGTAATCTATGGCGAATCCTCGATCTCATTTAGCCAAATATCTCGCTGTCACCAATTCCATCGACGCTAAATAACCTCGTAGTTGATACAGCGTCGTTAAATAACCAAGTAAGACAAGAAATCTAGAAATTTGCCTGTCGTTCCTCTCTTAAGTCGAAACTTAATTCATGAGGTAACACAATGTTCCACATAAGTGTGAGTCGGTTTCTTCTAGTGTCCACTTCCTTTCTCTTTCCCTCAACTTTAGAAATTTAATTTCAACAATACTCTACACTTCGCTTATTTTCCCACGAACCTTCTTTCATCTGCATAGTTCAGGAGTAAGTTCTCCATGATCAGATTAGATTAGATTAGATTGTATTAAAGTCATGAGTATTATAAACATACCATGGACATAGTCATAATATAAATAAAACAGAGTGAATAAGATTATATTAGAAACATAAGTTATTAACAGAGGACTCAAAGTATTCACTAATATTATAAAAGGGATGATTAATTATCCAGCGTTTTAAAACATTCTTAGATGTGTTATAGCTAACAGTGTGTGCAGACTTATGTAATATATTAAACATAGATACTGCCATGGACATAAATTGTTTTTGTAGTTGTTTCCAGTCTAACATTAGATTCAGTCATATGAAAATTGTATCTTGTATTGTAATTATGACGATCAGATCTGTGATAATAATTTGCTAAATTTTTCTTTACCTTCAGCAAAGAAGTGGAGATGTAAAGATTAATAACAGTCAGAATAGCCTCATTTATGAATAATGGCTTACAGTGCGCATCATAAGCTGAACCAGTTAAAATACGTAAGGCTTTTCTTTGTAGAAGGAGAAACTTAGATATACTAAATACAGAAATACCATAGGTTATTATACTATTGAAGAAGGCAAAATAAGCACTTCTTACATATGTTTTAGGCACCAGTGATTTCAATTTTCAGTGATTATGTAAGCTCGAACATGAAGTTCCAATCGGACCTGGGTCGATAACCTCTTTAATTTTTTTCGAAGGATTTCCCTAACTGTAAAGCAATTTACAGGTAGTTCCATGGCAAGTCCTCAGACTCATCTTATCAAATACCATTTCGTTATCACCGATTCCATTGACGCAAGGTAACAGCGCAATTGATAGAGCGTCGTAAAATAGCAAATTAAAATACATATTTAATGCATAAACAGCGTAGCATAACAGCTTAGATTAAGTAAGATTATTGTCAGCAGATTTACAACTTTTACTGCAGAACGCTCGCGAGCACTGCTACAAGAGGTTGGTCTCTTAAGATTCGATAGTTGTTAAGAACTTCTTGAGCGTATCTCTGTAATGTCCCTGAGTTTCAAATCCACAACTTCAGTTCTCTAAACTCCTTCCTTTCGGGATGTTGTGTACACAACAAATCTAAACATTTTGTAGTGCCAGTCGTCGCTACGTAGATAAGAAAATGTATATTATTTAATGTTTAAGTTAAAAAAATTGAAATTGCGGCGGTTGTTAGAATCAATGAGTAAATCATAGCGTTGATGAAAGTGTGGTGAATGAACGTGGTACGAAAAATGCCTATAGGGCCAAACTACCTTATACTACCCGAACATCCTCTTTGTGGAACTGTAGCGTCTTGCACACTGGCGTTCAAAGATACCTGACCCTACTAATCGATAGTGATCGATAATCTGTTCATGTAAGTGTGGATTCTTTAGTCATTACTTCTATGAATAGATGGCGTAGATAACTATCAGTGTCGCCAACAGTACATAAATATACCCGCATTATAAAATTCAATATTTCATTTCTCTCTAATGATTGTAAAAAAAAAAACACTAGATTTAGTGGTAAACCATTGATACTGTCAAGTATGAGAATAATATATACTTACGGTCTTACTAATAAAATCTCTATATACAAACGTTTAACTGTCTTATACTTATATAATGAGTAGCTCGTTTATAAGTGGTGTGTAAATTCTTACTAATAGTCACTACATACGTCGTGTAACACAGTATAACTATTACACAACTACGTCATAGTTTCGTTATTACTTCATTACGAAAGGTAATAAAATATCTGAGGTTCTCTATTGCATCCGGTGGAGCACTTTAGTGTGCTGTGTTAAGTATCGATAGTACAACTGGCTCTGATCGATTCCACACTATATTTTGGACAAAGAGTATAAGCTACAGCAATATTATTCTAATTAGTCTGTGTTATTTAGTTTGTTCTTCTCTGGTTACAAGGCAACCATCATCATAAAATGACAGTCGATACGAACAGCTGTTAGAGGGGCGGCCATTTTTTCTCTATATACAACGCTTGAACAAGTGGTTTCGTGTATAAACCATCGAGCACAGAACAGAATACATAGACACTAGCATCTTAATATCATTGGAAGGAGTGAAGCCGCTTTGATGGACGTGACGCCATCTTGTTGCTATCAAAACATTGCAAAATAGCTATTACGTTATAGAAGATCTTATGGTAATAGGAATTCCATATGTAGGCATCTTGAAATTAGTTCATTTATGAATTGAAACAACGATGCAACACTGCAATCAACTGTCCATGTGCTAAGCGGGAACCAATGTTTTGGTAGCATCATGATGGTGACTGTCCACAAGAGCGGCTTCACCGCCAAAGCTGTTCTTGTCTGCTCTATGTATTCTGTGCTCGTCGTATATAACTACAGCAAAGCAATTCCCATTGTATAGTTACAGACTGTTTATATAGGGTAAACTAGGGTCTGTTGGACAGTAGGGCATGTTGGACACTCTGTACTTTAACGTGTTACCTCGCCACTTGTGGGCACCACATTCTGCTAGAAGTCAATGACGGAAGTAGCCCCACTCGTGGCTACTTCCTTCATTGACTTCTAGCAGAATGTGGTGCCCACAAGTGGCGAGGTAACACGTTAAAGTACAGAGTGTCCAACATGCCCGACTGTCCAACAGACCCTAGTTTACCCTATCCATCGCTTATGCATGGTTTATTAGTAATGTTTTCTGTCTCAACTCTGCATAAGTCTAGTATGAAAGCTATGTTTATTAGTAAGACCGTTAATCTATTTCAACGTTTTCCCAAATACTTTTTTACTCGTCCCAATAATAGGGCCACCTATTGAGAAGTAACGGAACTATTTCAAAGTTTATCAGTATCTTTGGTCATGACTTATCTCGTGGTTAGAAAGTTCGCTTACACGGTCATAGAATTGGAGGTAATATATTTCTTAACGCCAGTGTACTAATATACAGTGTGTTACTATTACGTCACCTATGCAGTACAGTCCATCTTTGATTCTAATGTGATACTAGTAGTGTCTACTGAGTTGGTGTAGTCATGTGAAGAAAACATAAACGTGTACTATCGTTTTTACAAGGTCAAGCTAAGCGTATGGCCTTTAATGTAATAAAGTTTCTCGATACTGAAAAGCAGGGACTAAAATTACTCATTGAGAAACCTATTGAAAGTGCCAGCAGAACGTTAAAACTAAGCAAGCCTATGATAAACAAACTGCTTATAGAAGTTTAAGGAGCTGAAATGAAGGGAGTTAATATATTTTCTCCAAAAAAATGTAATAGAGTTTCCACTTGTGAATTTGATGATTATAAAAAATACACTCCAATGTGCCCATTTTTAAAGTAGTAGCACAATCTAGTATCAGTCACGAAGCTCAATACGTAGTAAATATGCATCCATAGATAGTTGCTAACCACTAGGATCTCTAATATCGCCTCATCACAGACAATGCGAAATTGGACCTGTACATTCTATTGTTCCTAGCATATACCCTCACAACTCAAGCTTCGTGACTGTATATACTAGACTGTGGTAATAGTATGACAATTATAAAGAAATCCGTATATTATATAAATTATACATCTTTTGTAACGAGAAAATATATTTTACAGGCAGCAAAGGAATACTGAGAAAAATCCTTCACACTACAGAGATTAAAAAGAAATGTGAAGATAATCGTCAGCTTCTCTGTGAACTAAATGACATAATTGCAAAGAGAGAAACCTACCTCCGATTTGTACGGAAAAATAAAATATAAAAGCAGATAAGGCCAATGGTGTATTTGGACGAAATCTTTGAAGAGATCTGGATACATAGTAGAGTAGAAAAAAGTTATTGGTAGTATGATAGTGCGTCTAGTATTTTTTCTAACGGTGACGCTGGTCAGCGTTTAATTATTTTGCATGCTGGTTATGAGGTAGGCTTCATTCTTGGTGCCTATCTGATGCTTGATGAACAAAAAAGTGCTTCCGACTATCATAATGAAATGTTAGAAGAAATCTTATTCCTAGATTTTTATTATTTTGTTTCCTCACTTTGTGTTATATTTTATATTATTTTAGGTCTATAGTCTAATATATATGGTATTATACATTGTATTTACAATTTTCTGTATTTGTAACTATTGATTTACTAGTTTTTATCTTATTGTCAATCTCTTGCATGTAATATTTTATTGTCAATCATTATTGCAACCAAACATTGACATGGATAAACATTTATATATTGTAATTTATAGCCTGATCATACCAATAGGCCAAAACGTTTGCATAAGATATTTAGAATAAAAGCAAATTATTATATGTTATAATATTTGTTTTTATAAAAATTAGATAAGTCATTAAACTGAAACATATATTTTCTGTCGACAGCTCGGCATTTTAATACACCGTGTCCCGCTTAGAGGGATTGAGAAATAAATGCTCACCATTTAAGTTCAGCTGAAGCTATCGTTGTGATTTACATCTGACAGATAGAGAAACTGTCCAAATTTATGCATCAATGGTTTAAAAACAGTTGCATGTTCATGCGCATACGCACTAACGTTTATCGTGGAAACAAGTCTGGCGCCATTCAGTAGAACATTCCGTCATTGGACCATTCTTCTTCATCGAGGCAACAGTCTCAGGGAATGTGTATCTGGACATGTTGCAGAACTTTTGTTATTGGTAAACTCCTCCCAGAATCGGGTTTTCAGCAACATGGAGCAGTGCGTGGCTTCTTGAATGCAAACTTTCCCAATAGGTTGATCAGAAGAGGAGAACCCTTGCCTGGCCACCTAGGTCAACCGACTTGACGCCCATTGACCTTCCTCTGGGGCTTTGTGACAAGTGTTGTGTACCAACGTGGAACAGTTGACACTTTGGAGAAACTGAGACAACGCATTATAAATACAGCTGCGCTAATCACTCCACAAATGTTATGGAACACTTGGCAGAAAGTTGAGTACCTTTTAGATGTCTTCAGGGTAGCTCGAGGCGCACACATCGAGTTGCACTGACCATTCTCCGAAACTCGGAGAGATTTTACATCAAGTTGTACAAAAAGTTATGTTAGAAAACCATTATTTATACTTTAAATTAGCACGTATTTACATGTGATTTAGGTACTACATCATGATCTATTACCTAGGATGGTTTGGCGATCACTGTTTCAGACAGCCTACCGCCTAGACATTGAAGGCACTTAGAATACTTTCTCATGTTCTGATAGAATACATATTCTTTTTGTTCTGTTTTCTCTTTTGTAAATAATTCTTTTCAATGGGACGGCGTACAGCGAGACTAGTGCACTGCACTTTAAGAGCTTCTTAACTATCCACTTATTCCCATTACCAATTGCCAATTACGTGAGAATCGTGGCTATCTTTAATATCGTCTTCCTTTACTTTCCTCAGTTGCTTCCTTCATCAGTAGAGTCTAAGATAAAAATTTCTTCATTCTTGCATAGGTCTACGTCTTGACTCAATCAGTCACTTTACCACTAGCTGAAAGACAAACCCAGTCGTGGAAAAAGTCACGAACGAAACATTTCTTCAAAGTTTTCTTAACAACTACGTTCGAAGTGGACCTCTTGACACGCTAATTACTGCTTTTAGGACCTAAAGATGTGAAGATCGTAAAGAGGGTAAGTTAGAACTCATAGGAGAGTTCTTCAATGCTCTTTAAAGTCACTTCTCTTCCAAAGGGGAATTATGGGACTATATACCTAAAATACAGTATATTATGTTCATGTCATAAGGCGATACTAGCGCCTGCATTACTACATAAATGTATAATTTTTCAACAAACGACAAATTAGTAAGAATGTATGAAACGTTAGTAGGCCAGATATAGTTTTCCGGAAGATCTTCAGAGATTTAAGAAAAAATATATCTACTTGGCAACCATTTTGTAAGTGGAACGTAAACAGCGGCACTGCAGTCGTGTGTTGTGACCGTGCGATAAAAAGAAATACATAGTCTGGTGGATAGTCGGATTTTATTGCAAGTAACAATGTTTCCGAAAATGAAATAACGTCGCACATAATAGTGTCATCTATTGAGAACTAGCATAACTGTTTCAAAGTTTGCCAATTTCTTATATTTTTGCTTCTGACTTATTCCGTAGTTAGAAATTCTAGGTCAGATATCTTTAAACGCCAGTCTACCTACAAACCAACCTATCGACCTATTGGCCTATAGACATACCTACTACCAACCTGCCGACCTGCTGAGAAACTTATCTAGGAACCTATAGACCTATGGACACGGAAATAGAAAGTCGAATATAATGTAAAAAATTATGTAACGTAGACAGTAGTTACATAAAGACTAATGCCGCATTGGACCCCAATTACCACGAAATAATAGACACAGTTCAATAACACATTCCCCCACAAATTACCTACTGACCTGTAGATCTATCGCCTGGCCTAGCTACCAACCTGTCAATCTACCGACCTGCCGACTTACCAACAGATGTACCTATCAATCTGTCAATTAGTCAACAAGTGTATTTTTCAATCTGTTGAACTAGCGATATGCTGACTAACCGAAGCCTACCTACCGACCTGGCGACTTACCAACAGAAGTGAGTCTATCTACCGATCTATCAATTTATCAGAAAGTGTATTTACCAATATCTCGAACTACAGATCTGCTGACTAATCGACAAAAGTACTTACGGATCTGTCGACCTACTGGTAAGCCTACCTACCGATCTGGCGACTTATCAACAGAAGTAGGCGTACCTACTGATCGGTCAATTTGTCAGCAAGTGTATTTACCAATATGTCGAACTACAGATCTGCTGACTGACCGACAGAAGTACCTACGGATCTGTCGTTCTGGCAAATCTACCTACCTACCTCGGCGATTTACCGACAGAAATGCGCCGATCTGTAAATTTATCGGCTGACCTAGCTAACAACTTGTCAATGTACCGACCTGCCGACTTACCGACAAAAATAGACCTATCTACCGTTCTATCGACCTACGTGGTAAGCCTACTTACCAAACTGACGACTTTCTGACAGAAGTATCGACTGATCTGTTGATCTTCTGGAAAGCTTACGTACGGTCGGTACGTAAGCTTAGCGGTGACTTAGCGACAGAAGTAGGCCTACCCGCCGAACTGTCCATTTATCGACAGGCCTAACTAGCAATTGTCAATCTACGAATCAGCTGGCTTGCCGGCTTACCGACAGATGTACCTACCGTTCTGTCGACCTACTGGTAAACCTACCTACCAATCTCACGACTTATCAAGCGATATGTCGATAACTACTGGCAAGCCTACCTATCGACTTGATGACTTAGCGGTGGAAGTACCTACCGATCTGTCGATATACCGGAAGGTCTACTTACCGATAGAAACATACGCCTACCGGTCTACCCACCTACATAAGTACCTACTGATCTGTCGGTCTATCGGTAGACCTACCTAGCGATAGAAGTAGGCCTATCTACCAAACTGTCAATCTACCGACAGAAAAACCTACCACTTTAAGATTTACCTACCGACAAAAGAGCCTCTGTTCTACTGCTAATTCACATACCCATCTCACAAGACTATCATTTTTAAATGTCAAGTTTTCTATTGCAGACATCTCAGCGCAAGAAACGTAAATGCCTAAGCCCAAAGGCTGGTTGGATAAACCTGTACAATATTGGCAAGGAGCATTTATCATTGAGTTCGGTTCAGTACTTTGAGCCACTCTGTCTATTTACTCCTCTCTCACAATGAATTCGCATTCAGGATGACACGTTTTAACCACAGCATTATGAACTGATTCCAAGAAGCGCGGACTAGTTAGAACGTGTACTTGTTTGTTCGGTAAACTGAATTCCGAACTTTGTCTTTCCGGCAAAGCGCGATGCTTTTGACGTAAGAGCAGCGTTCTCTTTGAGAATCGCTGCGAGTGAATACGTAATACAGTGGGAGTCCGCCGGACCATGCAATGCCTCCAAGTAACAGTGGCATAATGTATGAGCAGGCAGCTCTTTAACACTTTACTGCGATGCAGAATATCCCACTTACTTACAACTTACTTACAAATGGCTTTTAAGGAACCCGCAGGTTCATTGCCGCCCTCACATAAGCCCGCCATCGATCTCTATCCTGCGCAAGCTTAATCCAGTCACTATCATCATATCTCACCTCCCTCACATCCATTTTAATATTATCCTCGCATCTAAGTCTCGGCCTCCCTAAAGGTCTTTTTCCCTCCGGCCTCTCAACTAACACTCTATATGCATTTCTGGATTCGCCCATATGTGCTACATGCCCTGCCCGTCTCAAACGTCTGGATTTAATGTTCCTAATTATGTCAGGTGAAGAATACAATGCGTGCAGTTCTGCGTTGTGTAACTTTCTCCATTCTCCTGTAACTTCATCCCTTTTAGCCCCAAATATTTTTCTAAGAACCTTATTCTCAAACACCCTTAATCTCTGTTCCTCTCTCAAAGTGAGATTCCAAGTTTCACAACCATCCAGAACAACTAGAAATATAATTGTTTTATAAATTTTAACTTTCAGATTTTTTGACAGCAGACTAGATGACAAATGTTTCTCAACCGAATAATAACAGGCATTTCCCATATTTATTCTTCGTTTAATATCCTCCCGAGTGTCCTCTAAGATATTATTATTATTATTATTATTATTATTATTATTATTATTATTATTATTATTTTTATTACAAGTTTATTACACTTATTTTTACAGTTATATTTTCCACGCAAATGTTAAATACTACTGTATTTAGTATAAATATATCAAGTTAAACTGCAAGCAATTATATGCCCTGCATGCAGTATGCGATAAAAATATCTACTGAAGCCTCGGAGTGTACTACTGTTCACAGATCTCAGAAAAGCGCCGAGCAGAGATGGGTTTTATTAGGGTAAAATACCAGTCAGTTTGGGTGCCATAAAAGCAGATTGTAACGTTGCATGCTTTACGATTATCACAGCTTTCTGCCAGCTTGAGCGTTTATTTTTATGGTTTTTCCGACAGTGATATTTTTCAGCACAACAGCCAAATCGACACTGTTATTCACCATTCGAAAATCCATACCTTTCACAATTTAGCTTTTCAGTGTAGCATGATTTCGTGACACGTGAATCACGCAAGTTTCGTTCAGATGGGTGAGAAGATGAAGTTTTATTTTGTTGTTTTATTTAACGTGAAAATGGGTGACTGTAACGAAGTGTGTCAGTGTGATGTTGGGAAATTTAAATTGAAACCTTTCCTACATCTGAGCTTTGAGGAAAAGCAAATTATACAGTGTTTTCTCGGGACAGAACAGTGGCTAAATTAACAGCGAGCAGCTGGATTTTACATTTACAAGTATTATACTGTAAGACCACAGAATTACATTTTGAAAGTTAACAAATAGAATTTTATTCTGAATAATAATAATAATAATAATAATAATAATAATAATAATAATAATAATAATAATAATAATAATAATAATAATAATATAATAATACCATGGTAATAATAATACCCATGGTAATAATAATAGTAATAATAATAATAATAATAATAATAATAATAATAATAATAATAATATCAAAACAAGGAATGATGTCTAGCCACGCTCACTTTCTTGAGAGAAATTAAAGTAATTGTATAGTGCTACGTCTTGGCCTTGACTTCACGATTCGCCACTGATGGTGTTATTTGGTAATGGAACATTTCAAGTAATTTTCCACAGTCATCATACAGTTAGTATATTTCTCTATGTCTTATGGAGATATTAGTGTGCGCACATTTTGAAGGGAATTTTCAACATGAGCTAATTAATGTAGTTCCTATGTAAGATCAAAAGAAACTCAAATAAAATTTTGTAGAAACTACAGTACTCAAAATTGTTTAACGTGAAAACGAATTTTGAAAATTACAATAAGTTATAGAGATGAAATACAAACAGCAGAAGTGAGATGAGTAAGATTTGTAAAGGAATGTACACTATACAGGGTGTTTCATAATTCCTATTACAAACTTCCAGGGGTTGTAGAGGGGACTAAGTAGATAAAGTTTTGATTGGAATCCATGTCCGGAAATGTATCGTTTCGATGCAAAATAAGTTTGAAGATTGAATCGATTTCACATCTCCCACTTCACAATGAGCTCTTGCCAGCGAACCGTCCTGTACTGTCTCGTCCTGTACTGCTCAATGACGAATCACAACTGATGTGAAAGTCCACTCAGTAGAACTGATTGTAAACAGAAGACACACGATATCAGGGGACTGCAGAAGTCGCCCTCAGCCCATTTTGTTTGCGAACCGTGAAACGGGAGATTTTAAACCGAATCGATATTCAAACTTACTTTGCATCGAAACGATGCATTTCCGGACATGGTTTGCTAATCAAAACTTTATCTACTTAGTCACCTTTTCAACTCCTAGAAGTTTGTAATGGGAATTATGAAACACTCTGTATTATAAATTACTGATGTATATAAGACAACAATCATACATACACTCAGTCAGTCATGAAACGATGGAAGAAATAGTTGCAATACATAGACCAGCCTTCGTCAACTAGCCTGCATACTAGTTCGGAGCGCCGAGACGCTGGCTGAGGAGGTAGTAGTGTGCAGTGAACTTTGTGACCATAATTTACAATGCCTTCTTCGATTGTGTTCTACACGAGCATTGACACCTGACATAAACCAGTTAGTGAGGGAAAAATGAATTTAAAAATCCAGGAAAACCAATGCTCATAGATTTCAAAAAGTCATATGACTCGGTTAAGAGGGAAGTATTATATGATATTCTTATTGAATTTGGTATTCCCAAGAAACTAGTTCGATTAATTAAAATGTGTCTCAGTGAAACATACAGCAGAGACCGTATAGGTCAGTTTCTATCTGATGCTTTTCCAATTCACTGCGGGCTAAAGCACTATCACCTTTACTTTTTAACTTCGCTCTAGAATATCCCATTAGGAAAGTTCAGGATAACAGGCAGGGTTTGGAATTGAACGGGTTACATCAGCTTCTTGTCTATGCAGATGACGTGAATATGTTAGGAGAAAATCCACAAACGATTAGGGAAAACACGGAAATTTTACTTGAAGCAAGTAAAGCGATCGGTTTGGAAGTAAATCCCGAAAAGACAAAGTATGTCTCGTGACCAGAATATTGTACGAAATGGAAATATAAAAATTGGAGATTTATCCTTCGAAGAGGTGGAAAAATTCAAATATCTTGGAGCAACAGTAACAAATATAAATAACACTCGGAAGGAGATTAAACGCAGAATAAATATGGGAAATGCGTGTTATTATTCGGTTGAGAAGCTCTTATCATCCAGTCTGCTGTCCAAAAATCTGAAAGTTAGAATTTATAAAACAGTTATATTACCGGTTCTTCTGTATGGTTGTGAAACTTGGACTCTCACTCTGAGAGAGGAACATGGTTAAGGGTGTTTGAGAATAAGGTGCTTAGGAAAATATTTGGGGCTAAGCAGGATGAAGTTACAGGAGAATGGAGAAAGTTACACAACGCAGAACTGCACGCATTGTATTCTGACATAATTAGGAACTTTAAATCCAGACATTTGAGATGGGCAGGGCATGTAGCATTTGGGCGAATCCAGAAATGTATATAGAGTGTTAGTTGGGAGACCGGAGGGAAAAAGACCTTTATGGAGGCCGAGACGTAGATGGGAGGATAATATTAAATGGATTTGAGGGAGGTGGGATATGATGATAGAGACTGGATTAATCTTGCACAGGATAGGGACCGATGGTAGGCTTATGTGAGGGCGGCAATGAACCTTCGGGTTCCTTAGAAGCCATTTGTAAGTAAGTAAGTAATAAAATAATTTAGGCCTACTTCAGTCTTGTAACAGAAACGACAATATGTTTCATATGTTATACAAAATAACAAATAATTGGTTTTGTGATATACAGTGTCAGATAAGAAATGGATAATTAGTTTTATTTTATTGACGACACTTAAACTAAGTAATAGGATGACAGGATTGAAATATTAGTAATGGGTTCGATTTGTTTAATATTTTGTAACAGTGAAAATGCATTATAGGTCTGTAAGTTCTCAATTACTTTAATATGAAAAAAAAAACTAGTTGTTTTCAAAACCGCTGCAATACATAACGAAAAAGTATAACTTGCTTGTTGTCTTAAACTAAAAAGTGATTTTAAAATCCAGGAAAACCAATGCCAACGAACAGAGAAATAAATTTTGTAATTTGTTATTTACATTGTAATAAAATAATTTAAGCCTACTTTGGCCTTCTAACAGAAACGATAATATGTTTCATATGTTATACATAATAACAAATAATTGGTTTTGTGATATATAGTGTCAGATGAAAAATGGATAATTAATCTTATTTTGTTGACGACACTTGAACAAAGGAATAGGATGTCATGATTTAAATATTACTAATGGATTCGATTTGTTTAATATTTCGTAATAGTGAAAATGCATTAGGCCTATAGGTCTGTAAGTTCTCAATTACTTTAATATGAAAAAAAAAACTATTTACTTTCAAAACCGATACAATACATAACGGAAAAATACATATTGTTTCTTGTCTTAAACTGAAAAATGGTTTACTTATTACACAGTTCCTCTTAAAATAAATTAAGTACATGCTTCTTCCGTGTTTATTATAATTATTAAACACTGATTAGAAGGGTTGAACAAGTGAACGAACGCCACTGCCATCACCTGATTCCTTCCCCCCCAGCTCCTGCTGCACAGTTGATGTCTAAGGGATAGAACTGAGCAGCGAGCAAATTGTCCCTACACCATAGTGCACTGAGATGACGACTCCTGACATAGACCTATAAGTAATGTCCAATACAATTTCAGAAAAAAATCGTGCAGTACAATGAAATATGGACATAGGAACAGACTATTTTTTAAATTAAAGTTTTTTATGCTTCATTTTGTACTATTTCATATTTTTTTACAGTCAGGAAAATAATAAAACGTGAAGATAAAAAATGAAACACGAGAATATAGGTATATTTTGGAGCGGAGGAGAATTTGTGATTAAAAATAATAATGCTAAATAAGTACTCCAAGTTACGTGAGGATAAGGTTTTCCAGTACCGTTATTATGCAAAACTGTCCACGATGCAGACTGCTTATAAATTGCTAGAGGCGTTTGGAGGAAAGAGAGAGAAATAATTTCATACTTCCGATTGTTTCTTTATCATGTTCATTTCCATTTTCATAAAAAAGTCTGTACTCTGACAAAAAACTGAAACATTTGCTATTATGCATGACCGTATTTCTAAGAAGCAAAAAGTGGCTTATGAAAACAACTTAAGCTAAAGGCTTGGTAAAAGCATTTGAGCAAATTCCAAAGCACTGGTAATAACATTTAATGTACAGTGGAGTCCAGTTTACCCATTATGTCCATTAGAAACAGAAATGAGAGTGCCACTTTGAAGAGGTGGCAGGAGCTGTGGCTTTTAACGAGAGAAGAAAAACATGCATTGTGTGATTTAAATCTCTACACAGTATAGTTATTACTTTTCCAAGACTTGACATAAGTGATGTGTGAATATTTTTCTATATTGTGAGAGTGTTTTCAAGTCTTGCTTTAGTGAATCTTGAGTTTCTCATACCAGTCATACATAGAAATAGCCCTATCTAAATAAATCTACTTGAGTATTTTAGGAAAGTACTTGCAGCAAATACATTTGCCTTCAGTCTAAAAGAGTTTGATTCATTAGAATCACTTGACGTAGCATTGTCAGAACGTTTACATGCATATATATATATATATATCTATTATTCGAGATGTTCAATATTTCTGTAATATTGACAGTATATTTTCAAGACGAGATCTTTGTCAGTCTGAAACTCTTCATTGTAAAGCTAGTGCTTTCCCAACCACCTTATTTTATGTAGATTATTAGTCTACTGTATTCTGAAATATGAGAATTTCTTACAAATTTCTTTGCACAAGTTAAGTAAAATATTCGAAAAATATTATTAAAATATTCCCGCCATGAAACTAAAGTTTTAAGCTTTAAAGACAAAGGCCTCATCAATACAAAAATTGTTGATAATAAATTCGAAAAGCGAAAACTAAATTTTCCATAATATTTGAGTTGTCAGATAGGCCTGTTGAAACATAAAGTTATTGAAGATAAAATTAGCAACTTTCAGACAATTTGTGAAACAATCTTTATTTCCAGGTGAAATTCACCCTCGCTACATTCTTTGTCAACTATTGGCCACCCACATCAGTTTCCTTACCAAAGAAAAATATTAAGCAGTGAAAAAATAGCAACTGTAATTTGTATGTAATTTGTATAAAAATCAACAAGAATTGTAGAAAATTATTTTTAATGATAAAAAATAAAAAAGACCTTTGGGACAAAAATGACAAAAAATGAATAGAAAATGCAATACTGGGTGTTCATTTGAAAGTGTGTCATGACGTCACTGTTGTGAGTCAGCGATTTGAAGCGAGTTTCAGCTTTTATGTCAGAGAAGTTGCCTATTACTCAAGGCGTTCAATCTGAACTTGAGAACGTGTACGGTATAACTTGAATATCGTAGCAACAGATGGCGGTTTGTACGATCTGTGTGCTACCATAACCTCTTTCGAACTGTGTTTTGCGCGAGCAAGTCGTACGCAGGCTATTTGTTATCATTGGTTGCGTACCGCAACATTCCACAACACAAATCAAATGCTCCGTTTCCATGTTAACCGACCAAGTTAATGTCAACAAATACTGTACTTAAGTAATCGTCTTAATCCTCTCCCCATATCCCGACAGTAAGAAAAAAACTCATCTCAGTAGGTGTTTCCAAACAGTTCACATTCCTGCCGTATGTATCGGTAAGTTCTCTTCTGAATGAACGCCGTACTTGCTAGGCAACTTCTCTAGCACATAGGTAATACACCTCTGCGGAAGTGCAGGAAGATTGAATTCTCTAGGCTCATCGGCTAGCCATATGACGACATATAGCGAGTCATGACATACTTTGAACTGAACACCCAGTATAAATGTTAGGCTTAAATATTTTCTTTTGTTACAACATAAAATGATATTTTTTTTAGTAGGTTATTTTACGACGCTTTATCAGCATCTAAGGTTATTTAGCGTCTGAATGAGATGAAGGTGATAATGCCGGTGAAATGAATCCGGGGTCCAACACCGAAAGTTACCCAGCATAAAATGATATTAAAGGACATCATCTTAAAGTTAAAAGAAAAAATTATGACATTTCATCAACTTCCGATCCTTGACAATGATGATGATTAGACATATTATTATTATTATTATTATTATTATTATTATTATTATTATTATTATTATTATTATTATTATTAAAGAGACAGGTTTGAAAGTAAATCCTGAAAAACAAAGTAATATGATTATGTCTCGTCACTAGGACACAGAACAAAATGGAAATATAAAAAAATTGGAAATTTATTCTTTGAAAAGGTAAAACAATTCAAATACCTTAGAGCAACAGTAAGAAATATAAATGACACTCGAGAGGATATCAAACTCAGAATAAATATGAGGAATGTATGTTATTATTCGGTTGAGAAGCTTTTGTCATCCAGTCTGCTCTCAATAAAGCTGAAAGATGTAATTTATAAAACAGTTACATTACCGGTTGTTCTGTATGATTATGAAATTTGAACTCTCATTTTTAGAGAGTAGCAGACGTTGAGAGTGTTCGAGAATAAGGTGCTTAGGAAAATATTTGGGAGAAAGAGGGATGAAGTTGCAGGAGAATGGAGAAAGTTACACAACGGAGAATTGCACGTATTTTATTTTTCTCCTAACATATTTAGGAACATTAAATCCAGACGTTTGAGATGGGCAGGGCATGTAGCACGTATGGGTGAATCTAGAAATGCATATGATATGATATGATATATTTATTCATCCATCATATATCTGTAAGACAGACCTGTTACAATTCTATATTACCCCAGATTTGCCTTAATTTACAATTTTAATCACCTAGTCTATGCCAAGTCTCACAACTAAAAAGAAGAAACAAAAACAAAACAAACAAAAAACACTTACACACTACAAGATCAATTTAATACACAATTACTTTTAACTTAGAAATGCATATAGATTGTTAGTTGGAAGATCTGAGGGAAAAAGACCTTTGGGGATATATAGCCTACATGGGAGGATAATATTAAAATGGATTTAAGGGAATTGGGATATGATTGTAGAGAAAGGATTAATCTTGCTCAGAATAGCGACCGATGGCGGGCTTATGTGATGGCGGCAATGAACTTTCGGGTTCCCTAAAAGCCATTTTTAAGTAAATAATAATAATAATAATAATAATAATAATAATAATAATAATTTTTATTTTGTTGAGAATTTTCCGCGTTTTGGTATTCATGATTCTGAAACTTTTCAGAACATTCTCAAAAGATTTCAAAGCTTTGAACTGTATACTGTCATTTCTAGACCCACTGTACGTAAGAGGCGTATTCGTCGCCTGAGGTTCAGTAATATTGACAAACCTAAAACAATAGACACGCCGCTCTGGATGTGGTATGACGTCGGATACAGCCTATTGTGTAGAACATAAATCATGCAACTTAAGTCATCTGTGTCAACAGTTACCATTTATCTTAGACTTTGCGCTAACTCCTAGAAACTAATTGTATATCCTGTTCTTGGTCGTGATACCAACTAAGATAGTCCAGCATCTGGCTTGCTAAGATACAATATGTTCACTTGTTTTATTTTTAGTTGTTATTTTAAATTTAAGTGGATATGAAAAGTATATCAGCTACTAGCGTAGCTCAGTGACAGGCGCGTTTGGCTGCTGATTCAGAGTTGTGTTCGAGCGTGGCTTCGATTCCCGCTTGGGTTTATTACCCAGCTGTGTTTTTCAGAGGTTTTCCCCAACTGTAATGCGAATGCCAGGTAATCTATGGCAAATCCTTGACATTATTTCGCCAAATGCTATATCAATATCACCAATTCCATCAACGCTAAATAACCACCAAAGAAGACGTGTATCTTTCTCTGCATAAATATTTCTTTTTTTCAATTTCTGCTAATTTTACTTATAATAACCAGAGAACACTGATTATAAAGAGCAAAAGGAATTGGCTGGATCACTGATTGAGAAGAAACTGCCTTCTGAAGGATGCACTGGAAGGAATGGTGAACGGGAGAAGAGTTCGGGGCAGAAGATATCAGATGATAGACGACATTAAGATATATGGATCATATGCGGAACTAAAGGAAGGAAGAAAATAGGAAATACTGGAGAATGCTGGATTTGAAGTGAAAGTTGTCTCCTTGGGCAGAACACTATGAATGAATGAATCAGAGAATTTTCCGCTCTTCGTATATAAACATTGTCAAAAATTGGATTGTGTTTTGCTACAATGTAATACTAATTTATTGGCTGAGAACTAATCACATATTTTGAAGAAAATTGCCTCTGTTGAAGACTGGAATGTGTTGGGGTTATTGTCTGTAATTACTATACTTGTGACATCTGCAAATAATATTGGATGAACTACATCTTTTGTTAGGGGGGGCAAGATCATTTTTGAATACTAGAAAAAGCAAATAAGAACACACATTCCATGTATCGTTTATGGCTTTAACTCAAAATGTATACCTAAGAAGACCGTTGTTCATATATAATGCTTTTAACTACTGTAAGCAGATGCATTATTATTTCATTTAGAAATAATTTCTAAGAAGATAGAATGTTAGTTTTAAGAAATAATGTCGTTAAAAAAACTACTTTCAGATTCCTGATTGATGTAGTTTTACGCTGCATGTTGTTGCTGTTGAAGATAGTTAATTGTAATACCTGGATGGCTCAATGACGTGATCTGTCTTTTATATCCCAAAGCCGTAGCCGTCCTCACTTAAAGAGAGCGAAATAAATCGAACATTCGTTGAACCGAACACTAAGGCAGTCCGTATGGTGGAAAAGCTGTGCATACTGACTACATTTCCAGGCGCGCAATATCATTGTATAATTGGTATTATTTTCAGCCGGTTTTGCAAGAATCTAATGTTCATGTCCAAATGATTTTGTTCCTTTAACGACACAGCATTCACAAGATAGATGACTCTACTTTAATGTTTCGTATACCGGATGTTTTAGAATTAAACTAGAGAAAGTTTAAGGGTTGTGGGTGTGTCCTAAATAAGTATTTTGAGTTAGGGAACTAGGGGTGTACGGGTTCAAACTTGCACGTAATGATGTGAAGTATTTTTGGACCAGTACGCCACTGATTGAAGTGTTGGGATTTAAAAAAAAAACTACCACGGTAGACTCATACCTTTGGCCTCAAGTCTGATGCGTTACTCGTTACACCATAGTTTCATGTCGATAATCCCCTTGCAAAATAGTTACAACAACGAACATAAATGAGGATGAAACAAAATCATTCGCCAGAAAATTTACAGATTCTATGAAAGCTAAATTTTGAAAACACGGTTGATCAGTTCTTAACAATTTGGTTTCATCCAGTCTCTAATAGGATCCGAAACCATTCCATAACTTTCCACACTCCTATTTCATTTTAATGCTGGATTATGAGTATGAAATGTAAACAATTTTAATAACTAGCAACTCAGATAATTTTCGTGAAAGACCGTGAGTTTCCTATCTCAAATTATTTTTCTATAACCCCTCTATAGACAGATCAGTTTCCTCGTTTAAATTCTGAACACTCCGTATCTACTGGATGTATAAGTCTTGTAATGCTTTACGTTGATAGTAGAGATGAACAACGATCGAGAAAGCAAGGCTAACAGCGCCCGCAAAGCCGAAAACCCGCACGACAATGTTGTATACGTCGCGTCGTTGACGTAAAGACTGCTTGTGAGTGTTTCGAGACTTCGAGATTGATCACTCCCGAAGTCCCGATCGCCAAACAGCCTTGAATCGCTACAGTTGTTATACCTGACTGAACTTTTATCTACTTTGGCAACTGATATATATGTATAAACAATCAAGTAGCCTATTTGAAACATCTTCTCTACCTTTCAGTGTATAATAATCCGTTCCCCAATCTTTATTTAAGTACTAAACCGTTATTAAAAGACTAGGAATTTTCTTTTCAGATGTTTGAGATCAAGTGTGCAATATCAAGTAAAAATATATTAACGTTATGTTTTATGTTTCTTAGAAATGCAAATTTATTTGAGAATTGTTTTTTTTTTCTATTTGTATAACCATAGGTAATAAAGGTCTCACCGTAACATGCAATCAAGGCACTTGGGGGGCACGGAGGTAGAGCCCCATGCTTTCCATGACCTCGGCACTAGAATGAGGTGCTGTGGTCGGCATCACGCTCTGACCGCCTTTTACCCCCGGGAAAGGCAACCATAGGTAATATCATAATATAATAGAACCAGAACATTTTGATAACTAATTACTGTTCTGTTCTGTCTTTTTATCTCATTTAAACATTTATAATGTTATTTATTTCAATGATGTATTTCCACGCCGACCAAATGCTATTTCGGTAATGATGAGCGAGACTCGAAGCGCATGAGAATGACGAGACGATACTCGAAAGACAAATGCAACGAATACAGCGAGCGAGAGCGGCAGTTATTTTTCTTCAACTCTAGTTAATAGATCGTAGGGGAAAAATCAGTCATACGTATTATGGACGTGGGCGAATGAAATGAGAGCTGGCTGCTTACAGTCGTAAGTCATCAAATAAGGGTTATCTAAAATGTGAATAACAAGGGCATGAACACACGTACGATTGCATAAATCATGTAAAGAGAAATTAGATGTAAGAGAATGGAACTGTTAATGTACGCACATTTTATTTCTTACAACTTACTTACAAATGCCTTTTAAGGAACCCGCAGGTTCATTGCCGCCCTCACATAAGCCCGCCATCGGTCTCTATCCTGTGCAAGATTAATTCAGTCTCTATCATCATATTCCACCTCCTCAAATCCATTTTAATATTATCCTCCCATCTTCTCAAAGGTCTTTTTCCCTCCGGTCTCCCAACTAACACTCTATATGCATTTCTGGATTCGCCCATACGTGCTACATGCCCTGCCCATCTCAAACGTCTGGATTTAATGTTCCTAATTATGTCAGGTGAAGAATACTATGCGTGCAGTTCTGCGTTGTGTAACTTTCTCCATTCTCCTGTAACTTCATCCCTCTTAGCCCCAAATATTTTACATAAACTACAAAATTCATACAAGAAACACGTTCTCAGGTTGCGGATAGAGGAGACGGCCTCCAGATATGGAGGGAGCTGCGAATATATTGAATAAGCAGTCGTGGACAGCCGATAAGGGGTGGTCCTCCAGCTTGGGGGTTGGGCGAAGGGCTAACAACCCATCACCGTAAAAATAGCTTGTTACGATTCCATAGATTTCATTTATAACTTTTATAAATGAGTTAATGCACTATCACATCTTTTTCACTAATATCTTGTTTTATCGTTTCATATTCAGCTGAGGCCCTGCATCGTCCTAACCCCACATCATGGAAGTTTGCCGTGTGTTTATTTATCTTCAGATCGAAACCTTCACAAACATTGTGAATCCAAGCTCTTGGAGGTTGTAAGACCTGTAATAAACCTGATATGTAATAGGCCTATTTTGTGAGATTAATTTCTGATTTGTCACCTCTGAAAGCAATCATCATCTAACCTGAACGCAAGAACCCGTCATGGACTTCCTTTTCCTCCCCGAAGTGATAAGCCGAGACTAACCCCATGACGTAATGGACATCTTCATCAGAGCGAGGACACAAGAAGGCGCGATGCTGCGCAGTACTCCTTGAGATGATGATGGATGGGCGGACGTGCTTAGGTCGAGAGGAACCAGAGGTTGTAATCCTCTCGGCTCAGCGACAGCTTGACCGTCTACACGAGATTTCTGCCTGCGCTTCACAAGCAGTCTGCTTGTTCTAACGAGGATCTCTCGTTTGCCCTGGCTATATAAGTTTCATAGGCTACTTTACATCACATCATTTCAGAGATAGGTTTTGGGCTAGTGGCTGTCTTGACTGTCACTGGATCATTCGCGGTATCAAACAGTAGGAAAAATCCTTAGCATAACTTTCTTGAAATGGGAATGTCTCGTCCATGGATTAAGGAGCATTACAATATTCTGTGGTTCCTTCAGCTTAACAGAATTGAGTATGAGGGATTTCCTTGAAAATAAAGGCAACCAGCACATATGACTGAATCCCTACTAGTAACCAGTGTAGATTGTGTCGTGAGGTAGGAAGATTATCCTACAAGGGTCAATATGCAATAATGACCAACGCTTGGTAATGTTCACGTTAAAAAAAATTTCCATTGTTCAAAAGGTTCTACAGTTACATTTTCCATGCCTACAAGGTCCAACATACTAAAATGATCTGCGTTTCATAAGAACCACTTTCATAAAATGTCCTTTTGCGAAGAAGTCAGTATTCAATTACAGGTTTTTAAATGTCCTACGTGTTAAAAAGGGACATTCATCTCCAATAAAACTTTCGAACCAGTGAATTAAAAAAGGAATATAATTTAATAAATAAAATTAAATTTACAAGATACAAGATACATTTAAGAAAAATGTAGGCGATTTCTATTTTGGTGATATGAAACCATTCTTATCACTGAATTTCTCTGTGGAAGTGATGTCACTATTTATTCATTTGTAACATTTGCACATACCTGTCTCATAACAGCGCTTGGTGGCTGCGTTGGGTCACCTCTTGCTGTCTTTTGTATGTTATTCAGAACCTTTCAACTCGTACGTCTTCGACGTTTGGGGGATGCAAATGGTTTTCTGTAGGCCTACCACCTTTTATGACTCTAAGATTTCCCAAATCTGAATTTAGTCGTACATCTCGCATTACAGTTCTTCCGATCAAAACATCTCCAATATTTTGTGTCAACTTTTCGGTTGTCTTGATAGTAATGATACAGTTTACCGTGGTGTAATAACATTGTTTTTTTTTTTACTATAGATAATTTGAGCCATTCTGACATTCACCATTTTTGAATTTGACATTCCACATTTCAGTGCTATGGCAACGATAAACGATTATTATTGAAAGCATTATCACATGCGAAGTAATTAAGTATGTGGGACATTTAGTAGAATACATTTTAATGGTTTTACCAATTTTATGTGGAACATTAAATGTGAGACTATTTGACCTGTGGATCTTTCAGCTATGCAGGACATTTTTTTATGGTTCTTTTCATTATGTTGACCCTATTATGTATGGAACACTAAATGTGGGACTATTTGGTGTGATCCTTCTTGGTTGGACATTGTGTTAGTAAGGACATTTTTTGATGACCTTTGTCTCTTGGAAGCGGTGGGAATTTTAGCATCCCGCCAATATAAAGACATATCGGGGCTTCTAATTGGATAGCTTTATTTGCTTTTGCTATAACATTGTGGCAATTCGAGCACTAAGAACACGTTAGATACTATAATAATGCTTCATCAGAGATATTTTCTAAGACGATGGATCTAGAGGGATTGTTATTGTTTACATTGGCTTTAAAAGAGAAGCGGAAAAATTGGATTCGTGAAATTAATATAATCTTAGGGAGAAACTCGGGGAATTCCATCTAGAAAATGATAAGGAAACGTTTCAACAATACTTTCTTTTAACAAAGTCACACATTAATATACAGGATATCTCATTTATCTTGTGCACCTATTATAACTTTTTTGTTTGGATAGGTATTGGAATTTTTATTTTTGAGCGTTATGTTAGAACGAGGGGATAACATGAATGTGGAGATTTGGTGCATGTAACTACATTATGGTACAAGATACACGTGACGTCATCAATTTTTCCAATAGCACTACATCATTTAATCATATTACATTGACAACACACATTAAGACGAGTTCAAAATGTATCGCAATGTCACATTCCTAATCAATAACAACAACGAAATGAAACAAAAACGTATTTCTGTTGTGATAATGTTATGATTTGAGAGTAACAGAAGATGTTCCAAACGGTGACCATTCACATTAATGCACATTCGAAGGCGTTCCCCGAAAGACCGTATGACTGCCCGGCATCTTGCTGGCTGAATGGACACACAAGCCTGTCGAATGAGTTGCTGCATGTCGTCTGGTGTTGTCAAAATGTTCTGGTACACACTGTCCTTTACAGTTCCCCACAGGAAGAAGTCGAGTGGCGACAGGTCCGGAGAACGTGTAGGCCACTGTAGTGGATTGTGGCGTCGACAGTTGTACACAACACACGACGTGTACGGACATCAGTCTTCTTTCGTTTTGTGTAAGTTAATGCACAAGATGAATGGCGCACTATAACAAACGGCACATTCTGATGACATTCATTTTGCATTTTGTTGTTGTTATTGGGAAGGTGACATTGTGATACATTTTTGAACTCGTCTTAATGTGTGTAATCAATGTAATATGATTAAATGATGTAGTGCTATTTGAAAAATTGATAACGTCACGTGTATCTTGTACCATAATATAGTTACATGCACCAAATCTCTACACTCATGTTAAGCCCTAGTTCTAACATGACTCTCAAAAACAAAAATTCCAATACCTATCCAAACAAAAAGTTATAACAAGTGCACAAGATAAATGGGACACTCTGTATAATCAATTATAGATTTCGTCCCTCTATATTCATCGCCTTTTTATTTTAGGAAAACAAATTACAGTCTTTATTGATACTGGTGTTTGTTTTCATTAGCGTCACACGCCACAACATGGAATAATATGACGAAAGTTCATAAGATTTTGATAAATATGAACTGTGTACTCATTTTCCACAGACATGGATGCCGTTTCACCTACCGGCTTACGTTTTACATCTTGAAAGCAATGCAAATATGACGCTACAATGTTTCCTAGGCCTCCGTTCCGGACTTCGTGGTCGCATTCGCATTCTGCGCATGCTCCAATCTTCGCTATATTTTGTAAAAATAGCCACGAGTTAAATGCGCGCTATAATAGCAGTTTTTCACAGCTTATAGCGGGCTATACTTTTCTTTCGGTGTGCGGGTTAACATAATATAATCACAGGCTGCACGAATATTAGCTAGGCCTATATATTTTTATAGTATAGGGTCCGGTGTATGCCGGTCTTTATACCCTTCCAAATAATGAACTCTTGACAATGCAGGGCTGTCTGTCTATAACATAGGAATATGAAATGGAATTTTTTAAGAGAGGGTGTTAAATTAATATAAGTGATAAAGTGTAAGTAAAAGTGATAAAGTGTAAGTAAACTGAGAAAATGGATAAAGTATAGAGCAGCAATATGTAAATAACAAAGCAAAGCAAATATTAACTTATAAAATATAGGAAAGTGCTGCCGAAAAAGATTAAAACTGAGATAAGCTCTTTGAAACTTTTGGTACTGCAACGGATAGTGATTACGAATTCTTGCTGACGCTGCTGCAAATGATGATGATGATGATGATGATGATGATGATGCTTATATTTTTATTCATAGACCTAATATTATGTTTCATTTTGTTGTATCTTCTTTTGTCCTGCTCCGATTTGTAGGAGTAACATCGAGCTTCAGTAGCTTTTTGAATTAATGTAGTAATTTGTTTGGTGAGTTATAATTTATGTAAGAATTCTTCAATTATCACGTTATTTCCTTCCAATCCTTTATTTTTAACATCTAATAACGTTTACCTACGAGCCTATACAAGACACAAAATGTAAGTTACACTGAGCGTAATAATAATAATAATAATAATAATAATAATAATAATAATAATAATAGGCCTAATAATCCTTGGCGCTACACCCCTTTAAGAGTCCAGACCGACCAACTGGCTGCTGGCCTCACATTGACATGTCGAAGCAGAGGTGGACGATCATCTAACTAGAATGGCGATATCGTGTGGTTAGTACGATGATTACCCCAGGTATTATAGCTGGCTTTCTTAACCGGATTTCACTACAGATCTCGGATTTTATCTCTGCCGGTGAATGGCAATTGGAATTCGAGTGCTTGTCATGGTTGAGGGCGTTGAGTACCAATACAGCGAAACAAAAGACATCTGGTCACCTTGCTCCCAACAGAACTGTTCTCCCTGTTAGTAATGTGTGTGTCGGGTGCCGGTTCAGGTCTACAGTGTTGCCAGAGTTACATTTATTATTATTATTATTATTATTATTATTATTATTATTATTATTATTATTATTATTATTATTATAGTGTTATATAAGTCTAACTTATAGTAGTTAGTGCTTTAGTTTTGTAATTACTAATAGTTCAAATACAACACAATACAACGTTTAAAATGTATGACATAATATAGCCTTGTGAAGAAAAAATACGGAATATCGGTAAGGAAGAATGGACAAAAGTATGTTCACATGTTGAGAAAATAGAAAAAGGATACTTGGACCGAGAGAGAGTGATAGCCAATGAAACTTGTGATTTTGAAGATCAAGACAGTGATGGTGAGGATGGAGTTGAGCATTTGCAATAATCCTAAAGGGTAACGTACAGATATAGTTTACTGTAATTTATTTAGTATGCCCACAATGAGTAATTTTAATATTTCGAAAACCATAATAATGCTTCGTAACATTCAGATCTTATACATTTAAAGTTAAAATAATTGTAAAAATACTTAGGTACCCAGGGTTAAGCATATGGGCGAATTTTTTTTCACAGACTAATACAACTGCTGCCTTGCCTCTTCCTCTCCACCGCAAACTATGACGTCGCCCACCGGCAGAGATAAAATCTCAGATCTGTAACTAGTGAGGCGTTCGTAAAGAAAACATATCGCCTGGAAGTATGAACTAATCTAAAAACGTGATTTTTTAATGTCTAAAAAAATAACTTCTAAGATTGAGAAATTTGTTACATAATGTGGCTCAGTATACTAATCCTGATTACCTCTAAAAATATTTGAACATATACCCCCCCCCCCAGCCACTGGGCGTGGCTCAGTCGGTTAAGGCGCTTGCCTGCCGGCCTGAAGTTGCGCTCGGGCGGTGGTTCGATCTCTGTTTGAGCTGATTATCTGGTTGGGTTTTTTCCGAGGTTTTCCCCAACCGTAAGGTGAATTCCAGGTAATCTATGGCGAATCCTCGGCCTCATCTCGCCAAATAACATCTCGCTATTACCAATCTCATCGACGCTAATTAACCTCGTAGTTGATACAGCGTCGTTACCAACTAAAAAAATATACCTCACCCACCCTATATGTTACAAATTGCAATGCAATGGAATTCAGATATACATTAAATTATAAAATGTGCTATGGAAAACATAAAAAAGTATCAGTAAAATGGTGGAAAAGGGAAGGAAAGGAAAATTTGGAGAGAGTGAAGTGAAAAAAAGGATAAAAGTCCCAAAAAGGGAAGAAATGGTGCTGAAATATTACCTCCATACTCGCTTTCTTTCAGAGCGCTATAATTTACCCCAAGAACCCTAACCCCGATTATTACCTACACCAGCATTACAAGTAGCCTATTTTTTTTAATCGCGATGGCGCGCTGCTTTAACGTTGCGTTAAAGCCACAGTTGTGGGTTTGAATCCTTTGTAGACTATGAGCATTTTTCTGTTGTGAACTCAGTTTGTGTTGAAGGTCAGGCGCCGTGCTGACCCCACGTCACACGAGTTCGTCAGTATATACCAAGAGCATAAGACAAAAAGCCAAATTATGACAACGGTAACATCTAAGCAGGAAAGAGTAGCCTATTTCTCTTGATGGGATATTAAACGATGTTATAGGAGCTGTGATATGTCGTCATTACAGGCGGCTGAAATAACGGCATGCCCTTATGACATCCACAGCAGCTGGTGGATGGATGGCGCCCTCTGCTCCGGGAGTGAAGTCCCCCGGTTTATTTGTCAGGCTGTCTGGACCACTGCCAGCATCTCACGGGAGATTACAGTCGTGACGTCATCTATCTTCTGCACGAGGAGGAGGTCAATTATTGGTTCGGATCAGAGGCTTTCTGCTTAGTTTATGAATTAAAGAGCAAAAACTGACGTTTCATGGGGTATCTCGGCCATGCAAGTGATCTAGTTAAGTCCTAGTTCAGGCCCAAGACTTTATAATAAAATTATAAACCATTTTCCAAATTTGAAATATTTTAAAATTGAAGCTTTTAAAAAAGAATTTTTTAAAATTATTCATGATATATAACATTAACAAATATATGTATTTTTTACCCTTTATTTCTGTAGACTATATCCATGTCTTATTCTGTCTGATTGTCAATTTATATTAAATGTGTTCTTTTCTCTCTTTTTCTCTGTCTTCTTTTTTTTTTTGCTCTTGTGTGTTATTTATTGGTCTGAATTAAGTTACTTACTGTATTTAGTAACCTGTTCTTGTAAATTTGATGTTATATTATTGGCTAAGACCACACCGTACACGAACCTGGCTCTTACGGTAGTGGCTAGAAACATTTTTGTTTTATAATTTTAATTTGTATTCACTAGCTATCTAGCTAGTTAAGTAAATAAGTAAATAAATAAATAAATAAATAAATAAATAAATAAATAAATAAATAAATAAATAAATAAATAAATAAATAAATAAATAAATAAATAAATAAATAAATAAATAAATAAATAAGTAAACATGTAAAAAAATAAACAAGTAAACAAGTAAATAAGTAAATAAATAAATAAGTAAAGTGGTAAATAAGTAAATAAATAAATAAATAAATAAATAAATAAATAAATAAATAAATAAATAAATAAATAAATAAATAAATGAATAAATAAATAAATAAATATCTTTTCAATAGCGTGTTTATTATTAAATTCATAAACTCGATGTTTATATTATTGCACTTAATATCTTTTGCACTTGAACTATCATGCTTATTAGTACATAACGTATTATAAAAATTGTCTACCTTTTTATTATTTTATTACAAAATATTTTTTATTTTATAGATATGTTGCAAAAATGAACTTTGTATTTCAGCGGACTGACTCGCAAAAATTCATATTTAATTTTCAAAATGTAGCACAGTACCATTTGAAGAAATGTTGAGGAAATGACATTCACTGAATAGTTAACTCGTACATGTGTTCGACTCTTTGTGTAACATAATAGACATATTTGTTTCCCCTTATTTGTAACACTTTATTATTTCCTTTAAATATTCTGGAGTCTATCACCACATATGAAGGGTTCAGAGCCATAGTGGGCCAAGCGCCATTTATAAAAATGGAGAAAGCAATGGTTAAAATTAAGTGAATGCCATAGTTTAATGAAGATTGACATATAATTTCGTTTTAATGTGTATACTTTATATTACTTGCTATATGTATCCATTGAATTATAGTAATAACTTCATTTTAACCCTTGTTTTCTACAATTTTAGTAAATGGCACTTGGCCCACTATGGTTCTGAACCCTTCATATTTACACAGTGGGCCAAAAAAAAGGCACAAAGTTTAAATGGTTATATTCCAGTAGCTAACGATTTCACTTGAAAGTTTATTTCACAGACAAATTTCACAGTCCTTGTAGACCGGGAAAGTACTGCAATATTTAATTTTTTACTATTTATTAAACATAATTTTTTATTTTTTTTTTTGTAAAAAAGTGCAAAATCGATCGTTATGCATTATGGTCTTAAGAGTTCAGCAGGCCAAGCCGTTTGTTGTGTTATCATCATTTTTTTTTCTTCCGTTTTGAGTTCTCATTTTATGAATAACTGGTCGCTTAACGAAAGAAGACAAGATTTTTTCATTAAACATTTGCACCAATATGCCCGTCAAATTGTAAGAAATTACGCTCAGCGAGAATGGTCTGTTTCAAATGTACAACGATTGATTAGCAAGATACGGACATGATATCCTTCCTGAGAGATTATTGCGTGAAAGATCGCATTTCTCAGATTCTCTGATGGTTTCCGCTGGAGTCTGAAACGAGATTTTGATCCCGTGGACTATTTTGTATGGAGTCAACTATAAAAAGCGGTTTACTACAAAACAAGAAATCGTAATATTGACCATTTAAGACAACGCCTTCTTGAATGTTGGGTCCGGCTTGATCAAAGACAGATATCCAGTGCTATTGGACAATGGAGAAGACGCCTACAAATGGTAGTGCGGGCAAATAGCGGTCACATATAACATCATTTTTAATTCTGATTATTTGAAAGATCATTAATTATTATTAATTTTACCAACATTCAGTCTCTGCAATTTTAAATAATAAATTGTCTCCAAAAATCACATTTTTCGCATCATTGTGTATTGATCTCCATTGGATTTTAATTGAGACTCAAAAAAGTTAATAAACAGTCCTGCTCATCTTTAAAGTCTACTCTTTCCAACATTGTATTCATTATAAATTAATGTTATGTATTTCCGAAAATAGAATATTTCTAATTTTGTGCCGTTTTTTGGCCCACTATGTATAATAATAATAATAATAATAATAATAATAATAATAATAATAATAATAATAATAATAATAATAATAATAATTCCGAAGACCATAACAGACCACTAGGCATATGATGGTGATAATGATGATTATTTTTTTTGCTAATGGGGGTACGTGCCTTTTTGTCATTCACCCATTTGAAGCCAGTTTTGTAGACCAATTTGCTGACAGTGTCGTTGTGCAGGGTGCGCCATAGGAGGCTAGTCTATGTTATATCCACGATGAGATGAAGAAACAAAAAATAATTTATTAATTTCGCTAATAGGATAAATTTCGATAATCTATAGGGTACAGTGTTTAAGACACAGTAAAATTAATGCATTTACCTGACATTATACTTAAAAAGTGCATTATGTAACACAATGTAATTTTTATTTTATGTTTTTATTTATTTATTTATTTTCTGTAAATAATATTGTTTTGATAATATGATACATTTTTATATTCAGTAAGGAATAATGCTTTAGATACGTTATAATCAATTCACTGAGCTGCCATAGTTTTAAGAAATTGTAATTCATTATCATGTACAATTGCAAATAATATGGTGTTAATAATAGAATAAATTTCATTAAGCTGTAAAGCATAATGTTTTGGACAGTATAATTAATGAACTAGCCTATAATCATACTAAAATTGTATTATATAAAACGTGGCTTTAATTGTATATAATACTGTTTGCTAATAGGATTAATTTTGATAATTAATAAGGAGTAATGTTTTAAAGGGAGTATAACTAATGCGCTTAGGCCTACCTGTCATTGTATATAAAAATTGTATCATATAACACATTGTATTAATCTTAAGCAATATTGTTTTATTGAATGGATAAATTTTGATAATCCAAAAGGGATAATGTTTTAGACGTAGTATAATTAATGCACTTACGTGTCTTCGTGTTTAAAAATTTGATTGTGTAACACATTGTATTAATCTTAAGTAATATTGTTTTGATGAAAGGATACATTTTGATAATCCAAAAGGAATAATGTTTTATACGTAGTATAATTAATGCACTTACGTGTCTTCGTGTTTTACAAATTTGATTGTGTAACATATTGTATTAATCTTAAGTATATTGTTTTGATAAAAGGATAAATTTTGATAATCCAAAAGGAATAATGTTTTGGACGTAGTATAATTAATGCATTTACGTGACTTCGTGATTAAAAATTTGATTGTGTAACATACTGTATTAATCTTAAGTAATATTGTTTCGATAAAAGGATAAATTTTGATAATCCAAAAGGAACAGTGTTTTAGATGTAGTACAATTAATGCACTTACGTGTCTTCGTGTTTAAAAATTTGATTCTGTAACATATTGTATTAATCTTAAGTAATGCTGTTTTGATGAAAGGATAAATTTTGATAATCCAAAAGGAACAATATTTTAGACGTAGTATAATTAATGCACTTACGTGTCTTCGTGTTTAAAAATTTGATTGTGTAACTCATTGTATTAATCTTAAGTAATATTGTTTTGATGAAAGGATACATTTTGATAATCCAAAAGGAATAATGTTTTATACGTAGTATAATTAATGCACTTACGTGTCTTCGTGTTTTACAAATTTGATTGTGTAACATATTGTATTAATCTTAAGTATATTGTTTTGATAAAAGGATAAATTTTGATAATCCAAAAGGAATAATGTTTTAGACGTAGTATAATTAATGCATTTACGTGACTTCGTGATTAAAAATTTGATTGTGTAACATACTGTATTAATCTTAAGTAATATTATTTCGATAAAAGGATAAATTTTGATAATCCAAAAGGAACAGTGTTTTAGATGTACAATTAATGCACTTACGTGTCTTCGTGTTTAAAAATTTGATTCTGTAACATATTGTATTAATCTTAAGTAATACTGTTTTGATGAAAGGATAAATTTTGATAATTCAAAAAGAACAGTGTTTTAGACGTAGTATAATTAATGCACTTACGTGTCTTCGTGTTTAAAAATTTGATTCTGTAACATATTGTATTAATCTTAAGTAATACTGTTTTGATGAAAGGATAAATTTTGATAATTCAAAAAGAACAGTGTTTTAGACGTAGTACAACTAATGCACTTACGTGTCTTCGTGTTTTACAAATTTGATTATGTAACATATTGTATTAATCTTAAGTAATATTGTTTTGATGAAAGGATAAATTTTGATAATCCAAAAAGAACAGTGTTTTAGACGTAGTACAATTAATGCACTTACGTGTCTTCGTGTTTTACAAATTTGATTGTGTAACATATTGTATTAATCTTAAGTAATATTTTTTTGATGAAAGGATACATTTTGATAATCCAAAAGGAACAGTGTTTTAGACGTAGTACAATTAATGCACTTACTTGTCTTCGTGTTTAAAAATTTGATTGTGTAGCATATTGTATTAATCTTAAGTAATATTGTTTTGATGAAAGAATAAATTGTGATAATCCAAAATGAATAATGTTATAGACGTAGTATAATTAATGCACTTACGTGACTTCGTGTTTAAAAATTTGATTGTGTAACACATTGTATTAATTTTAAGTAATATTGTTTTGATGAAAGTATAAATTTTGATAATCCAAAAGGAAGAATGTTTTAGACGCAGTACAATTATTAATGCGCTTACGTGTCTTCGTGTTTTACAAATTTGTTTGTGTAACATATTGTATTAATCTTAAGTAATATTGTTTTGATGAAAGGATAAATTTTCATAATCCAAAAGGAACAATGTTTTAGACGTAGTACAATTAATGCACTTACGTGTCTTCGTGTTAAAATTTGATTGTGTAACATATTGTATTAATCTTAAGTAATATTGTTTTGATAAAAGGATAAATTTTGATAATCCAAAAGGAATAATGTTTTAGACGTAGTATAATTAATGCACTTATGTGACTTCTTGTTTAAAAATTTGATTGTGTAACATATTGTATTAATCTTAAGTAATATTGTTTTGATGAAAGGATAAATTTTGATAATCCAAAAGGAGTAATGTTTTAGACGTAGTATAATTAATGCACTTACGTCTCTTCTTGTTTTACAAATTTGATTGTGTAATACATTGAATTAATCTCAAGTAATATTGTTTTGATGAAAGTATAATTTTTAATTATGCATAAAGAATAATGTTTTAGTATAATTAATGCACTTAGGTGCCTTCTTGTTTAAAAATAAATTATACAATATAACACATTGTATTCATTCTAAATAATATTGTTTTTAAGAAAGATTCAAGCATGTAATATTACAACAAATGTAATAGGTCATGTTGTTAAATAAATTAATTTAAAAAATGAGATGATGATGGAGATTTGTTGGGATGTCACAGGGTAACCGAAGCACCCGGAGAAAACCCCTGTATTACCTGGAAAACGGGCTTGCCGAACGCAAATTATAAATCGGGAATACACCGGGGATCGAACCGAAGTCAACAGGATTATAAATACAGTGCTATAGCTACTAGACAACCCTGGCGGCAATTTTTGAAGTTATTATTATTATTATTAATATTAATATTAATATTATTATTATTATTATTATTATTATTATTATTATTATTATTATTATTATTATTATTATTATTATTATTAAAATATTACTTTTCGGGAAAAGAGGACAAAATTAACGATATGTCTTAGTGACGTAATGCCGTTACAAAATCTGAATACTTACATATCTACAAGTTTATAATATTATTAACTAATTCTTTCATAATGAAAATGTTTGCTTTTAATAGACTTCTACTATTGTTTTCTATCATCAGCTACTGAGGTGTCGTTGATTTCATGTAATGGTGTACTTTCGAACTATAAACAAACTTGTGAAGACATTTTATTATATTTTGTTAGAATAGGCCTATTATAATATATGTTTGTTGTGTTAACTGTTTAACAACAAATGGGATTTAATGCTCACTAGTTGTAAAAGACTGCAAGGGATATAACTATAAAGAATTAAAGTCACTGGCATAGCTCAGTCGGCTGAGACGCTTGCCTGCCGATCCGAAGTTGCGCTCGGGCGTGGGTTCGTTTCCAGATTGGGCTGATTACCTGGTTGGATTTATTCCGAGGTTTTCCCCAACCGTAAGACGAATGTCAGGTAATCTATAGCGAATCTTCGACCTCAACTCGCCAAATATCATCTCGTTATCACCAAATCCATCAGCGTCGTTAAATAACCAACTTAAAAAAGGATTATGCATGGAAGATCACCACGTAACATGTAGGCTGTATTTACAAGCTTGATTTTCTACGTTTTAAAGGGAAAATTCACAAAACACATTTTTATGGGAAAACCTTGCCTGTTATAGGAAAAAAAACGTTATTTGAATTTTCTCTTCAGTTATTTATGCTCTAAAACCAGTATTCTTTTTGGTAGTCTATATCGTTTACATCCTGTATATGACTTCCGTATTTACTTTCTTTCCGAAGAAAACACTAAAAACTTTTATATTCCTTAAAATGTCATTACACTCCTCAGAAATCGAAACCGTAAACTTCGAATCTAACAACTAGAATGGCGACCATCTGAACATTGAGGATGTCGTCGTCATCATCATCATCATCATCATCATCATCATCATCATCATCATCATCATCATCATCATCATCATCATCATCGATATTATTATTGTGGTCATTAAGTATATAGAATTAGATATTTCATTTGTGACCAATAAAGTTCACTATAAAATTTGAGAGCCTTTCAAGATGAACAGTATTGTGTGCTCTGTGGCTACCTGAACGACATAAAATTGATTGTAATAAAAAATCTGCACAGAATGTTGAAGTTAAAACGAATGTAATTCCAACAAATTCTTATGCTGTGTTCGACGTATAAAAATCAGTAATATTGATCTGCATTTTATCCCAGGCTTGTGATGGTTGTTTTGATTTTGATGTGGATAGGATGCTACTTTTGAAATTATTAAGATCGCTGCAATAGACTTTCACATATTTTTATCAGTTTATTTTATTCGATATTTCGTATCTGTTTTAGAAAAATATTCCATTCCAGCGTACCCTACAACAGTTGGAAATCTGTCTCAGGTTTATAGTAACTGAAAGCCCTCCTCCTCAAGTTATGTACTTTAGTCATGAATCTCTTATTTATACACATTTGTCACTAAGGTTTTCAATATTTTACTGCATTAGTTTATTACATTGGAAATGCCTCTTCTAAATGGATTCTATTACGTTAATATATGACTATATACATTAATGCATAGACGTAATTTGTATTCTTGCATGCATCTTTCAGAAGTTTTTATGTTTCCAATATAGCTAAAGATTATTACGAAAAGCAGAATAAAGAGCATTATGAAATACAATATTATTTATACGACACAATATGTATTCAACATAGATTCACCGCTTTCTAAAAATTATAACTCTAATTTAAAGCTTTTGCTGCTCTAGCCAGTGGATATAAATGTTATTTTTATGTCCAGGTTATAAAACTCTATTTTCATAAATGTCTAACATCATTCTCTGAGCTTATTTATTTATAAGCTGACTTTATGTGTTTAACAACGCGTGTTTCTCAGAAACTGAAAGCTTCTTGGCTTCCTACGGTATGTGCAATAAAGAAACAGTCGTCCAATTCTACATTCCGCAATGATTTTCGGTAACGTTCTTTATTATTCTTATTAAACATCATTCATGAATTCTTGAGTTCTTAAACACGCACTTTTCCTTTAATTACTCCTCAAAGTCTACCTTCTATAATAAATGCTTGTAGCATTGCTTCTCATTTATATTTTATCTCTATAGGTACTTTAAACTTCACTAAACGCTTCGTTAGCAGAACCATTATATCAGCCATGCACAACAAGGGCTCTTACAGCCGCAATGTTCGCTGCGAGCAGGCCGAGAGCGCTGTCCGATAACGAGAGGAATGGATTCGAAATGCTGTCCATGTTTCGACTGATAGACTATATCTCTGGTAGCAGTCATTTTCACTCACGATATTAAATGAATAGTGAATTACAAAAAACCCACATGTGCATTTGAGTATTTTTTCCAGGAGGCAAAAAACTGATTATTTTCAAAAGCGTTTGGTATTTTGAATTGACAATCTTTTATTAAAGCATTATAATAAGTTCTAATAGTTCAAATTCCAGCAGAATTAATACAAGAGGGTGGAAGCGCATTACCTAGCGAAATTTATAAGTTTGCACTTGCTATTTGAGAAAGAAAATTGTACCAGAATGGAAGGAGTCCATAATAAATTATGGGATTTATGTAAATTGGCAAAACTTCATTTCTCACACTAGTTTATTAAATCGTATCGGACTGTAAAGAAAACGACTATCGCAATGTTCATGTCCTGGGAGCCTGCCCTTATGGCGAAACATTGCGTATACATAGGCACCATGCAATTAGAACTAAACTGGCCGATGCCCTTAGAAAACTAAAATACACCGTCTATGAAGAAGTCTACGGAACTGCCGACAATGGCAGTAATAGAGGAATTGACATAATCGCCATTAGCGAATCCCTGTCTCAGGGTATGATAATCGACCCCACCATCAGGTTTGAAACGTATAAAGGACAGTCTGAAGACGTACATGAGGAAAAACGAGCAATCTATATTCCAATCATCCCGTATTATAATATTATAAAGATAAATATTAACTTCACGATATCAGTGTTACGGGATTGATATCTGGAGCAAGAGGAGCGATACCTAACTTCTCTTCTTAATTCTGTAAGACCCTAGGACTGCACAAATCTTTTCTGAATGAACTGGCCCTCCTCATAATCAGAGAGTCAGTCAAACTTTTAAGGAACCACCTATATGGACTCTAATTCAATGTACTGAAAAACTGACGCATCATGATCCTTTTTCTTTCTCTTATTAGCTTTCATTGCTTCTTTACTTGTAACTTTTTTATTCTATAAACTGCCATTGTTTGTTTGTTTGTGTACTTGTTTACCTTTTTTCTTACTCTGTTATCTTTCATCATATTTTTGTTCTTGTATTATTTTGTATGCTTTGTCTAATGGCAGCCTCTAATTTGAGGAAGCTCTAGTAAATAAATAAATATGTTGTGGAATATTATAGTAATGTAAAATTTTAATTTTCCTACCAATTTTTTTTTATTGTCCTATTAAAATTATAGCATTCTAGTGGCTGTGCAGCAAATGCTGCAAACTAAGTTCATTAGACGTTCAAATAAAAATTTCTCAGATTCATTTTCAGTGAAAAATACCAGACATTTTGAAAGTTATTTGCTTCCATAATAATGAAACATATTCCCTCTGAATGGTTTTTTATGCCAAATACTTTTTCTTGAACTTATCCATCTTCAGTTTTTCAGCTTCAACGCGAAAACGCAAACAACAATGTCAGGACGATCAGTGGGCTTTTCATGTGGGAGTAAAGCAATACCTATTTCAGGTCATTGTGGATTGTAGTAAAAAAAGTCAGGTTTGCTATGCTTTCGAACATTAGACATAGCATCTTGGTATAGTTGCAGCATGTAGAGCTTGAAATGTAGAGGGTAAAATCATTTTATCCTGCTAAGAGATCTTGCTGAAATGATCAGCAGACTACAACATTTTGTAGACCTCTTAGTTTATCAGTAAGTAATACCGTCTTTCCTTAGGAACTGTAATTTTTGCGCTCTCTCGAGCCAATATTGAAGAGAATGACGCATATAAGTATATACATCACACCGCCATTAAGTATATGTAAAAGATCCAACCCACTTGATTAATAAGTATAAACATATTTGACTTTAATAACAATATTATTATCGTAAGCAAGTTTTGTATATATTAACATCATGGCATTAACTATAATAATATTTCACTTCTAATGGTAATAACGTCACCAAACCACCTCAAGTTTTGTAGATTTTAATATCCAATACACAGCTGTACTCAGAAAATTACACACCGCAGAATCAGACCTGTAAATTTATTTAGTAAGTCTTGAAGTTTTTAATAATCAATTGAATTTGAACTCTAAATATGTAAGCAATCCTGAAAGTCATGGCCTTCCTGTAATAGCCTATTGTTTGTTATAGTGCGTGTTTTGTTTTATTCTGAAATGCAATTAGTTCTCAAAATTGACGAAAGATGGATTTTGGAAAATAGGAAAATTATGTAGGAAAACTAATGCTTCACTGAAAGTTACTATTTTTCTGGAAATCCTTGGATGTCAAGCTTCAAAATGACGGGTCTTTCATTAAAATCCGTTCAGCCGTTTTCCCGTAATTTCCATTACCAGTTCAAATTATATATATAGATAACCTATTAACCTGTTGTATTCTGTAGGATACATTGCCAATTTAAGGGTTAAGAAGGAGGAAAAGACTAACTATAGTAACTTTCAAGGAATATCTCTTTTGGTGACGTCGTACAAAATATTGTCCAATATTCTTCTGAGAAGATTAACTCCATATGTAGATAAAATTATTGGGGATCATCAGTGTAATCTTAGGCGTAATAGATCGACTATTGATCAGATTTTTTGTATTCGACAGATATCAGAGGAAAAAAAATGGGAGTGTAAGGGTATAGTAATCAATTATTCATAGATTTCGAAAAGGAATATGTCTCGGTCAAGAGAGGAGTTTTATATAATATTCTTATTGAATTTGTTATTCCCAAGAAACTAGTTCGATTAATTAAAATGTGTCTCAGTGAAATGTACAACAGAGTCTATATAGGCCAGTTTCTGTCGGAAGCTTTTTTAATTCACTGCGGGCTAAAGCAAGGAGATGTACTATCACCTTTACTTTTTAACTTTGCTCTAGAATATGCCATTAGGAAAGTCCAGGATAACAGAAAGGGTTTGGAATTGAACATGTTGCATCAGTTGCTTGTGTATGTGGATGACAGTCCCAACATTAAAGTCCTTTCTGGAGTCCACTGATGAAGCGTTGCTACCAGAAGTTAGACATATCATCACTGAACATCTGCGTGATTTAATGACGAGCTTCAGAGATCATTTCTCTATCATAAAATCCTGAAAAGTCACGGACAAGAGATCCTTTCGACCTTGCTGTGATACAATAAAATTAACAATTTATTCTAACATAGATTGGCGTGATTTGCAATGGCTTAGTGAAAATATTTTTTCAAGCAATGTGCACTTGACCAATTCTAGATGATGGTGTATTCTGATCGTAAGAAACTATGTGAAGATGCTTTGAAATATTTAGCTCCATTTTGTATTACATATATTTCTGAGCTAGTATTTTTGATATTTTGTTATCTGAAGAAAAAACACATACATCTTCTGAATTTTGATCCAGATGTAAAATTAAACGTAGAAAATAGAGAACCAAACGTGGAAGACTTACTCAAAACAAAGAGAGGCATATTTTCTCATGTGATATTTAAATGGAAGAGTTACTGTAGTCGCGTCTCTGTTAATTCCGGCGTAACTCCTCCTCTTTGCTTACGCCTTAGGAAGTGAAGGCTCTATAAAGTCTAGGTAGGTAGTATCGTTCGCCATTTTTGTTCTTTCGTTGCCGAGTTACCAGAATTATTTGCCGCACCGTTAAAAATTATCATGTCTTAGCTCCTATGATAATAAATCAAACGCACTGTAATTTAGCAAATAATTGAGCGGCAAATAACGTCCTCGTGTGCTTTCTGCGAACGCCAACGTAAGAGCCAAAATGGCGGGCGATTATATTAAGTGCAAATCTGGCTTTCAGGTAGTAGCTCCCTGTAAAGCAGGTTTGAATAATTTCAAGGAAAAATTGTTCCGGGGCCGGGTATCGATCCCGGAACATTCGTTACTGGAGGTACGTTAACAGAAAGCCACAATTTAAGTCACACAGCATTTGTGTGCACTCATAGTTGAGTTCTGGCGTCTTGTCAGCTCATTTGAGTCTTGTGGATACAAAGGAAAAATTGTGACGATGTCGTGTATAGTTCCTGGGGTAGCTCAGTCGGAAGAGCGTTCGCGCGCTAAGCGAAGGGTCCCGGGATCGATACCCGGCCCCGGAACAATTTTTCCTTGAAATTATTCGATTATATTAAGTATTTATCGAGCCTTAGGAAGTGTATAACATCATCAGCAGCGAATCATAAGACGCACACGTTTAAATGTAGATGACCTGCAACGTGATTGGGTGCTGAAATAAGAGCAACGGGGCTATAGATATGTCCTATAATTTTTAAATTTATTACAAAAGTTAGCTTAAATTAACTTTCCTAACTAATCTATCTCAAGCTGCCTACAGTTATTCATAGATATCAAAACAATAAAAAACATGGGAGCCATGACTGATCTTTGGAAAAGAGGAGGCTCACAGCACTTAGCTAACTGGAAACTGCTGCTCTAAACATTCGTGGTGGAAAAATAATTTTTTGGAAGGTATTATTTAAGTAATTTTGTATCCCTACTTTCCTCACGTCCTCAATATCTATGAATTGTTGGAAAGAAAAGTTAAGAAATAATTATCTTTTGCACACATAGTGGAACTCCCGTGACGTAGGATCAGCACAACAGAATCCATGTGTGATAAAGCAAGACGTGACATTGACTATCTTAGATGTTATATCTTGCACGTAGCAAGAAATCTGAGTCTAAAATGTTTGTGTACTAGTGACTTTGATCAAAATTGGTAACACTGCTACATGAACCACTGTTTAGATGTCAGTTCAGAATAGTTATGTAATATGCAAGAAGCTCTCCCCCTGTTTGGTATAATGGGAGATCTCTATAGCTGTATGTGCTAAAAGCTGCGCAGACGGGGTTCGAACCTGACTTATCCAGTTATCGATCGAGATTTCATAGAATTGCTTCATTCAGTGGGTTACACCCATTTAATTATAAGAAATAATGAATCTGTAAATGTCAGGAGATTTATAAACGACTACTGCTACCACTTTACCACTAATACAAACATCACTAATATTGTTACTACTATTATCATCACCAATACCACACTACTGTTACAGATAAAATCCGTATTAAGCCTCCTTCTGCTACTAGTGACATCTACGTATTATATCTGTTTTCTGTAGCTGTATACGTGGACTCGCTAATCACAGAGAAAAAGGAGCCACCACCACACAATGCTAAGGGGTTAGGTACAGCTTACAGCAATAAAAGTTTTGGAAATATTCAACATTTTTTTCCTCCATTACTGTATCTTGTAAAATAATGAAAATTGGTATGTGTAAAACACTGTCCTTCTGCTAAATGAAAAAAAAAATTACGATTTAAAAAATTACTTATATATATTTTTTTCAAAATTAAAATTAATTGCAGTGAAAGATCTGCCCTTGGGTAGGACACAATGAATGAATGCCCAAATTGTGAGCTTTTTCTCGAGGGGTCTGTGTGAAATAAGTGAAAAAAAAAATATATATATATTTTTTAGATATCGCTTTGTTGTATTGTCGACTGCTCATTACAAAATTCCTATTTTATTTATTTATTTATTTATTTAATCTGACAGGAGATAAGACATACAGTTACAAACAGTAACAGTAAATAAATGCAAATTACATGAAAGTCCAATAGAGAATCAATAAGATTAAAAGAGAACACTATTGTGTCATGTAATATTAGGAAAGTCGAAATTATTAATTTGGTATAAACCCTGTTAGGTTTCTGGACAACTCTCAAAGAAGAACTGTATTTATGCAGTACTAAGAAAACGAAATGCAAAGATACGAAATTACTGTTTTACATATACATATATTCTTATATAGGTCTCGCCATCCTCATTGAATAATCAAGACTACTATTTCATGTTAGTAGTCAACATGTAGATATTTATTAATTCGAGAAAAATTCGTTCCGGCACCGGGAATCGAACCCGGGACCTCTCATCTCTGCGCGCTGTTTTACCTCTGATTATGCTGATGTATATGTGGGTGTGCTTTACAAACTACAAAATTGAAACGGAATGGAACCAATCGCAACGGATTCGAATCCCACGTAGAGCGTGGATTGCTGTTTGCCCTTTTGTGAAAAGAAAAGTACTGGATCTTGTATTCGTGCTTCTACGCGAAGCATGCAGAAGTTTTTATGTCAAATCGTAAACAAACGAAAGATTGCCCACATTATGTGAATGGGGAAAATGTATAGTAAGTGAGAAAAAATAACAAACATATATACTGCACTAACACATATGATTCACAGATCGTCTGGGCGCAAAGTCGAAAATTTACCGCGGAACTAAAACATGATGAACAGCGTGTCAAATTGGACAAGGGTCTCGCCCTATTCGACGTCTCCTTCGCCATATTGATTTTCACGTCGTGTAGTGGGACGTTTTTGTATGACGGCCATGGAAGTGACAGTAGAGGATGAATCATGGATGAAAGGGGGAATACAAATTAATAGCGTACAACAATAACAAGGCCGATAGGTCTAGGGGTACAGGATTAAAGCGCTAGGAAGAATAATTAAGCAAAATATTTACATTTGGTCTGCGAACTTGAGGCGCATTAATAGCATATTCAAGTCAAATTAGAAGTCGTAATGAGAAAACAAAGAGCGGAGACAATCTATGAAGTACATTCCATATTGGGGTCGAGACGCAGTCACAAACAATGTAATACCAGACTCTCGACGCACCGCTAGCCGAATTTCTTTGCCATTATCCAATAAGTTTCTTCCGTGTTTTTTACTACGTACTAGCAACATGTCCGAAAGTATCTCGCTACTTCTGAATTTTAAAAAGCACGTCCAGCAGGAAATAATAAATGAATAAATGAATAGACTACAGGTTAATAATAAGCCGCCGCCACCACCACCACCACCACCACCACCACCACCACCACCACCACCACCACCACCACCACCACCACCACGCCGTACTTTGTTCCAGCATGTTATAACATTAAATAATACTGGCGATTTTAGTGTAGCGTACAGACCGATTATTTAGTCCTGACAGCTCAGCGACTCGAAAGAGGGGAAGTAATAGGAGTAGAGATAAGGGCGAGCGATCGGTAAAAGAATGCAGTACAGCTTAACTGTACTGGAAACATACCGCTCTACCGCATGCGTGACATCCGATCGCTCCGAAGGCAAGCGAGTTACTAACCCAAACACCCCTTGGCGTAACTAAATGGACTCGCCTGACCCAGGCGCACATCTCCGGCGACTGTCAGAACTAAATAATCGTACTGTACGACATGCATGCACCTAGTAAACGCAGTACTTTTGTCAACTCACGCGACTCGTGTTTGGTCAAGTTGGGTAAAATAAAACATAGACCACTTTAACAATTACACTAATATATTTTACAATTTATATTATTTTACACTATGTACACTAGAATACGCTATTTTTATTACTTACACTACGATAAAGAATATAGGCCTATATTGATCAAACATTATTTTTACACTATTATGTAAATGTTGTGTATTGTAATGCAAGATATTATATATACTGTATATTGGATTTATAAAATAAAACCATCTGCCCTTCAATAAGAGTGATCACAAGGCTTCAGAAAACAAATACATATGTAAAAGTTTAAAATGAAACAATAAAAGTACATACAATAAATTTAAAAATAAAATAAAAGTGAAGGTGAAATAATATTATTTGAGATAGAGATGAAATTTCAAAATCTAAATTTAGTCCTTTAGAATTTGTCTAAGGATTTTCTCAGCATTGTAAAATGTGAATCCCTTTGATTTTAAAAGATTATAGATGTATTTTGAGATGGTACCACGAATTCCAGAAAGAAGTAGGTACGTGTACTGACCAACGATTAGCCATGATGTTATACTGCTTGCTAAAATAAGGAAGGCAAGATTCATAGATGATTCTCTCTTCATCACCAGCCAGTTTTGGCTGTTATGCATCTATTTCAAACCTGATAGTCGGGTCTAGTATTGTTCCTGTGTTCTTTTTCCTATCAATGACAACATTATCTGCTCGTCTTGTTGAATCATCTTCCGAGATACAAGACACTTCTTCATGGACTTCTAATCCTTGTTGTCTTAGGATGTCAGCAAGCATTGTTCTTACCCTGTGATGGCGGTTGTTCCGCAGTAACTCAGTCTTTCGGCAGAAACCCAACACATGTCCTAGTCAATTTCATGTTGTGGTATGCCGATAAGCTATTAACATTTGACTATAATTATTTGTTTACCGTGCCACCTTTGCTTATTTTAAAAGTTAATAATTTACATTAACGTTTTCGATACATTTGTATCATCTTCAGATGTAGAGTGTTAAATAAACATTTATGATGAAAACCTTGCCTTATGGTATGGAACTTATTATGATTTTCGGATCTTGCTAAAGTGAATTGCTCTAACTTAACCTAATTTGGTCTATAATACACATGTTACATTAAGTTAAAATCATTTGCAGTCCATATAGTACAATTTAAAGATTTAAAATTGTTTAAAAGTGATATAAAACTATAAATATAATCAGAGGAATATAAAACGTTATAGAACACTTTAAGACACTGTAGGCACTTGTTGGCTATGTTTGCCAGTTTTTAACATCGTTAGATGGAGCTGCTTCTGTTGATCTTGATTTTAACAACAAACTAAAACGTAGTACTGTTTATATCACTAACATGTGTATAATTATTAACAATGTGTATTATTAAAGCATTTCATTCGATTTTGGTCAATAGATTGATGTGAAGATCATAGATATATGTTGCTATGTGTCGGTTGTTTGACGTTATTGGTACAAGATGGATGTTGTCGAGTCCATGAATTTAATACAGCCTTGCGTGTCTGTAACAATATGCGTAAATATTAAAAAATTGAATTGAAAATTGGCTGGTGTTGTTTTTTGAATTTTAGTTGAAACTGCTTCTGGTAGAAACTATTGCGAGAGAATAACTTACGATTTGACGTGTGTTGAGCTGCTCATACTTGATGCTTGGCCGATATTAAACTGGTGGCCTCGCTCACAATATTTCTTAGGTTACGTCGTCTACTACCGGAAGTGGAGGGGGAGTTGGTGGAACCTGTGTGTATGTGTTTGTTTGGGCGGGAATAATTTAAATAAGTTGAAAAGTGGATTGTTTGTGTTAGCTATTTGTTCGTTTAGAAGGGGTTTTCCTGAGTTGAATTCTTTTATAATGTGGAATTGTTCGGCTGTTTCTATTGTGGGATCATTTGTGATTTTTAGTATTTTCAAAGTTTCGTTTATATTTGTTAATTCATGATTCTCGTCTATGAGGTGTTGTGCGAATTTGGATCTGTTCCTATTATAAATGAAATCGGAGGTATATGCCACTGTTTAGGAAGGGTTCGTTATTATTGGTTTTATTGGGAATTATGTTATTTAATTTGTTGTTGGTACGGGGGGCTATATTGATGTTTTGCTTTTTAAAGAAGTTACTAAGTTTATTTGAGATCTTACCGTAAAACGTTAAACTGTGCCATTGTTTTTTGTTTTGTGTTTTCTCGGGTTGAAGTGTTGTGAAATCTTTTTTATGTAATTTTGTTTTCCTTTTTTGTATTAGGTTATTGATTAGTTGTTTTTCATATCCGTTTTCCGTGGCTAACTGCTTTATGTAATTAAGTTCTTTATTGTAATTATCTTTATTTAGTGGGGTTGTAAGTAATCTGTCAATAAGGTAGCGGAATTTGCTAATTTTGTGTGTGGTGGGATGTATGGAGTGTTTGTTTATGGAATGTGTAGTTGCTGTTTGTTTCCTATGTATGTTAAATGTTATTGTTGGGGGTTCTATTGTTATATTTAGATCTAGAAAGTTAAGACTATTCTTGTTACTTTGTTCTAATGTGAACATAAAATTCACTTTTAAACAATTTTAAATCTTTAAATTGTACTATATGGACTGCAAATGATTTTAACTTAATGTAACATGTATATTATAGACCAAATTAGGTTAAGTTAGAGCAATTCACTTTAGCAAGATCCGAAAATCATAATAAGTTCCATACCATAAGGCAAGGTTTTCATCATAAATGTTTATTTAACACTCTACCTCTGAAGATGATACAAATGTATCGAAAACATTAATGTAAATTATTAACTTTTAAGATAAGCAAAGGTGGCACAGTAAACAAATTATTACAGTCAAATATGTCCTAGTGTTTCAGTCTCGTTACAGCCTGGGTGGCGGCAACGGGTTGTGTTGAATGTTCTACTATAGCCTACTTATTTTGTAAGCAATGTATAAAGGGGCTGTCAGACATTGACTACTTTCAAAAGCAGCTTGTCAAAAAGACTGCTTTTCGTCATTAGAATATGACATTTCTTCAAATATTACTTTTGTAGAACATGATTTTTATTTTTAATATATCAATTACCCTTCATTACGAAATATCATTTTTATAAATAAATTGTATTATTTAATAGTAAATTGTAATTGTTTAACTCTTGAAATTACACGTAACTAAACACATCTACATTTTGTCATTATTATTATTATTATTATTATTATTATTATTATTATTATTATTATTATTATTATTATTATTATTATTATTTCATTGTTTTCTGTGTTGCTGTTATTTATATTTGCTATGTATTTTTATACTGGTTGATTTGAAGAGAAGGCTTTACGGAATGAACTTCGCCAGTAAAATTAAATCAATTAAATAAATGAATAATTAATTTAAATTGTAGGAAAGGTCATGGTAGTATCAATCTTTATCACTATAATGCATTTCCAACAGTCTATGATGTCTAGTTCTGAATCATGTATAGAACGTTAACTGCAGCACAAACAAGATGCAAGTGTTCCCTGATAGTAGCTGTGGCACGCGCCAAATATGACGTCACGTCAATATAGTCTATGAACAGCTAGCCTTATCTTCGTTAGTCCTGAGCCAGAATACAGTCCCTAATCATCATCATCATCATCATCATCCTAACACTGATTTTTGTAACAGTAACAGATATAGTGAGATTTTAAAATCGTCAATCATGCAAACATTATTTTAGTATCCAAGTTTTAGAAGAAAAATAAGCCTACAGGTGATGGACGATGCAATATCTTTCAAAACTGAAGGAAAACAAAAATGTCGAGAACTGAAAAGTGACATTTGAAGCATGAAGAAACGTATTTATTGGTCTCAGTCATTCTAGACCAGTATAAGGAGAAACACCAAATCACTTGAAACAATCTTATCTACAGTTCAATATTCAACCTGCAATGAAAATGATGGTAACAGACATGCGGCGTTACAAGAAATTTCCAGTCTTGAATGAAAAGGTACAAAGTTCTGGCTCAATCAACGAATATAGAAGAGGTGGTTTTGCATTAATTTTTTTGGCTGAATATGCCAGTATTTTATTTATCAGCTTTAATTCTGGATCTGTTGTTATGACTTTTTTATTTGATTGAATGTAATTCATGTTATAAAGGATTCTCAAGATATTCGTTTTATAGGTAATTTATCCTTTCAAATGCCTTTGACTTCAACTTGTTTATGTATTTCTAATCTTGCTTGAGACTCGCCAAAGAAAATCATAAACAGAAAATGAAATGGCAATAATAATAATAATAATAATAATAATAATAATAATAATAATAATAATAATAATAATAATAATAATTGGCTATTCTACAAGACAGTACATGTAAATTTAGAATATAATGCTCCAGTAACTGCAAGCCACATTAGCAGATGTTCAAATACCATCAACGCTTGAGGCGGGATTTGGATGCAGCTGCAACCGTGGCTTCCAATCAGCGCTGAATCTGCTTGTTGTATTTCATTATTTACATCGATTCAATGCTTCCTGCTCAACCAGATAATAGCCGCAAGGAATCTATTGTCATAGCATTGTTGATAAAGGAGAAGACGTGATATGCTATTGTTTTGGAGACGGACTCACCTTTCACATTTGAGGTCATTCTGATTACAGTCTCACATTAACGTTCTCCCTGATGACTCGATCACTTTTTCCACTTCTCTGAGACTTCAGACCAGTCTTGTGTTTTGCTTTCATTAATGTGTGTGTATACTCATGGCAAGTTGAAAAGCATTATGATAATAATTGCATTTTTCTAGTTGTGAGACTTAAAATGCAATGAAAACAGTGAAAACTATCGAAATCAATCCGTCTTAGTCCTTCTTCCCCAGAAATAGATCGATTAAAAATCTGCAGGTGTATATCTTCATTCTGCTGCATATTTATACGCAGAACAACGTGTGGATGCGATTACCTGCCAACAGCTGCATAACTTTACTATACTGCATTTTTTCCGTAGAACTACGAGTGTGTGGTGCGAGAAATGAAACTAGGATGTGTATGCAATCATCGTTTATTGTGCGACAAATCACGGCACTCTACAGATTCAATGGAATCATACATGGTAAGAATAGGCCAATGATATGAGAATTGGATTGGATTGAATTTCGGCAAGGGGACACTACTACCCAACACTGCGACCGTAGAAGATCTATTGCGCTGGCTCTCAAGCCAGGCGCATTCCCAATACACACCTGCTGACTACACTAAACTTAATGTGCGCTGTATATACAGGTTTCGAGCAGACAACCTCACTCGTTTCTAGACCAGGCACCTACTGCGTCGCTAGCCGGCGTTCGGGGAATGCTATGGAATGTTGATGAAATTGAGAGTAGAAGGAAATGATGAACAAACATGAAAAATCCCAAGCTAGACCGGAACTCGAAACCGGACCGACCTGGTGATAGGCCGAATATAAGGAGAAGAACATAATAATGATGATGATGATGATGATGATAATAATGATAATAATAATAATAATAATGATAACTTATTTCATTTTACCTGGCAGAGTTAAGGCCTTGAGGCCTTCTCTTACACTCAACCAGATCTACAATTATTAATACAATTAATGCATAAATAATATGAATAAGATGAATGCAAAGAGAGGAAGCGAAATACAACGAGAACGACGGACATATAAGGAAGATAAGTGGAATGTAAGGAGAATAAGAGGAATACTAGAAGAACTAGAGGAATACAAATGGAACAAGAGGAATACAAAGAGAACAAGAGGAGTACAAGGAGAACTAGAGGAATACAAAGAGAACAAGAGGAATACAAAGAGAACTAGAGAAATACAAAGCGAACAAGAGGAATACAAAGAGAACAAGAGGAATACAAGGAGAAATAGAGGAATACAAAGATAACAAGAGGAATACAAAGAGAACAAGAGGAATACAAGGAGAACTAGAGGAACACAAGGAGAACAAGAGAAATACAAAGAGAACAAGAGGAATACAAAGAGAACAAGAGGAATACAAGGATAAATAGAGGAATACAAGGAGAACAAGAGGAATACAAAGAGAACAAGAGGAATACAAGGAGAACTAGAGGAATACAAGGAGAACTAGAGGAATACAAAGAGAACAAGAGGAATACAAGGAGAAATAGAGGAATACAAGGAGAACAAGAGGAATACAAAGAGAACAAGAGGAATACAAAGAGAACAAGAGGAATACAAGGAGAACTAGAGGAACACAAGGAGAACAAGAGAAATACAAAGAGAACAAGAGGAATACAAGGAGAAATAGAGGAATACAAGGAGAACAAGAGGAATACAAAGAGCACAGAGGAATAGAAGGAGAACTAGAGGAATACAAGGAGAACTAGAGGAATACAAAGAGATCAAGAGGAATACAAGGAGAACAAGCGGAATACAAAGATAACAAGAGGAATACAAGGAGAACAAGCGGAATACAGGGAGAAAAAGAGGAATATAAGGAGAACAAGAGGAATAGAAGGAGAACAAGCGGAATACAAGGAGAACAAGAGGAATACAAGGAGAATAAGATGAATACAAGGAGAACAAGAGGAATATAAGGAGAACAAGCGGAATACAGGGAGAAGTAGAGTAATACAAGGAGAACAAGAGGAATGCAAGGAGAACAAGGGGAATGCAAGGAGAAGTAGAGGAATATTGTGAACCAATATTTTTATTTGCTTTAGTTACGACTCCGAATCACTACTGGGTTATTTAGCGTCGATGGAATTGATTTTAGCGAGGTGGTATTTGGCGAGATGACGCCGACGATTTGCCATAGATTAGCTGACATTCGCCTTACCCAGCCAGGTCGCAAACTCGCTACCGCTGAAGTTAAGCCGGTTGCTATGAATTACTCTCACAGAAATTGTGTTGTAATGACAAACGTTCTCAGTGGTGCTGGTCTTATCTATCGTGCTGGATATTGGCTCTAAGTTGCGCGAGTTAAATCGGCCGAAGGGGATGTATTTGAGATTTGAATAATGGCTATAAAGTTAGAGAATGGATTTAAAGCTGCGAAGTCCATTTCATGCGTTACAGCATGTAAAAGAACCCTGTCTCTGATAGAGAGCTACAGGAAAAATACGTCGGCCATATCACACGCTAGTTGAATTTCGACGTTAAATAATGAGTAGACAGTGGAAAAAAGTCAAATAAAAGTCATGTTTACGGTTTACAAGTACTGTACGCATAGACTATGGCATGAGGTGTGCACACTTCCCAAGTAGCTACAACACGGTACCGTCCGCAGAGAGCACCTGGCGAACACCGAAAACAACTGCCACTCAGCGTTCTCAGTCAGTCCTCTTCCGTACGTGAACAGAGAACATTGAAATACGTAAACATATTATTCATTTGTGTTCGGTGAAATGATCATAATGCCGAAGACAGATGTTAAAAAACATAGGGTGTATTCTTTAATACAAGAATATGGTGTCGATATTTTTAGTAGTGACACTGATGAAACAAATGTCGGTTATGCATGTGTGCATTAAAAAGACAACAAAACAATCGATAGAACATCACTGTAATACACAGAAACGCATGAAAAATGTTGCTCTATATTAGAAGAAAATGAGGGTTCATGTTCAATTTCCGCCTCAAGTATAATAATAATAATAATAATAATAATAATAATAATAATAATAATAATAATAATAATAATAATAATAATAATAATATATTTGAGGCGAAATTTGAACTTGAACTCTTATTTTCTTCTAACATACAGCATAAGGGTTCAAGTTCAAATTCCGCCTAAAACAGGGATGTCGAACAGCGCTCTCGAACTGTGAAACGATTAATACTGTTTCCTACCATAGCTGAGCTGAAACGACTGTCGGTCAGCTCGCTATAACAGTGTTCTGTACGCAGTGTGTTTATAAAATCTGGGGCAGTGTTGCCATACCTACTGATTTAGCAGGAGATTTCCTGTTTTTCCATTGACTCTACTGCTCTACTGATTATTTTGTCAAAATTCCGAATTTCTCCTGCCTTTTGGGCATGCTAAAGTCACCAGTGATTCTATGGTCGGATTTTCAATACGCTCGCAAATACACAAACACACACACATACACACACACACTCTCTCTCTCACTCTCTCTCTCTCTCTCTCAATATACAGAGTGGAAGGTAACCACTGCACCAAAATGGAATTGGTAATAGATCATGAGGAGAGATTTGAAAAATCTAAATAAGTTTTTTCTATAACCTTCAGGCCGTTACCGCAATAGAGCGCTGTTAACATTGGGCAAAGACCATTTTTTTTCCTGCTTAGAAGGTGCTTCACTGAAGGAAAATTGTATTAGAAGTTTTGATATATATGTAACATGTAGACTCACTTCTTAAATTTTGGTGCATCGGTCCACTTCCGCCCATAAGTGGAAAAATAGGTTTGGAAATGCATGCAGAAACATCAAAGCATTTGAAAAGATCAGACACTTTAGGACAAAAAACAATAAGGTTTTACGAGTCACAAAAATAAACACTATGGCGAGAGAAAAGAATAACACTCAGGCGAGAGAAGCAGAAGTGAGACCAATCTGCTTTTATAGTAGAACATAATCTGTTGAACAATATTATGGAGCACTTATCAGCATTAATTAAGTCTGTTTGTCCAGATTCAGAAATTGCGACAAAGGTAACCTAACTTGTGTACGTACAAAAACTACAGCTATTGTCCAAAATACAACGGGAGTGGAAAACACGGAAAGATAATGCAAATTGCTGATGAATCCACAGACAAAAGTTCTAACAAACATATTTTGCGTATTGTTGCAAGTGTTGACGGAGTCTTTACATAAATTGACTAGAGATGGCTGTAGTTACATGAGCAAAATTGTTCATTTCAGTGGTGGGGATGTATTGTGTAGTAATACAACAGTATCATTTTTTATAGTATACATTGTTTTTTTACTTGGTTATTTAACGACGCTGTATCAACTACTAGGTTATTTAGCGTCGATGAAATTGGTGATAGCGAGATGGTATTTGGCGAGATGAGACCAAGGATTCGTCATAGATTACCTGGCATTAACCTTATAGTTGGGGAAAACCTCGGAAAAAACCCAACCAGGTAATCAGCTCAAGTGGGGATGGAACCCGCCCCCGAATGCAACTTCAGGCCGGCAGACAAGCGCCTTAACCGACGCCGGTGGCCTACATTGTTTTGTAATTAATATAATAGAATGAGGAAATTAATTGTTAATTAATCTACTGTTATCTCCTGTTTTTTTCGTTGATTTTTCCTGATTTTCGTGAGTAAGTCGCGGCAACACTGCTCTGGGGGCTGGTATGGATATGGAAAGACGATTCAATAGTGAGTGGACAGATAAATATTTATTATCTTAAAGGACGGAAAGCACATTGCTTAATATGTAGAAAAGAACTTGGATACATTAGCCATCATAGGCTAATATTAAAAGGCATTTTAATTCTACACGTCATGCTGAAGCTTATGGACCAGAAAAGTTATCCGGTTTCACTCGTGAAAAGGCTGTAGAAGAACTAGAATGAATATTTAATTCAGAAAACCTTCCATCATCATCGGGTGTTAGTAGAATAAGCTTGGTTCGTGCTAGCTACAAAATTTGTGAAATTATTGCAACGGCTTCAAAGCTATTTACTGACGGTGAATTTGTGAAAGTCTGTCTCATAGCTGTTGCAAAAGGGATATGTCCGGAATACGTTAATGATTTTAAATCTATATGTTTGTCTCGTAATATTTTTGCAGAACGCGTATCATAAATGGAAGATAACTTGGAGGAACAACTGATAGCAAGAATGAAAACTTTCACTTATTACTCACTATAGCTCTTGATGAAAGTACCGACCGGAAAGATACGGCGCAGCTAGCTACAGTATATTCATAAGGAGTGTCGATTCAGATTTAAATGTTCATGGAGATCTTGTAGATGCCTTTTCACTAAAGGATCGAACTCGAGGAGGAGACATTTTTGAATCTGTAGCAAAAACTATGAACAAATTTCAAGTCACGCTAAAAGTACGGTAATTAATTTTATACATCAAAACAGTTTAAACATTTCTGAACTTGAAGTTGCACTGCTACAACACATACACACAAAGTTGATATTTTAAACATGATATTAACAGCATTATTATTATTATTATTATTATTATTATTATTATTTACCTATTTCCGTCACTAACGAACAACATTCATGGAATGACTCAGTAGATAAAACATTATTATTATTATTATTACTATTATTATTATTATTATTATTATTATTATTATTATTATTATTATCATTATCATCATAATTAATCCTCATGTAGGTTACATTCTTTGTTTATCAGAGTTCCTCAAGTGCAAATCTAAACTGAGTTCCTACTCAATTGGTAAGACGTATAAAAGTTATTAAAATACCAGCCGCCGCAGTTTCGCTTTTGTTTACGATCATTCGGCTGAACTGCCTGCTACTTGTGTTCAACCGTTGCACGGTAAGGGAGGAGTGAAGGCTCTGCAGTTCACAGATCGTTAACATTATTATATAAAATATGAATTTTGCCAGGATTTGTGTCGAATGATGATAAGTTGCAATATTCCATCCAAAACGCTAGACAATCCTCACTTTAAAGGGTTTATAGAAAAGTGCACAAAATATCAGACACCTTCTGAATCATAGATTCGAAAACAGTTCTTACCTGCATGCGCCTCTATACTTGTTTTTTTGAAAGATGGGACATGACAGTTAAGCGGCCGAGCTTGGAACTACAGTGCTATGTTGCCATCATGGATTACTATGCTGCCAGCTGATGGAAGCTAGCAATTGACGTTAAGACGGCTGATGTTAAAACATTCATTGACAATTGACGCGAAGGTAAGAAAACAGTACAAAAATCAACAGAGAATCAAAGACGAAACGTACCAATGCTAATATTGTGTGCACAATAAATGTCGCCAAGAGAGCTATTAAGCACTCGCCAATTGGGAACGGTAAGTTTGGCAACTCAACCGTTGTTACCATAGCAACAAGCCTACCACGCTGTGTGACATTCAGTTGTTTTTTCGATCGCAACGCTCCTGTCATGTCCCATCTTTCAAAAAAACAAGTATAGTATGCCTACTGTGCTTACGTAAACAACCCTCTGACGAGACAAACTACTCGCGTTGTAATTACCTTCACATCCGAATGACTTTTTTTTTCCGCTGCCTAATGAGTATAAGGAAGGACCATACAGTATATGATATGACTACAAAATTTCAATCCATAAAATTAAATAGTTTCTGAGATATGTGTTCTTAAATATTGTGAAATTAGCATTGTATATATATATAGAGATGTCTTTCTCTCCTAACGGATAAGTGTTCGTAGCTCAGGCGAGATTCGAATCCATAATATTGGATTCTACTCACAGTGAAGCTGCGTCTCAACCACTGCTTATATCATGTCCAGCAATTTACTATATACTGTATACTTTTCTGGACTAATTGGGCGCCTTTGTGATGCATCATTAACGGTTTCAGTCCACCTCAAGCTTCCGGAATGATAATCTTCAAAGAGCACATCCTTTTACAAACAGTAATTATAACTGTTTTTATCTTGTCAGAATGTACAGTTTCAAACAGTCCTGCAGGCAATATTTCTACGCATGTGACCACTTGCATTTCTGCGACTCAGAAAAGCCTTAAAATATTTTCTAAAATGAAACTTCTCAATATAACAGGCAGTTTTTGCTAATAATTTCACACATTCAGATATCCAGACAAAACATGAATGCAAGTCAAGGGCGTGTGTGTTTGGAGAATTTCGAACAAATAATAATTTGTGTGGTCTGAATGTACGACATTGAGAGATTTTTAAACTTTCTCCCTTCTTAAAATGTTAAAATCTTTTGATTCTTGAATCTACTTCTTCATCAAGTCAAAGGAGGAAGAAATTTTATTTCTTGAAGTCTTTAAAACTTGCTAGAAAATTTTCCACTCATTCTACACATTTAAAATAACACCACCAACATATTGCACGCCTTTTTCTCTACAAGTAGATCAAATCTTCGAAGAGTTCTCATTTTCGGATACATTTTCAGCAACGAATTCAATGGGTAAGAAAATCTTTCTCATTAGTAAATCCATAAAACATACGTAGCTATATAATATTTGCATACACTCAAAGTATGACATACTCGTACACACATACACATACATACATTAATTTATGTAAATATACATACATACATACATACATACATACATACATACATACATACATACATACATACATACATTTTCAGAATGATTATACAAATGTTTCTGGGTCGATCCTGCAAGGGAGTAAGAAATTTATCTCCTGTATGGTCTGAATATATGTCTTTGGGCAGTGTTTGTATCGTGTTGGCTTAGACTGTGGCCTTACATCATACGGTCCTAATCGCGGAGTGAAATAGAAACCAAGAGTTGCTGAGCATTTAGAGTTTGTTAGTGAGTTGGGTGTTACTCAGTTCTGTCTGAAAATTGTTGTCACTGTGCGTTTGGTTTGGAATAATTTAAGTTGACGTTTTTTTCAGATCTGTGTTGAAATCATTATCGTTGTGAGTAGGCCTATGTTATATTGTTCATTACTAATTATGTTACGACATAAGTATAGTCTAGGACAGTCTTTATGTACGATATGTGTGTAAAAACGAACTCGTGCAGAAAAGTGGTTAGAAGATTCGTAAGAAACATCCCGGGAATTCTGTTCCAGGCAAGGAAACTGTTCGTGTAGTTGTAGTAGTTAAAATTACGACAAACAGGATCTTTTAGCGCCAAAAAATTTATTACCAGAAGCAGATTTCTTACGGAAGGAATAATAAAACAGGCTAATGTTTGAAACATACTACAAAGTAAATATCTCCGTCGACTTGCACAGGAAACAGGCGTTTAAAAATTCCCAGGAACCATTTCTACTAAACTTCTTAAATTAGAACCGTTTCAAATTAGAGTCGTCCACGAATTGCTACCACGCTATCACCAAAGTAGAGTCCGATTTTGTAACTGGTTACTAGAGAGTGTTGCTTTAAGGATAGTGGATCCTGAATGAATAATATTTTCGGAAGAACCATAGTTCGAATTATATGGCTATGTCATTTCACAAAACAACTGGTATTGGGGCGCAGAAAGCCCTAAAGTGGAGCATGAAAAAATTAGTGTGGTTTGTGTGCACTCAGAATGAAAGGGCTTTTTTTTTTAAGGAATGCACTATCAATGAATGCTACAACATATTGAGCAGAAATATTAATACCTATCTGCGAAAAACTAACAGACATTGAATGCCAGCAATCGTTCTTTTAGCAGAATTGTGTGCTACTGCATGCACTGTTTATGAATAACTAAATTTTATTTAAGTTTTTTTTTGAGGATAGACTTATTGGCACAGAGTTGTGGCCACCTCGTAGCTCCGATCTCACTCGTGTAATTTTTATTTTTGGAGAAGATACAAAATTTATAAGGATACCCATCACACAATAGTGGAAATGAAACGTAATATCTGGTCGAGAAAAAGTTTTAATTATACCTGAGAAACTAATGCATGTTTACGGGAATTTTTATGCAAATATCGAGAATGTGTCACTGCTGAGGAACATACATATATATATATATATAGTTTTCTGCTCAAGACTAGTTTCTTCACTGCAAACCCAGCATTGTCCAATCTTTCCTCTCTTCCGCTTTCCTCTTCGTCTCAGCATAATGTTCAAGTCTTGTAACATATGTTATTGTTAATTGTTATAATTTTAAATATTAATTTTATGACTTCATTAACAAAAAGTTTACATTAATTAATTTATAGTGCTCTGCCCAACGGCAGGTCTTTCACTACAAATCCAGCATTCTCCAATCTTTCCTATTTTCTGCCTTCATTTTGAAACGGCTCACCCCGCTGGCTAACCCCGCCGTAAATCGTTGGATAAGGTTGAGTATCTCGTTGGGTGAGGAAAAAATGAAATAAATACCTTAAAAAATTCAATTTACCTGATAACATTTATTAATTAAAAAATCAGGTAATAACCTCTATATTAACTATATAAAAATATGAATCTTAATATTATAAAAGAAATTATAAATAAGGTGATTTGATAATGACTACAATAGAATGGAAGTGTCCCAAGAAAAGCAATAACTGCACTAAAGCCAGACGAGATCCAAATATCAATCAACCATAAAACTACTGTCCCTCCGGGACTGACTTGCCGAATCATACAGATCACACTGACATCCGCCATTACAAAAAGAATATAATTAACAGATTTTACACGAATTTAATATTAATTTTAATTGGTCCTGAATTCTGACATGTAGTAATGCAGAATAAAGCTTAACAAAATGGAACAAGGAATTTTTACCAAAGAATATGAAACTGACGAATGTGAGCGAATATTTCTAAGTGAAGGAAAATTAACAGAAATAGAATTTAGAAAAGACTAATATATATATATATATATATATATATATATATATATTGATAAATAATAACGTCACCAATGCCCGAATCCACTTATAACCACCGGCAGGTCAGTCTCCGGATCCACTTGAAATCGTCTTCCTTGTGCCCATGACGAAACCAATTCTCTTTACATAATATCGGTTGGACACACGGCAACCGAGAACCACATCTTGAAGCAGTAGTACAAAAATTCGAAATCCCTGGAACAGGCGCCCGCCTGTCCACATCAAGTCGCTATGCCAGGTCATAATCGGTACACCGATAACTCGGCGCTGCAGCCGTCTCCCGCAGGCTGGATTTGAAGTTTCCTCATCGGACGCTAAGCAGTCACTCCCCGAGTGACTTTCTCCTCTAAAGTCCCATGGCTGGTTCTCAACCTTCTAGGTCGAGCGCTAGTCAGTCACTGCCTAGTGACTTTCTCCTCTGAAGTCCTATCAGTCACTGCCGAGTGACTTTCTCCTCTGAAGTCCCATCAGTCACTGCCGAGTGACTTTCTCCTCTGAAGTCCCATCAGTCACTGCCGAGTGACTTTCTCCTCTGAAGTCCTATCAGTCACTCCCATCAAGCTCCGCGTGCCGACTCATCCCGGAAAGGCGATGGTAACAGACAAAATTTGAAAATTAACCATCCAACCACAAACAAGACAAAAATCACCGACCAATAAGAAAAATTCATGATAGAAATAAACTAGCTCTTTATACATGGGAGAAATCGGGCAGAAAATGGCGGATAAGAAAACGCCATCTATTAGAAAAAAAGAGAAACTAAAACCAGGAAATAAAGGAAATAATGAAAGGGAGAAAAAATCAATACAGAAAAACAGGGTGCCGGAAAATAAACGGTACAATTTTAGTCTCCGCATATGATCCATATTATCTTAATGTCGTCTATCATCTGATAATTTCTTCTGCCCCGAAGTCTTCTCCCGTTCACCATTCCTTCCAGTGCATCCTTCAGAAGGCAATTTCTTCTCAGCCAGTGACCCAGTCAATTCATTTTACACGTCCTGATTAGTTTCAGCATCATTTTTTCTTTATCCACTCTTTCCAACACAACTTCGTTTCTTATTCTGTCTGTCCATTTCACACGCTCCATCCTTCTCCATATACACATTTCAAATGCTTCTAGTCGCTTCTCTTCACTTCGTCATAATGTCCATATTTCTGCTCCATGTAATGCTTCACTCCACACAAAGCATTTCACTAGTCTTTCCTTAGTTCTTTTTCCAGAGGTCCGCAGAAGATGCTCCCTTTTCCATTAAAATCTTCCTTTGCCATTACTATTCTCCTTTAGACTTCTTGACAGCAGCTCATATTACTACTTATAGTACACCCCAGGTATTTGAAATTGTCCCTTGCTCTACTGCCTCATTTAGAATTCGCAAGTTTACCTTCTTTACTTTTCTTCCTATGACGATGGTCTTCGTCTTGTTGGCATTTATCTTCATCCCATACTGCTCATTTAGCTTCAGTAGCTTAGCGCTTAGTATCTTTCCTCTTCTGCTAACAACGCAATATCATCAGTAAATTCTAGGCACTTTATTCGTCTTCCTCCTACTATCACTCCTCCCTTGTACTCAAAACAATTGTTCACTGAATCCTCCAAGTAGATGTTGAACAGTAGGTGATAAAGGGCATCCTTGACGAACTCCTCTCCCTACTTCGCTTCCTTTCGACATTTCTTCTCCTATTCTGACTTTGACACTTTGTTTCACATAAAAGTTATTGAAGAGCCTCTTCTATTTCCAATTCACGCCAAATTTCTTTGCGCACTATTAAAATTAACTGTGACGTCAGCTCCTTTTCCATGTTGGAACTAGAGGTACAGCGCAGACACAGATTGGAGTCTGACTGCCCCGAAAGCTATTAATCGCCCTTTACTAACAATACGCGTGAATTAGTGGTTCATGAATCTCATCGAAGGAAAGAAATGATTCAAGTGACATAATAATAGACCTAAATAAATGTTTGTTTATTCAATTTACAAACTCAGACGATTTTAGAAATGTTATGAATTCTTTGACCTCCTCCTTTATACCGTAATTGGCAGCAGATATCGCTTGCGAACGTAGATTCTACTCACTACTTCTACAAAGTGAGGGTTTTAAAGAGAGTAGTCAGCGATTTTAATAGGGTAGAGCTTATAAGCTTTTGTTTTCTCGCCATAGAGAATGAAACTTGCTCAGTCGTGGTGTTACAGATAAATTACGATTTGAAACATTTCTTCTTAAATTACGGCTGTAATTTGTAGTAAAATGTAAAGGAACGCATTTTATAGTGCACTAAATGCGCTATAACGATGTTCAGCCATTTTTCAATCTGTAACTTTAAATCAGACAAGACGTAAAAGTTTTTTTGTTTCATACAATAATGCCTTCTGTTGAAGCTCCCAACATGTTCGCAGTGGTGTACAAGCTTGTCTTTTAGGCTTATTCCACTTAGTTAACGCCACTTTATAAGAGAGGCTGAGGTTCGGTTTTTCATAGATTCTGTGAGATTTTTTTACTAACAAATCTGTTACGGAGAAAATTATTTATCATTGTATCTTAGCTTTAAGTGACTTATATGTAGTTAAATGTGTCAGAGGCAGAACAATAATTGAAGGATTATAAAAATAAAAGAACCATAGCCCAAAAAATTAAAATTTGAGATATTAAGCATGTGATGAGCATATTGTAGTGGCTATCTACTGAATTACTTGTTAGTGAAAAATAAACACCATAGTTCTATGTTATAGGAGTGAAAATTTTCAGTGGTTTTCATAAAACAATCATAGTCCAAAGGCTTTTTTATGAAAACTGCCATTGTCCAGGACGAAGGTAGAATTTACAAATATTCTATTCTTATCACCTTCAAATATTTATCCATACAATTTCAAACTGTAGTAGATTAGCAGTAATGGTTGTTATGTAGGTGACAAAAGCCACTTCAGAGAAAAATACTTTAGCGCGTGAATTTCTTGTTATGGTATCATCTTTAGGTGCAGATGTAACCCAATTGAAGAAACGTAAGCAACGAAAGTAGAACAAACAGAATACAACAAAGAAAGAGAAGATTAAAGGATTTCTTGAAATAATCATTATTGACAGTTACCTGCATTTACATATGTATTTCTATGAGGCAATTTAACTTATAAATGTACTTCAGTTTTCCCAAGTTTCTAAAACACCTTAAGAAATGGCATGATGAATTTCATACTTGAAGTCTCAACAATACCCATGGCCAGATAATTGTTTGTTTCTGCTGAAAATTTATGTTTTTGAGCTATGGTTGTTTTTCCAATAAATTGTTTGTAGGCCTATATGCATATGAAGTCAGATTGTGTAATATGTAGCTAATCGGCGATGTATGCAATGGAGGGGGAAAGGAACTGACCATCCTACCCCATTATCTCCTGACCTAGTTGCCTCATAAGTGATGTCTTGTTGGTATTACTTGTGAGGTACAAACTTATCTTCGGACAGTTGACCAAACAACAACAGCAACATAGTTAGCCGAGAGAATTAAGAAAAAGATGTAATTAAATCTGGTAAAATAATGTAAGATGAATAATGTGGAACTGAATATTCATAGTTGACAGTGCCAATTTAAGATATTAAAATCGTAAAAAGGTAGAGGTATTTCAAGTTCTCTATTTGTTCAATCCGATGGACACATTACAGGAACATATGTTCCGTCCCAGGAATCTGTAGCGTAGAAAGACGTAACAAGACCTTAGCGCAAGTGGTATGTGGGAGGGCTAGGGCCAATGATCTCTCTGATGGGAGGTGTTGGTTGAACGAAGCTAGCAATTGCTTGCAGGGATTGAATCATTTCTATCTGAACTCTACCTTTCCACGAACATCTTACCCCTTAGCGGCCTCGAGCTGATGCTGCCCGCAATACACCCCGGCACAGATAAACTCCGCCCCTATATGCGTGAAGTTACTTCACAGATTCCTGGGACGGACCATAGTTGCCTGAGACGTAGAAAAGAAAAAAAAAACATTCCAGTCTATTAAAGGATTATTCTAGCAGTAGTAATATGGCGTGGAGATTGACGGTTGGCTCTTCAAACACACACTATTGAAAGAAAAGAATATATATAGCTAATATGTGACAAAATGTAACTAATTCTGACAGTTTTTTAAATGGAATTTCCGTGAAGTTTATTATACATTTCTTGTCTCTAAACCAAAGTCCTCAAAACAAAATTCATCCGTCATTTATCGTAGATACTTCAGAATTCAGCACTTATAGTCATTATTTCCGCCTATCGTCTTATAATCGATGATAATGTATTACGCGACATCTCAGAAATGAGAGTCGTCACAATTTTAAACTATAGCCAGGCAATATACATTTCTAAGTGCGCAGAAACCAAATGTTCTCACCGATCAGACTGGAGTGGGGATTAGTTATTTGTCTGGAATGTCTTGAAGAGTTCAGATCGGCTCCTGTGAAGTACGGTTTACTCTAGGTATGTAATAATATAACATTGGTATATTTCTACTACGTTAACGTATTTCAGGTCAATCTTAGAGTGTAAAATGGTCTACCTCTCTATCATGCCTCTCGTTATCAGTTAGTGGGTATGGAACAATGACGTCATGCGCTACTCGAGAACGGAAGTGCTATGTTTTTAATGTTGCCTGGCTATAGAAAAGTGAAGTAAGGCATAAATTGATCGTTATATAGGGAGGTATTAACAACTATAAAAAAATAACAAAAGTTTTTATATCCAATCTACTCTCTTCTTAGAACAATTGAAAATTTAAAGTAAAAAAGGGACACTAAGTGCCAAACCTAACCAAATGAGGAAATCGAGTTTAAAACAATACAATTAAGCAATAATCTCAAGGATTTATTTAGTAATCACATGAAAATGAACATGCAGGCTTCATTAAACATTAATATGATTTTAATAAGTGATATCTATCTTGTCTTAAACTTTGAAAGTCATTAAGGTCTGAAGTTCCATATTCCGTTATGTAAATAGACTTCCAGGTATCACTGCTTCATTAGGTCTATCAGTATGGGCTTATACATTGATGACAGATTTATAAAATACCTATGTGTGGCTTTATTCAAGTATGCAGTCATTTTTTTCAAATATTTTTCCTTTTCTTGAGAAATTCGTCTTTCAGAATGGAGTTTGTGAATTTCACAGTCTTTTAGGCATATGTATTCAATTTTCACTCCATTTTGCAGAATCTCCATGGTTTTCCAGACTTCCATATCATTCAGTGTCATTCGTGTTTAAACTACACTAGGATTTTTGTTGCTGTAATGGATTCACTGAGTATTGTTTCAAGTTTGGTGGTGTTGGCTGCCTTCTTAAAATAAAAAAAAATAATTCTCTAAGATCATACTTACAGAAAATGTTTTTCTTTCCACGTACACCTTCAATCTTGCATTTTATATCTTCTGGAATAATGCATTTCGTTTTCCTTTTTCAGTACGGTAGCTGTAAACCTCTTTCGCGTGTCAGGAAAGAATGGCTAGAAACTAGAAAGTTGTGTTAAAGTAATGAGGAACGGTTTAACTGACCAGCATATGGAGAAACTCATCACGTTAAATGACAGTAGCTCTGCTCAAAACAACAATAAGCTGATGCTCTTCCTGTGAATTTGTCTTGTAGTGATAAGAGCATTTACAACGTGAGGCGCTGGGCACTTAGTCTAGCGTTCACATTTGACAGCATAACACCACAGTCTAGTATATAAAGCACGAAGCTTGAGTTGTAAGGATGCGTGGAACAATAGACTGTGCTGGTACTATTTCGCATTGTCTGTAAAGAGGCGATATTAGCGATCCTAGTGGTTAGCAACTATCTATGTATGCATATTTACTACGTATTGAGCTTCGTGACTTTATATACTAGACTGTGATAACACTACGTACTCCTGCCTCTTGCGTTGACTACAGGAACTACTATGAATTTTTCTGGCACTTGGAATCAAATTTACGTTATAGGCCTGCTGACCTATTCCAGCTCAGTATTCCACTTCTTTCTCGGCCTTGTCAAGTTTCTTCTACAATGTTGCCATGCTGCTTTTGGAAGGCAGTCAGTGTTCATTTTTTTTTCACTTCATTTAGTTTTATTCGTATTTTTATCATCTGCTCATTGACAAGTTCAAGTTCTACTTTTTTTATTTCCTAATTTCTAATGTTTTCCAGTTGTGTGCATCCTCCCATTGCAAGTAAATATTTCATTTCTGAGGACTTCATACGGTTTTAATCTTTGCGTTTCATTAACCAGCATTCACTTCCGTAAAGAAAAGTAGATATCGCCATACATTTGTAAAATTTTAGCTGAGTTGCTTTTCTAGTTCGTTTGTCTAGTAGGCTCTTCTAATTGCGTCATACACAGAGTGGAGGAAAAAAAAAACTGGCCCGCGGAAAATATATATGAAATATATGAATTTATGTGTATAAGTCTGACGCAGAAATGACCCTGACAATATAGGAAACCGCGATTTCGATGCAACACTAGGTTGCTGTCATATGTCCGCGCATGCGCATCTCCCGCATGCTCTGTCCCGAGCTTCGTTGTATCATTACGTTTGAGTGAGTGAGAGGAACAAACGTGTTTAGTGGTCAATTGAATACAACACAAAATGGTGCTCACGATAAAACAACGCGTGTTCATTGTCGAGTGTTATGCGAAGCACAATTTATGGGAAAGGTGTGCGGAACTGTTTGCGCAAGAGTTTCAGACTGGACGTGTTTTGGCAAAACCTCCAGCAATAGCTGCAATGCAAAACTTAGTGGCAAAATGGCGTGAAACGGGCTCTGTAGCGAATAGAAACGGTAACTATCCGAAAAGGGTTCGAACACCAGAAAACATTTCTCTAGTGCAGGAAAGCCTGGAACAAAGTCCGACGAAATCGCAACGCCGTTTATCTGTGTAAGTGGGAATTAAGAGAACGTCGTGTCAAAACATTATCAAAAAGGACCTGCATCTGTATCCTTACAAATTTACTGTTGTGTGTGCGTTAAAGCGTCCAGACGAACCTTGGCGTATTGAGTTCTGCCGGTGGTTTCTGAGTGAAGTGTAATCAGGACTTCTGGATCCTCAGTTTTTTATTTACAGATTTTCCGGGCCAGTTTTATTTTGCCCACCCTGTAGGCCTAGTATCTGGTATCTTGCCAATTTCATTTGAATATTATCATTATCATAATTATAACACAAGTTGCAACCCAGACTGTTAAAACGTGACGTCTGGTTAAAAATGATCATTAATTACAATTTTTGATCTCACTGGGTGTTTTGCTTTATTTCCGTTTTTGGCAAAGATACCTAACAAAATTGTATTATTTAGCCGTTTGGTCTAATTTATATTTATTATATTTTAATTCATTCCCTGTCTCTTATCATCTGGGAATAATAATAATAATAATAATAATAATAATAATAATAATAATAATAATAAATATTTTATTTATTTACTATTTTTTATTGTGCTGTACAACAGCCAGAGGCCAATAACAGTTTACCACAAAGCATAATTTATTACAATATGACAAAATCACAAAAAAGTGCATAAAATAATTATTACACATAAAGACAATACGACAATAATGACATTGAATGGACGGAATAAAATGGATGACTAAAATACATAAAATAATGACAATTAAAAGTAATTGTAATTGAAAATGAAAGGATGGAATCATATAAATGAATAAATTATAAAATAATATAAAAGATAACGAGAATAATATTATAATACACATTTAAACAAAAGACATAAATTAAACTGTTATAAAACTCCAAAAGTATATAGGCCAAGTTAAATCCATGCAAATTAACATAATTTATACATCTGCAGACCGGAGAGAGAGATTTAGAATTTCTATTGTAGAACATTTCATGGAATCTTAAACCCTCAGCAGGAATACGAAGGCTGATATTGCTTAGGAAAGATTCACAATCAATATAATAATAATTGGACATACCGAGCTACCATATGGGACCCCCGTATGGGAAGGAGACTTCAAGGCAGACCTCGGCGCAGATGGGCAGAATTCTTCAAAGAACAGGCAGGTCAACAATGGTCCAGAGAGGCAAGAGACAGGAGAAAGTGGAAACTACTCGAGGGACATTTGTGCATAGACAGGAAGTTGTGAAAGGCAGTGAGAGAATCATTGTTAAAGAAATTCAAGTTCCTAGACTTAAATATCACGTCTAACGTGAATTAGCTCATCACGTTAAGCAAATAGAGCTTTCCCTTATTTAAGGAGGCATTTGCCCTTCATGGGACACAATAGGCTATCTTTATCTGTATCTTTATAATAATAATAATAATAATAATAATAATAATAATAATAATAATAATAATAATAATAATAATAATAATAATAACAATAATAATAATAATGAACAGCGTAAAATATGAACAAATATAATTGTCAACACTAGTGTCCGTCGCTCAGTTGCGTGATCGATAGTTGTCTTTGTTCACACCACATGGCGTGGTATCTGTCACACTTTTTGCCTCATCACAAGCACTCGCATTTGGGATCCGTTTGGTGGTAGCTTCTGTTCTTGCACACTTTGAAGTGGAAACCATGGTCTGCAAATCTGGTCATAGTATGTCGTAACTCGTATAGCCCTTTCGTCCAGTCTCTCCATACCGTCGCGTCCGTGCTGTAGAAGTCGCTCCATATTTCGTTTCGCTTCATTTCCATGTCTTGTATTAGTTTCCCGTAGCTGGGGATTGATGGCAGGAGTAGTGTCATTCTCAGATCGTGTATAAGCGGCATTTCCCCGTTAGTACATACTTAAGCCGAGAGAGTGTAAACTTTGAGAGACATAAGACACGTTGCAAATAGGTGTTCTTGACCTTCTCTAGTTCCGCCAGATGTGAATAATACCTGCGAATAATACAGTTCCAATAGTTAGGGCCTATAGTATTTTGAAAATTTAATTCCTCTTTTTCATTCTGAAATAACTCATTTTGTAATAATAATAATAATAATAATAATAATAATAATAATAATAATAATAATAATAATAATAATAATAATAATAATAATAATAATAATAATAATAATAATAATATCCCTATAGTTTGAGAAAACTTAAATGTTTATGCTACTTTTTAAAATAATATGATTACGTACTCATAATTAATTCATTCAGCGAACACGAACGGGTGAAAATCAGAACGTCGCATCATGAAGAATTGATAGATTGGATGGTGTAAGGAAGTCTGAATGCAAGAGTTTATTAAAATGATCTAACCTACAACAAACAACATCTATACTAATAATAAATCTGTAGCCAAAATTTTTCTAGTAATTTTCGATTTTCCAAACATAATTGGTGTTAACATGTATAATTAACCATCCTGAAACCAAAAATCGCTTTTTTTTTAATTTTTGTTTGTATGTCTGTCTGTCTGTCTGTCTGGATGTTTGTTACCTTTTCACGCGATAATGTCTGAACCGATTTATATGAAAATTGAAATATAAATTAAGTTCGTTGTAACTTAGATTTTAGGCTATATGGCATTCAAAATATTTTATTTAAAAGGGGGGTTATAAGGGGGCTTGAATTAAATAAATCGAAATATCTCCCTTATTATTAATTTTCGTGAACAATGTTACATAACAAAAGTTTTTTTTAAAGGTGATTTCCGATAAGTTTTATTCTATGCAAAAGTTTGATAGGACTGATATTTAATGAGATAAATGAGTTTCAAAATTACAATAACAACGCCATTTAAGTCGGTGTAATGAAATAAAAAACAAATGACTTCGTCTATGACAACAACAATCGAAAGCTGTGAAACATACGGTAGCCTACAGAAAATGTTTCTGTGTTTGTATGAAGTAATATCGGAAGCTAAATTAACCGATTTGTATAATTAATTATTAATTCACCATTGGAAAGTGTAGTTTCTCTAGATGGACATAATGCTATAATGTTATTACAGTAACTTCTGAGTAAATCGAGGACAGGTAGGATTAAAATAGCTTCTTATGCACAGAAACCTTGATAGACATTTGTTTCCTGTATTTCCTAAAATAATTTTTATGACCAAATGAGTGGTCTCTGGGACAAAATGATCGCATTTTAATTTTTTTAGTACAATGAACATAATAAACGATTTATCCTTCTATCAAACACGAATGTTCCCTGGATCAAATGTCCTATTTTAATTATGTAATTACTTTATATTTATTTCTAACGGGTGCAGCAGAGCGCACGGGTACGGCTAGTAATCAAATAAAATTAATCTTCCCTATGAATAATTAATAAGTCAAAATTATAATAATCAATTAAAAATAATGTGTAATTTAGAAGGAATTGTAAATAATGTAGATCCATCTCTAGCAGATTTGTTGTGCACAGTGCAATTTACTAGTATAACAACATTTAGTAGCGTGAAAGAAAATATATAACAACATAGAATTGAATATACAGGTGTATACATATATACTATATACAATGCATAAGAAACTCAGCATATAACGTAGGTCTACATTAGAGATGAACAAAACTAACTGCCGCTCTCGCTCGCTGTGTTCGTTGCATTTATCTTCCGAGTCTCGTCTCGTCATTCTCGTGCGCTTCGAGTCTCGCCCATCATTCTCGAAATAGCATTCGGTCGGCATGGAAAGATTTCGTAACTTTGAATAACATACATCATTGAAATAAATAACATTATAAATGTTTAAATGAAACAAAAATACCAAGCAGAACAGTATATTAGTTATCAAAATGTTCTGGTTCTATCATATGATATTACCTGTGGTTATATAAATAGAAAAATAAAATTCTCAAATAAATTTGCATTTATAAGAAACATGAAACATAACGTTAATATCTTTTCACTTGAGATTACACACTTGATCTGAAACATATGAAAAGACCCTTCCTAGCCTTTTAATAAGGGCCTAGTAATTAAATAAAGACTGGGGAACGGATTATTATACACTGAAAGGTAGAGGTAATGTTTCAAATAGTCTACTTGATTGTTTATACATATATAACAGTTGCCAAAATAGATAAAAATTCAGTCAAGTATAAACAACTGTGGCGATTCAAGGCGGCTTGACGTTTGGGATTTCGGGAGTGATCAATCTCGACGTCTTGAAACACTCACAAGCAGTCTTTACGTCAACGACGCGACGTATAAAATATTGTTGTACGGGTTTTCGGCTTAGCGGGCGCTGTTAGCCTTGCTTTCTCGGTCGTTGTTTATCTCTAATGAATACGTAAAGGTACAACATAATAGCTGTATAAAACTAAAGTACAAAAAAATTCATGATTTACCAGGAATTTAGCTATTTATTTTTCTATTTTCACATTGATATAATAGCCGAAGATCATCTTAAAACCATCTTGACCAGTGCAGCTTTGCTATAATTTATTTTCAGTCCAAATCTGTGTCGCCTTCACTTCATCTTCTTTAATCAAGCAAGACTACTCCATAATGCTCCTTTAGATTATACGTCTCGAAAGGGACAAAGAGGTTATTTTACTATGAAAGCCGCACACACGACCTAGAAACAGTCGAAGAATTGAAGCTCTCTTCACGAAATTCAACATGGAAGAAAAGACATAGAACCTTTCTGTTATCAAATGTCAGGCCTGGATACGGAATAAAAGGGATGGAACAAATTGATCGATCGGTTCGTTCTCTTCTATGACTTCTACATACTATTGGACATCCCTATGACAGTAGTTGCAAGCCACAAATGTTATTACCCGGATAACAGGTTACGAGGAGGCCTTGATGGAACTGTTCTCAAAATTACCTTGTTCGGGGTGTAAATTTTACTCCTTCAAACTAGCAGAAAGATCCATGCGTTCTAAAATTACGTTCCCTTTCTTCTTTATTTTCCTTTATTTAATTCATATTCTTCTATATTCTTTCAATTCTTCTTTCCGTCTTTTATATTTTCTTGTTTCAACTATACTTATTCATTTTGTAGTTTTTTTCTCGTATCATTGTATGTGTTGCTATTTTTCCTCCTTTATTTGATTATTTATTTCTTCCTGTCCCTGTCTGTCTTTTCTTCTTTCTATATATCTTTTATTTATTCTTCCTTCCCCTTTCGCAGACTTGTCCACAAATATTTTTGGGAATATTTGGCCAGAATTTGGTTACAAAATATTTAGATGATTTCGTCAATAAAGTGACATAATTTTTGTTTTAATTTTCGATACAATGCCACTACAAGAAGCAATATTGGATTTTGAGAACATATCTGTCGAACACAACTATTTATGACGCAAATACTTACTATATAGTGAAGAAATCTGGTTTTAAATAAGTGCTACTTCTCCAAGAGACTCTGAAGCAAAAGTTAACATATTGACTATTACACACACAATATTTAGGGATATGTAATATCATCATAATAATAGTGGAAAAAAATCATCGATAAAATTTAGAGAATCTCAAGGTTCCATTTTGGGACTAGTTTTATTTTTGATTGGTGTTAATGAATTACGAAATAATATAAATACTGATATTTTAATGTTTGCTTATGATACTTACTTTATAAGCACAGACAACAAACTTGACTATTTATTCAAAAAGTTAGGATATACTACAGTTTCGCTTCGATTGGTTCAGTGCTAAAAGTCTATTTCTAAATAAAGATAAAATTTATTCCTGTATAGCCTAATTCTCTTTAAGATCTGTGTTTGAAAATATGCATCTTTCTATAAGTCACGTAAAATTTCTTAAAATGAACTGCTAACATTGAACGATTAACAGAAAGACTGATGAGGACTGTTTATTCTGCTTTTTAATATCAAATAAAGTATTATAATTTGGGGTGATTCAAATGATACTGGTGAGTTCGTGCTGTTACAGAAGAAAGAATTAAGAATAATTAAGAAACGTCAAAGGAGAACTGATTGTAAATCTCTTCTTATTTAATTTAGAATTTTGATAGTTGTGAATCTTTGTATTAGATCATGTACATGATAATATTGAGGAATATAATGTTCGAAAATATTAGGTTTAACAGTAATCTTACTTTACCTCAATGTTGATTAAGAAAACAAATGAATTCCAATTCATATTAGGGCCTAAATTTTATAATACGTTAACTATCTTGGTTAGACAATATGACAAGCATAATTCTCGAGGAAATTTTATAATTGGTTAATTAAAAATTCCTTCTATTCTTTGAATGAATTTTTCAATTTAAATTTAGACATTTTTCATTTTAACTGCGATTAGTAAATAATGTATCCTGTACAGACATATGACTAGGGACAGTTCTTAGTACCAGAAAGCTACAAGATTAAATGTTACTGGACTTTTTAAGTAGACAACATACGTCCATCTAGCAGACGAAATACTTGACTGAAGGCTCACGCGACTCTTGTTTCGTAAAGTGGAGCAGAACAAAACATGGACCACTTATCAATCACACTAATATTTACAATTTAAATTGTTTACACTATGAACACTAGAATACGTTATTTTTACTATTTATACTATCATAAATATGTAGATCTGCGTTTATCAAGCATTATTTACACTATTGAGCTTATGCACAGTGTTGTTTACTGTAATGCTAGGTATTTTATTTCATAATACTATAGCCTACTTATTTTTTACATTGTGTACAATAGTGTAGAGATCTTATTCAAGAGAGTGCAGACTGTCTGAGTAGACTCCACATTCTACCGGACGACACCTTATTTAATTTTAAAGAGGGTTTTCTCGATGTTAGATCAAGATTACGAGATCTCGAATTCAAGAAATGGTGTGAACTACCCCACAAAGGAAAGGGCGTTGAACTCTTCGCGGAACATCCCCCTACTAATCGCTGGATAACTCATCATAAAGGTCTAACATGCAGCGAATGGCGTGACGCTTTGAAGATGGCTAGTAACGTAGCAGCAGTTCGTGCCATGCCAGGAAGAACCATGGACAACAACCGCTATGGTCATTGCGGCAGCGAGATAGAAACTCTCCCACACGTCCTCGGTTCTTGTCCGCATGGCGAGGCTTTGCGCAATACCAGACACCACAAAGTAAGGAGCGCCATTGCTCAAGCACTATGTAATACGGAGTTTACGTTTTCGAAGAGGTTCATGGTCTATCAATCACCGGCAGCACTCGTACGATAGATATGATCGCTTTCCAGGACCATCGCGATGGATTAGGACTGTCTCCCTTGCATGAATGGATCAGGCTTATTTAATGTCCTTTACACATCGCTTATCGACTTGACATACAAAAGTGGTATGTGAGAAATCGAGAAGAAAAAGAAGTAGTATCTTTAAGAAAACAGGAGATAATACAACCCTTTCGTACTGAAATGGGGCTGATTGTTGACCAGCCAAAGCCTGGAGGTGTTGCAAACTCTAATGCCGGGAATACTGCTCGGCGATTCTTCAGTGAGCCAGTTAAATCTGTATCAATTACAGGAATCGACGAACAATTAATCAGACACTTTTAGTTATTCTGCTCACAATATCGAGTGGTTTTTCAGTTGGTGTAGAGAAATTTGATGCACTGGCTTTTAAAACAAGAGATTTATACCTCAAACTTTACTCGTGGTAATTATTTCATGCCGGTCAGTGTGCACAAAGTGCTTATACATGGGGGCAGAATAATTAGATCTGCAATATCACCAATTGGAATGCTCTCTGAAGAAGCTCAAGAGCTAGAAACAAACAAATTAGGAGATACAGAGAAGGACATGCACGAAAAATATCGCGACAAAACAGCATTAGAGATGTGTTGAACTTTCTTTTATTAAGTTCTGATCCTGTGATCTCAAATGCTTCTCCTTTTCCACAGAAAAGACAAGAATCTTTGCCTTAGCAGTTCGACAATTATTAAGCGAACCAAAAGTCCTTCGCAAGGGACGAGCAAATGCCGTGACAAAGCAGAAAATGACAGCAACACAGACAGCAGCGACGACGATGAAGAAGATCGTGGTGATAATGGTAGTGGTGATAATGATTATGATTATAACTAAAACTGTTAGAACTGATTAACACAAACTTTGAACATGCCAGTTTTATTTTTAAAACATTGTAGTAGATAAAGTAATTTTATAGCTAAGCTCTTCTTTAAGAAATCATAATTGAAGAAACAACAAGTTACGCGCCGTTATTAATTTTACGTCTATTTAGCAACAAATATATATACATTAATTTGTAACAACATATTAGTTAATAGAATGCCTATTAGATGCATTTGTGAATTCATTATAATTTTTTCCCTTCAGATTTCATCTCTGGCCCACTGTGCATCGGAGAGGTTTTATAATTGACCCTACAGTTCGTTTCGAAATTTGCAAGAGCCAACTGCAAGCTGTCCTTAAGGAAAAACAATTTATCCATGAACCAACAATCCCGTATTACCAAGAGAAAAATCAGTTACAACAGATAGACGTAATAGGCTTGATGGTCGGAGCAAGATGATGCATCCGAAGCAGATTGTTGATTTTTGCAGAACTTTTCATTTGCCATCATCTATAATTACCAATGTTTGTTTACTTGTTAAGAAATCACCTCAAATAAGACATTGCACTGTAATTTATTTCTTTTTCTTTCTTACATTGGTTTTATATTCATAACAAATTATCCATGTAATATGTACTATTCAAAATTTTGTTTTGTAAATTTTATCTTCTAGTCAATCCCTGTTTAAGGAAAGTGTTCGATGATAATAATGCTTGATCAACGTAAGCCTTCATTCTTTATGATAGTGTAAGAGTGAAAATAGAGTATTTTAGTGTACATAGTGTAAAGAGGGCTAAGATATTGACTCCTTTCAAAAGCCGATTGTCAGAAAGACTGCTTTTCTTCTCTATAATAAGATATTTCTTCAATTATTACTTTTGTAAAATATTTATTTTTATATACGTACCAATTTTTATCATTATGTTAATCCTTTTCGATCCAGATTGTCTTATTTAACACTAAATTGTACTTGTTTAACACTTAGAATTAGATGTAACTAAACACATTTACATTCGCTCTTATTATTATTATTATTATTATTATTATTATTATTATTATTATTATTCCATTGTTTTCTGTATCGATGTTATTTATATTTCCTATGCAATTTTATACTGGTTGAATAGAAGAGAAGGACTTATGGCCTTAACTGTGCCAGTAGCAATAAAAATAAAATCAAATAAATAAATGAACAACTAATTTAAATTGAAGAGAAGTTCATCGTAGTATCAATCTTTATCACTAGAATGCATTTACAACAGTTTCCGAGGTCTAGTTTTGAATCATGAATAGAACGTTAACTGGAACACAAATAAGGAGCAAGTGTTCCTGATAGTAGTTGTGCCACGTACTAAATATGACGTCACGCCAATATAGTCTTTGAACAACTAACCTTATCTCCGTACGCCCTGGGACACAATACGGTTCTTACGTATGAGAATATTAAATGCCAATATTTACGCCTAAACTTTGTAAACATATTGATATTAAAATCTACACAAATCTCAGAGATAAAGTCAGAAAATTTGTCTTAAGATCTTGAAATGAAACTACTTTTCAGAGATATCCCAGTAAAGTTGTGAAGCTATATATTTGAATCAGGTAGAGGGCACGTTTCTCAAATTGCTGAACTGCATGCTCGGCGGACAAACAGAATTCGTAACTGGCATGTTCGATTGTTCTGCATTTTACTACCAGTGGAATTCTTTCGCTCGCGCACTGGCTGTGCCACTAGATGTTTGCTGCGATTGGGAAAACAAATTCTGTACGAAATATTCATTCACGCGAGAGTGGAATTACTGGAGGCATTTGTACGAATCAGGATAGTAACACGAAGACTATAAAGATTCATTTATGATAATCACACGCTTTGATTAAGGTCAGACTGCTGTAGTATACTGAATCTGATAACTGTTTCTCGCCAAAGAGAAAGAGCTTCAGAGTCCGATTCCGAATAATGAAGACAAATATTTGATCAACAAAATGTACACCATCGATGTAGCTGAATCGGCTGAGGTGCTTGCCTGCCGATTCAGACTTGCGCTCGGGTGTGGGTTCCATTCCCAATTGGAATGGTTAGATAGATAGATAGATAGATAGATAGATAGATAGATAGATAGATAGATAGATAGATAGATAGATAGATAGATAGATAGATAGATAGGTAGGTAGGTAGGTAGGTAGGTAGGTAGGTAGATAGATAGATAGATAGATAGATAGATAGATAGATAGATAGATAGATAGATAGATAGATAGATAGATAGATAGATAGATAGATAGATAGATAGATAGATAGATAGGTAAGGTAAGGTAAGGTAAGGTAAGGTAAGGTAAGGTAAGGTAAGGTAAGGTAAGGTAAGGTAAGGTAAGGTGAGGTAAGGTAAGGTAAGGTAAGGTAAGATAAGATAGATTACATAGATAGGAGAGATAGATTAGATAGGTAGGATAGATTAGATTAGATTAGACAGACATACAGATAGATCCATGTCCTTGTCTGCATATATGAATCGAACAAAATTGTAAAATTACTCTGCATAAGCTTGCCATGAGGCTATTTCAAAGTGTTCCATGTCCAACTTTGAAAGTCAGGAACTTAAAATGGGTCTCCTGAAATATAAGCTTAGTGAAACGGACTGGGGACAGTCTGGTTCTCAGCAGTCTAATTATTAAGAGTATTTCTTACTTCGATATGAAGTATAAAGTAAACTGAAAAATGAAATCCTATTCTTTGCGGAATAAACCTTTCATATCGAATTATAAAGTGCACATGCTGGAAAGTGATTAAATGTTATTGTTGACGATATATATTAGAAATAATTTTTTCCCTTGAAATTATTCAAATCAGCTTCATAGGGAGCTATACCTGAAAGCTAGATTTGCATAATACACGTCACTGTTGGTTAACAGAAAATCACAATAATATACTCCACTCATGCTATCATCACAGTTAGCGGAGGTGTGGTGACTCAATAAATAGCAGTGGATTACATTTGTCTTCCACTCAGTTTTGGATTACAAGAGTTATATCCGACCAGGGTATCGTGCCTAGACTGCAGGTTCGCGTCTCGGTCACTGCAGTGGTGAGGACACATGTAAAACAATCGGTGTAATGGTAGCAATGGATGCTGATGGAGTTTCAGATGATTTTGCTCATTTTTTTAAGAAAAAAAAAACAAACAATTTTCAATTATTTTAATCAAATGCAATGTCGTTAATGTTCTATAACATCAAAGAATATGGATGTAGTATATATAACATACAATTTATAACATATTATATCACGTCATGGCCACAGTACTAGCTGCCCTCTATAGTGGACGCACATATTATGTAACCCACTGTAAAAAATATATATACTCATATAGTACAAAAGAGTCATATTTACATTCACACACTCCAGACAACAGAGCTAAACTGTAACACGAAAGGATGATGTAATTTAATAGCAGTGAATTATACATGTTTTCCACTCAGATTTGGATTACTTATGTAGTGCAAAGAGAATTCGATTACATATGTAATCCACTCTAAAAACATATATACTCTATTCACGATATTATAATCCATAGCAGAGATGTGATGACTTAATAAACACCAGAGGATTACATTTGTCTTCCACTCAGATTTGGATTACATAAGTAATACACGCAAAACTGGATTACACATGTAATCCACTTTAAAAACATGTTTACTCCTATACAGAAAAAAAGTCACATTTACATCCGAACACTCCAGATAACGGGCTAAACTGTAACATGAAAGGTTGTGGTGACTTAATAAACAGCAGTGGATTACATTGGTCTTCCACTCAGATTTGGATTACATATGTAATCCACACAGATTTGGATTACATGTGTAATCCACACAGATTTGGATTACATGTGTAATCCATTCTAAAAACATATATGTATGTGTATATATATACACATATACATACAGGGCTATGATAGCGTGAATAATGTATGTATGTATATATATATACATACATATACATACAGGGCTATGATAGCGTGAATAATCGATAGCGGAGATGTGGTGACTTAATAAACAGCAATGGATTACATTGGTCTTCCACTCAGATTTGGATTACATATGCAATCCACACAGATTTGGATTACATATGTAATCCACTCTAAAACATATATATACATTATTCACGCTATCATAATCGATAGTGGAGATGTGGTGACTTAATAAACAGCAAGTTGATTACATTGGTCTTCCATTCAGATTTGGATTACATATGTAATCCACACAGATTTGGATTACATATGTATATATGTATGTATATATATACATTATTCACGCTATCATAATCGATAGCGGAGATATGGTGACTTAATAAACAGCAGTGGATTACATTGGTCTTCCACTCAGATTTGGATTACATATGTAATCCACACAGATTTGGCTTACATACGTAATCCACTCCAAAAACGTACATACACCTACACATAAAAAATGTCATATTTACATCCAAACACTTCAGATAACAGGGCTAAACTGTAACACGAAAGGTTGTGCTGACTTAATAAACAGCACACAGAATTGGATTACATAATACATGTAATCCACTCCAAGAACAATAATTATTCAAGTCACACAGAGTTTGTGTGCACTCAGTATTGGTTGCTTGACGGTTTCAACCCACTTTGAGGTCCGTGGATGTAAAGGGAGACATTTATTCGGAATCTGGTAGAGTTCTTGGATAGCTCAGTTGATAGAGCTTTGGCGCGTTTAGCCAAAGATCCCGGGTTCACAGTGTTTACTTAATAACTTCTGAACATCCATAAGTTTCTGTGGGTTACTTTGACCCCTATTTTAATTGGTAAAGGATTCATTTCCTGTCGTTGTTCCTTAGCACGTTTCCATTGTTCAGAATTAAATTTATATTTTCTAGTCAGTTAAGGCATACTCTCCAATGTATTGTGCTCCATATTTAACCTAAGCTACCCCAAAATTCTTATATTTTAATAAAATTTCGAAATAAAAAGGAACGTAAAACATTTCAAGTCGTCAGAATGTAAACATTAACTGATCGTTATGATAGTTTTAAGTCATTTACAGCAATCTGATTGGCTGAAATGGTCATGTCCGCATTTGAAACAAACTATGCATGGAGGTGTCAGATTATGAAGGGAACAGCATATTTTAACGCTTAAAAAAGCATGTAAATATCAGTTTCTGAAACAAAGGGGCAACAGATTTGAAAAGAGCGCGAAAAATACTATAAGAATAGATTTTAAACTGAATTTCGATAAAAAAAATGGCGTATGGCTGTCTTTGATACTAGGCTCCTCATTTACTGTTTAGATTTCCAAGAAAACCTCGCGTCCAACAAACACATTTGTATGTTTCATTAGTTCCTCTGAGATTAAAAATGCTTACCACGGCGTGTTTATTGCGGTGACGTAAACTCTGCGATCTTAGATGAAGTAATATATATTTTGTGCAAGTATTAATGGATGTTATATTCCCTACATTTTATGATTACCGTACTTCGCGGATTTAATTTTGCTTCCATTAGAGGATTATTGTGATTTATGCATTTAGTAGCACCTGTTACATTTGTTGAATGTTTCAGCGCTGCCATACAAGCGACTACAAAACTGCTATTCCTTAAGTAAATTACTGTGACGTTTATAGTTTTCATACATTGAATCATTTTGAGACAGTGAAATCAGTTTTGAAAATAAAATAAAGTGTGGAGTGGAAATAACAAAATGCAGTAGCTATATGTACACGAAAGTATGTGAAACAAATTAAAATAATATCTTTTTAAATACTACAAGCAAATTTTCAATACAACGTGTGTACAAGGAATACCAGCACAGTCTAGTATATACAGTCACGAAGCTTGAGTTGTGAGGGTACTAGGAACAATAGACTTTGCAGGTACTATTTCGCATTGTCTGTAATGAGGCGATAGTAGCGATCCTAATAGTTAGAAACTATTTATGGATGCATATTTACTACGTATTGAGCTTCGTGACTGTATATACTAGACTGTGGTACCAGTTTAAGCATGTATCTTCATCCATATGTCTTCATGAATAAATTTTTTCTCGAGAGTAGAATTTTCCATAACCTTCTATTTGCCAGTAAGGTAACAAAATAATTCATTATCAGACATAAATCATTTTTCATAGCCCGTATTACTTTCAGTCGACGCAGTAAGAAGAAATATGGACCTGAAAGGATTGGAGGATCGAGATAATATATTAGATAGGGAACAATGGAAGAACAAAATTAAATAAACAGCATGATAATTTTTATGTATTATAATTTGTTTGGTTGAGCGAAACTACAGCAACGCAGAAAGTCCTATAATACAAAACCATATTTTACTGTATTTCATATGAATTTTATATTTGTGGTATTTTGACTTTCACGTCTGTTTAATGGTTATTGTACAATGCTTTATTAACTGCTACGGTCATCTAGAGTCTAAGTGAGATGAAGGTGATAATGCCAGCAAAATGAGTCATGATCCAACGCCAAAATTTACCCAGCATTTACTCTTAATAGATTGAGAGAAAAGTCCGGAAAAACTTTTACCATATAACTTGTCCCAGCCAGAATTTTAACCCGGGTCCACTCGTTTCTTCATGTATTTTCAAGTGTCGTTGTGGTAGAATGGCTCTTATGCTTTCTCTCGAGCAATAGATTTTAATAGTGGTAAAAATTCTTAGTTTAATTTAATGAAATAAAGATGGAATTTCGGCATCGCAGAGCTACAGCGTGCAAGAAGAAAGCTTATTTACATAATGAGAGGCTCCAACGAGATCACACTGACCGTTCCTCTTCGTCGTCAACATACCACCACAGTCTAGTATTATACTGGGTGTTCATTTCAAAGTGTGTCATGACGTCACTGTTGATGAGTCAGCGATTTGAAGCGAGTTTCAGTTTTGTGTCAGAGAAGTTGCCTATTAATCAAGGCGTTCAATCTGAACTTGAGAACGTGTACGGTATAACTTGAACGTCGTAGCAACAGATGGCGGTCTGTACGGTCTGTGTGCTACCATACCCTCTTTCGAACTGTGTTTTGCGCGGCCAAGTCGTACACAGGGTATTTGTTATCATCGGTTGCGTACAGGCAACATTCCACAATACAAATCAAATGCTCCGTGTCCATGTTGACCGTCGAAGTTAATGTCAGCAAATATGTAAGTAATCGTCTTAACCCTCTCCTCATATCCCGACAGTAAGAAAAAACTCACCTCAATACATGTTTCAAAGCAGTTCACATTCCTGCCACAACCGGCGTTACCGTACGTATCGGCAAGTACTCTTCTGAATGAACGCCGTACTTGCTAGGCAACTTCTCTGGCAGAAAAGTAATACATCCCTGCGGAAGTGTAGGAAGATTGAATTCTCTATGCTCATCGACTAGCCACGTGACGGCATACAGCGAGCCATGACACACTTTGATCTGAACACTCAGTACAGTCACGAAGCTCAATACGTAGTAAATGTGTATCCATAGATAGTTTCTAACCACTAGGATCGCTACTATCGCCTCATTACACACAATGCGAAATACAGAGTGTAACAAAAGTTTCTGGTACAGTGAAAATTTTAGTTTTTTTTTTTAAATACTTGATGGTAAAAATCACAGTTTCAGCCAAATTATTAATAAAGAATTGCATCACAACACAATCATGTAGTGTCAACACCTACACCATAAAATTTGGTCATGGTTCCTGAGAAAATGGAAACTAAACAAGAGAATAATTTTAACATACTGTTACAGAAACTTTTGTTACACTCTGTAGTACTGCATAGTCTATTGATCTTAGGACCCTCATAAATTTAAGCTCCGTGACTGTATATAATAGACTGTGATACCACTGTTCTAGTCATCTATCAACTGCGTTAATGAACCTCGTGCTTCATTACCTTCCACTTCAGAAATGAAATTCGTCAATTCTTTCATATATTTTGAAACTTGGCTATACATTAGACCAGGCATGCCAAAAATCAGACTCTAAATGTGCAGTTATGTGCGCGGTTCGCCGGTCTGTGCAGACTGCATCATTCAAGCGTTGCTCTTACCCGTTCTTAGCTGGAGGGATGTACAATAATAACCTATTCTGCGCTTCTAGTCTTGGATTAAATAGGCATTTGGATATTATAAATACACTTAGCAGAAGGAAAAAAACATGGTTATTATCAATGTCTATATTTGACAGTTGTAATTCAAGAAACTTTATGCTTACTCAGTTATACTCCACAAAGTAGTGGTTTGTAAAGCATAATTTATTAACATGATTTTTATATAGTATTTGAAGAAAAACAATATTGCAGAAATTTCGAAACAACAAACAACGAATAAGTATTTCATTTTACGTAATAGGTACTAATTATTTTATAGTAATAGACGCTACTCTTTCATTGTTAGTCAAGCATTATTATTTATTGGAACCATTGGTGCACAAATGTTGAAGAAAATATGCTCAGAATTAATTATATGCAGTAGGATGTTGTGAAGTTATTACACTGAAATAATTTCCTTGCTGTATGTAAATATAAATTAACATTAGTATTAATAAATAATATAAATTAAGCTTAGAATTTAAATTCACATATAGTTTATTTGGAAAACGTTGAGAGCAAGTATCGACAAGTTGGGAGTGTTACTGAAAGAAATTAAAAGTATAGTTCACAAGCTGTGAAGCGACGATATTTTATTTATGTCAGATTTAAAGATTTATTACTGTATATTAGCATAATATAGTGACGTGAGATGAAAAATTTGCCATTATATATTTTTCCAGAACATTTTCCCGCCTTGCAAATAGTTGCTTTCTTCGCTCCTTACAACCTCAAGAGCCTCACATGTACTCCTCACTATATTCTTATCACTTACCAGCTTATGAAATGAAAGTTGTAAGTCGTCTAATCTTTGATGACTGTCTTAGTATAGACTCCAAAACAATGCCGTTTTGCCGTGAGAGTACTGATTAAGAAATAAGCGCTGGCGAATATCATATTTTGAGAACTTTACTAATCTGATGTAAACTGTTACAACACTATTACCTCGACATGGGCTGATGAAAGCCTTTCATTTTAAAATAATTATTGTTAGCTGAGGAAAACATTATAACAATTGTTATATGATTCGTAATTTCTCTTCTTCGTTATCTGTGAACTCCTCACTTTATTTATCATAACTCATTCACAGACACAGCCAAATCCGTACTGAAATTGCGTTACTGAAACAAAAGCTGATATGTTGTTGCAGGTCTGTATAGCCCTGTCGCGTTCCTCTCCAAGGCGTTTCACTCCCTCCAGGTAGGGGAATAGAAAGTGCACATCGCACAGAGACTACTGCACAATGTGCGCGACTGCATATTTGACATGGACATGTTGGATTATTTATAATTTTAAGTCTGTGTAGGTACGGTCTGGAAACTTGTATATTGTATGTATGCAAGTGGACAAACACTCGGTGACAGTGGTAACTTAATAACACACAATAAAAATTAATACACAATAATTACAAAATACACAATAATTAACAAACTACACAATAATACAAAATACACTATAATGCTTTACCATGATTTTGAGACAGTGTCTATTTGACTGAAGTCCATAATATTTCATAGACAGTGAAACAATGCGAATTCTATGCATAGCGCGAATTTTTAGAGAATAAGAACTTTGTGAGTCTTCTTAACACCAAATTTAGTTAAAGAAATTAACAACTGGAACAAAGGTTCAGGTTTTATATCTTGATAGGGTTGTATTGTGTCAAAGACTGTCCATTATCAGTCAGAAAACTGAACAAAATATTGATTGCATTGTTTATTTCTTAGAGAGTGTTGACAAAAGTCTCTCGACGCCGCCCATCCTCAGTGCAACTACTATCCTCTGTAATGTATTTGCGCTAATTAAATAACAAATAAGTTTGAATGTGTTAGTAAATATTAAAATCATATAGCTAATATTTCAATATTTCTAATGTACCGTATACAATAACGTGATGTAGGTACCTAAATTCCTGAATCAGAACATAGCACCACTGAAATTATGTAAAAATAAGACGGAAAATCTTGAATTAACATCGATTTTGACCAAGAATGAAACGAAAAACGTAATTTCCTAGTAAATATTCATTACTATTGAAATTCATTGTAATTCTACCTATGATGTTCAGAGTAGGAGTTAAATACATGTTGATACCATTGCCAAGGAAGTTTATTGACCATTATCCTTCACCGTTCGACCTCAAAACCTAAAATAACCCACTACGCGAAAGGTCAAAGACAGCAGTTAAAAACCAGTGAGCAGGCAGGAAATCGACCTTGCTGACCCACGCATAGCTTCCGCTCAATGAAAACTAAAGAACATGGAAATGTAGCTATTACTGTCATCTAAATTATTACTATTAACATCATATTTGTCGTATCTTCATTATTACTCCATCACTATCATCATTATCATCATAACTATCATACAATCTTTATGGTCATCACATAAAATTTATTATTATAATTAAGAAAATAATCATCAACATGATCAAAGTAATAGTAGTAGTAATAGTAGTGATAATATTAATGGTAATAGTAATAATAATAATAATAATAATAATAATAATAATAATAATCATCATCATCGATCATCATTATCATGCTCATCGTAAGTGCCGGATTTAGGCCTAAGCAACCTTAGCAGTTGCCCAGGATAGCAATTTCCAGGGTGGTGGCATTTTCTCTCTCTCTTTTTTTTTTTTTTTCTCTTTTCATTTTATGGTGAAATTTGTTTCTAGAACACTTCTTGGTAAACCTTTTCTGAAATTTGTTCTCGAACACTTTCTGGAAGTAAAAGGAAAGTGTGTAGCTGCATAATTATATTAAATACCAGTATCACGCTTTTATATTATGGAATTGTTTAAATTTAAGTGCTTGTATAAACAAGAATGCACTGTTAAAAATCAAATTCGATGTGTGTTTATTTTTTTTATCACTATGAATAGTAACCCCAACTCTGAGTTACATTTCCAATATACAAATCTAGATTTCAGGTATAGCTTCCTGTGAAACTGATATGAATAATTTCAAGGAAAAAATTGTTCCGAGATCGGGTATGGAACCCGGGACCTTTGGCCAAACACGCACACACTGTGCATGTTCAGCATTCGAAGTATCAGTTATAACGCACTGCGCATACTTAGTATTCCATGTTCCAGTTATAACACACTGCGCATGTTCAGTATTCAAAGTACCAGTTATAACACACTGCGCATGATCAGTATTCCACGTTCCATTATAAAACACAGCACATGCCTAGTATTCAAGTTCCAGTTATAACACACTGAGCATGCTCAGTATTCCAAGTTCCAGTAATAACACACTGCACATACTCAGTATTGAAAGTTGCAGTCATAACACACTGCGCATGATCAGTATTCCATGTTCCAGTTATAACACACTGCGCATGCTCAATATTCCAAGTTCCAGTTATAACACACTGCGCATGCTCAATATTCAAAGTACCAGTCATAACACACTGCGCATGATCAGTATTCAAAGTTCCAGTTATAACACACTGCGCATGATCAGTATTCCAAGTTCTAGTTATAACGCACTGCGCATGATCAGTATTCCAAGTTCCAGTTATAACACACTGCGCATGATCAGTATTCCAAGTTGCAGTTATAACACACTGCGCATGCTCAGTATTCCAAGTTCTATTTATAACACACTGCACATGTCCAGTATTCAAGTTCCAGTAATAAGACACTGCACATGCTCAGTATTCAAAGTACCAGCTATAACACACTGCGCATGATCAATATTCCACGTTCCAGTTATAACACACTGCACATGCCTAGTATTCAAGTTCCAGTTATAACACACTGCGCATGCTCAGTATTCCAAGTTCCAGTAATAACACACTGCACATACTCAGTATTGAAAGTTGCAGTCATAACACGCTGCGCATGATCAGTATTCCAAGTTCCAGTTATAACACACTGCGCATGATCAGTATTCCAAGTTCTAGTTATAACACACTGCGCGTGATCAGTATTCCAAGTTCCAGTTATAACACACTGCGCATGATCAGTATTCCAACTTCCAGTTATAACACATTGCGCATTCTCAATATTCCAAGTTCCAGTTATAACACACTGCGCATGCTCAATATTCAAAGTACCAGTTATAACACACTGCGCATGATCAGTATTCCAAGTTCCAGTTATAACACACTGCGCATGCTCAGCATTCCAAGTTCTATTTATAACACACTGCACATGTCCAGTATTCAAGTTCCAGTAATAAGACATTGCATATGCTCAGTATTCAAAGTTCCAGTCACAACACACTGCGCATGATCACCATTTCAAGTTCCAATTAAACACACTGCGCATGATAGTATTCTAAGTTCCAGTTATAACACAGCTGCGCATGCTCAGTATTCCAAGTTCCAGTTAAACACATTGCGCGAGGCGGGCGAGCTTCTTAGGAATCGGGTCGGAGTTAGCCGAGTAGTTCTGCGGTTGTTCACTGAAGAATGGAAGGCCCCTGGCTGTTATTCTCGTGGTAAGGATATAAAATTGCAGCTCGCCCCTGGTTAGGTGTGTAATGCCCAGTGTGAAGGGTAACGTGAGTGAGGTTGGTTGCTTGGGATCGGGCCTTGGGGGGTATTCATAGCCGGCACAGACCGTGAATAATTTTTTTAGGTGTCTTTTTCTTCCGTCCACCCCGGTGACTAGCTGACTCCGACAGTTCCGTAGGGGGGAACAGTTTCAAAATGGTGTCTTTGCGCTCCACTCCCCTCCCTTAGAACAAAAACAAAAACACAAGAAACAAAAAATAGTTAAAGACACAACGACTGGTGTCATACGACATACATTGCTATGGATCCGGACCCTGAGAAAGTGAAAGCTAAAGTGCTGCCTCCGAAATTTATTAGCATAACACTGGATGGATCAGATAAAACAATAAAAAACGACAGTCTATTTTACGTGACACTCGCACTCGACGGACTCGTAGGGAAGGTAAAAAATGCGACTCTCCGCTCCACCCAACCATCACCATATGATATCCCACAATTCCTGAACGGAAATATTATATTATATACTTCGGAACATCACAATAATATCAGCATTCCAAGTTCTATTTTTAACACAATGAGTATGCTCTATATTCCAGCTTCCAGTTATAACACACCGCGCATGCACAGTATTCCAAGTTACAGCTTAAACACACTGCGCATGCTCAGTTCTCCAAGTTCCAGTTATAACCCACTGCAAATGAACACTTCCTCAAATTTGAGTTATAACGCACTGCGCATGCTCAGTATTACAAGTTCCAGTTACAACACTCTTCGCATGCTGAGTTCTCCAAGTTCAAGTTATAACACAATACGCATCCTCAGTATTGCAAGTTGCAATTATAACACCATGCGCATGCTCGGTATACCGATTTCAAATTATGGCACACTGCGCATGCGCATGTTATAAAACAATACCCATGCTCTGTATTCCAAGTTCCAAATATAACAAAAAGTTTATGCTCAGTTTTCCAGTCTCTTTTTTTAACACAATGTGCATGCTCTGTATTCCAAATTCCAGTTATAACACACTGAGAATTCTGAATATTCATAGTTTCACTCATAACAAATTGCGAATGCTCGGTATTCTAAGTTACAGTTATAAAAAACTGCGCATACTCAGTATTCCAAGTTCCAGTTACAACAAACTGCCCACGTCCTGTTTTCCAAGTTCCGGTTATAACACACTGCGCATGCTCAGTATTCCAAGTTCTAGTTTTAACACACTGCGTATGCTCCGTTTTCCAATTTCCAGTCATAACGCACAGCGCATGCTCATATCTCCAAGTCCGAGTTATAACGCACTGCACATGCTCAGTATTCCCAGTTCCAGTTTTAACACACTGCGCATGCTCAGTATCCCAAATTACAGTTATAACACATTGCGCATTCTCAGTATTCAAAGTACCAGTCATAACACACTGCGCATGATCAGTATTCCATGTTCCAGTTATAACACACTGCACATGCCCAGTATTCAAGTTCCAGTTATAACACACTGCGCATGCTCAGTATTCAAAGTACCAGTTATAACACACTGCGCATGCTCAGTATCCCAGGTTACAATTATTAGACACTACGCATACTAAGTATCCCAGGTTATAATTATAACACATTGCGCATGCTCAGTATTCCAAGTTCCAGTTTTAAAACTTTGCTCATTCTCAGTATCCCAAGTTACAGTTGTAACACACTGGGCATGCCCAGTATTACAAGTTCCAGTGTAACACACTACGCATGTTCAGTTTTTCAAGATCCAGTTTTAACACATTGCACATACTAAATATCCCAAATTACAATTATAACACATTGCGCATGCTCAGTGTTCCAAGTTCCAGTTTTAAAACTTTGCTCATGCTCAGTGTCCCAAGTTACAGTTGTAACACACTGGGCATGCCCAGTATTACAAGTTCCAGTGTAACACACTACGCATGCTCAGTTTTCCAAGATCCAGTTTTAACACATTGCTCATACTAAGTTTCCCAAGTTATAATTATAACACATTGCGCATGCTCAGTATTCCAAGTTCCAGTTTTAAAACTTTGCTCATGCTCAGTATCCCATGTTACAGTTGTAACACACTGGGCATGCCCAGTATTCCAAGTTCCAGTGTAACACACTACGCATGCTCAGTTTTCCAAGATCCAGTTTTAACACATTGCTCATACTAAGTATGCCAAATTACAATTATAACACATTGCACATGCTCAGTGTTCCGAGTTCCAATTTTAACACACTGCTCATGCTCAGTATTCCAAGTTCAGTTATAACACACTGCGCATGCTCAGTATCCCAAATTACAGATATTAGACACTACGCGTACTCAGTATCCCAAGTTATAGTTATAACACATTGCGCATGCTCAGTATCCCAAGTTACAGTTATTAGACACTACGCATACTCAGTATCCCAAGTTATAGTTATAACACATTGCGTATGCTCACTGTCCCAAGTTACATTTATTAGACACTGCGCATACTCAGTATCCAAAGTTATAGTTACAACACACTGCGCATGCTCAGTATTCCAAGTTCCAGTTTTAAAACTTTGCTCATGCTCAGTATCTCAAGTTACAGTTGTAACACACTGCGCATGCCCAGTATTCCAAGGTCCAGTGTAACACAATACGAATGCTCAATTTTCCCAGGTCGAAGTTTAACACATTGCTCATGCTCAGTTTCCCAAATTATAATTATAACACACTGCGAATGCTCAGTATTCCAAGTTCAATTTATAAGACACTGCGCATACTAAGTAATCGAAAATCCAGTTTTAATGCATTGCGTAGGCTTAGTATTGCTGATTCCAGGTATGACAGACTCCGCATTCTCAGTATTACAAGTTCCAAATCAAACAAACCGCGCATGCACTTTATTCGAAGTTACAATTATAAAAAACTGCGCAAGACCAGTATTCCATCTTCCTGTTAAAACTCGCTGCGCCTGCCCAATAGAAAAAGGCCATCTATGAAGTACTGCAAGTCCACAATATTGTGGACGAACGGTTAGTGCATATACACAAGCACACCGTGTACCTTGATTTGGAATACAGACGATGTGCAGTGTGTTATTACTGCAACTTGGAATACTGAGGACGCGCAGTGTGATATAACTGAAACTTGGAATTCTGAGCATGCTCATAGAGATAGATTAGATAGATAGACAGATAGATAGATAGATGGATAGATAGATAGATAGGTAGTAGGATTAGATAGGCTATATAGATTAGATATAATAGACAGATTAGATATATTAGATTAGACAGATTAGATTGATAAATTAGATTACATAGATTAGATAGATAGATAGATAGGATAGGAAGATAGATAGGCTAGATAGATAGATTAGATAGATAGATTAGACAGATAGATTACATAGATTAGATAGATAGGTTAAATAGATAAATTACGATAGATAGATAGATAGATAGATAGATAGATAGATAGATAGATAGATAGATAGATAGATAGATAGATAGATAGATAGATAGATAGATAGATAGATAGATAGATAGATAGATAGGTAGGTAGGTAGGTAGGTAGGTAGGTAGATAGATAGATAGATAGGTAGGTAGGTAGGTAGGTAGATAGATAGATAGATAGATAGATAGATAGATAGATAGATAGATAGATAGATAGATAGATAGATAGATAGATAGATAGATAGATAGATAGATAGATAGATAGATAGATAGATAGATAGATAGATGGATGGATGGATGGATGGATGGATGGATGGATAGATGGATGGATATATATAGATAGATAGATAGATAGATAGATAGATAGATAGATAGATAGATAGATAGATAGATAGATAGATAGATAGATAGATAGATAGATAGATAGATAGATGGGTGGGTTGGTGGTTGGGTGGATGGTTGGATGGATGGATAGTTAGATAGATAGTTATATAGAAAAATAGATAGATAGATTGATAGATAAATAGATAGATACATATATATATATATATATATATATATATAGATAAATAGATAGACAGATAGACTGGATGAATTAGATAGATTCATTGGATAGATCGGAAACATTAGATAGAAAAGAGTGGGTAGATTGGAAAGGCTGGATAAATTAGATAGGATAGATTATATATATTAGAATGGATTGATTGAATAGATTTGATAGCTTAGATTGGAGGGATTAGATAGCTTAGACTGGATAGATTAGAGAGATAAGATAGCTTTGCTAGACAGAGTGTATAGATAGATAGGATAGATTCGATAATTGATAGGATAGATTGGATAGATTAGACAGTTTAGAGAAGATAGATTGGAAAGATGAGATAGATAGAAGAAAATAGATAGATAAATAGATAGGTTTTATTAGATAGATTGATAGGATATATTGGATAGATTAGATAGAATAGATAGGATAGTTTGGAAATATTAGATAGATTAGATATGACAGATTCGATAGATTACAAAGGATAGATTGGATGGATAGCTTAGATTGGAAAGATTAGATACCTTAGATTGGATGGGTTTGATAGATTATACAGCTGTGATAGATAGATAGCTAGATAGAGACATGGATAGACAGATAGATAGATTGATAGGGTAGATAGGTAGGATAGATAGGATGGGATAGATAGATAGATAGATAGATAGATAGATAGATAGATAGATAGATAGATAGATAGATAGATAGATAGATAGATAGATAGATAGATAGATAGATAGATAGATAGATATATAGATAGATAGATAGATAGATAGATAGATAGATAGATAGATAGATAGATAGGTAGAGAGATAGATATGTAGATAGGTAGATAGATAGATAGATAGATAGATAGATAGATAGATAGATAGATAGATAGATAGATAGATAGATAGATAGATAGATAGATAGATAGATAGATAGACATCTAAATAAATAAGAAAGGATAGGACAGATGGGATAGAATAGACAGATAGATAGGAGTGATAGATTAGATGGTATAGATAGATAGATAGATGAGATAGGATAGATAGAAAGGCAGGGTAGATATGAAAACATAGGATAGATAGGTAGGTAGATACACAGATAAATAGAATAGATAGATAAATAAATAAATAGATAGATAGGATTTTCAAATTTTTAAAAAATTCCAAAAATTTTGAAAATTTTTCAATATTAAAAAAAACTTAAAATTTTAAAAAAATTAAAGAAAAATTCAGTTTTCCAAATTTTTCAAAATTCAAAAAACTTTCAAGATGTTAAAAAATTAAAAAAATTTCGAAATTAAAAAAAAGAAATTAAAAATTTTCAAAAATTGCAAAATTAAATCATTTTCAAGAATTTTTAAAATTTGCAAGGTTTTTCATAAATCAGAAAACAAGTTTTTCAAAATTCGAAATATTTTTAATTTTGTAAATTTTAATATTTGATAATTTTTATATTTTTTGAATTCTTGAAAATTTTGTCAATTTTGAATTTTTTTTTGAATTTAAAAAAAATTCAATTTTTTTAATATTGAAAAATTTTGAAATTTTTGAAAATTTTGAAAAATTAAAAAAATTTGAAATATTTGTTGTACAAATATTTGAAAATTTTAGGAAAATGAAATTTTTGAATTTGCATTCGTGGAAAGTTTTGGAATTTTGAAAAATTTAGTAATTTTCGAAAATTTTGCAATTTTGCAATTTTACAATTTTTTAAAATGTTGAAATTTTTTAGGAATTTGAAAATTTTGAAAATACTGAAAATTTTGAAAATTGTTGGTATTTTGAAAATTTTTGAAAATTTTGAATTGGAGAGGTAGATAGATAAAATAAGATAAATTGGATAGATTAGATAGCTCAGATTGGATAGATTAGATACCTGAGACTGATTTGA